>NC_086375.1:23498652-24118187 GCF_036588685.1 Mytilus trossulus | reverse complement strand
ACTTTTGACTCTAATATACGTGATAATAGTATCCAAAAGTTATTTCTAAGTTTTATAAAGCTACATGCTGAAATAATGATTAATTCTATATGTTTCATGGCAAAAAGAACTTCTTTAGCTTTTTCATAGTGTTGTGATAAAAAAAATATCAATATTGCTTCAAATGTATACTCGTTTGAATCTGGTATTGAAATGTCTTTGTTTCGTTACAAATGGAGAATTCATTTTAAAACTAAATTGCTTAATAACTATAGATTTAGTTTTATTTAGCCAAATGAATTATAACAATTTGTTATGTGTTTGTAAAACCTCATTAGTTTTAAATAATAAAAGTAAAAAGCATCTATAAAATCAGAAGAGTGTTTATATTTGAGAAAAAATCTAGTGTCACTGGAATTTCTATAATCCTAGTTTTTGTAAAATTACATCATTCATACATATATAAAATAATGTAGGACTAAATTATTCCCTTTGTTTTGTCCTTCTCCAAATATTAGAATATTGTAACAATTTTTAAATATCTTTTGTATTGTTCTTACATACAATTGAAAAAAAAAATCTTAAGCATCCAATTTTTACAGATTTTAATACAAGTCTGCAATCAGAAATTCTCTGTAACCGATTTTAACTGGGTTTTTTTATTGCATTAAATATTTAGAAGATTTGGAAAGATTTGATAGCTAAGATGACACTTACAAATATAATATATTCTGTGGTAAACGAATAAAACTCCAAAAACAAATTTAGTCTTGAATGCATTTTTCACTGAAAGAGTAATATAGTTTTACCAATAAGATATTTCCAGTTTGTCCTTACAGTTGACATTTTTGAAATTGTTTTCTTGTGGATTAAAAGAGCTGTTTGGTAAAGGTCAGTGATACACCAACGACGCAAAAACTAATACAACACCTAGTTTTCTTACAACACAGGCTTTTATGGGATATAGACAACACCCGATCCAATAACAAGTGTATATTATTATACCTCAGTATGTTTTTTCAGTATGTTATTGAAAAACATATAATAAATTTAACTGGTTTTTAATGTTGTTTGGTATATTATAAAACACTTAGTGGGTGTGTTGTTCAGTATAATAAAACACCTAATGACTGGTTGTGCGATTAATAGCAAGTTTGTTGTCCCTTCGCATACCAACTATTGCTCTCGGCTTTGCCTCGATCAATAGTTGGTACCTCAGGGACAACAAACTTGCTATTACCCTCACACCCAGTCAATAGGTGTATACTATTAAGTAAGTTAATGGTATACAGGTGGATTTGGCAGTCTTCTCTGTTATTAACTATTCTGTATGAATTTGGTTGCTGGCATTGTCCGATGCAAATGTGTATCTGGGCACAGACTTCTATATTGTTCAAGTATACTTCTGGAATATCTCTATGGTTTTATGTAAATAGGAGAAAGGGTTAAGATTTTAAATAGCTAGTTCAATCGCCCAGCATGTTCATGTGTCTGTCCCAAATAAGATCTTTTTTTCAGCTCTCAATGTTTTTGTCGCTTTGAGTATTTGGTGTTGTTGGTCGATCCCTGATAGTCTTTTGACGATTTTGAGATTCACACTAGTATTGTCTAATGTGTCTGTTTGTTTTGTTCACGCATCGTTGACAATATAATGGAATTTGATGCGACTTTCATACAAGTGAAAGGTTTAGCTAGCTATAAAACCAGGTTCAATCCACCATTTTCTAGATTAGAAAATGCCTGTACCAAGCCAGGAATATGACAGTCGACTTGTTATCCATTCGTTTGATGTGTTTGAACTTTTGATTTTGCCATTTGATTTGGGACTTTTCTTTTGGAATTTTCCTCAGAGTTCAGTATTTTTGTGTTTTTACTTTATACAAAGAAGTAATGTTACACCTTTTAGTTAGCTCTTTGGGATTCCAATATATAAATGTCCTTCTATTTCTAGGCATTTATAAAAAGGAATATATTGTCGAAATTCAAAATATCTTTTAAAAATGTTTTAATCATTGTCAATATATTAGCTGTATAATAATAAAAATAATAATCATCCTTTGATTTTGTTTTCGGAATGTTCATGTGAAATATTTTTCTCTTACTATAATAAGTTTATCTTTTTATATTATTTCGATCTCATTTTTATTTTTGAAGAACAACTCTACCAGTTTGTTGCCTCAATGGTCAGTATAAGTAAAATAAAACCCTTTAAAATTTAAACTTTAATTCTGAACATATGATATAGGTGTGGTATTATGTACAAAATTATACAAAGATTATATAGTTGAAGGTATGCTTTGAACAGTTTGTTCAGGCTAAGACGAGTTTACAGTTTTATCATTTTTTTTAAATTTTAGTTTAAATACTTTCTATCGAAGCTACATGTATCTGAGCCGGTTTTGCTTAAAATTGAAAAATATGGCTTCTAAAATTTCAGCTCGTTCATTATAGACCGTGCTTTACTGGTCCAAGTTTCTAAAAAAAAAAAAGATAAGCAGTGAACGGATTTCAGTGAAACGGTGTTTTAGAAGACTCAAAGAAAGATTTTGAATTGTTTGCTTCTCCAAAATGAGTAAAATGTTTCAATAAAACCGTAAGAAAATCATTTGTTGGAGGCCGTACGGTGGCTTATATTAATGGTTGTTAATGTCTGTGTCATTTTTATCTCTCGTGGAGGGTTGTATCATTGGCCATCATACCATATGATTTCGGAATGATTTCTCGTAGGGTTCCCCATGGAAAAGCTTAAACGGAGAGTTTCTATTTTCATAAACACGGACTAGTGATCATGATACAACCTGATTAAAAACACAAAAAATCAGTTCAATTCCAAATTCTGAATTATTATAAAAATATAAAAAGTTTATTTAAGGTGGTACCCAACACTTTCACTAAAATTAATTAGGCTCGTTTAATTTTCATAAAATTTTGTCAAAGTATTTACTTTGACCCTTTAACAACAGTATAAAAATTTCAAAAATTTTGAACCAACCGTTTCGTTAGAAAAATTACACTGCTTATATAGCAGTTTGACAAATACCATTTTTTTTCATTGAGAAGCTTAAAACTCCCTTTACAACACAACGTAAGTAAAACATTTGGATGACTTTACGGAGTTATCTCCCTGTAGTGTTAGGTACCACCTTAAGGAATTTTCGAAAACGATAATAACCTCAAACTTCTTGTGTATGAAACATTAAAACAAATTGTTTTAAAAAGGCACAATTTAAAACTCAAGTTTAGCTGAAAGTAGGCATTATATATCACCAAACTTGAAACAACTCGACCATTATGTCAGCTTTTGTACAAATAAATATCACAAAAAAATCTACAGGATACTTAAAGCAGTTATAACTATCAAAAAATGAAATATGCTCTAACTATGAAAACAACAACAGAGTGAAATCATTCAGTATCCAACATAAAACATTCTGGGTAATTTTAAGAGTAAAGGACTAGATCCTAATTGAATTTGAAACAAAAAATATATATATAAATGAGGAAATATGGTACGATTTCCAATTATGAGACATCTATCCATAAAATTCCAAATTACGCGGATGTACATGTAAGTACAAGTAACTTTTCTTTCTAGTTAGTGTATTCATACATGCATTTTCTTGTCATATATCACCACACATCTTTTATTATAAGAAAGGGAAAATATAAGCTATTGTTTTATTTTTACGAAAATAAAGAGGATCTATCTGCACCAAACAAGTTATTATAAGAAAAAGAAATATAAGCTACAGGTTTTTTTTTATGAAAAGAAAGAGCCTCCTGCGCCAACTAATAATTTCTTAAGGCAAACGCTTCCAAATTTCTTCCATGGACATTTAGTTAAAGGATGAGGACATTCTAAATTAACAACTTCTAAATTACTGAAATTCTTAGAATTTTCCGCACGTCTTAGATGTAGTGCACCTCCTATTGCATCTGTTAAGTATAAATGTTTTTAGAATTTTAACTTTTTATTTGCTTACTGTTGGGAGTGAATATCCACAAACGCTACCTAAAAACATTTACTGAATCAATGTCAGAGTCATTTGAGTGCTTTTTGTCATCATGCTTTTTTCATTGTGCTTTTTTGTTGTTGATTTTTTGTTGTGGTTTTTCGGTGTTATCTTTGAGGAAACCCATATAAAACCGATTTTTAAACAAAATTAATATGTTTTTTGTTTTGTTTTGGTCTTTGAATATATCTATAGGGTATACAGAAATGTCATCAAATATACCAGTCATATAATTTCGTACGCAAGATAGGCGGTTCTTCTACAAAAAAACTTACGAGTGGTGCTAGAATTAAAACATTTAAAAGTCAAAATTAAATACGAAGTTGAATAGCTTAGTCAAACTTTCCGATTTTTATTCCGATTTTATTTTTCCAAGGTGGTTTTCGATTAAAAAAAATCACACATTTTTCATTTTCAGAAGAATGCATCTACTCCGATTGCCAACTAGTTTACTAATTTTTGTTGTTTTGTTTTTGCACATAATATTTATACTGAAAATTTGGTCGATCATTAATTTCTAATATCAACTACAATTTTGCGTTCCCACAAGTTTTGGCTATCCTACGGTATTTATTTGGTTCAAAGGAAATACAGCGTCATCATCATGAAAAAGAAGTGCGGGAATCGGTGTCGTACCAGGATGAACTGTAATCTATCCGTTATTCCTGCCAGCGGTAGTTCCTAACGCTATAACCATCTGGTTGCACAAGCATTTTGTACTCGGTATTCAAACCCTGCCTGTCAATAAGATATCTTCGTTATCAAACTCACAGATATTTTTTGGTAATTAAATTGTTCAAATGATTTTTGAAGATGTGAAAGTTGCACGTTATAGCTAATCTTGTATATGATATTATATAAACTCACAGATAAAGATTTTCTAAAATTGAAAAGTATATTATACATAGATATAGTAAGATGTGGTCTGAGTGCCAATGAGGCAACTTTCGGGCCATCCAAATCACAATTTATAAAAGTAAACCATTATAGGTCAAGGTACGGTCTTCAACACACCGTCTTCAAAACGGAGCATTGGCTCACATATTCATATTCCCAAAAAGTAACATATTCTTGATTTTGACATTAATATAGCATGCACTGCCATGACCATAACGTTCCCTTTTTTTTATAGTTTTAATTTTAATTAATACCATTATTTCTTCTCACATTTTTTATTTGAATTTGTATACCGAATTAAAATGACGAATTTTGTCACAATTTTTTTTAAATGTTAAATATGCATTAGATGCACCTTTCTCCTTATAGAAGGAAACATTAATAGCAACAATTTAATTCTCCCCTTTTGATAAAAACGTCATGTTTTGCTTTTATGATCTTATTGTTGTATTTAAATATGCAATAGATGCACCTTTCTCCTTATAGAAGGAAACATTAATAGCAACAATTTAATTCTCCCCTTTTGATAAAAACGTCATGTTTTGCTTTTAAGATCTTATTGCTATATTTACCAAGTACTCCGATCAAAGACTGGTTAACATTTGTTTACCCTTGGACATTTGGCAATGCTCAAAGGAACAAATGAAAATTATAGATTTGTGAATACATTTATCCACAAACTTTGAAAATATTTCAAATGACCCGTTTTATTATAAGCGGGGGAAGAAAGGAAAAATTAGGATGACAAGCGTAACTTATTTATATTGGGTTATTTGTTAGTACGAACATATATTTATAATGTATGGACCTAATAAAAATTCATGAAGGAGTTGATTGGGGTTATCTCATAATTTTAAGGTTAAATGCAGTTTAATTACATTTAAACATGTAGGCCTCAGTAAATATATGGTTGCAAAGAAAACCGTTACTGTTCATCTCAAACTTGTGTATATAATTATTTTCTGAATAACTTACTGAATATACCAACATTTTTCAAATTATATGAACATTGAAGGTTATTTTTGTCAACAAAATTGTCATACCAAACATTGTAAAGAACAACAGAAGCAAAATAAAGTTTATTTAATATGTAAATACAATTTTTGTTTAGTATATTATTGTTTTGTCTTATGTTGTGTTTATTTTATTGTTATCCTGTCTGTCTTATCAAAATGTTTCATACTAATATTTAAATAATGTGTTTTATTTATACTTATAAATTATACAAATTATGGTTAAAATCAAAGTATGGCATATTGGAGTTTTATGCGAGAAAAAAATAAAGAAATGGAGGGAAAGTAAACTAATAATAATTATTTTCTTTAACAAATATGTTGTTTAGTTTCAAACAAACATTTTCAGTTTGATTCTCCGTTTTGCTGTAAGGTAGTTAAACAAATTCGTATCTTCCCCAAACTTGCATGTACTGTTTTTTTTTTATTATTGTTGTACGTCTCCAGAATGGCTTGTCGGCTGGTGTTTTTTTTTTTATTGTTTAACTTAAAATTACCTTATCATGTTATTTTCAAAAAGATGCAATATCTAATTTTGAAATCAGATTGACAATGTGGACTTGTATGTAGATCATTTAATCCTAAATAACTAATGTAGATGCTAGATTTTTTTTTATTTTACTTGTCAAAAAAAACCTTCTTAGAGTCTGCATGACTGTGTATGATATTTAAGTACTAAATAATGCGACTTCGGCTAAAAAAAAATCAAAAAAATCAGTCCAAATCAGAATAAAAAGATATGAAATGAAATTAAACCGTCCGCCAAAAAACCACGAATACATGTAACTTTCTAATATTTTATTTCGAATGTTGTATTGAACAAAAAAGGATGAAATTACTCCCAACTATTTTCATTTACTTTGATATCATTTACATGTATGCATATACTAACTAATTACAATTTTTTTTCTTAGTTTACCACAAAATTATATCTTAAATAAGAAACAGCAATTCCCTTTATAGTCTTCTACATTTTATGCTTTTGTGAATTGACAAAATTTCCGTTGAATAAAATAAACAAATCGGGAACGTCTTACCTTCGTTGACAATCCGTTGTCCATGTCTTATTTTGATTTTGAAAAACAGCACAGAATGGTAAAACAGATCCGGGAAAAAATAGTTTCCCGTGCATTGCAAACATTGAAATTTTAGATAGCACGTGTATTAAAAATATTGAAAATTCGGAAACAGCTACAACATGTATTACGTCAAAATTATTTTCCTTTCCACTTATTTAAAACACTGCAATTCTTTTGAAAAAATAAAACACACACAACAGAGAAATGATTTAAATTTGTCCGTTTTTTCTTCAAAAATATGTACACATGCAGGTAAAAATTATAAATGTTATTGTATTGGATCATGGGCACGCCATTAGCTGCGTAAGATTCAAATTGCACGACGCGTCAATTAGAGGAATCCAAGTGTGCTGTTCCAGAACCTTCCCGAGTCAATTACCATACCAGGGCTTAATTCTGATGCTTTTCTCTTCATTTAGTTATTTGAAATTTAATTATCATTATTTTCATATTGGTTATTTTGAATAACATGTAGATTTTTCGGGTATGCTTTATTTCTCATATTGTCACGCAAACAAATGACAATATTTCATGGCGGTAAATTTTGACTTTTGGAATTATTTTTAAAATTCGTTTTCCATCATTCCATTGAATGTAATTAATCTGAAAAGCCTATAATATGACTTTCAATCAAAACTTCACTTGATTTTTAATTGTTTTAATATAGCAAGTTAAAAGGGGGAATCCATGATTTATTAATAATGAAAGTGTAAAATGTTACTATTGACTTGAAATCATTTGGGATGGAATTCTGACAATCCATAAAATAATTAATTTGTACCATTTTATTCATTTGAACGTAAATATATTAATATATGAACGAGAGCAAAGACCTGCTGTTATTCGCTGGTAAAGCTGTAGTAGATTTTCATTAGCTCGGAACTATTTTCAGTGATCCGTAGGAGGAACTTAAGATTACCATGATTGACACTAAAACAAGTAGCAACCAATCACCGTAAACTTATGATGTTATTTGAAGTTTGCGCCGGCCCATGGCCAATTTTCAACAGACCTAAAAGTCACAGTAATGCAACTAGTGACATACAAAACTGCAGACACTTGATTTACTGTGAGACGCTTTAAACTTTAAAAAATGAACTTTTTAAGTCGATAAATTTCGAGATTACCTTGTTCTATTAGCCCTTGAGAAGTTCTGGACAAGAAAAGACTTTTAACGAAAGATTAAAGCGAGCAGTTTTGATGCTTGAGTTATTGTCGCATCCATTAAATATGGGTAAGTTTATTGTTTAATATTTGGGTTATTCAACTTTATTAATATATGTTAAATTGGATACCTTACTAATTATTTAATTAGTTCAAGTGTAAGCTGTTTCTATTTGGTTCAGAAATACACATAGAAAGATGATAAAGTTGCATCGTTTACAACTCGTGTAAAAGGAAAATAAACAAATCAAATGTCAAATAACTTTCAAACGTGGAAATTTTATAGTTTGATTAATAACGATTGAAGATCAAATGTAAAATCATTCGCTTAACAATTGAAAATTCATTAAGGATAAAAGAATGATTTGATTGTTTTTTGGTTCAAATGGATGTGTAAATGTGCCGTGAAAGAAAAGTTATGGTGATCAGACAGATTATCAACTCCATATTGATGGGAACAAGTGGCCTCAAATCTTGTATCTAGTTTTCAATGCTTGACCAAAGGCTATTGAAGATTCTTATGAGGTCTTGGTATCCCCTCTGGGGCTACAAAATCAAGATACTGAGGACTTTAATTGTATGTGACGGGAAATGTATCCTTCATCACGTCCAGTTATTTTGATGGCGATATCATTTGCCATTTCTCTTAGCTTTATCAAAGATATTACATATCAGAATTACATACTTTGGGGGTGAAATACACGATTGCTCGCACTGATAGCGGTTATTTATTTGACATTCAGAATTGTTAAAACAAGTACATAATTTGAAATAGATATCCAAAAAAATCCAGTAAACAGAGTTGGGCAGAATTTTCTGACAGATATATTTCAAGCAATTTGTTAAAATGTATTTTGATTATTTTGTGCATTTGTAATGAAGATTAACTTTTGTTTTTTTTTTGAAATTGATAAAAAAAAAATAATATCCTATTTTGATTTCAGAGCAGTCATCTACTTTTGGTGAGGTAAACCAATTAGGCGGAGTATTTGTCAACGGTAGACCTCTCCCAAATGCAATAAGACTAAGAATCGTGGAGCTTGCTCAACTTGGAGTCCGTCCGTGTGATATAAGTAGACAACTGCGTGTTTCTCATGGATGTGTCAGTAAAATACTAGCTAGATATAACGAAACTGGTTCCATACTTCCGGGAGCAATAGGAGGGAGTAAACCAAGGGTGACAACTCCAAATGTAGTAAAACATATCAAAATCTATAAAGAAAGAGACCCTGGAATATTTGCTTGGGAAATACGAGACAAATTATTAGCAGATGGAGTTTGTGACAAATATAACGTTCCATCTGTAAGTTCCATAAGTAGAATATTAAGGAATAAAATTGGAAATCCTTCTGGTAGTCCCGGACAACCGCAGCAATATGAAAATAAACCACCACAACCGGTGGCATGCTCAGCTCCGGCTCCAATATACAATCAATTTTATCCGTATTCGTGTCCAGCACCCTCCATGACACAAGTTCCACCGCCACAAATGCAAAATCAGCCACATACGATTGGACATTTTGCAACAAATAAACAACAACAAAATGCCGCTAATTGTGTAACGCCGTGTATGATGCGGGCTTGGGCCGCATCTTCACATTCCGTCAATGACATTTTAGCATTCAGACCACCAGTTCCGCAACAAATGCCACAAGTAATGCCACCTGATAATCAAATGATGACATCATTAGGACAAAATTATAATATGAATATGAATTATTATGGAATGAAACCAACAACCATGTCACCGATGTATTTACAAAGTTAACAATTTATGAGATATGAAAAAAGTGTAAGTTTGTTGATTTTAGATAGTAAAATAATGTGCCATATAAACTTCTTTTGTTTCTGGTTATTTTATTTTGAGGAATTTGAATTGTAGTGTCCTCCTTAAACTACTTTTCAAAATATAAATATATTTTCATTTCTCGTCTGCAAATCAACGTTTTAGTTTAGAGATTATTGTTTATCAACTTAATGTATTAAAATGATAACCTGACGAGAAAAAGTTTCAAATTTCGTGATAACATTTGCACTTATTTTGTAACAAGAATATCATTTATTATATAAAAATAAGTTATTTTAGATAAATTTTCCCTTTCGTTGTATCAATTTGAAGAGAAAAAAAATAGAATATTAACTAGCAGAGGAATTTATTTGTATAAATCATCACACGTACACAAATGAAAAGTCAAAAAATTATCCGGTTTGAATATAAACAAGTTTCTAGGGTTTTTTCCATAGTAGATTTGTTAATTAAACAAAGTGAAAAATATTGAATTTTTATTGCATCAATGATTGTACAAGACATTTTCAAGTTAAATAAATAAGAGCGTTTGTAAAGAAACAGAAATTATTATTATTTTTGAATGTTCTAACACGAATTTTGCTACTTAGTTTTTTACCCAAATATATACTGCAATTTTTTGGTACAAGATTAAACTTCTTATACTTTATTTAGAAAATTCAAATTTGTAAAAATCAATTATATTAATTGATATAAGGAGTTGTGCAAGTACCTTTTTTTAATTTGTGAATTTCAAATGTTTTTCAACACAAATTTTAAATAATTTGCATACGCAGGAAGCCTGGGCCCAGTTTCACGAAGCTGTCTTAGGACTAAGACATGTCTTATGATGGTCTTACGACATATCTTAGTCCTAAGTGGGTTTCACAAAGTGGTCCTAAATTATGACATCTCTTAAAGTTGGTCATAAAGTTAGGACAACGCGAGAGGTGTCTTATGATGGTCTTAGGATAGTTATACGTTTATTTATACAAATTACACTTATTTTTTATATTAATTTTGAAAAAAATATCTTATTATCATCTAATTATCTGTTCTCCTGTTCCTGCTTTTAACGTAATTTTTCAAGCTTGACGGATTATCATGATTTGTCAACAATGTAAATTCGATGTATAATTGATATATCAAGATTGCACGATTTTATCCCTTAACCTTTTATAACCAATAAAGTCGAAATTGAATTCAACTCACTTGTACCAAAAAAATAATCATTTTACATTCTTGTTTTCTTCATTTTTCATTACAAATTTCCTATTTATATTGATGTATTGTTTGAAGATAATTTATAAATAAATGACTTTTACTTTTTTTATATTTATTTTGCAAATTATGTCATTTATATTGATCAATACGTTTAAAATAATTTATGGTAAGCCATACTACATTTACATTATTTTTTTTCCGTAAATCATATTTATATTTGAAAATTTAAAGAACTTGAGACAGGTTTAGGATGTCTTAGCTAAGATCATCCTAAGACAGCTTCGAGACGAGGTCTGAGATATGTCCTAGGATAGTCATAAGAGGATCATAAGACATGTCCTAATATATGTCTTATGACATGTCTTAGGATAGCTTCGTGAAACCGGCCCCTGGCATTATCTTTAGAAACAATTACACTTATAATAAGACACGGAAGGCAGATATGTATATTTTTTTTTACAACATTTAATTTATACTATTATATGTCTTTGCTGAAAATAAGTACAATAAATTAATCAAATGCTTTGGAAAAAGAAATTTCATGTTTCGAAAATTAATCCACAATGGAATAATATATGATTAATTATTAAGATACATATAACCAATCAGTTAAAAAAATATAGAATTGTAAGATTTTTAATGTAAATGCTGCTAGTGTTATGCTAAATTCTATATTTTTATTTATTAGTTTTTAATTTGTCATCAATTTCACGCAACTAAAATTTGTAAACGTCAACAGATAAGAATAGATATAGTTAGCGAAATTTTGTCATGGTAGTAAATTCATGCAGTTTTTAAAATGCTAAAATAAGTCAAATAAAATACATGAATTATGAATACTTTTAATTTTAGCATAATTCTTAAAATGTTAGTGTTCTCTGTCCTGTTCTCTAGTTTCCAATCATTCAATCTCAACCAAACAGAAATGGAATAAATTTATTAAATAAAACATATGATGTAGCAGTATTTATGAAATTTATTTTGAAAAAAGCTTTGGCCATTTTTTTGCTCTGTTTATTTCATTTGCAGTGTTTTTGAAAATTAATGAAATCTCTTTTTTATAATTTTAATAAAAAAAAAAAGGTCTAGATGAAATATTAACAGTTTTACAGATATGCATTCAAAATGTTCCAATTTTGCAAATACAGCTTGACAATTAATGCTGATTCGTGCAGACTTAACATAAGAGGTTTGAGTGGGGTTAACTGAATATAGAATAATGAACAAAACAGCAGAATAATGGGCTTAAAACAAAAAGAGAATAATATGGCTTTTTTAGTATAAAGAATATAGAAAAATAGACACAATATATAAAGAATAGAAATCACTTGTCTTTATAAAAACTAAAATATAAAGAGTAGGTAGGTCCCCCATATAGACCCTCACATATATAAATGATTATCATTTTCAACAAAGATTGTAAATTTTTGTATTAAATGACATTCAGAACCAACATGAATTAATTTGTTTTTGATAGTTCATGGATGTACTTTTAACAGATAATTGATTTTGGTTTAACTGTCATTCCTGATAATTTTGGAAATACTATCTACAATTTGCCAAAGTGATCAGTTTTTTGCCAACTTTTAGCATCTAGTATTGTTCTGAGCTATGGCTTTATGATGTTTACACTCACGAACTTGTATCACTATGAATTCAATTATAGATACAAAGTCTATAGAATTACTTCGGTTTTGAAATAAGTACCGAGAAACAGTGGTCTATCCACTGTTGAAGCCATTTTCATGGATCATAATTATCTTTCCTTTTGAGACTTATCTTTCGCTTTGAATATTAGCTAGGTACTTCTGAAAAGATTTCACACAGAATCCTCTCTATAGTACTCTGCACAACAACATGACTGTGTACAGTGCCCGGTAAAACTCTAATGTATAAAATAAACTTCATGATGTTTTAAATGACCAGAAGAATAACACATGATGTTTATAATATTGCTTGTATTTTTGTCACAGAGGCTTTTTTCTAGTGAAGGAGTCTTGTTTTTTGTTAAGTATCTACTCCAAGACGAATTTTATCTATTATGTGTATGTTTTGATATGGAACCATATGAAAATTAATCAATGGATAACTTAATAACTAAACTATAATGATATATATACACATAAGAGTGAAAATAAAAGTCAAAACGAATCAGCATGATCAATACAAGTATACGTGCGGGGTTAATGCATATTGATGTAAGAACATGTGGTATAAGTATCAATGAGACAACTCTCCATCCAAGTCACAATATCTAAAAGTAAAACCATTATAGGTCAAAGTACAGTCTTCAACACGGAGCTTTGGCTCACACCGAACAACAAGCTATAAAGGCCCAAAATATGACTAGTATAAAACCATTGAAACGGGAAAAAAACAACGGTCTAATCTATGTATAAAAATGAGAAACAACAAACACTTATGAACCATATCAACAATTGACAACTGCTGAACATCACGTTCATATGCAAGAAAATTGCCTTCATCTTGCTTCATTGCGTTGAAATTTTTAGAATGTCCATTCAATTGTATCCATTGAATCATTTTGTCCTCGATTTTGTCAGCTTTGTACAAAACAGCAACTCCCATTTCAAACAGCACATCAGTATCAATGACTAATAGATGTCTCTACAGCGACGCCTTTGCCTTGTAAAATGTAACATAAAGATATTAGATACAATATGCATGTATTAAAATTAAAATACAAAATATGAAAAAGCAGCTTTTGAAAGCGTCAGTTGGTTATTTCAAATACATAAAGACATGCATAGAAAGATATTATTTAGCGAACTGTGTAGCTGCCAAATTGGGCAGTCACCCACTGAGGATCAATTGAAAAAGTAAATCAGTACAGCAATGCAGCCGATGAGTAGATTAAATAGATATTAAAGCGCTATATACCTTGTGAAAGGTTATATTAGAGAGTCATAGTATATGTAGAGAATGTTTCTTTATTTTTGCACAATATATAATTTGTGGCTATAGTAGAAAGTATTTGCATATGCTTTATAGTATGCTTCTTTATTTTTGTCAGTTTTGAATGTATTGATACAATAGAATGTTTACTCCATGCATGAGGTGTAAGCTCCTTTATTTTTAGCTTAATAGATTTTTAAGATGATTTTCAAAAATAGATGACGATTGCAGAAATTTGATAGTTCCTGTTCACAAATTTTGTTTTGATTCGGTGCAATTCAGTATTGCATATATATCATTTGTCTATTGTTGAACGCTTAAATAGTCTTTGCGGCGCATTTTTGTGTTTTTTATTTGCTTTCTTATTAATGGCGTCTAGCCCACCTTTTTCTGTTTCCTCATACCAAGTTGGTTTACTCGAATCTTAATGAAGGACTTACATGATCAACCCTACGGGTGCCACGTTTAGAGTGGGATTTGCTAACACTGCCGGAGCACTTGAGATCACTCCCTGTTTTTTGGTGGGTTCGTGCTGTTCAGTCTATAGTATTCTATTTGTTAATTTATGTGCTACTGTTGGTCTTTATGTTTTTTGAAAATGGCTTCAGTTTATTTTCGACTGATGAGTTTTAATGTCCCTATAGATATAGTATCCATGTATCCAGAATTTATACATGCACCAAATGTCATGTTGTTTAACCAGTTTCCCACTACTCTGTTGTGTCTGTTTAGACTTAATTCGTGATTTAAAACACACAAAAACCCTGCATATTGTAGCTCCGAACAGATATTACCTCTATTTATCTTGAACAAGGAGAAAACGATACTTAATTTTGAAAGCAGGGTCAAAATGTGCTCGCTACTAGATAATAGCCAATAAACTACATCTAGTGTTTGGATACTGCTGCTCAAGAAACGAATTCATTAACAATACGAGTAAGAGGTTTTATGCAGTCTCTATTTAGATATTTACAAGAAGAAATCTCCCTGACATGTAATTTGTCAAAACTACTATAGATACCTGATATGTGATATAACAAGGTAATGATATAATTTTAAATATCAACCAACACATGAATTCTTTCTGGTTTAGAAAATACTAGTAATACAGATCGTACAAAGAAGAAAGGAAAAAATACAAGTCTTACAAAACGATTAAATCCGAAAAGAAAGAAAAGGACCAATATTGAGGATGAGAATATTATTATGTTTCCAAGCATGCTTGCAACATGTAGCCCTCTTGCGATCAAATGTCGATTCATTAGCATCAGAATAAAAAAAAAGAATAGGGAAGGTAGACAAAAAAAGCTAAAGCATAATTTTTTTCTGTGTTTTCAATGCGACTTAATGGTAGTTTTTCGGCTGTGGATACTTTATATGTACGCGGTTTCTTTTACTTTACAACATATGGTATATATTTGCAAAGTAGGATTTTTGCACGTAACCCTGGTTAACCCCTACATACTTTGTCCCTGTACCAAATAAAGGAGTAGTAGTATACCGCTGTTCAAATGTCATAAATTGATTGGGAGAAAACAAATCCGGGTTACAAACTAATACCGAGGGAAACACATCAACTATAGGAGGAAAACAACGAAACAACAGAATACTGAAGTCTAGCAAAAACAAACGACAATGCAAATACTTAGTCAGACTGTCTGCATGGATAATGTTGGTCATTGTTGTTCTTTTTCAGGTGTTTGTCTATTTTCTCGTAAAGAAGTGTTGGAAGTTTGGAGGTCGGTGGTCTGTTGAACTGTCTTATATGTTTTGGTTATTTTTGTTATCTTTTTTTGTGTACCATTTTAAATATTCGTGCCTAAAACATGTAGTATACGTCTCTGCTAAAAACAAGGTAAATAGAAATTGCAAAGCCATCGTATCCAATCATTGTTTTCCCATTTTCCCCATTCAATAGATATAGGAAGATGTGGTGTGAGTGCCAATGAGACAACTCTCCATCCAAATAACAATTTAAAAATTAAACCATTATAGGTTAAAGTACGGCCTTCAAATAGTATACTTTCTATCAAAAATTTACTGCAATAATTGTTCATTGCATATAACTAATGTGATAAAGTGACCAAAATGGTTTATGATAATCATACAGCTTAGCAGATGTATATAAAAAATAACCACGTGACGATAACAAACATCCGATTCAGCGAGAGGCTTCATTGACAGGAAGAGTCTTACTTAATAATATATCTGTTTAGAAAATTCAAGACAAGGAAAATGGTATGATGCAATTTTTACACCTGCAAGTATCGCATTATCTTGTCTTAATTATGGATTAAAGCCATCTCCAGAAAAACTACATCTGTTTATGTTTTTTTCAAAAGTACTTTTTCTCATCATCGTAAAAAACTTGTAACAACATCATTGGGCTAATTTGTTGCAGTTAAAGAGAAGCGAAAGATACCAAAGTGTTATTCAAACTCATAAATCGAAAGCAAACTTGCCATAGCAAAAAACGATCAAAAGACACAAAAAAGGATACAACTACAATATAAAAATGAAAGAAAGCATGAGCAACATGAACCCAACAAAAACGATATGTTATAGAAGGGTTATCAGATCCTACTCATTATGTGCATCCGTCATGTTTTTTGCTAAAGCGTGTAAAGTTTATTTTCAAAGATGTTTGCTGCTCATTTTTACAACTTTTACTCTCTATTTTGTAATCCATTCAGCCTTCTCCAAAAAACAATCCCCCAAAAAGCATAACCATTTCTTATTAATCTAAATAAGAAACAGTAAAGATTTAATGTTCATGTCATAAATGAAGAGCATGATCTGCTTCTCTCTTAAAGCACCTGAGTTTTCCGCCATTTTCGATGTGTTGGTGTTGCTCATTCTTTGAGTGTTGTGTTTTGTAGACTGTGTTTTTCTTTTTATAATTTTTCACTTTTTGTTGTGTCAGTTTGTTTTCGACATATGAGTTTGAATATCCCTTTGCATTTTGTTTGATATTTCATGATGAGGGCCTCAAGGGAGGTAATTTATATGGCTAACTCTGTAACCCTCTTAAAATAAAGTATTGTTGTTGTTGTTGTTGTTGTTGTTATTTGGTATCATCCGTTGGTCATGGAAAAGATAGGAGTGCAATACTAAGCTTTTTTCAGAATGCATTATTGAATTATTGCTTTTTCAAAATACATCATTAGGCATTTGCCATATTATTTTCGACTGAATGACTCTCTCGTTCTTATTACGAGGAATGTTTTCGAATTTTTATTTGTAAATATAAAATTACAGGTTAACCGAAATTATTGTTTTGGTACATATGTTACGAAAACATCTTAAAACAAACTTATTGAACTTGAGCATTTGATAACTTTTATCTGACAAATTACAAGCAATTTCGTAGTGTCCATTTCACGTTCAATAGCTCACAGCTTTTTGAATGCAGTTCATATAAGCGATGATAAATGGTAGTAACTGCCAACATAGTATACCAATATGCAACCCAATATCATGTAGATAACTTGTGTGGGCTTATGGTATATAGTTAGAGATATGTGTCTCCACCAGATGGCCTTAGTTTTACGTCCGGAAGCTACGAAACTCATTGAAAAGGTGCGATGTAAACCGATAAAATAATGAAGAATAAGTGATGCTACCAAGTACTGAACATAAATTTGTATTAGCAGCCATCAATCACTGCTTTAACAATGCCAAAACAAGACCAGATGTGTTTGAAAACTTTTTAAGTGGTCGTCACTCTTCAAGAAGTGTTTAAGATTGTATGAAAGCATACTTTCAATATCAACAGATTCAGAAGTACAGATCTTGTTTTCGGTAAACCATGAGCATTATTTGACGCTCATATATGTTTTCAGTAATGTGCACATGCAGCTGTGCTTTGTTCATATGTATTTGCTCTTTGAACTGATGATTATTATGCTTTTTATTAGTAACTTTTTACGCTGAACAAATTCAAAAATATGAATGGGCAGTGAGCCGCCAGACTTCGTTCTAGGGTAAGGGGTGCATGATTATAAAAAAAAACACTAGTGTAACTCTTGCACAAGTTAAGGGGGAAAAAGAATAAAACAAAAAGGCTGGTTTCTCACAAAATTATAAGAAACCTTTCACATGATTGGACAAAAACTTATTTGGAAGTTAAAAAAACAAACTGCAAATAAAAGGAACGCTACTTGAAATCATATAGATATATCAGAAATAAAAATCATGCATACTTTCAAATGTTAAAGCAATTGACTTTACTCTTTGTACCTTTAGTTTTGGCATATCGAATCATTTTTTGCAAGGACACATTTTATAATAATATTGTAAATTAGACGCTAATTAAGTGCAGAAAATAACAAAACGAATTTACCATTACAATTAGCTGAAACGAAGTATTGATTTCTGATATGCAATATATTTTGGTATTTTTACGGTATACGCAAACGTCGACATACCGTATCCTAATTACAAATTAATTAGAAACAAAAGATAGTTTACTATTTCAACTGAAGTCGTTATTTTTGTTTATTTACCTTCAAGTAGAGGCAAAGGTCAATTTATTTACACGATAGATGTAAAATATACAGAAAAATGTGTTTACCGACAAAGACAAAAACATTAATAATGTCATTAAAAGACAAGACGTAGTAAACACTGCAGAAAGATAATTATTACAGGTCATTGGAAAGGTCACTCTTCCAGATATAAAAATAAATTGGTATTATATATACATTATATTTTCTGTTCTTGGAGTATTCTCATCCAAACTTGTCAAAGAGCCATGTCGAGAAACTACTGTTGAATGAACTTTGACAATTCTTTGAAATGGCAAATGAAGAGAAAATGACGCGAACACGCAACTCGTGCAAAACTACTAGCGCCTGCAACTTGGTAAAATAGTCATCTGTTTACCCAGCTCATCATGGTTTCTTGTTATGTTAGTACAACAATCTTAAAATTCGTATACTTCCTCTATGAC
Source organism: Mytilus trossulus (assembly GCF_036588685.1). Lineage (NCBI taxonomy): Eukaryota > Metazoa > Mollusca > Bivalvia > Mytilida > Mytilidae > Mytilus > Mytilus trossulus. Next base: position 24,099,165 of record NC_086375.1, on the reverse strand, counting down.
GGTCATATCCCATGCCGCTTACGCGGATCAGAATCAACAAGGCCCGAACTGATAATATACAAGGAACCAATCTAAAACTTCCTCATACCTAAAAGGCCTGCTTTGGCTGTTCTGCTGGAATTGTTTAGTCACTAAATATATTCTTTGAATTGCTTGCCCTATCTTTTAGCATCTGCACACCTAATGTTCGTCAATACAGAAACAAGTATCGTGCAAACTCAAAATTATTTCCCAAAAAATCAGGACGGTGATATGATTGCCAGTGAGCAAACTCTCTACCAGAGACCAAATGGCATTGACAGTTAATAAGTTAAGGTCACTGAATGGCATCTATAATGAGCAAAAGCTCTACCTCATAGAGAAAGCATTAGAAGGCCCAAAATGAAAAATTTTAAAGAAAAAAAAACAAGAAAACTTATGAAAAAGACAAAAACGACAAACACGTATGATATACAGCATCGAACAACCAATGGCTTACTTCTGACTTGTATATTGAAACAGACCTACATTCGTATTGTTACTACGAATCGATCGGTGCCACTTTTAATTAATTGCGTACCCATCTGTACTACCGGTATCTGCCCAGAAGACAATGCTTAGGTACTGGTATATTTTTGAGTACACAGCAGTTTGATTCAAATGTATGCAAATAAACTAAACTAAGTTCGTACCTATGTTGTACGGTTACACCACTGTCCAAGGTTAAGGCGGATCCCACTTACATGATTTACCCCGCCAAATTATGTATGCATGTGCCTGTTCCAAGTCAGGAGTCTGTAATTCAATGGTTGTCGTTTGCTAATGTGTTACTTATTTGGTTTCCGTTCATTTTTGCTGGACATAAATTAGGCCGTTAGTTTTCTCTTTTGAATTGTTTTACATTTGTCATTTCGGGGCCTTTTATAGCCGACTATGCGGCATGTGCTTTTTCATAGTTGAAAACCGTACGGTGACCTATATAGTTGTTAATTTTTGTGCCATTTGGTCTCTTGTGGAGAGTTGTCTCATTGGCAATAATACCACATCTTTTTTTTTATATAAACCCTGAAGTACATCAAATAAGGCGGTCCCAAATTCTTATGGGAGTACATTTCATTTTGCGAAACTCTTTGACTACAGGATACCTGATGAACTGTATTATATCACTGTCGAATTGATATGTTGGTCACCTCCACACAAATTATTGGTGAAATTGAAGTTTAAAGCCAAAATGTATAACAAGAACTTGGACATGATGTATACAAACAAAATTATAAAACATTGCATTACATAATTTATCCTTTTTCTAATCTTTGTTTGGGAGTTGACGGATCTGGTTCAAATGAAACATCGTTGTCAGCGAATTTTACAGTTAATTTGAAAATATTTAAATTTCGTTGATGGTCTGATTACAGATCAAAACGATTTACCAGTATACATAGCACAAGAACAACATTGCATTACACCATTTTTTTGTAGAATTTGTTGGGAGTTCGGATCTGGTTCTTATCTAACAATCTTGTCAGATTAGAGGCCAATCAATATGATCAAAACACAGATCCCCAGTCCACGCTTCGTTTACAAAAATCTGCAACACCCAGGTGTACAATACTTTCTGTTTTGGTGATAATTATACAACTAATGAAGCATCGTCCTTCTTTTTATACTCAACAAATTTGTTGTCAATAAACTGTTTGAAACACGTAAAATTATTATACTCCATGCATGACATAGTTGTCAAAACTATTCAGAATTTTTAATTCATTATTCCTTCGAACATCATATTTGATTTGGCATCCCAGAAATTTTGATTCTAGCGAAATCGTCTAACCAAAATATAAGCTTGGCATCTTTCATGAGTTCATTTTAATAAGTTCATTTCAAAATCCGAGAATCATGAAAGGTCTTCAGAGCGTTTTCCAAACCGTTTTATATGTACCATGACTGTCATGGAGTTTTAAACTGAACTTCAAAATACCATTGAAATTCCACTACTGACTACATACTATAGATCCGAACATATTGCACAAACCGCTATAATACATGAAGCTTGAGAGAATATCTATTGTGGCTTTCAAAATCCTTATTAAACCTCAACTTGAAAATAAGAAACCGTCGGAGAGTACAATCAACTTTTCTAATCTCAAAATCATAACTGACTTTCGAAAGCATTTTTAGAAATTGTATAATTTAAACTTATTTCAGCTAATCTTTGCGGAAAGAATGTCCTTGTAGCCGTGCTTGGATGTTTCAATAAATAAACTGACTGGAGCTTAATCTTGTTTCTATATTCAAACATATATACAAAATGACATAAAGGACTTCTCTGAAACAAATATAAAATCTGAGCAAAACAAAACAAAATTGTAAAGAATGCAAACAAACAAATATTTGCAAGCATTAAATGGGTTTGTTGACTCATATTAGTACATACATATGGATGTTTTCCAAAGGAAATGCAAAATAAGATGATACCTTGTCAATGACAGTAGATATCTTCGTATGTCAATGTGAAAACTGTCCCGCAATTCATTGTATCATGACAAAAGAGGTAAATCCTCTCCTATATTGGACTAAATATGAAGAATATAAAATCTGAGTAAAACAAACAAAATTGAAAACATACAAATATCTGCAAGCATCAATGGGGTTGTTGGCTAGTATAAGTACATTAATGTGGATCTTTTCCAAAGGACACTCAAAATAAGAAAATACATCTTAGTATCTTAGTATTGCAATGTGGTGAAAAACTATGCCACAACTTAAAAATATCAGAATACTAGAAGGTAAATCCTTTACTATTTTGGACTAAATATCAAAAATATAAATTAGAATTATGCGACAGCATATACTAGTTATCTCACTGATAAGACAAAATAGGGTATTAAAGTTCATGTCAGTCCTTTTAGTGTCATGGATGTTAACAAAAGTGCGAATACATAAATAACCTCAATTAGAAAATACCTTTAGTCCAAGATTCCCACTACAGTGATGACAAAACGAAAATTAGCATAATTGACAATGAAAGCAACAATACTAAAACAAAAGGCGTTGAAAAGTTTACCTGTCAAATTAAAGTGAAACTTTCGAGATGATATACTGAAACGGCGATATCGTCAGGTGTGAAAAGTGGGTTCCGAATGCTTTGATCATTTTGGTCACCCATGTCAGTTAATTAGTATTATCTGATCTATTACCTTTAAAATTTATCTCGAATAATTCATTTAAACAACAACACAATTCATCAAGTATTTGTTTTGTTTCGTGTCTTGACGGTGAAATTGTTAAAATGTTCAAACGTCTGTTATCTCTGAGAGTATGCTCTTTAACCTCCACTTATGGAAGTTAAGAGATGAAAACGGAATATCTTTAAAGGTTCGTGTGATTTGAAATTAATCTTTTACCTGCATAATTATCGAGTCAAAATATGAAAAAGCTAAATATGTAAATTGCCCTTCAACTCTCAAATGTATAGGGTTGACTAGTGGCACCTCCTTCTTACACTGCAGTGTTTGAACACCGCTGGATTACAAACACTTTTACAAAAATATTACCACAAAGGATGGACACACAATGAATACTTTTCAATAATTTGCGGGATTAGTGTTCAGTGCTTTTTCTTTAGTTTTCTATGTTGTGTTTTGTATACTGTTGAATTTTTTTGGTCACTTTTGATTTTTTGTCAGTTTGTTTTCGACTATGGTTTTGAATGAACGTCCCTATGGTATCTTTCATCTCTCTTACTCAACATGTGTCCCCATTTCCACATTCACACACATACACAAACACAGAAACACATCAGTCTATGAGTATAAAAATACACCATGCAGCAGAAAAGCTAATATGCTGCCGAAAACTATCAAGTTAATTTTACGAACTTAATAGTGTGTTATATACATAAACATTTTCATAGATCTACAATCTGTTCAGAACGCGGTAATGGTGACAGCATCTATTAATGTTGTTCTTCTTTTTGGTTTCTTTTGAGATTGCTTTACATTTTGTCATTTGGGGGTATTCTTATAGTTTAAGTAGTGGTTTTGCTCAATTTTGAAGGCCGTGCCACTGTGGTAACTTATATATTATATAAATAGCTGTCTTTTTAGCATTCAAACATATGTACTTTTTAAACTCATAGCCAGGAATACGGTAACAGACTAAGCACGAAATGCATAATGTCAAAATTGACTTCTGAAGAAAGATATACATATAACACATTAAGATCTATATTAATTTGTTTATCTGGAAATATATATACCTATCTCAACAATTAATTTCATATTGACTTCAAATATTGCTTATTTGTGAAATGACTTGTTTTATTGGAGTTATTCAGATCGTTCCCCGCCATCTAAGAAAGATCATAATTCCTAAGCACCCGAGACAAACAGTTTAGCGCTTAGCTGCGCCTCCATGATTTACACACATGATAATACATCACTACGCATGTGTTTTATACATTCAAAGGTTCCTGGGATACTATCATCGTTCCATAGTCGTCCATCTTCTTCATATCAAATTAAATTCGTAATAGAACACGGCGTTATTCACTTGCAGGAATCTTAATGGAAAAATATTTGTATGACAATATCATAGTTCTCTGCATCTATAGATCACGCGGACTTGTCAGAAGTTAGGACAGGTGCTTCGGCTTGTATTTATGGCACTTTAATTTAGTTTCAGTTACTTTGTGTTTGTCTGTCTGGAAAACTCGTTAGTCCATAAAAATTAGCTACCACGGATGAAGCTATATTCAATTTGGCAATTTGATAAGGAGGAAAAAAATGGCTTTCATTCAAATGCTTGCCCATTTTTTAATAAGTGTTGCAAATTTTCTTTATGTATGGTGGATAAAAGACATGTTTTAAAATGTAAAACAAATATATAACTTTTTTTTTCAGTTTTTGAATTTTAGTGTCGAAGAGATTAAGACATGACATATACATGTAAAATCTAGAATGAATTAGATGTGGTTGTAATTGCTGTTTTGTGTTTTTTTTTTTTTTTTTTTTTTTTTTTCTGTAGAGTTTGTTTACCCAGCATTTTTTTTTTTATTGTAAACAAAATCCACACTAATGCATTTTACTGGGAAATAGCTTTTAATTCAATAAGAAGAGAAAAAGAACACAAAACACAAAATACAAAACAAATTAAAAAAAATGAATTATGGCAAACATAATTGCACTGGAAATTGAAAAAAGGTGCCATTTATTGCCTACAAAAGGAAGAAAACGTAAGATTATTCAATTCCATTCAACTCAAATATTAATTGTCATATAAACTCTTTTAACAATAAGATAGTGACAAATTATATGAATGCAACTTAAAGTCATGCAACAAAATACACTTCACAAACAAAACAATTAAAAAAAAACAATTGAAATGGGCGTATGACATTTGCGCCGATTTTGAAAATTTTCATTCTTTCATTTGCGCCGATTTCATTTTTTCATTTGCGCCGATTGAGTTGATCAAGTAGATTATTTTAGTAGATTTTTTCTGTTGACAAAGTTCTTGTATAAAGCAAAGCAGTTAGTCAGAGGAATATAAATGAATACCAACAATAAATAAGTAATTTCTTTCAGTTAGAATAATGTCTTACTTCATAATTTGCTCTTCGAAATTCGATTTTTTTTACACCAACTAAGTTAAACAATTCTAATAACGTTCGACATTTTTAACAGAATTTTAGCAATTTTGAGCACCTGCTTTAAACATATTTAGAAATATTAAGACACACACACACCATTTCCTTGCTTCTACAGTATATAAATTTGGATGTATGCTTGTCGAGAAACATATTAACAAATAATTTTCAAGAGGAAAAATAAGACATATACCTAAATGTGATGGGTGATTTCATTTGTAATTTTTCTTGTGAGTTAGAAATCTGCAAAAAAGATTTTAGTTTTGTACAAAACAAAGGATCCTTTGAAGTTAAAAAGTAGTTAAAAGAATTTCTTTTTTTCAAGTAGTTTTCAGCCATTTATCATTATAGAAAACATGTTCAGATATATATGCCAAAACTATGATGGAGGCCAAGCTTGTATTATATATTAATGATTTTCTCCTTTTCAAAGAAAAAAAAGCAAAAAAGAAATAAAGATATAGTATGTTTGATGTGTGAACGAGCGATCTGGTGCATGGTTTTACCATCAACCGAAGAGAAAAAAATCACCAGGGCCACATAAATAGATACGTTGCTTCTATCAAATGGAGGTGCGAAATATTTGCTGTTAATACTCACTTCTGTGAGGAAAATGTCAGAATGTTGTAATAATTGCAAGATGGTTTTCTCATGAGTGAAATTGCTAAGATCTCTTGCATGCTGTGTTGTTTCCACGCTGAAGGATCGGTTTCAACCTCACAAACTGATCTAGAACACAGGGGACCAGAGCAAGATAAAAGAGCCGTGGGATGGAGACATTGTAATGGACACGCTTTCCGGGTTTTCTCAAAGAGATAAAGGGGTCAAGACTTTAATTTGAAAAAAAAATGAGATTGTTAATCTTAGAATTTTGAATGGTATATAGGTTTTTCCTTGAATATCGTTTTTGATAGCATTACTTTTCTAAAATATTGTGTTGTTTAATTCATTTTATTACAATACAACTTTAGTTCTATTTATGCAAACAGATAAAGAATAATCAACCATTGTTCAGAACCATTTCTTATTTTATTTTTTTCATCTTTTTACTAAGTTGGCAGATTTTACAGGCGAAACGAATACTTACTATAGTTTTCATGACAAACATTTTCATTGCGAGTTCATGGAGATGTTATTCATTTAATTTGGCGTGGGACATTTAAGCCAAAAAAATAAAACCTACTATAGAGACATTTACGCGCCGACATAAAAGCCAATTTGAGCGCCAAATAAATATTCAATGTAAAATGTGTGTACATTATCGGAAACTACCACTTCTCGTTCTGTTTTAAAGCTCGTACAGATACATTTTACATATCAGACATTGTACTTATATGCCGTTTTTATCCTGCCATTTACAACCGTCACTTGAAGAGGACACCAAATTGAACTCTAAAAGGAATATCTACATTACCGCTTGCTCAACACGGAAGCGATGAAACGGGAGACTCTATCTTGTACAAATATAACAAAACAATATCTGTGTTCTTTTTTTTTGGCACAATAGTTGGCTGATTGCAGGATAAATCCATCGAAGTGTTTTTTATCCAAACTTACAGAGTAGAACAATTTTGTGATGCTTAAGTTTGACTAGGAAATCACTGGTTTTGAAACTCTAAAAAGGGAAGAATGGACAATTCTTACTGCAATTATATGCATGGTCAATATTGGGATTATATGAGAGTATGGGTGAAGTTATCAAAACGAGAATAATGGATCCGAAAAGAAAAAAAAATAGAGAAATTAATTACGCCGAGTTAACACTTGACAAAAAATGATTTAGTATCTATAACTGTTACCAAGACTTTAAACACAAAAAAGGTTGCTTTTGACTAAAATTCGAAAACTACTGCATATTTTTTTTCAATTTCGTAGAACGCTTTGTACTATTAATTTTGCGATTTCATAAAAATTCAATGTTGCAAATATTTCGTTAAATCATAATATTTGCTGGCTTTAGTTGAACTCATTTAGTCATATATACCGAAATTTGGATTTGGATACATGCTTGCTGCATTGTAAATTGGTCCGCCATTCTATCTATAATAGCTTCTTTTTTAGTGTAGCGTTAAGTGATTGGTCCAGTTTAGCTGGGTCGTCCTTAAAATACTTTCGCATTAGCTAATATCCTTCACTGGTTTGACTTTATGATTTGTTATAGACCGTTTACTTAATATAATTGTGTTTCCTACATTGTAAGTTTCAGTTTTTAAAAAAAGACTATTTGCCTAGGTCATGGTACAAGATCATTAAAACAATATTTGACCAGTCATATGATCGCTAAACTTTTTTTTCTTAAAATACTGTTTTTACCATCCCCTTCTTAGATAATACAGAGATGATGGTTAGATGTATTTTACGCTATAATTTAGAGAAAAAAAAAATTTACAATCTAACGATGTTGTATATTTTAACACTGCATGCTGGGAAGCAAAATTCTAATAACAACAGTCTACAATAAATTTTGATGAAATAGATTTGTAACTTTTTTTTCTCGGAGGTTCAATGGCAGACATTGAGTGATGTCGTAACATGTTTGTTCAGACGAATATAAACTCTATTATATCAAACTGCCTTGTCACACTTATTTATCTGTAACAAACAATAACACTAATGTATTTAGATTACAAATGAGCATAAAGATGGTTGTCGTTAAGGCAACGTATCATATTTAACTGTTTTCCATGATTGGTGTCAATTTAGGCGAAAACAGCAGAAATACCAAACTTCAATGATCCGTAAAATATCAGTACAGCTATGAAGTGATATTAATGGTATATAGAACGGATGTTTTCATTTGCATTCAACGTTGGTATACAGTTTTGTAGGTTTTTTGTTTGTCTTTATATTGTGCAGGTTTCTTTGGGTTTTTTCCCCAATATTTCTAGGGTTGAGAAAGGCCTTTCTTAATTAAAGAAAAATTAAATACTAGTGTTCTAATATTTTTTTAAAGAAAGGATCCCGTTTGTTAGAAATCAGTGGATTGGTCACTGGTACCGTATGTTTGTCCTAAAAGTTTTGAATTCGACGCCCATGATCGGTTATATGTCGAGCTCAACATTTTGATGCCGATTATAACGTTGCTAACGCAATGCAAACCTGTCTTTAAAGCGACAATGCAGTTGACTCTAACTAACTTTTCAAAGCTAAATGGTTTTCTTTTTTTAAGCTCGTGTAATGATATTTTAGACAGAAATTGAAAATTCATGACATGACATATTTGAAAATTTATGACGATTGTCACATGCGGTGCAGAATCTGCTAACCCTTTTACAGTACAGCCCCTGTGATAGCCCTCGCTATTTGGTTTGGTTCGAGCTACTAATCCCTTCGGTTTTTTTATGTCACTATAAAAAGTAAAATCACAAAAATACTGAATTCAGAGGAAAATCAATTAGGAAAGTCCATAATCACATGGCAAAATCAAATAACAAAACACATAGAAATCAAATGGACAAGAACTGTCATAGTCCTGACTTGGTACAGGCTTTTCCAAATATAGATATTTTATAGCGCTAACCCTGTCACTTTGATGACAGTCTCTTCAAATTCCGTTATATTTACAATGATCGCAAAATATGGGTACAGCAGTCATCATCGTGTAACAATTTTAAAAGGAACAGTTTAACAGGACACAAAAACATCTATCTACAAACACATTCATTCATTCGCGTGTCTGACGTCATATCTGTATCTTTGTCGGTCTCTCTTTTGGTTCTCCTTTGCCTTTGATATTTCCCGCTTCTTCTATTCTAAGCATACGTCATTCATTGCTCAACATTTATTCAAAAGCATCATTAATATTGTCATTTCGGTTCATTTTAATGCTATAACGTATTTTGGTTTTCTTATTGTTGAAGACAGTATATTGATTTGTAATTGCTTTTATTCGCTTCATTTCGACATTCATGTATAGTCGATAGTTGAATGTCATATTTTCAATAAAAAAAACCATTTTCATTCAGCGAACTATATAATATCAAAGATACTTGATCATAAGAAGCGTATACAATTGACATGAATATAAAAAAAACGGAAATGTTATTTGATTCCAAATTAGACAAATATCCACTAGAGATCAAACAAGTTGATATCAGCAGTTATAGGTCATCGTAAGGCCTTCAACAATGAGGAAACATATTGGGTCCCGATTTTCAAAAATGTGATTCAATTCAACCGAAAACTGTTGCAGTGTTGTTTGATTTTTTTTATTTATATCCTACTTGATTTAAAAAACGCACTCATAAGTACATAATTTAGTACATTTAAGCTTCTGCCAGACGGGTTTCCGTCAAGAAATTTCAATTTGAAAATCCCATAATAATCAAATTTTGTGATTATAGTCGAAAACAATAGCTGAAAAATTGCTCTATGCCGTGTGATGTTGCAGAAACGCTCCGTGAATCGTCTGACATTAATGTTACAATAATGACGCCATCATCAACTACGGACGGTAGCCATTCATCAAAACATCAAAGAAGCCAATTCTCCGTAGTGCGTAGAATAAATTATCCCGGTCGCTCATAATTTAGAAATATTTTTGGGAAAAAAAATCTCTGAAATGATAGAAGTTAGCTTTATCTTTATTACAATAACAGATGACAAACAATTGTTTTCGTCAGAATTACCGTTATATTTTCTTTCATATTCATATTTGATATACAAGAACTTTTACACATGGGGAAAGCTATCATTGTTTATATCAGGATTCACTTGAAATGTTTTGTAGAAATCTTTATACCATTCCTGTCAATATTGAAGTGCGGTAGATATTTCTGTTTCCGAAGTGAAAAAAGAGAAGACATTTTGTTTAGTTGATTGTACAGATGACTGCCTTGCGCAATTTGCCGACTTTTTGTTTCAATAATTTGTTTTAATTTCCATTTTTTTCTGTCTACCATTTTAAAATTCACTGATGATATGCTTCTGTAGTACAGGATTCTATGACGCAAACTGCGTATGCTGATATATTTCCTTTTTATTTTTTATAATTTGAATTTTATAAACATATCAACATTGAAGGAAAGCAATCCTTGTAGTAAAGGGTTGTTTACTGGCTTTTCAAATTACATTTTTTTAAAGACTGCTGAAACATCGCAATAGATATTCGAACACACTTAACAATAAAAACATGTGAATGTCTGGCAATACTGATTACCCAATTTGATAGGATAAATTATGGGTTTGGTAGGAGTACGTATATAGCCAGTTCTTATCATATTCTTATATTACATCCAATTTTTCCATGCATTCGTCCTTTCGTCCAACAAATTTTTCGCAAAAACATCCTTCAGTAGCTATTGAACACATTGATTTAAAATTTGGTGAGCAGCTTAACAGCGGTTGTTGTACGTGTTGGCGCATTGGGACTTGTCAGACACCTGCTTTGGGCGACAAACGCGAGCATTCTTTTTAGCGGTTCGCTGCTGGCAAACGTCTAGATCTTCTGCATGTTTTGTTCATTTTTTTCTCGTTGACTTTGATTTGCCTTGTACGTGTACCGTCTTGTTAGGGTGTATATTATTCCTTTTAAAATAGTTTATTTTCGCATTTTTACCTGGCATTATGTATATATAAAGTCAGTCGATTTCTCCCAATAGATAGTACTATGGTCAATTAAATTGTGATGCAATTAATAATTAAATAATTGAGAACAAAACAGAGTGGATAATCTCATAATGATGCAGGTGTTTAAAGTGGTCCAAAACGTTGATGAGGAGAGTTGTAATTTTACATCTAAATAACTCATCAAAGATACCAGGATTAAATGTAATACTCACGCCAGACGCGCGTTACGTCTACAAAAGACTCATCAGTGACGCTCGAATCCAAAAAAGTTTAAAAGGCTAAATAAAGTACGAGGTTTTGTTTGCAGGTTTGCATGCATTAAAAGCTTACTTGACTATGGAATAGAGGAACATCTATGGGTAATAACTACGTAGAATAAGAAGGATGCGTTTGCCAATAAGGGAACTATCCAGAAAAAACTTCCTTCAAAAGAATTCAAACAACTATAATAGTTAACCGTACGACCCTCAATTCTTCGCGAAATGTTTCTAAAATTTTGATAATTCTATACAAAAAAAATCTCATTGATATATCTTTATTATAGTGTCTGCCGATATTATTTAGTCGGTCAAGTCTTGACCGGATAATTTGAATAGTAGAACTATGGGAGAGATCCGTTTGCGCCAAAAATGCGTCCTTTTGCGCCACAACTTTTTTCTCCAATGCTACGTTTGCGCCACCTGTTTTAAAATTACATGGCATCATTTGCGCCAAAATTAAAACATACGATTGCGCTAATTAGAAGAAAATGACTTCCCTCCTCCTTTATTTGGGACTTGGAACCGGCAGTTAACACTGCAAATGTTTCTTTTTCTGAAACATACTTTTTCTTACTTCTTGTGTTGCGTAGTTACTTCCCAATTGCATGTTTGTAGTAGCTTGTATCTTCAGAAATAATGTCTAAAAAGATAAAACACTGAAGGATGAAATGCAGAAAACAGTTCACAGTAATTCCTGTGGAATGCTTCTGCTCCATGACTGGTACGTCTTACGGTGGATATATATACAGTTTCATTCCATACGGAAAAACGCAGTGTTATCAATATACGTGACTAAAATACAATCAGCAAAAGCTTCTATGTCCTTCTCTTTTTGGCATTACTTGTATTAAATGTTCAGCAAAGCAATAATTTTCTTCTCTCTCTGTACATTTACTGTCTGGATGTATTTCAAGTCATTCTCTCTAGATACTCATCTTCATGGTGAAATATTTCCGAACATATGATACTTTTTAAGCCAAGATAAGAATAAAGTTAATATTTATGATAGATATGCGTACATTTAAATTGGCGCAAATGAGTTTCGAAAATTTGCGCAATTGATACGTCTGGAAAACAAAATTTGGCGCAAATAATACCCCTGAAAACAGTAATTGGCGCAAAAGGACTGCTGCCAGAACTATATAGTTTAATCAAAGTACTGAATTACTGAACATCGGATGACCGCAAGTTCTTGTTGATGGTCAAAAGCACATGTCACAGAAAAAAGGATCACACTCTTCACCTGAAACTGAGGTTAATGTACAGAGATAATTTTTTTTCTGAGACAAGTTCGTGCGTGAATGATGAATAAATGACAGGAAATTCAACCGCACCGTAATAACTAGTATATTGTAGTGACACAAATCAGTATACCTGGATTATTATATTAATATAACATTATTAATATAATAATAGTCCCATAGAATATTATATTTATATAACAGTTGCATGTATATATAATTTTCATCCATTTGTATATCATTCTATTCTACTATTCTAATAATAGTGTAGTGCAAGTGCATGGTGGACACTCTTCTGTAAACGGCTTGAGATATTCTTCTTCAAGTATTGACACATTTTTTCGGTACGTGTGTATAGATATTATAAACGATTTTTTTACTTTTATATATATATATATATCTAACAACAAAACATTTTCATATTATTAATTCGTTTAAAAAAAAAAGATATGTGTAGGAGTATCCATTGAAAAAATGAATTTAAAACAAGCGATAAGTAATGTTATTTTGCACTAGATAATGTCCGCGGAGCTATAATTTTTATAATTCGGTTGAAAACCTTAAACTAGTTTACATAAAGGAAATTTAGGCGATAGCAATACATCGGAATGACCTCACGGTCATCTCAATGTAAAAATGAAAAGTTGTCCATCTAAGAACAGCTCAACATAAATGTATTTTTAATGTGTTAAATTAGGATTTAAATATACAGGGTACTAATAATTTGTGTTCATGTGTATGTGTGAGTCTACCTTTTTTCGTTTATTCTGTAATAAAGATTTGTGTGCTTCCATCGTTTTCTTTTTTTTGTGTGTGTTTCAGTGTTGTCTTGACTGTGGTTGTTTTTTTGTTGTTTTTTTTGGGGAAACCCATTACCCCAAACATGTGGTTGGTTTGTATATCAGATATACATGTATGTGCATTATATAATATGTATAAAATTCTGTAGACAAGTATGTGACACTTTAATAAAATAAATTATCATTATTATTATTATTATATATGTTAGACTCAGATCGACGCCCGGCCTCAAATCGACGTCCGTTCATCAAATCGACGTCCGTTCCTCGTTTCTGAAATCGACGTCCAAATCTGTATATATATGTAGCAATCAATCAGGAGCTTGTATTCTTTCAATATGAACTCATTTTAAAATTACATCAATCAAAATTAAAAAATATAAAATATCACAAAAGCACTCGAAATTTGGCAGGTCAAGTGTGGTACTAGTATACGTTTCCGATTAAAAAAAAATGCCAAAACATTATCTTTACTTTATGTAGAGTATACACAGTGTTAAAATGAATTATGGAAATTTGACCAGTGTTTTCTCCTGAGAATTACAATAAAGAATAAATAAAACACACTTATAAAAGACTGGCGTACAGCTGTTGGTACAAGCTAGATACACCCTATGCTTTTGGATCCTGAGAAATTCGACTGTAAAGAAATTCCATACACTTTTATCCTGTAAATAATTAAAAATATCAAGTTCATTAATAGCCTTGTACTTGTTTACCTTTAAACATAATGAGGCATACAGTACCTTGGCCAGAATTCAGAATCGTTTATCATGATAATAGTGAAATAATTAGTAGTTGAACATACCAGAAATTTCATATAATGTAACAATAGAGTTTTAATGACTATAAAAATCTGAAATCTTAAAATAAGTAATCTTCTTGATCTTTTGAGGAAAACATTCAGCTCCTGTTTTTATCAAATTTCATAAAAAAGACAATGTACCTTTTTAAGACCGCAGTTCATGTTTTCTTCAAAGAAGGGGAATGGGCCAGCAGTTGTAACAATGACTTTCTTTATCCTCATTTTAAACAAATGTGTCCACATGGCATATATGATTCTAAAACAATCTTCAGCCAAGTACGCTCAACACCAAACGAGGGGGTAACATATGGGTGCTTATTTCATTTTTTTTTTGGGGGGGGGGCGGGGGGCTGCCGCCGATTCCACGTTTGTTTTAACCCTACATCCCCACTTTTTTACATCCTATTTCCCACTCCCAAAATCGTGTCGTCCACCTCCGAAAAGTTTTAACAGCCAGATATATGAAAAACGTTTCACCGTCTGAAAAAAGCCTGAAGACCGTAAACGTAAAAGTTTTCATGTGGAAGTTGGAACATTTGTTTTTTCAGTATTATCTTATAATTTATTACCTGAGAAGTTATGGATGGAATTTGGTTCTGAAATAACAAGAGCATTTAAACAGCATAACTTTTACAAAATAACCATTGCAGGAGTGCAAAAACGCCTTTAGACAGAAACATCGCGTCAACAAGGTATAAATCAGAATTCAAGGTAAAACGTCGACAAAAATATCAACAACTCAATTATCGAAACAAAAGAAAATGGAATGGTAAGCTATCAAAATAACATATATACAAGTAACCAAAATTAACTAGTCTTGATTATAGCTAGCTGACAACGATTACTCCATTACCCCATGAATTCATTCAATCTCAACTCCAAAAAATGAAAACAACACGTTCAGAAATTTCATGCGTCCGAACCGCTTTTCAGGAACACTCAAAGCCCAATTTACTTTTATTTTTCGATATGCGAATGCCATCCATTAAAAAAATACGTCTTAATGTTCTGCTTCTTCGGTTAAGAAAAAAAGAACCTTTGTTAAAATATCGTAAAATTGCTAAAAAGAATGTTATTTTGAAAAAAGCATCTTTTAAAAGGCATATATACACACAGCATATTATTAAAAAAAAAAGGACAAGAATATAATTTACAATAGCACAATAACGGGATGTATAAGTACAGAGCTACGTCAGATAGATATCACCAAAAATAGACTAAACAGGAAAAAGTATTTGAAGTAAAAAACTTTTAAATTGAAACACTTCTATAACTACTTTTATTCTTTGACATATAGATGCACCAATTAACTTTCAAACTAAATTAAATATCAGTGTTGGAACAATCAAGTGAGTCTCATTGGGGTCTAAGCGTGACGCGGGATTGCCGATTTTTTTGTAAGCGTAACACGTGAAAGTCAAATTATTGTGTCGTAAAAACAGGAAATGAGGTCTTGCGGGACCCGGGAAATGACATAAAAATGAGAATTACTTACGTATATAGTGTAAGCGTGAGACAGGAATCTGACAAAACAGTAAGGGGGATCCGGGACCGGAACCCACAATGAGACCCCAATCAACTGTGTGAATGTGACATTTTATATTCATCAGACAATTCCAAGATAATTACAATACCAAATCTTAGAGGGGATTCCTTGACGGTCAATATCTCCGAAAATTTGGGTCTTTTATCTATGTATTGTCTTTGATCTGTGTTTTGTTTTTGTTTTATTTTTCATTCTTGGTTTTGATATACAACAAATATGTGCGAATCGCGAATAGCAATTTACACCTTAGTGAAATGTTACTTTGGTTAAGAATTATTTTTATTTTCTTGAAATATCGTATTGCAAAAAACAATGTTATTTTGAAGAAAAAAACATCTTTTAAAAGGCATATACTGTAAATTCATAAATTATTGCGTGCCTTTATTATTGCGATTTTGTCGTAAAATACTTAAATGCGATTTTATTTTTTACGACTTTGAGAAAATTTCCTGTTAAATTCAAATAAAAGGTTTCAAAATGCGAGGTTAAATTATTGCGTTTACAACTCCTTCGCATTTTTGCATTAATAAAAACCTCTCAATAATTTCTGAATTTACAGTACTCAAAGCATATAAGCAAAAATCAAATAAAAGAATACAAAATTAAACAAAGCACAATAACACAATAAGGGGATGTTTAAGTACAGAGCCCCACGTCAGATATCACCAAAAATAGACTAAACAGTAAAAGCATTTGAAGTAAAAAAAACTTTAAAATTGAATAACTTCTATAACTACTTTCCCTTTGAGATGTAGATGTACCAATTAACTTTCAAACTGAATTAAATAACAGTGTTAAATCAATCAACTGTGTGAATGTGACATTTAATATTCATCAGATAATTCCAAGATAATTACAATACCAAATCTTAAAGGGATTCCTTGACGGACAATATCAGCGAAAAATTGGGTCTTTTATCTATGTATTGTCTTTGATCTGTGTCCTATCTTATTGCCGTGTTGATCGCTGTATAGTTGCTATTTCTTAATGGTAGTTCTAACGCAAAATTCTTGTTTGACCTTTCTAATTGACCACACCGGACATTAAGAAAGGAATAAACTGTCTCTGATTAAATTCCTGTGAAATGTAAGGTACCCAAATGGACAATAAAACCTTCTCTATCATCGATAGATGGCACTAACTTATCAAATCACAACACTTGTTGATTAATCTTGATGTACCATGGCAGTATTTGATGCACAATTAATTAAAATGTTCAATTTTCAACTAATAATTATTTTATTTACTGTATAGTCTATAAAACTGTGCGAACCATTTTACATACGTAAAAAACAATAGTAATTTCGTTATGTTTAACAATTAGTTAACAAAGATGTATTTCCCTTATTTTTATCATGTTTACGTGGGTCGCGCAACAATCTACGAGTAACTAAATACACATATGAAATATGGATACAACATCCAAGTAAAACACCATTGACAAATATTGCTATCAGCAAAAAATGAAGAAGAAAAAAAAATAAACTAACTTATATATTTATAGATAAATCAAACCTTATGAAACACAATACGCGTTTATAACACATTACTTTCCAAATCATCGATAAAAGACACATGTGTTTTAAACTCAGTAAACTGACGAATTTATTCAAATTTTTGACGTAAATGTGAAAGCATCCATAACGCCACCGTGAACGAAATGATTATAGACGTTCGCAGCGACCGGGAACGCTATACTCAATCGAACGGAACATGAAAGTTCCGTGTATTTAACTTTATATAACATGAACAAATGTAAACTTTGAAGTCAGTTAACAGAGAATTGCCGTGTAAAAATAAGCATATATCTTCATCATTCTGTACAGTTTCCTCGCTCTATTACAATAAGAATGAAAATAGTGGATTTGGATGGATTAGCTTCAGTAGAGTTGCAACCGATAAAAAGTGAGGATCTTTACCTTCCTACAGGTACCAGTGTTGATTGCGGGCAGGTGTAAAACATGTAATGTTTACACCACCAAGTAGAATAAACAAACGTTCCGAAGCTATTTTCAAATGATGAATCTGCTGTTCGATAGTTTGTGACAGAACGTATATACTTTTGGGACAGGTTCATTTGTTGAAGCGTCTAGGATCATCCGTCAATGTATAAGAAGAACGTTGAAAGGCGATCAACGACCGTAAGGAAATGAAGTGTCAAAACTAATCAGGAACATGACATATTTTACGGGTATTGCATTTCCGGTGCATATTCTTGTCAATCAGAGGACAAAACAACATCTTTTACACATAACTGGAGTTGCAGTAATGAAGATAAACTCTAAAACAAGAGTCTTAAATTTGTCTGCCTGATGCGACTTTTTTTTTATCTTGATTAAATCTTTATTACTTTGAGTGGGTCAAAAATGAAGTTTGCTTTGAGTTATTAGCACTAAGCAGAGGAGAAATGATTAGCGGATATTGTCGTAAAACGGCGGGTTTCGACGGCAGATGTTGCAAACCTTCAAGAGTCTGACAAATTGCTGGAAAGTGATATGTAAGATAATGGGCTACTTGATACATAGGTACTTGTAACCCCTGTTGCTTTATTTTCTGGTCATCACTTTTATAACGCCAATGATACGACGGTAATGCTTTAATTTTTATAATGTATGGGAAAATGAATAATCAATCAAAAGTTATTTATTTTTTTCTTCATTAGGAGGAAATTTTATTATTTTTTTCTGAAAATTAGCTTAAATGAAATGATAAATGATCGTGTTCATTTGGAGAAACTTCAATTAGCAAATAGTTAATGATTATTTATAGGTTTTTTATTACTTGCACATCACTTTATTGGTGTGACCCTAACATGTAAGATCATTTCGGCCATGACATTGTAACTTTCGATTGGTGCCAATACAAGAAAAGCATATACAACTTCTTGAAAACAAAGTCTTTATTATGTCAGAATCATCTCAAAAAAAAATAGAAAGAGTCAATCTTAAATTGATAAATCATAGAAAACAGAAGTACAAATGCCAATAGAATAAGAATAATAATATTTATTATTCCAATCAAGGACCCTTGATGGGCAGCATAACATTTTTTTTCTTTTACACATTTATAAAAATATTCTTTATTATTACAACGATTTAGCTACGTAATAAATATCTTATACATATTTAAAACTTTGAAAATATTCTCCTTAATTTTATTTTTATATTTTTTTCTTCATGTTTTACTATAATTTATTCGATGCATGTGTTAAAAAATTCGTTTTTGTTTATTCAACAGTAAAATAAATCCTATCTTAAATTTCAAAATAATGCTGTGGAAAATATATCATGGACAAAAAACCTTGAAAAGATTTGTTTAATTAGAAGCGAAAGGGGATGGGAAAATAGCAACACCAAGTAAAGTTGATTTTTTAATCAGTTGTTACTTTGAAATCCAATCTGTTTCTTTAGTCTACAAAATATTATTTTAGACGGAATTATGACTCAATACGTCATATATTTCACTGCGTTTATTTTACAAAGCATTTCTTAAATGTTCTTTCATCAGTTTTCTTCTAAACGTTCCTGGAAAAGCAATCAGTTTCCATGGGAACCTTTAATAAGCTCTAAAGCAAGATTCATTCGATTCCCACCTGTCAAAGCTATTCCCGAAATCTGAAGTCAATTCATACACACAGTAAGATTTATATTTTCCTTTATTTATTAAAAATAGTTTATGTTGATTTATTTCCTAAAACAATTTTTTGTTTCTTCATTGCACTATTCTATAATAATTTTTATTTTCGGTAAAAATCAAATATAGTAAATCTATTGGGTTTTTAATTTTTTTTCTTAAAAATATTTGATAAAATTTCGAATTGTTTACAATTGTTTCATTAAAACATGAAAATTTAAGTATCATTCTATGAGAAAAAATTTCAAATGGAAATATACATTAAAATCTACAGCAAATATTTCACTGATTTATTAAATATTAGAATATATATTTAAAACAGGAATGTTAATATCATATTTAAAATTTGATATAATTATTATGACGATTTTATGAACTAAAACATATTCTTGCATATTTTATCAATTTTAAATGATATCCCCCATTAAAGTTATCTTTATTCGAGTTTGTATAGTTCAATATAGGTTTAATCTATCATTTAATCGACGAGAATAGCTGTAATCTTTGATTCAACTTTTTGTACTTATTTTAATTCGATAAAATCTATATTCATTAGAGTTTTTGATATCCTATTCACAATTTTTATCATCATTGATTTAACATTTAATATTGCAAGTACTTTTTTTTATATCTAATTTGCATAATTTCCAAAAAAATACGATGTAGAAATAGAGATATAAACTATATCAAAATTTCTTATACTCAAATACAAATATTATTTTCTTTGGATACGAAATTATTCAAAAAAATCAAAAGATGAATATATATTTGCTTTGGATACAAAACTATTTTTTAAAGAATCGAAAGAAGAATAAGTATTTACTTTGGATACAAAATTATTCGAAAAAAAACAAAATGAATAAATATTTTCTTTTTCATTTTGAGTCGAAAACTGTGAAAAGATCCTAAAATAAAATTTTTAACAAAAAGTAATTACTTTTTTTTCGTACCTTCTGTTTTCCAAAAAAAATCTGCGGTGGATTCAGAAAGGAGAGACCTGATAAATTATATTAATTAAACAAATTCAACTGTTCAGAAATAAAAAAAAATTAAATAAGTTCAAATAATTTAACGAAACCGTTTAAAATGACATTGATTTCCAAGTATACATTCATTATCATTATTATCATTTTGTTGATGATATAAATACAAATAATTGTTAATCAAATCGATAGAAATATTCATGCGTATTCAATTTTTAATTATTACTCAATAGAGAAAGAGAAAAAAAAATGATGTCAATAACATTTATCGCGACACTTTTAGTATAAATTTTATCGTAAATGTTTCAAGTAGTTGTTATTTTTTGTACTTTATTTTCACTTCAGTGTTTTCATCATTTTTTTCCTATATTTTTGGGACAATTTTTTACTTATTCTTAATAAAATTTCTTATTCTTAGAAAAAAAAAGAAATTCTTTATATTAAGATTTGTATTCTTAATAAAAATTCTTATCCTAAGTAAAATTTCTTATACTGAGATAAATTGTTGATGTTCATAATTTTTATTGAGACAATTTTATATCCATTTTGTCATGTACGTGTAAAGTTGTTATTTATTAGCTTGATGGTGTTAATCCGTTATGCGATGCTTTTACCATTCATCTTATCACGAAAGTGTTTAGTTTTTTGATTATTTTGAAAAAAACACCATTTTATTCTATAATGGTTTTTAAGGTGATAATGTCAAGTAAAACTAAAAATGTTCCTTTACTTTTGTGTGTTCTTCTTTGAATTGACGGATTCTTAAATATAATTTTTTAAAGAAAAAAAAATCCATGTGAAATTCAAATTCGTATTTCTTACGTATCTTTCTAGTTATTATTTCAAATTTAAAATATATTTTACGTAAACTAAGATATGTATTTTTAATATCAAACACCTAATAAAATGTGAATCGAAGCTATTTGAACCTTATAGATAATTCATATATATCCCATTTTGTTTTGAAGTTGCTTTTTTATCTTCTAAATGAGGCTTCAGTATTTACATTTGATGATCTGGAAGAAATTCTTTTCTGAACGAAGACAGTTTCACGCTCTTTCTTATTTATTTCTATTATTTTCTCAATTTGACTATTGACCGTATACTGGGGCATTTGATTGGGAAGGACGTGTCATGACACAAGAATGAAAGTTTGAACAACGCCAATTGACACATCTTTCTCCCAGTTAAACATCTATCTTTTGAAATTAAAAAGGAATATCAAAAAGACAACAGTATTTCCATCTACAAACTGTAATTTTTAAATAGAAAATTACTATGCATCTTTTGTCCATCTTCGAATTTACAATTTATTCCTTAAACAAAAACTAAACCCGAACCTTTCAGACATGCTTTATAGATTTGATATGCTATTTTTCACTGTGGATTGACCGAAGATTTTTCTTACGATTGTAATGGTCTTATGGTTTCCCAGCTGGATTCCTATTTATATTCAATAATGTTTTTCAGTATTTGTATATTGAATATGTTTTTGGGATCTTAAATGTCAGTCTTTCATATTCCAATATTTCCCACAAAAGGTTGCTGCTACTGACAAGGAACTCAATTTTTTTCTTCTGAATTTTTACTTTGAAATTTTAACTGTCCGCGTTTGTCATAGTTCAATATGGTTATGTCTTTTATAGCAGTCAAATTCCTGCTTTTTTTGACGATTTTACATTCAATATATATGTTTTTTTCTACTTCACTTTTCCGTCCTTTTCGCTCCTTTCAGTTTTGTCTAAGGGTGCAGGTCAAATTCCTTTCTATAATACCCAGTATAACCTGAAAGTAACGAGTAAACTAAATGTTAATCCTATTTAAAATTTGTTGCCAATATTATACTATTTGTTTACTATCAATTGATAACATTTTGCTTGTCTATCAATTTATGTGAACTGAATAACACATTCAATTCATTTAAACTTAAGCTACCTCGTGTATCGCGTGTTATTTGCATATAAATAAAGGCAACACTAGTATAAAGTAAAATCACAAAAATACTGAACTCAGAGTAAAATCAATTCGGAAAGTCCATAATCATGCACATGGCAAAATCAAATAACAAAACGCATCAAAAAACGAATGGACAAGAACTATCATATTCCTGACTTGGTCCAAGCATTTTCAAATGTAGAAAATAGTAGATTAAACCTGGTTATATAGCGCTAACCCTCTCACTTTAATAACAGTCTCATCAAAATCCGTTATATTTACATGATGCGTTAAATAAATATAAAAAAAATATGGGTACATCAGTCATAAGTACTGCTGTTCAATAGTAATACATCGATTAAGAGAGAAAAAAGAACAACGAGAGTTTTAAAATAACAGGAATACCAAGTACCAAAGAAAATTTAAAACAAAAAGTCCCTTCATAAATGAAAACAAAAATTCAAGCTCAGACACATCAAACGAAAAGAAAAACAACTGTCAAATTCCTGACTCTTTGCTCATTGTTGAAGGTCGTACGGTGACCTATAGTCGTTATTTCTGTGTTATTTTGTTTCTTGTGAAGAGTAGTCTCATTCGCAATTACACCACACATTCTTTTTTATATTGGTAAGGAAATTTTCGTGGAAAGAAATGGCGGATTAATCTGGTTTCGTAGCTAGCTATACATTTCACTTGTATGACAATCGTGTAAAATTTCAATATATTTACAACAATATGTTAACAAAATTCTCCATATAATAGGTAAAAATGACAAAAATTAGGGTACGGTAGTCACCGTTAACCATTAAAAGTTTGAGCTTCTCTGTTTATACACTTTGTGTTTGTTTATTATTTAAATTTAAACATTTAAACTCTGGCATAAATCATAAAATTTGTTCTAGAGATAACTTATGTGTACTCCTCATTCGTACGGTAGTCGATTTAATAACTGCAATCGCTACATCAAATGAGATTATTTCTTCTTCTCTTTTGTGAATCAAAAACTACAGCTTCTTCATATGAGTTTAGATCTCCTAATTTAACTTTATTTTAATATCATTTGACCATACTTTCCTGTGTTTCAATCTACTTAAACTTGATAAATAATCTATATAAGTTGGACCTGATGTGTCAAAAAGAAAAAAAATCCCTCAAGTTGTGAAATAACTAACGTTAAAATCGCAGATAAAAGTAAAACTGTCAAAAATAATAATATTTCACATAACGGCTATGGTTGTATGGTACTTTTTTATAAACGTGGTACCCAAATCCCTTCAATGTATTGTTCAAATACTAGTACTTTTGGCTAGTGATTCGTGTGTAGACAAAACGCGTCCTGGTGAACAATATTATTTTTAAGTATGGTATCTTTGATGAGTTTTACCACCATTTGTTCGATGCCACTGATTGTGGAAATTTCTTGTCCAAGGGTTTCACCAGATAGTTGGACTCTTTGTAGTAGTATGGTCATTATCTTTGAATGTAATGTTTAAAGATCATAAGAATCAATCGATCCAACCACTAGGACTCTTCTAATTCCTGAAATAGAAAGTTTTAGTAAGATTTTGCATAACGTTTTAGAAGTTTTCAAGGCTCTGCAGCTTCATTTTAGATTTGGCTTTCTAGTCGTTTTTATTTAAAGACACTTGTTAGTCATATGTAGATAAAATGCGTTTCTGATGTACTTAAATATAATTCTGCTATCGATAATGAGGTTCTGAAGATCATTGAGAAGTTCCGTCGATTCCCTTACTTGTTGTTTGTTTCCTTTATTTGACTCTTTTTTTCAATTTAAGAGGTATGAATACCTGTAAACAACTGTCGACTTATATAAAATATTTTATGGAATTCAAACACATTATTTCAGAATAACACTTGGATTGTATTTTTTAAACCAAAGTGAATGATTTGAAGGGCAATCTTTATACTTGTTAGCTTTACAAAATATTATTAATAGAAACGTGCAGATTCGAAAAAAAAGTCGCTGAATTTTTGTTTTAGTTTGAAAATAAGCAGAACCTGTCATTTAGATTTAAGTATTTCCAGTTTGAAACTGAGATTCACTATATTCAAAATCTAGAAAATACATAAAGATAAAACCTTAATACATTCAGTCCTCTATCAAAATAGAAGTTTACCTATAGTAACTGATCGATTGAATGTAGAAATCAAATTGTTGTATACGTGTTCTTTTTTTATAAAGTCTTTAGAATGATGTTTTGTTATTCAAATAACATGTTGTTGACTTTGATGTATCAAATGGAATGACTGCATGTCATATGTTTGGATTCTTCTTTAAAATTAAACACGAAATATCAAATATGGTATAATCCATGGTACAAAAAAAATTTAGAAAATTCTAAAGAATAAATGAAGAGTAACTGTTAATTTCGCACTTAATAGGCAAAGTTGACTTAAGCTGAACTTGACTATCAATTTTAGGTATTTTTGTCAACGGTTTAGGTAGCTTTGAGCGTTCCTGCTGAAGGTAAATCCAGAAAAGCGCTTCGGACGCATGAAATTATGAAACGTGTTGTTTTCAATATTTTAACACACTTAAGTGTTTTGTGCCATATTTAAAAATAACAAATCCAATAAGAATTCAAATGAAAATAATGACCCCGCAAGTTTTTATTCCAACTTAGTTTTGTGTAAATCAACACAGAAATCAATATCGGATCCTACGATCGATGAATTATAATTTTTATTTTTTATAACGATTCCATATTTGAGAATGATTAGAATAAAGCAATACAATAAAAAAAAAATTGGCAGGCATTACCTTTTTTTCAATGGAATTTTTTCTCCTTTTTTACAGTTGTTTTGGGAAATAAACACAATTTCTTTGGTGCTATAGTTAGTTGAAACTGCATATAACAGTATTGTTGACTTAATTTTTATATTTAGAAAAGGGGATGTTGAAGAATAATGTAACACGAAAAGAATTTGAATTATAAAAGCTCTATAGAAGTACCCATTATATCAAGAGAACATTGAAGTGAGAGGTTTAGCGCTGTAAAACCAGGTTCAATCTACCATTTTCAACATTTGAAAATGCCTGTACCAAGTCAGGAATATGACAGTTGTTGTCCATTCGTTTCATGTGTTTTATAATTTGATTTTGTCATTTGATTAGGAACTTTCCGTTTTGAATTTTCTTCGGAGTTCAGTATTTTATTTTCATTTTGCTTTTTGCTTTTTTTGTCCTAAATAAATTTCAAGATTATTGCAGATATTAATAAATTACAACTGCCAATAAGGGAATATTAACCATATTGTTTCAAAAAAGGAAAACCAGCAAATACATGTTAATGTAAAATAACAAAAGATTTTGATAACAGATTGTCCGAATTACATTTAAAACATAATGCGAATTATATTCAGAGTTTATGTAAGTATATGTTGAAATAACATATGTATAACTGTTTGTGTTACATTTTAACGTTGTGTTTCCGTTTTCTCTTGTTTTTGAGTGTGTATTCGAATTGCTATAAGACGTGTCACGGTACTTATCTATCCCGGGTGCATGTATTTGGTTTTGATGTTATGTTTGTTATTCTCATAGGATTTTGTCTAATGCTTAGTCCGTTTCTGTGTGTGTTGCATTTTAATGTCGTTGTTCTCCTCTTATATTTAATGCGTTTTAGTTTGTTTCCCCGATTTTGTTTGTTGTCCATGGATTTATGAGTTTTGAACAGCGGTATACTACTGTTGCCTTTATATTTGACAATTGTAAATCAGTTATTGTGGCAAACATGCGTTATCCTTAAGGGCATACGATACAGTTACAGGGAAGGTAATGACGTTGCTAACGTAAAATGTTATTTTTGCGTGGTCAAACTATGACTTATCGGGAAAAGATGCATTTTCGACTGATTTTTATCATTCAAACTGATTTAATTTGAAAACGAGTGCATGGACCCCTATTTTTTAAAACAGCAATTTGTTTCATTTTGCAAGGAGATTATGTGGCCCAAATTATATGAAACTGTAAATAGCGCAATTTTGATAAACATGCAGCAAAAAATGACGTGTTTTCCTCTATTCATGAACATTTGATAAATATAGAGTTATATTGGAATAAAAATTGCATAATTTTTAATGATACTTATAAAAAACAGAAATTACCGATTATTGAACAAAAAACAATTTGTGTTTATCTTTTAAAACAAAAAAGTTATGTCTTTGTTTCGAAAAAGAAAATACGGACACAAATCTGAATTTTGAGCAAATACACAAAATTTTGACCTCATTTTACTTAAAAAGTAGCACATGAAGGTATATTTTTTATTACATATTTGATTTAATCGGGTAAAAAATGGCCTATATGCAAATCTTCATCAACTTGTAAATACAGGTTCAAAACTGTATCGTATGCCCTTAAACCAACATAGACTACCATATATTGAAATGATAAATATGTTCGTTGGACTTTTATTGTAATATAAAGTTTGTAACCTTATTTGGAACATAGTGACATATATCTCGTCCCCATTTGTTATTAAATAAAGGCAACAGTAATATACCGCTGTTCAAAACTCATAAATCAATGGACAAAAAACAAAATCGGGGTAACAAACTAAAACCGAGGGAAACGCATAAAATATAAGAGGAGAAAACGACACAACACTAAAATGTAACACACACAGAAACGGACCGAGCATAGACAAAATCCCACGAGAATAAAAAATATAAAATAAAATATCAGGTTCTTACACCGAAAATATAGGACACATAAGTATTCAAATTAAACTAAGGTAAATTTTATCTCAGGGGATACAACCATATTATCTCATTAATTATAAATTTCCATTTCTCAACGGGGAATAATTTTTGAAACATCGGACATGAATCATGTCAGTAAACCCAAGAACTGACTATAGAACTGGTGACACTTAGGAAACTAGCAACTAGCAGTTGTATCGTTCTTTACAACAATATTGAACTCCAAAGTAAATTAAAAAAAGAGGAAAAGTAGAAATAAACCGAGCAACCAACTGACGGAATGCAAAGCAACTGTCACATTCCTGACCTGGTACATGCAGTCATTTTACAAATAAAATGGCTGGTTAAAGCTGGTTTATATATAGCAAATCTTCCTATTGAAAGTTAATGAAAACAAAACTGTGTAAGTTTCAAGCGTCCTAAGATCAAGAAAGCTAAAACATAGTACGTAGAAAGTTTTGGCGCTATTTTACCAAAAGGGACAAATAAAAAAAGTGTCAATTCAGTTTATTTCAACTGAGCATGGATAAAGTAAAGAGTAAAATAACAAAAGTACTAAACTTCGAGGAAAATTCAAACGAAAAGTCCCTAATCAAATGGCACAATCAAATGCCCAAACACACCAAACGAAGGAATAACAACTGTCATATGGATGACTTGGTACCGTCGTTTTCTTATGTAGACAATGGTGGATTGAATCTGGTTTCATAACACTTTTCTCTCCCCCCCCCCCCCCAAAAAAAAAAAAAAATAAATTGTATGAGCTCAGGGAAATGGCTTTTATTGTACAAAAGTTTATTGTTTTATTTATTTTAAAAATTGTAAATAAAATCAACGGTACCAATTTTGTTGCACCAGATGCGCATTTCGACAATACATGTCTCTTCAGTGATGCTCGTGGCCAAAATATTTGAAATCCAAAGCATATATAAAAGATGAAGAGCTATAATCCAAAAGGTCCAAAAAGTATTACCAAATTCGTGAAAGGAATCAGAGCTTTGCGTGAGGGAGATACATTCCTTAATTTTAAATAATTTTTAATATTTTGTAACAGCAAATTTTAATAACACAAAAAATCCGTAAACTTTAATCAAAGCAATTTACCTTTGTCATTTGTTTGTTATCTCTTTACTTAATTGTTAAACCGATGATATTAATGACGTATTTCATATTCATAAATTACTTCCACCGACAACAGAACCAAAGATGTGGAGTTAACTTCAAACCAATTTATAAGTTACATGCGACTCCGTCGTAAAATATTAAACTTTTTATTTATTTCAAAAACAAGCTTTTATGGGTTCATTATGTCAATTTTAAAGAAAAAACAACCTTATTTTTAACTCATATTAATAAAATATGCATTGTTTTAAATTCGATGAATGAAATACGCTAGAACAGAGGAGAAAACAGTATCTTATAAGTAAAGCATTTTTATAAGTATAAAGCAGAAGAGGCCATATGAATTAACATGTTTTTTAAATAGTTGATTCAGTCTGATCAGTATTAAAACAGTATACACATATATATCAGAAATATGGAGGATTTATCAATATATTTAAATATAGTAACTTATAATGTTGTAAAAAAAAGTGAATGGCATCAAGTAATTATCAATAAAGAAATGAATATTACGTTGTTCCGTCCATTACAATTCAATTTTATAAAAGATAATTATTAGACAAAATAGGTACAGTTTTAATTAATGACAGAAATATTATAACTAGTTCATTTGTTAATCTATTCGTCTTCCCAGTTACATTAAAAGTCTTTTTTATTTTATATACTAGTCATTATAGTAAATAAAGGCAACTGTAGTATACCGCTGTTCGAAATTCATAAATTGATTGAAAAAAAGCAAATCCGGGTTACAAAATGAATCTCAGGGAACACATCAAATATATTAGGAGAACAACGACATAACAGAAGCTCTCAAATGCAACACACTCAGAAACGAAGTATAAGGTAACAATAACCATGTTGCTGAATTGCTACAGGGCATTTTAAGAAAAATGGTGGGTCGACCCTGTTTTGTTTCTACCTTAACCTCCCGCTTTAATAGCAATGTTGAATACAAAGATACACACAAATAAACAATACAATAGAACATTACGACAAGCTAATCGTTATTAAAGGTACACGACTTATAATTTACGCCAGACGCGTGTTTCGTCTACATAAGACTCATCAGTGACGCTCATGTCTAATAAAAGAGAGGCGAAAGATACAAGAGAGACATTCAAAACCATTAGCTGAAAATAAACTGACAACGCCATAGCTATTAAGAAAAGACAACAGGCAAACTAAGGTACACAAAACGCAAAATAGAAAAATAAAGACTCAACAATTTAAACTCAATAATAATAGAGGTATAGTATTTTCCATGAATAAATGACCAATAGAATAACTTTGCAATCTTTGCAAAATTAAAGAGTATTTCGATTAAACATGTACGAAATAGAATGCAAACGTCGCTCCTTATATTACTATTTTCACATACATGTCGATGAAAACTGGTTAAAATCTTATAAATATTTCGTTACTTATCAAAAGAGGACGAAATATCAAAAGACATTGTTCTTTCTAATTGGCACTTTAATTTGTATTCTTTTGTCAAGAAACTTCCCTTAAATACGCATACACATGCGTAGACCAGTTTTCTTTTCTTTTTGAATTATTCGATAGTCGTTGGTTCATATTTGTCATTTTTTTAAATATGTTAAGTAATTTTTTGTCGAAAAAATGCCGCTTTTAAGGATTTTAAGTTTTCAATCATGTGTAAAACATAATTCGTAATTCTGTAATGTTGTTTTTGTGTTATCACCTCAATTAATTTGAGGTACTAGTATTTGTTGTTTTTCAATACTTAACATGTCGAAATAGATATAGGAAGATGTGGTGTGAGTGCCAATGAGACAACTCTCCATCCAAATAACAATTTAAAAATTAAACCATTATAGGTTAAAGTACGGCCTTCAACACGGAGCCTTGGCTCACACCGAACAACAAGCTATAAAGGGCCCCAAAATTACTAGTGTAAAACCATTCAAACGGGAAAACCAACGGTCTTATCTATATAAACAAAACGAGAAACGAGAAACACGTATATATTACATAAACAAACGACAACTACTGTACATCAGATTCCTGACTTAGGACAGGTGCAAACATTTGCAGCGGGATTAAACGTTTTAATGGGCCCGAACCTTCTCACTTTTTCTGAAACAATAGCATAACATCACAACATATAAAAACATACGATAAAATATCAATTGGCAGACTTAACTCAATCAAAAAACGTATGATTATACAATGAACGAATAAATTTGATCGAAATGTACTTTAAGTTGGTTATGCATATATTTTTCTGCCCTGGGTGATCTTGCATTTTTTGTACTGAATTTCACGCATGTAATGTTGTCATTTTAGCTTGCCATAAAGCGCGAGGTTTGGCTAGCCACAATACCAGGTTCAATCCAATGGTTTTCCTAAAAATGTCCTGTACCAAGTCAGGATTATGGCGGTTGTTATCTAAAAGTGTGTTGAATCGTCTTTGTTTTTTGTTGCAATTCTGCGTTTCTGTTGTTTCGTTGTTTCCCTCCTATAGTTGATGTCGGTTTTACTTTGTTTCCCGGATTTGTTTTCTCTTGCTTTATCATGATTAGCGAGTTAAGACTTTTGAACAGAGGTATTTAAGAATTAAGAACAAAATCAATTGATACTTTTCGAAAAAAATATTGATCAGTTTTCAAATATATAGAATGTATTGTCCATTATTTTATTGATGTATTTCAGAATAAAATATAACAGTATATTTAACATTTATGTAGAATATATCAAAGGTATTCCATCTTTATACTAGTCAAAGGTCCAAATTCATTGCAAACCAAAGAAGTATTGAAAGAGCTCTGAACCATACTTCATGGTTTCACATCTTCGAAAGATTTTAAATCCTTGAATCTTTCATTCACAAAAAGTACATGCAGATCTAGTCGAGAACATATCAATTTTATATGGTTATAAACCTTGCTGTGCAAACCCTTCACAGTATTTTGAACATTGCTAATTTAAACAAAGTAATACTGCACATTGGAAGACGGGTCGCAATACTTATAAACCTGATTCTGATGCCGAGTCGATATGTCTGTACTCTTGTTCCTAAATGTGACTTGCTAAATAGGGAAACATCAAACGTCAATAGGGTAACTTTTTCTTCTTATACGAGCCATGTATTCAGACAGGACACCGTTTATGTTTTTACTTTTCGTCGTATGTTCAATGCAAATGAAATTGTAACATTGTGGCACAAATGAAATAATCCATTTTAAAAAAATCTTTTTTTTTCAGAAATCATTTGTTTGTTCCGGATGCACCGTTTTGCATGAAATGATGTCATAATTTGGCCACATAAGATTGTAAAAAAAGTAAATTCTCTTATCCATTCAAAGACTATGCAGCAAAATCTTGTCGGCGAAATGACTATTTAAGTCGCCTAAAAAGTTTGAAAGTCATGATTTATTTGCGTAAAACTACTATGACATTTGAAGTTGTTAAATATATATTTAAAAAAGGGACAGTTTTTTTTTATTTTTTTATTCGAATATCTGTATTATAGAAAAATATAAGTACAAGTATTGATTTCCCTTCAAGAATAATTCATTGTGAAAATTGAAAGAAGTAGTTTGTAAGATAATTCATAGTATTTGGTTTGAATTTTAGACGCCATGTTTTCTTTGTGTTCTGTTAAATTGATCCTTTTAAAATGTTACACGATGATGACTGCTGTACCCATTTTTTACTATTTTATTTATTATGTCCTTTTAGTTCACGCACCATTGTAAATATAACGGAATTTGATGAGACTGTCATTAAAGTGAGAGGGTTAGCGCTGTAAAACCAGGTTTAATCCACCATTTTCTACATTTAAAAATGCATGTACCAAGTCAGGAATATGACCGTTCTTGTCCATTCCTTTTTATGTGTTTTGTTATCTGATTTTGCCATGTGATTATGGTCTTTCCGATTAGATTTTCCTCTAAGTTCAGTATTTTTTGTGATTTTACTTTATTCTAAATAAATTAAATCAACTATTGATATTTAAAAAAAAAGTTAAAACAATGATATATTACAGATAAAAATCAGAATCCGTAGACCTCATTATGATAGCACTGTTATGCAGTAATTGTTGCTTTTGTTGGTTTATTTTCTCTTTTCTTTGATTGATAACCGAATAAATAAATAAAAAAGCTCATTAACACACCTTTTTAGAACTTTTCAAATAAAACATGCGAACATGCATTGCTGGTGCAGTCAAAAACATGCAGAATATCGGTGAGGTCATCAGGAGCATTTATTTTATGGCTAAAAATAAAGTAATTAACGTTGAAATCAACATTAAAATAAATGATATCCAATGAGAAAACAGATTCGCTTTCAAAACAGATACTCTGCAATTAAACGTGTTACGAGATCCACGCCCACGTTAAGGTATCGAGTTAACCTTCAAGGATAGAAACATGCTCTTTGAAGGATATGAAAGCAATAAAAACGTCAAAATAGGCATATGGTGGATTAACTCGACTTGCCATTGTTCAAAGATACAAACATCTAAGATAAAATAATTATATCGAAGTACATGTGTGTAAAAAGGAATTTTGAAGTATGTAACATGCAGATTTGAAACAGCCTTGATTTTTCAAGATTTGGATTACAAAAAGGGAGATAACTATTTCAACTTACCATTTTAAGTAGAACATGTCATAGCTTTGGGATTTACTATTATAGAGTACATCGACGATTAAATGAATGACTAAAGATTGATAACATACATTAAACAAAACAGATACAATAGAGCAGAGGGTATCTCACTGCTGAGAAAAATAGAGGTTGACAATTTGAAAGTTGAAATCGCCGCGTTTCTCGTTGATTAAGTTTGAAGTTGTCCATCTAATTCAAATTTGAGAAAAAGATTGCGAAATGAACTTTGTTTTTGAGATAGTTCTGTTTGAAATCTGATTCAAATCAATTCAAAAATAAGTCAGCCCAATAGTGATGCACAATAAGTTCCCATTTAAATACCGAATAACTGTTAAAATATTAATCAACAAAATTCAACAAATATGTCGTGGATAAAAAAAAAACTGTCCATTTTAGATCAGGGATCCGAATCATGAGCAGCTATTTAAGAAAGTTTGTAACGGTAACTAAGTAAAATCTAGGTCTATTCCCCACGGGTGGAGTCATCTATTGTATGAATCGGACCCAGAGGTTACACGGAATTGTTTCTATTGCCTTAACAAAACACATTTTTTTGCCATCTTTAAATTAACCTTTCTTTTTGTTGTAGGCGTTGACAGTTTTTGTTTCGACTTTTGAATGTCCGCTTGGTATCTTCTTTCTCTTTTTCATGACAATTGTTTTCTCGCAATCGATTTATGACTTTCGAATATCGGTATACTACTGTTGCCTTTATTTACCTATCGCCATTACAAACTAATCCTAAATATCGCCAAAAACTAAAAAACAAAACAAAAAAAAGCAACAAGATTAAACTATATGAGTAAAAGCTCAAGTATCGTGAAACGTGCATCGCGTTGTTTGTTAGTCCACAAGCAGAGGAATCAAATTAGTGATGTAAAAAAAAGAAACCAACATATTATAAATTTCCTGCATCCAAAGCACTCGTCTGGTTAAATCTTTATACACTCGAAGCCAAATATGTGAAAGCCGATGATGTATAAGAACCAGATACAGTTGAAGAGCTAGATGAATAAAATTGACTAAAATTAATTTTCAAACTCATCTACGGTCAACTTTGCCTAAGGGAGTTGAACACTTAGTTTCTATATAGTTTCAAAATTAATAAACTGACAACTTTTTTAGTATTTTTATACATCATGTCAGTACTGAAGAACCGACTTCTGAGCTTATGATATATTCGGGGACTTATATTCCATCAGCAGATGTATACACCAAGTGCTCTAAAAATTAAAACAAAACGCTATACATGTCTTGCGTCCAAAGTGCTTTGCTTTCATCATGAGCACTCAAATCCGAGATTTGAAAGGCAAGGATGTATAAGAACCGGAGCATTTGAAGAACTACATGTTAAAAAAGGAACCTTAAAAAAACCAAATACATCTAAGGTCAACTTTGCCTGAAGGAGTAGAAACCTTAGTATCTATATAAATTCAAAATTTATAAACGGATTATTTTTTAAGTTTTTTTTTAAATCATGTCAGTATATATCGACGTATTGACAGCTAAGCTGAAGAAGTGAGGCGAAAAATACCAGAGGAACATTCAAATTCATAAGTCGAAGACAAACTCACAACGTCAATGCCGAAAACGACGAAAAATTACCAAAAGACAAACAACAATCTACGTAACACAACAATAAAAAATAGACTATGAAACATGAACACCACCAAATACCGTCGGTCATCACATGTACTCTGGAAGGGTAGGCAAACCATGCTCCACAAAAAATAAATGCAATCATTCCGTAATTTCATGAATCGTCTTACATCATCTCTTTTAACATCTTAAAATTGACTTTACATTGAAAATTATATAATTGTCCTGAATAAACAGCTGCCATGGATGCAAAGAGCTATTGTAGAAACAGTTATTTTAATAAGAATATAAATCTTTGTAAGATCTAGTTGATTTTGTTCAAATATTTATAGTTTTTCACTTGCTTTCCATCATGATATAATAAACAACCAAATCACCTAACATGACAGCATTTGTCAAATCACAGAAAGTATTTTCGAGCATGCGTATTCTGTTGCCATAGTTAAGCGTCCTTAAGTTAAAAGGGCACAAACCGAAACTATACCGACTACGTCGGAAAAAAAGAAAAATATACTTGTTTATGGGAAATTGGTGATTCATACGTCACCAATTAGGCTTGATGTAGATGATAAAAATAAAGTGTCATATGAATCACAAGGACTCAGTTGTCTTTTTGAGTCTTAAATTTATGTTTCAACAATAATTGCTTGCGACTGTCATACAAGTGAGAGGTTTAGCTAGTTATAAAACCAGGTTCAATCCACCATTTTCTACATCAGAAAATGTCTGTACCAATTCAGGAATATGACATGTGTTATCAATTTGTTTGATGTGTTTGAGCTATTGATTTTGCCATATGATTCGGGACTTTCCGTTTTGAATTTTCCTCGGAGTTCATTGTTTTTGGTAATTTTACCTTGATGTGCATGTTAATGGGTCTAGATGATAAATTGTCATGAATAAGAGGTTTTGTGGATTTTCCCCTTTTTACATTGACCTTGGAGTTCGGTATAAACTATTAGGAACCTGATCATCAATTGAAATTTTTCTTTTGCAACAAATCTTCTCGTAATTTACGTTGTACTGGCATATAAAATTAATGTATAGTTTCATATCATAAAAATTATCACAAAGTTATAAAGAAATATTTGTTGAAATGAAGATTTTTGCATAAGTCAGTGTATATATAATGTGTAACACAGAATTCGTGATCAAAGCGATAAGTTGTTTTCTACACGGACCATAGGTAATGTTCTACTTCGTTGATACTAGTGGAGCTTGCAAGTGTTAAACAGAAATAAATAAAGCAGAAAGATCTATCACTCATCTACCTTCTTTGAGAGAGAGAGAAATAAATAATTTTATCATCCTGAGACATTTTAATGAAATAGTATTAACCACAAAGCATTTTTGATATTCTTTGATAATTTAGATACATTGATTTTCTTATATTTCATATTTGAAATTCTATGTTAATATTTAGACTTTGGCGTAGAGCCAACTTACTCTGCTTTGTTGCTTGTTCATTTTCATTCTCATAGTCAGATGTTTTCTTGGTTTTGGTGTTTCTGAGGTGATATTCTCGAGGTCGTGAGACTGAGACATACAAGGAGTCGGTCCGGTAAGGGCCGATTTTGGCCTCAATTTCCAAGTTCATCTGACGAAATATTGTAGACACTTTTTAAACACTTAAGTGTCTATTTCAATTGATTTAATTACTTTTTGTGAAAGATTTTAACTGATTAAGTCATTAAAAACGCTCCGATTCAAGCTTAAATATGAAAAATCTATCAAATTTGCCAAAAATCGTCACTTTTCAGATGGTTTTTGTCAAAAATGAAAGTGGCCGCATCCGTGTTCATCCTCAACCTTAATTTATATTATGTATTATCGTCAAATACAACTTGCATTTCAATATAACGAATGAACACGAATGCGACCACTTTCATTTTAGACAGAAACCGTCTAAAATTAGACTAAAATGCTAATTTTGTGAAGATTTCAGTAATTTAGCATGATTTTATGATGCTAGTACCCGATATATGTGTATTGTATTGTCAAAAAGAGCCCATATTTATGTAGCAGAATCATTCTACTTTTCAATTAATAGCTTCATGGTTACATTATCACAATTTTGTAAAACAGCTATTTTTTGGGGCCAAAAAGGGATCTTACTGAACCTACTCCTTTACGCAAACGGAAGTTGATAGGAATAAACGATTTCTGTAATTGTTACATGATATTTTAAACTGCATTAAAATTCATGCAAATTTTACTCGTTTATTGCTCTTCTCCTTAAACATTTTTGCAATTCAAGAAAATTATCGTATAGCTCCTACTGAATAGAAATTAACCAAATTTGCATTTCATATTTAAAAATCAGCGTAACTGCAATTTTTAGTTTATTCGATTCCCACTATTTTGACTCATGTTTTAAATATTCAAATGTTTTACATTGTCTTATCATGCCTTTATAGCTGACTATATGGTATGGGATTTGCTCATTATTGAAGGCCGTACGGTGACCTATAGTTGTTAATGTTGGTGTCATTTTGGTCTTTTGTGGATAGTTGTCTCATTGGCAATCATACCACATCTTCTTTTTTATATAACTATAATTATGAACAACAGTAATCACATGTTGACTCGCTGTGTTCAACATTCATCCAAACGTTACCAAAATGAAACTTATAACACTTACACATAAGTTGAAACCAAGTCAATTCCATGTAGTTTAATTTCACCAGTTAATGTCTTTCTAGTATTTAAAAGTAAAATTATAATTTTTTAACAACAATGGTCTTTTTTACATACCATCAATCTAGAGTTCTTGTATATACCAAGAGCAGATGAAGTCCGGCAGTCCGATTCCTTTATGGTATTTTGAATTGACTATATGCAAGAACAAATGAAGGTAACTGGTATACCGCTGTTCAAAAGCCATAGATCGGGGTAACAAACTAAAACCGAACGAAACACATCAACTATATGAGAAAATCAACGAAACAACAGAAACACTGAAGTGCAACAAAAAAAACGACAATGCAACATACATATAGAAACAAACTATTAGATAACAACTGCCTTTTCCGGAATTGGTTCAGGACATTTTAAGAAAAATGGTGGGTTGAACCTGGTTTTGTGGCAAGCCAAACCTCGCGCTTTTATGACAATGTTGAATATACCGCTAAATTGACAACATCACATGACAGGAATACAGTACACATAAATGCAACAACATTTTTTATGTAGGTGCTGTGTATACAATAAGACCAGTAATTTGAAGAGAGACAAAAACCCTATGGCTTCAATGCAGAGTACAGGACGATACTGTATTTTTTTCTGGAGATAACAACAGGAGACATAAATGAAACAGGAACTAAAACTGTATCCAAAGAGTGTTAACTCGTCCACTTTTAATGGTGATAATGTTATCTAATTTTCTGTATGCGACTTTCTTATCTATTCTTTGATATTAATTCCCCCCCCCCTTTTTTTGGTAAACGCGTTTCCGTGTGGTTCTAGTCACAACTTAAAATATCCAGTATTAAACGAAGAGAGGTATATTTAAATCAAGTATATATGTATATGTTCCTGTTCCACGACCGGAGTTGCACATTTTAAAATGTCGGGAGCTTTTATAGCTGGCTATAGTTGTCTCATTGGCAATCTTACCACATCTCCTTATCTCTTTTTTTATATCTATCGTTTCGTGATAGGCCTGCTGTATGAGGGTGTGGATGGTTGTTTACAGAATAGAGAAAAATGGGCAAAAGATATAAAGAAAAGAGAAAATGGACACAAAAAAAAGAAAACAGAATAGTGAGATTCTAAAATACAAAGATAGAGCACAACGGGCAAACGGTATAAAGAATACAAAAATAAAAGAACCCCCATCTCCATCCCCAATCCAGACCCTCGTGTAAACTCATAACATCTTTTATGTCTTCCTGTATTGTTTAATAACTACTTTCATATTATTTTTCCTTTTGTCTTAATCATGTCAAACATTATATACTTTGATAAATATCATCTTTATTATAATCTCCTCTTTTAAAGATAAAAAACTTAGATAATCATTTGTTTTGTATTATCAGATACGAAGATCTGGTCTACGGAAGCAAGTAGCTGTCTGAAATTAGACATTTTTATTGCTTTT
This sequence comes from Mytilus trossulus, assembly GCF_036588685.1. NCBI lineage: Eukaryota > Metazoa > Mollusca > Bivalvia > Mytilida > Mytilidae > Mytilus > Mytilus trossulus. Next base: position 24,060,588 of record NC_086375.1, on the reverse strand, counting down.
TAACAATTATGGTGTCTCTATACACATTATAAGACAAAAACTGATATCGCATGTGGTCAATGGCTATGATCAGTACATATTAACTAATTACATACATAGATAAATCACACAGACCTACCACTGCATTTTCAAGTGGAAGTGGTTCACCGGAAGAAGAGAAACAGAAAATACTAAGGCGTGACCCACATCTGTCAATCAAATGTAAGGACTGCATGGTGAAAATGTGGTCTAAACGGTATATGCACAGACATGCATTTAACAATTCAACCGTGCACAAGAAAAAAGAAAACGATTTTTTTTACCTCAGATAAACGCACTTTTTTCAAAAAATGCTTGACGACGAAGGGGCATTCTATAACAAAGTTGCAAAACAGGCAAGGAACTTTCACTCACTTATTTAAAATGAATAATCATTGATTTGGAATATCAAAAATTACAAATAATATATTTAAACAAAAATGTAATAGAGTTTTTTTTTTTTTGAGTCGAGCATCAACGACGATAAATTTTATGTAGACGAAACACGTCTGGTATCAGTACTGAGCATTGTTGCTTGATTCAATGTTGCATTTTTTATACATTTTTTTGTAGAATCTAAACAGAAGAATATCCGCTTTAATGGTTAACTGAAAGAACATGCATACCTTTATTCCATCAAACGAAATATTTTTTCGTCTTAAATATTTCTATTTATTCAATATTAAAAAGAAATACGAAAACATTTGTTTTAGCACATACTATTTTCATTAAAATTGTAAGAATTATGGTAATTCTAATCTAAAAAGTAGTTTTAGTAGTTTTGGAGAGACTTCTTGAAAAATTGTTCTTGTTTGAAATAGACTGAGGAGAAAATTGACATTCTAAACAGACTAAATTACATATAATTAAAAAGCTGGATTTTTAAACGTACAGAAACTTGAAACAAAAATTTAGAAATTTAAGAGCTAAAATTATATTTATAGAAATCGTCCAATAAACTATAATAGACAGGGCGTTTTGCGACTAAATGGAATTAATGAGATTCGAAAATTGCTAACATTAAATTATTCTAGGAAAAACAAAAACAAAAACATTTTGTGATCTGCAAACAGTATGAAATTCAGTTATTTGAATCCAACGAAAAAATGTAAAAAGAATTTCATTTAAATCAAAGGCAAGTCAAACATTGAAAATTTGAACTAAATACATGTAATAAAGATAAAGGAGTAGGGGTCCGGTAAGGACTCATTTTGGCCTCAAATTTCAGTTTCATCTGCCGAAAGATTTTGACCACTTTTTAAACACTTAAGTGGCTATTTCACTTGATTCAATTAGTTTATGTGAACGATTTTGACTGATTACGTCTTTAAAAACGATCTGATTGAAGCTCAAATATGAAAAATCTCTCAAATATGCCATAAAACGGCACTTTTCAGATGGTTTTTGTCAAAAATGAAGGTGGCCGCATCCGTGTTCATCCACAACCTTTATATATGTTATGTATTATCATAAAATACAACTTACATTGCAATATAAAGGATGAACACGAATGCGGCCACTTTCGTTTTACACAGAAACCGTCTAAAATTTTACTAAAATGATAGAATTTTGAAGATTTCAGTAATTTAGCATGACTTAATGGTGCTACAACCCGATAAATGTGCATTGTATTGTCAAAAACAACCCATATTTATGTAGCAGAAGCATCCAACTGTCCAATAAGTAACTAAAAGTTTACATTTTAACAATTTTTAAAAACTGTTATATTTTTGGGCCAAAAATGGGCCTTACCGGACCTGCTCCTTTAAAAGAGCGCAGGACAAACATCTTTGATAATTGCAGTTTATTCATTTAAGAAAATTCAACTTAGAATCACAAATGAATCAAGGTATATAGATATTTTACTCTTAGTCATCCATTTGAGTTATTCTATTTAGCTGTCGCTTATTTCACGGGCATTGATAGAAAGTGTAATAACAAAAATATCGAACTCCGACGAAATTTCAAAACGGAAAGTCAGTGATCAATTGACAAAATCAAAAGCTCAAACACATCAAATGAATGGATAACAACTGTCTTAATCCTGACTTGGTACAGGTATTTAGAAAATGGTAGACTTAATCTGGTTTATAGCTAGCTAAACCTCTCACTTGTGTAACAGTTGCATTAAATTTCAGTAGATTCGTTAAGGAAATGCTCAACTTAGTTGATATGTTAGGAGGTTCATTGATACTGACTGACCTGCTTCATCTCTGTGGGTGATATTGAATGATTAGAATATAAGAAGAAAGATAACTCTATTTACTCTTCAGAGATGGTTACTGAATATTAAACGGACACGCAACTGTCGATAGCATAACACTTGTTTGAAAAAGGCAAACTTATAGTACATTTTTGTTAAAAGGCAATGATCGTCTATATTGTATAAATAAGGACACATATCTGACTGAAAATAATTTTGATTTTAGATTAGCGAATTTAAATTGAAGCTTGCGGATGGACGAGAACACCAACATATTACAAAGATTTGACAAGGAATCGATAAAAAGATAGGAGGAAGAATATTCAACACACCGACATATATTGACATACAAAATTATAATTTGTTTTTAAAACTATATAATATACTGCGTTCAAAGATACAATTAAAAGTTCCATATTGCAGTATACGCTACTCGTTCTAATGTATATTTAAACGAGTTTTCGTTTTCTGTTCGCTTGTTCTACAAACAATCAGGTTCAATAGACTAACCGTCAGGCACGTACACACGATAAAAACTGTCCAAATTCTTTTGATATCAAATTGAAATCAAGGACATGCATAATTATGCTCATCTGTTATCAGATAATGAACTTTCAATGGTTTATCTAAACGCATTTTATACAAATTATCCATATGGGTAGGTTATATTATATAGTACTGAACGGATAATGGGAATTACTAGAAACACTGAACAGAACAAATAACGGCAGTATTTGATTCTTCCGAGAGAGAAACAATAGACGTATATACAGAGTCAACCAATTATTAAAATGATTGCTAATGTAAATATGTTCTCATTGGCCAAATATGCCTTTGGGAACTGATGAACAAACTGAAACCAAAGATGATGAGAAGGTTTCATATATACTGCTGCGAATACTCTCAGATCTGTACTTAGTATCTTTTTGTTGTATGGATATATTATACAAGTACCCGACCAAGTCAAATCTGTGTATTTGTTAGATTATTTCTATTTGTATCCATCTGATGATTTAAGCCTTTTTCAACTGATTTTTATAGTTCATTTGTTATGTTGTACTGTTCTACTACTGTCCTAGGTTAGGGGGTGGTTGGGATCCCGCTTACATGTTTAACACCGCCACATTATTTATGTATATTTTGTTTATTTTCTTTGGTTACATCTTCTGACAACAGACTCGGACTTCTGTTGAACTGAATTTCAATGTACGTATTGTTATGCGTTTACTTTTCTACATTGGCTAGAGGTATAGGGGAGGGTTGAGATATCACAAACATGTTTAACCCCGCCGCATTTCTGCGCCTGTCCCAAGTTAGGAGCCTCTGGACTTTGTTAGTCTTGTATCATTTTAATTTTAGTTTCTTGTGTACAATTTGGAAATTAGTAGGGCGTTCATTATCACTGAGCTAGTATATATTTTTTAGGTGCCAGCTGAAGGACGCCTCCGGGGTGCGGGAATTTCTCGCTACATTGAAGACCTGTTTGCGACCCTCTGCTGTTGTTTTTTTTTCTATGGTCGGGTTGTTGTCTCTTTGACACATTCCCCATTTCCATTCTCAATTTTATATGCCTGTCCCAAGTCAGGAGATTGTAATTCAATGGTTGTCGTTTGTTCGTGTGCTACATATATAAAGAAAGATGTGGTATGAGTGACAATGAGGCAACTCTCTATCCAAGTCACAATTTATAATAGTAAAGTATTATAGGTCTAGGTACGGTCTTCAACATATTGTTTTTTGTTCATTTTTTTTTACATTAATAAGGCCGTTAGTTTTTACATTTGAATTGCTTAACATTTGTCATTTTGGGCCCTTTTATAGCTGACTATATAAAATACTAGATTGAATCTAAATTAATGTCTAAAAATAAGATAAGCTTTTCAAGGCTAAGTAACAAGGATTTGGGCTTTTTATTAAGAAAATGAAACGTAAAAAAATATAATAATAATAACAGTTCATTAACACACATCTTTGCTTTTCTTTTGTCCTTTCATGCACGATAAGGAACGGAAGAATCCACTGATTCTTGCAACAAATGTGGTTTTCTTTCCGGCCTTGTGTACACACGTACTCATTTCAATGTCTTTTGCGTCTTTTATGTCATTTTCTTTTCTTTCATTCTTTTCGATGACATCGTAGTTATTTTTCTTTTCTTTAATCATATCTGCCTCTTTCTGTGTCTTCTCTGAACGATTTTGTGTTTCCCCATCAATATTGATAGTTTGGTCCTTTTTCTTGTTTTCGTCTTCGTTATTCTCAGTCTCCTCATTTGTGTTTACTATTTTTAAATCATTTTGTTTTTCCTGAACAACATCAATTATTTTCTTCTTTTCGTCTTTTAATCTTTCTTTCTCGATCTTCCTCATTTCTGTAGAGATAAACGAAGATGTAAAAATTCAATGTTTTCATTAAAAAAAAAAATCAGTGCAATCTTCTACTTTTTTGAAGTGTTGATCCGAAATGTGCGTGTCAGCTTTTTACTCTCTTTTAACCGAAAATATGAAAATATACCAAATAGAATTGCAAAATGTAGGACAAGTTCTTCCTGAATTGTATAAGTGCATGAAAATCTGAATTAACAAATTAATTTCTATCAATAATATCATAAAATTGGGAAATATGACAAATGAATAAGAAACTTTTGCTTATTTCTCTTTTTGATTTTTTTATCATTGGCACGTGACTGAATGTTGAAGTCAGAACGTCAATGGCAACCAGCAATATTCGTTAAGGAAGTAAGGAAAAGACTGAAGAAAGTAGACATATTTATGAAATACCTTTTTCCAACATCCTTTGTGCCTTTTCACCCATCTTTTTCATCTGTGCTTTCCTCTTTTCTTCCTTCTTCATTGTTGACTTGACATCTTTTGAGTATATTTTAATACCCTTGTCGATTGCTTTATATTGGGCTTTTACATTCTTTTCTTCTTCTTTGGCTTTTTTCTCCAGTAATTTTTCATATTTCTTCATTTCTCTTTTCCTTTTGTTTTCGTCCTTCGTCGTTTCTTTGTCATTAATTGGTCTTTTAGATTCCGAATTCTGGACTGGATCCTATGATTATACAACATAAGTTAATTTGATATTAAAAACAAACATTTTGATAACTCAATTAAGATATATTTCAAAATACGGTTCAAAAAGAAGAGCTTAATAACACATGTATTGTTTTATCAAAAAGGGAAAAAAACTGTTTTTTAATTTGAAACAGTTTGTTAATTTAATCAAGATTGATGACAAAGTCATATTAAAATTCAAATGACCTTTTAAAAATACAATGATTTTCAATAGAACTATCAGAAACTAACTAAAGCATATGAACACAAAGAAATACATCTCAGTCTGGCTATATAAATGGTAGAACTTTAATTTCTACTATTTAGAAAATGATTAACTAGGCACGTCAAACACCTGTTAAACAAAGCAAATTCAGAAGGGTTAAGTATATTTCAAGATTACAATTTATTTACAGCTAATTTCCTACTGCATGAAGAGCAATACTTTGGTTAGCTTGCTTGCTTGCTTTGATTGAGTATTGTATAAGGGTAATTGGAATTGGAATAACGTCCACTCAAATTTAAATATAATTTACAGGTTTACTATGCCTATACATATTGTTTGAAGATATCAATCTTAAATACAAAGCTTGAGTTTATACAAACAGAGCAAGCAAGACAACCAAAGTTTTACTCTACAAGCATTAGGAAATTAGCTGTAAATAAAAATGGGTTTCGGGTCTTGCTATCAGATGTGAGTACATTGACCCATTGATCATCATCTCACTAGAAATATAAAAATAGCAATGAAAACACTGTTCCACTTAAGAGTATAACATTTAACTCTTATTATCTTTAACACCTATCCAATACTAATGTTCCCTTAATTTTCTATCGTACCTTATCAACATGACCGACTGCATTCTTCAATGGATTCTCTCCAATTCTCTGCTGGTGGATCTTTGTTATTATCAGTTCTGTAAATAGAAAAATATTCACATTACTGACTTTTGACTCTCGCCATTTCGTTTTATTAGTTACAGCAGTTATACCAACGTACTTATAGTTAAAAATAAAAACTTTCATCTGAAATGATATGAAAGCTTGTTTTCTGATTTATATATAGAATTGTCCTTTTCAGTGAAGAAAATTTGATAAACTTTCCCAATAGATACACTGATTAAGCGGTATGAGTTTTACTCATTATTAAAGGCCGTACGGTGACATACAATTTGTATGTCATTTACTCTCTTGTGGAGATTCGCCTCATTGGAAACCATACCACCATTTTTTTTTATAAGCAACCAGATAATCTTTTATAAAAGATAGCCAACCAGCAAACGTTATAGTTATATATTGGCAAAAATATGAAAGAAACATTACCCCGTCTTTCCTCTGTTGATATGTCAACACCCACTTCCGGCTTCTTTTCTTCTATATTCATACTTTCATCGTTTTCTGATCTCTTTTCTTTTTTATTCATACTTCCATCCTTTTCTGATCTCTTTTCTTCTATATTCATACTTCCATCGTTTTCTAATCTCTTCTCTTCCTTATTTTCTCTTTCTGTTCAAATAAATCAAATGAATATTTAAATGAGGAAAATGTGATATATTTTACACTATGAATAATAATCAATTTAAAACGAAAAAATTAGAATGGTATTAAAATAAAATTATTCTCAATAAATCGAAAAAACAAAATTATTTATATTGTTCATATGGAGCGGTTATGCTCATGTTTAATGATTGAATATGATTTTTCGCGAATTTGAGCGAATATAAACTTTAAACGAATTAAAGCGTCACATATTCGTGGTATTGTATACGACCCTTTTTCTGCTATTGAAGGTCGTATGTTAACCTTTGAAGGGTTTTCAGTCATTGCGTAATTTTTAGCTTAAATTTGAAACGAAAGAGAAAGCCTTCAAATATAGTCGAATACTTCAGGAAACACTTTTATAAAACAAAAGTGAGAAAAAATATACAGGTTTAAATACAATGACAGAATCAAGAGAACTATATTCATTGGACAATTAACCTGCTTATCAACATTATTTAAGAATATGTTACTATGACTCATACTATGACATACTTATTTTCATTTTCCAAACTGGCCACTTTGCCTCAGCGGCCTTCTTGTCTAGGATGTCTTCCAGTCGACACTCAAATTCAGCTGTACTACATATGGCCTCACAGAAGCAAGACACATCAAGGCGTTCCTTTTCTTTTTCTTGATTGGACATAGCCATTATAAACCTATAAATTGTTGAACCAACTGTTAGTTAATTAAAGTTGAGCACCATGTAGTGATAAAATATTGTCATATCATACCACGATTTCTTGAATACGTATTTTTAGTTTTTAAGTTGTCTTTTTAAAAAATAACTGAATGAAAAACACATGACTTGAAAAAAGTGAAAGACAAGACAAAGACAAGACAAGACAAATACTTTATTAGAGTCTCACCTCAAAATTGACATACATTTATACATTTATAAAATTACAGTAATATTTAAAACAACATGAGCCACTCTAAAAAGAGTTATGAGAGACTATAAAATTTCTACAAAACACATTATTATCTACAATTATATAAAATACCTTTTCTTTTTAATAATACATCATAGCAGATTTTGGCTAAAAAGTAACACACATTTTCATCAGTGAATAAAAATTTGAATTTATCATCATCAGACAAATTAACAAAATCACAATTAAAAGAGCTAGCATGTCTAAATAAAATAGCTCGTAAATCTGCATATACTGGGCAGTTAATTAAGACATGTTTCTCATCTTCAATAACGTTATTTTTCTTACATTGCTCATTAAAAAACGACGTGACTTGAAATAAAGTGAAATAAAGATTACTCACCAGATTTATCTTTCGATTTTTCGATTCTTCTTCAAAGCTGAATAGAATTAGTTTTTTAGTCTTCAGAAGAAAGAAAAAAACGCTGCAGTGTATTGCCGATACTTCGACAATAACGTTGGCATTGGTGATATTTATGATGTCGAAGTATGACAGCAGCGCCGCCGCATATTTTTCTCTTATTCGCTGTTATGGGCTTTCTTTTTTGTGTGATGACTTCCGATAAGTTGTAACGTTTTTACCATTAAGGTGTCAACTGTTTACAGTGTTTCTTCATTTATTGTGTTTTAAGAATTTTGTTATATGAGGAACAGCAATTAAGACACACACTCTCTGGAAATTTGGCAGTTTTGAGTTTTCATTGCTTGGTTATGACTAAAACCATTCGACATATATGCATATGAACAGGGACTATTCCAATAAAAGTTTACAGTCGATTTCAATGAGTATATAACTAAAGGTAATTTCTATGGTTAGCTTGCTTGCAGGCTGAACTGTGAAGTCACTACCCTTCTTTCGAAGTAGCCTAGTCCTACAGGCAGATAGATTGGTTATCATTGCATTGGTTGTAAATCCTTTATCATACCACATCTCTTTTTTCTTTCTTCATTTATATGGTAAATGTACCAGTTTTTACAACGCTACCGTGTGTTGCAGACTATAAATATACCGGGTGCAATTTTTAACCGCGTTACATGAATGTACAAAAATGCCTATACTGAAAACAGGACAAAAATATCGTCCTCTATGGTAAATATTTCACCAGATAGCAAAAAACGGAAAAAAGCAAATTTATAGCAAATAAATGCAGATTGTTGCAATGGATACACCCAAAATACTATATTTTACCATTTCATATACTGGATATAAAATCTATGAAAGATTCTGATAACATACATACATTTAACTATGTCAATTGGACATGCTTTGATACTATTTATGCGCTTGAATTTTTACTTGATAACATTTTCGTTCGCTTTGGAGATTCCGTATATCGTCAAGTTATTGGAATTCCAATGGGGACTAACTGTGCACCACTTATTGCGGACCTGTTTTTGTATTGTTATGAGTTACAATTTATGACTAAAATTAGCAAAGACCCATCAAAACAACATTTGATACAAAAATTTAACAATACTTTTAGATATTTGGATGATATTTTGGCTCTCAATAATGACGACTTCAGTATGTATACTAAAGAAATTTATCCTGTAGAACTTACTTTAAATACAGCTAATGATAACAATGACCACTGCCCTTTCCTCGATCTTGATATCTATATCATAAACGGGAAGCTTAATACAAAAATGTATGATAAAAGAGATGATTTTTCATTTCCTATTGTTAATTATCCATTTTTAGATGGTGACGTTCCCTTGTCACCATCTTATGGTGTTTATATATCTCAACTTGTACGATTCGCTCGTGTATGTAACAACGTATTAGATTTTAGCGAGAGAAATTTATGTATTACTGAAAAATTATTACACCAGGGTTTTCGATATCACAAACTGGTCAAAACATTTACTAAATTTTATCACCGGTATAAGGAAATAATTCGTAAATATAACTCAACATGCAGACATCTTATACGTTCAGGTATTTCACATCCAAAATTTTATGGAAATATTCTTTATAAAGCACAAAAATGTCAGTATTCTCCTCAGAAACTAACAAAACCTTTAAATAGACTTATTAAAAGGGGATATAGTTACGATACTGTTGTCAGGTCATTAAAGATTGCATATTTTGGCTTTAACATTGATTCACTGATAGGGTCTTTGCATCGGAACTAAACACATTTATTTCTAATAAAACAGTTGTTGGCATGACACGGGTTATGTTCTTTTCATATATTTTATGATAGTATGATACTAAACCCCAAACGGGAGGGATTGTACCTGATATTCATATGATGAAGACATAATCTTTCAATCAGTTTAATTGAGGTCTTGAGCTGGCATGTCAGTTAACTGCTAGTAGTCTGTTGTTATTTATGTATTATTGTCATTTTATTTATTTTCTTCTGTTACATCTTTTGACATCGGACTCGGACTTCTCTTGAACTGAATTTTAATGTGCGTATTGTTATTCTTTTACTTTTCTACATTGGCTAGAGGTATAGGGGGAGGGTTGAGATCTCATAAACATGTTTGACCCCGCCGCAATTTTGCGCCTGTCCCAAGTCAGGCGCCTCTGGCCTTTGTTAGTCTTGTATGATTTTAAATTTTAGTTTCTTGTGTATAATTTGGAGTTTAGTATGACGTCCATTATCACTGTACTATTATGCATATTTTAGGGGCCAGCTGAAGGACACCTACGGGTGCGGGAATTCTCGCTACATTGAAGACCCATTGGTTGCCTTCGGCTGTTGTTTGCTCTATGGTCGGGTGGTTGTCGCTTTGACATATTCATCATTTCCTTTCTCAATTTTATATGCACATGTATGACAAATAGTAAGCTAAATATTGCAAGAAATCAATGAAAAGGATATGGCATAATTCATGAGTGCAAATTTTATATTTTTTTTCCTAACTATTTATTGCTACCTTATATAAACATATTCTAAAAGATTACCAATTCAAATTTGCATTTGGATCATTAAACGTTGTTTTTATTCGTAGCAATTTTGATTTTGTTATCAGTGAATTAAAAGCAAACTTAATTTTATTGTTTAATACATATATACTTTCATGGATCTACAATCTGTCGATACCCGTATCTTGGCTTTGCACAAGGTCATGTTTTTCTCTGACTGTTAATAACGTCTTAATACTAAATCTATTGGATGTTGGATGTGTGCTGATTGATAATTTAGTCTTAGATGCATGCTTTTTTATAAGTTGTTATTGGCTTTGAACTAGCTGTCAGTAACCGCAAGTACTCTCAGATCAGTGCTTGTTGTATTTTTGTTTTTGGGATATAAAAGTACTCGGCCACGTCTACTGTGTGTGTGTTTGTTATTTTCTATTCTTATGAGTTAAGCCTTTTTATACTACTGTCCCAGGTTACGGGAGGGTTGGCATCCCGCCTACATGTTTAACCCGCCTCATTCTAGGCCGTTAGCTTTCTCGTATGAATTGTTTTACATTTGTCATTTTGGTGTCTTTAATAGCTGTTTATGTGGTATGAGATTTGCTCATTGTTGAAGGTCGTACGGTGACCTTAAGTTGATAACTTCGGTGTTGTTTGGTGATCTGAGCTTTGGTCTCTTGTGGAGAGTTGTCTCATTGGCAATCATACCACATCTTCTTTTATTATCTATAATGGATATGTTGGGTATAAATAAACCATTTGCTCATAGTTTATCAAGTAAATAGTAAATTCATTTTCAAATCATTAATTGCTTATTTCCAGAAAGTAAGTCCTCCTTCATTTATTACTATGCACGAATTTGTTATCTAATTACCGATCATGCATCAAGTGGTTGCATGATCGCGACAAAGTGTTGTTTTCCGAAATTTATGATATCACACTTCGTCAAGTTGTAACATTATAATTTTGTTATTTCGTAATATGGTATTAAGAAATTGCGTAAATCTTTATTTCAATATTTAAAATATGTCCTACTTTTGGACTAAACTTATTAGTACTGCAACTGACATCGAAAAAGACGCTTAGTTAACGAGTTTAATGGTCCGGAATAACACACGGCTGCAATTTTTTTTAAATGATAGAATAATATCTATATTTTAATTTCCGTCGGGTCGTAAAAAGTTTCTATGGTCACATTTTTGTATTTTATCCCTTTAATGGGGGTACTCCTCAATTTACGGTTTTGTGTAGTTACCTTAAAATCCAAAACTATATTTTTTGGTTAAATTTCCCGCTATTTTCGTAAATATTTTCTATGCACATACCATCAAGGATCATCGGAACGATGAAGACATAAATATAATACCATCTTCAAGTAAAACTTTAAAACTTAAAGTTGGCTGTTTTTTTAGATAGAAATTTAACGCGTTTTTCTTTAAAAACGAGAAAACATATAATTCAAAAACGGTATTTAACATTTGAGAGGACAAAACATAGTATTGCGATACTGCATGCAAATTTTGATGGGCAAATTCCAAACAATTTTGTCAAAAACTCAAAAATAAAAACATCATTTGTTCATTTTTTAATTACGAAAATTTCCTATCTGTCAATCAGCTCCACCATTTATTTTTTCCTTCACAATCAATTTGATAGGGCCGATCTGATTTTGTAGATTTTGTAGGAGAGGTTAATTCATTTTTTGAGTAATTTGAATATATATAGTAGTTCTTTCGTGTATTTTCTGTAAATAAGTTATATTTTTGTTAATTAAATTTTGACTTTTTATAAAAGTTAACCAAATCCTTCGGATAAGATGTTTTTCCGGATAATGACTATAGTTGATATTGTGTGAAAATACATTGTATGTCAATGTTTAAACTCAGAGCAATTAATATGCATGCATGTGGTCGGGGGAAAAGTGCTATCGAAGTTTCGCAGAGATTTGGTGTGTGACAAGGTGATGCTAAAACCAACTTCTCTTGATAATCTGCTTTCCTTGGGCGAATCATCAGTGATGGTATGAGATTTGCACCAGAAGGCAAAATTAGATTGATTGCTTGTTTTTTGCTTAACGTCCAGTGGCAAATATTTCATGCATGTTCAGGACGAGAACAAGTTAACAATATAAACAATAGGTAGGTTTGGTCATAATAGAGGTCATTCGGGACGATGGTCGGGAAAATTTAGACTGCCACTGGAAAATGATGGTACATTGGATTCGGACAGAATTTGCCATTGCAACAGGCCACCTACGGATTTTAACGTGCAAAGAACGTGGCACTCCCATTATGCGAGGCATCGGATTTAACTTCCCCATTCTGACTGGACGTGCCTGCGAACTTGATACATCCCGCACAGCCAAACGGACGTCCCACTTAGTTTTACTGCCGGTCTGGAGAAGACTAAGTGACCATATTTCGTTTCCCCAGTCACCCTTGGGGAACTTTAAATTAGAAACAACAGAAATCCATATATGTGATCAAACTGATTGACATGCATTTCATAACCTGACACTTTTATACGATCTCGCGCTCAGTTTCTTCCTTGTAGTTTGGATATGAAAACAGGGTTTTTGTGTAAAAGAAAAACCTTTAAAAGAAAAACCTAGAAAACTACACAAAACTGAGTCATCTAGACGTGTTGACATTCTTTTAAGCCAGTGTGCTTATTAATGTGAGTAATCATTTATCCATGCATAACCAAGTACTTATTGAAGTCAACACCTGTGCAATTAAGTAAAACAGTAACTGAAAAAATAGAATTTGAACTTGCTGTCAGTTCATTAATAACGATTGTTAGTGAATTGATTTGTTCTTCTATCAGAAAAAGCCTTTCTCATGTAGCACGACCAAATAAATATACCGATCACTTTTACCCAAGATTGTCTCTGATGCTTACCAAAGTGCCAAACTCCAGAACTAACTAACTATTGTGACACCTTACAATTCCGACACAGTGGGGCCAAGGGACGTGAAATATAGAGTTTAGCTCTGAACTCAATATAGGGGATGTCATATAGGGGATGCCATATCTGCTGCAATAAAATCAGGACTTTCAGAATTAAACCAAGGTGTGTCTGAAAATATCAAGGATACATTAAAAGAAGAACAACTACTTCACCCTGCAACCAGTGCTCTTTGAGCTATGTCCTTTTTTTGGTATTTCTACGGATATGATGCCTGCATGGCTTCTTAATAGATATCGGAAGATGTGGTATGAGTTCCAATGATACAACACACCATCCAAGTCATAATTTATCAAATTAAACCAATATAGGTCACGGTCCGGTTTTCAACACGGAGCCTATGCTCAAAATACAAAAACAAGAAGATGTGGTATGATAGCCAATGAGACAACTATCCATAAAAGACCAAATGACACAAACATTAACAACTATAGGTCACCGTACGGCCTTCAACAACGAGCAAATCCCATACCACATAGTCAGCTATAAAAGGCCACCATAAGACAATGTAAAACAATTCAAAAGTTCATTAGTTAGTTAACTGATGAAAAATAACACAAAGGCGCTTCTGAACCGTATATTGTCCCTAAAGAAAACAAAACTTCGTAAATGTATGGGTATTACAAAATCAATCGTTTCTGTAGCAACATTCGCCCCATTACATTTGGGATTGGCAGTGCAGATATATCATGCATATGCATATGGGGATATGGGTCACGAACATTGATCGAAACTTTGTACTCACATTGCTTTTGTGTTTCCTATGCAAAGGTTAGACTACATCTGACGAGTTTGACAGAATCATGACGGTATTTACGCTCCAGATAGCATTTGTACTCAAAAACTGCGTTTGCTTCGAACAAACTCTGTCCTGCGCCGAACTTGTTCTTATAAAAAAAAAAGGGAAGTGTCTTGTAATGTTTATACACGTACTGAATCCGCATATGATTACTAAGAGATAAATTGATGCATGTTCCTTTTTAATGAATACTTGAGCTATTGTGTGTCGCTTTTAAAAGTTATATAAGGATCATGACTGATTTTCTATTACAACACTAGAAAATTGGCATTGCATTGTATAATTTGTAATCCTTCCCTTAAAAATATAATAAGTTATCTTTTTTACCAGGATTATGCTACTAAAAAATGTACATGCACCAAACTGACTTTGTGTTACACTCATTTTTTTTAAACCTCGCATTCGCCTCGGGTGACTTTAGTATATATTGTGTTATAACTGCTCTGTTCAGACTTAGCAAATACACAATATGTATTTATCTATAACTAGATACTATTTTTCACAAAATACACAACCTTTAAGATGCATTAAAGTTTTAAAAAATGACCTCTGGTTGCAGTACTATATAGAGTAACTAGTATATTGTCTTATCAAAAAGGCAAACTTGCTGAATTGCTGAAACTAAAACAGAAAGAAACAAGTGAAACTGCGAGCTACTGCTCACTGATGATACCCCGCCGCAAGTGGATAATATAAATAGTGTAAAAATATGCAAGTGTTCGAAGTTGTCGAGTGATGAATCTAAAAACGCATCACACGGTATAGCTGACTTATATAAATCCTGAAACCAAATTTCAGAAATCCTTGTATTGTAGTTCCTGAGAAAAATGTGACGAAAATGTTCAACTTGGCTATCATGTGTAACATCATACAAGTGTTCGGTAAACAGGAAGTTGTCAAATGATCAATCTGAAAACGCATCACACGGTAAAGCTGACATAGATAAACCCTGAAACCAAATTTCAGAAATCCTTGTATTGTAGTTCCGGAGAAAAATGCGACGAAAAATATTCATGGGACGAACGGACTGACGGACTGACGGAAGGATAGACAGAGGAAAAACAGTTTACCCCCCTTTTTTTTAAAAGCGGGGGTAAAATAAAAAAAATATAGTTCATTTGTCGAAATCTTCATATCGCAATGGAATTCAATTTCAACCAGTCAACCAGTCAACCATTGTACATTTGTTGTGTTTTACATGAAGACATACAGAAAAAACGGAGATCATTATTTAATGAAGCAGAATCTTACCTATACCATTGACTTGACATTTAGTTCGAGCATTTAGATTAAAATATTTCATGATTTTTCTTTAAAATGTTAACATTCAAATTAAATCAAAGCTTTAGAAGGAGATGTTCGTACTGAGATACAAAAATCTTCTAATGTTCATTGCAAATTGAAAATGTGACTGCCTTGTTTTTAGCTAACTTCAGTTTGATAAATTTTGTAGTCAAAAGGTAATCTAAAAAACAAATAGTTTTGCCTTTTCAATTTGTCTTCCCTATTTTCCGTTGCTTTGTTCTTGAATTTCGATTTCGCAAGTTGTTCCCTACATACTTCCGCTGTACCTCGTTCCAATATCGATATTTGGGGGATTTCTTTTCTTTCTAGTCCACTGATTATAACTGTTTTTCCATATGCATGTTTCCCTGTAAGTAATAATCAAATAGATACGAATATATCAAAGGTGTGTTCAAACTCGTAAGTCGGTGACAAACTTACAATTCGATGAAAAAAACAAACACGATAAAAAAAAGACTTATAAATCAAAAGACTATGCAACAAAAAAAACATGAAAAATCGGTGGATGATCCACTTCTCTAGTGCAGTTATAGTTTCTCCATCTAAAACTAACACTAACGGGATTTGGTGGTTAATTACGATGCCTCGTGACGGAAAAGTACCAATCCTTCAACCCGGTCAACTAACTTTGCAGAGTTTACTTAATATAAGATATCTTGTTACTTTGTGTACTATGCTTGTGATATTTACAACTTATTTTTTAGCATGCAGCAATCAATAAATAAATTGTTTAGTTTTATTTCATTTTTTTCAGTGTGATATTGACGGATGGATTTTCATAATTTCTATTTTTCCTTGTACTGTTTTTAATTTTTTTCCTCTCCATTTTAAAGAAACACGAAATTTATTTTAAGATCTGAAAGAAAACAGAAACCAGTTTCCAATTCATTTAGTAGGAAATTTTACATGACGCATCCGGACAATGATACCAAACAAGTGGACACTTCAAATTGGGGAAATCAACACTCTTGTTTATTATGAAGAAAATCCAAAAATAAAAATATTTCTACAATTAATGTAAGCAGTGAATCATCTTGTTGCATGTGCGACCCGAAAATTTCACACCCCTGCATTGCAAATCACTGGTAATCACTTGTTTCTCATAATCTGGTCTGATAATGT
Organism: Mytilus trossulus; assembly: GCF_036588685.1. Lineage (NCBI taxonomy): Eukaryota > Metazoa > Mollusca > Bivalvia > Mytilida > Mytilidae > Mytilus > Mytilus trossulus. The sequence goes on along the minus strand of NC_086375.1, from coordinate 24,043,774 downwards.
AACTTAAAACTATGGATTTACTCCTTGTATAGGTGTCGTTTTATTTTTAATGCAGATTTTGGCGGGGTGTTTCTTTTAAACTTTTTTGTATTTCGGTTTTAAGTCTTTTTTTTTCAGAAAATGTACTATAAAAAATAGGTTTTTCATAAAAATCTGTTCCTTTGGGATCTGAAAATATCAATGGTTCATCTCGGAGCTGATTTTTTTTTTTTATATTAAAGTTTGTATTAATTGGATAATTTCAAAGATTTCGGAGAAAAAACCTTTGGAGACAGGAATTCAACTAATTCACTCACAACCAACCCTCTTTCAAATAAATGAAGATCGGCTGAAATGGTAGCCCCTAAATGATATGATCTGATATGATATGATACTTCATGCACAGCTGTTCAATTCGAATTAAATGTACGTGCGAACGAGGCATAAATATGGGACGAACAAATACGAAGACAAGAAAATATAATTTATGCGCTTTATTCATTCTTTTCTTTCATATGTGCTGTTTTTAGTCGTTTGCATATTTCAATCTCTTTTTGTATTGTTTTGTTTGTTTGATAATAAAACAAAAGAACGTAATAAAAACTACTATCTTTTGAATCAGAGTTTTTAACTTCCTTTTAACATGTCGTTTTGTTGTATACATGGAAAGCCATCCATGATAGAAATATGGAATTTCTTTACAGAAAAGCTGATTTTACAAAATTAAATTTGCCTATGTGCATCTAAAAAGCTGTATTGTATTTCAATCAAATGTACTAAATCATCTCGGAGAAGTTGATATAGGAGCACTTGTATACTGTGAAATCGGTTCCAAACGTTTATGATATATATACACTGTAATACGAAGAAAACACTTATATAAACGATGACTACATGTACTTAAGTACACTTAAATTTTGAAAAATACTCTTTCATGTATGATTTCAGATGATACACTAATTGAACTTTCAGTTAAAGCTTTAAGACGATATTGGAGACGTTGTCCTTATAAGGTTTGTTGACAAATTGATGGAACGAAAGTAAATACAAGGGCGTAGTGTCGCATTCGTTACAACTCTATCGATTCCGAATTATTATGATTATGGAGAGAAGCCGAGTCACCCGAGGTTTGCCCATTTCGTAGTGAAGATGACCAAAAATGGAAACGACACGTTTTAAATTGCATGCGTCCGAAGCGCTTTTTCTGGATTTTATAAGAAACTCTCAAAGCCGAATATTTGAAAGCTACCAGTGTTAAAATTAGACCTAAACAATGGCAAAATCCATCAAAGTCAAATTCCCCCACCTTAGTAGCAATATACCAACTTCACTTCGATAAATTTCCAAACTTATTCGGTATGAAAGAGCTTGTAACTGCTACATAGAATCTGTCACCCATGTCTGAGCAGAAGGTTGATGACCTAGGGGTATGTCAAAGAATGTCTAGTTCTTTTTTACATCAGAAGGTACAATACCTTGTTGATAAATACTCCATATCAACTTCACAAATAATAAACAAGGGTCTTAGGGTATAGATTCTGGTTACTGAAGTTGTTTATTATCTTAATTACGTCATATTGTTTTCTTTTATTTGTACTTATTTGTTTTATTGTGCTATGGTAAAGTTCTGTACTATTGTATTTCATTGTTGAGAATGTTCTTTGTCTATTTGCCTTTCTGTGGTATTTTGTTACAATATTTGTTTATTTTTATAGTGATTAAGATTATTACACAATGTTGACTGTTGTGCCTCTATTTGGATATTTCTACCTATTTTGTCTGTTTGTTTGTCAATATAATTCTAATATATGCGACTGTCATACAAGTAAGAGTTTTAGCTAACTGTAAAACCAGATTTTATCCACTGTTTTATACATAAGAACATGCCTGTATCAAGTCAGAAATACCGACATTGTTAGGTAATACAATTAATTATCTTATTACTAACACAGTTCTATAGTAATATTCTTGTAATTGTTATAAAATACATCAAATAACATAATTACAAACCTCATCTTGTTTTTTTTTTCATTTTTGGTTAGAAATTTACCTGTGACGTCACGTTATCCAGTCGTGTGACATATACTGAGATAGTTCGTGGTTATGTTGTGTTGTTTTTGTATGCTGAGTTGTTTTATGTGCTCGGTTTTTTTTTCTTTGATTATTATATCGAAATGTACTATTGCATTGTTAATTGTGTATTTCTCTGTCCTGAATGTTCTAGCATTTATTTATGTTTTAGTCCTGTCATGTAGGGCTGTCATTTTTGTGTTATATTTAATATTGCCATAAAAGCGCGAGGTTTGGCTAACCATAAAACAAAGTTCAAACCACCATTTTACTTAAAATGTCCTTTACCAAGTCTGTAAATAGCAGTTGTTATCTTATAGTTCGTTTCTATGTGTGTTGCGTTGTCGTTTGTTTTCAGGTTGTTGCACTTCAGTGTTTCTTTTGTTTCGATATTTTCCTCTTATAGTTGATGTGTTTCCCTCCGTTTTATGTTATTACCCGGTTTTGTTTCGCAATCGATGACTTTTGAACAGCGCTATAATACTGTTGCCTTTATACGACAGTTGTTATCCCTTCGTTTGATGTGTTTGAGCTTTTGATTTTGCCATTTGATAAAGGACTTTCCGTTTTGAATTTTCCTCGGATTTCAGTATTTTTGTGATATTACTTTTTGTTTGCAGTATCGTAGGCAATTCATATCACTCTTGTGGTTAACGCTTCTTGAACTTTTAATTTTATTTAATGGAAAATGCACTAAACAAATTTATGACGACCGGAAAAAAAACAGAAAAAAACACTTAAATATTATATCAGATAGCAGTTAGTCAAATCGGGGAGATTGCAGTCCTAAGAGTCTTCCAAAAAAATAAGTTCATTATATTAACATGTGATTTTGACATATATTGTATAATAAAGTTTAAATAAAACAAGAACTAGTACAACCGACCTTTCGTACTGGTCGTGACAAATTTCATTATGCCTTCTACCCCTATAGAATGCAGATTTTGTTTTTTTATTTTTCAGTTTTCGATGACCTTCGGTTTCTTATTTGTTTTGTTCGATCTTGTGATTTGCATGATGGCTATGAGTCTGATGTAGACGAAACGCACGTCTGTCGTGTATAATCATAAGCCTAATAGTTTTGATGAATTTTACTAACAATGGTTCGAGGGTAGTTTACGAATCATTCTTTAGTGTATCATCAGGCGACTTTTGTACTGACATGTTATAGCATTGATGACCTTTTTAGAACGTTTGATTTCCAATGATACTTTGTTAAGGCACTTTTTGTTTGGCTTCGATTCGTATTCAACTTTTTTTTTTAAACGCAGACCATGCACACGAAGGATAGAAACGTCGGTATAATGACTGGGTAGGCGGATGGAGATAGAACCAAAGTTTTCACATAATCAAACGGATATCATTGAGTGATTCTCATCTCTCTAAAGGTATATCGATTGTCTAATTGCAAATTGGTATATGATAAATTCAGGAGCAAGTCTTCAACTGCACTTTATTAATACCAACATGACAAGCAACAGAACTACCCAAATTCAAAATTACATTATTCCATAGATATCGTGGTTAAAAGTAGAATAACAAATATACCGAACCTAGAGGAAAATTCAAAATGGAGAGTCCCTAATCAAAATCGAAAGCTCAAACACATCAAGCGAACTAGAACAACTGTTATATTCATCACTTAATTGGTACAGACGTTTCCATACGTAGAAAATAGTGGATTGAACCTAGTTTTATAGCTAGCTAAACATATCACTTGTATGACAGTCGCATAAAATTCCATTATATTAAACCTGGTATTATTAGGGTTAAATAAGAGGTAGCAAACGTTTACCGATGTTCAAATCTCATCAATCAATGTAGAAGATACAAACCAAAGTAAAAAGATAAACTGAACAAACGCATAAAATCAAAGTTTTGAAGAGGTTTAAGAGCAGCGAAATATATCATTAGGGTATTCAAACTCATCATAAGTAGATGTCAAACGGACAATACAAAATAAAAACACAAAACACTGCGATATATTATCACCATACATTATGAAAGAAGGTATTTTACTGCTGAGAAATAGCAAGTTCGCAATCTAAAGGATGAAATTATCACGTTTTTCAAAGAAAGTTGTTTGAATTCGTTCGAAAATTTAGTTTCAAAAAGAATCATCTTATATGCTATTGATTAATTGTTATCAAAGCTACCAGGATTATAATTTAGTACGCCAGACGAGCGTTTCGTCTACATAAAATTCATCAGTGACGCTCATATCAAAATATGTAAATGACCAAACAAGTACAAAGTTGAAGAGAATTGAGGATCCAAAATTTCAAAAGTTGTTCCAAATACGGCTAAGTTAGTCTATGCCTGGAAAAATCCTTATTTCTTTGAAAAATTCAAAATTTGGTAAACAGGACATTTATTAAATGACCACATTATTGATATTCATGTCAACACCGAAGTGTCGACTACTAGGCTGGTGATACCCTCGGGGACGAAACGTCCACCAGCAGTGGCATCGACCCAGTGGTGTTAATAGTTATCAAAAGTACCAGCATTATAGTTTAGTACGGTAGACCCGCGTTCCGTCTACATAGGACTCATTAGTGACGCGCATATCAAAATATGTAAACAGCCAAACAAGTACGAAGTTGAAGAGCATTGAGGATCCAAAATACGAAATTTATAAGTTAGCAAAAAATTACAAAAATTAATTGAATAACATGAATTCTAACAGGATCGAGACTGTGTCGACAGTAAATGCGTCTTTTGCCATGCTCGCATCAACTACCTGCGATTCGATCAGCACACAGCCAAAATATCACAATTGGGTGTGGAAAACATTCAAATTTAATCAATAAAAACTGCATTGTTTTTTTCTCAGCAATATTCGTGAAATTGAGTCGTGGATGATCCTTATTTTTTTCATTTTTGATTCTGTAATGTAAAAGTAAAGAATTATTCTAGCAAGCTGAAGATCCTTTTAGAATATGATGCTGTGAAACTTTCCTGTGTCTAAATGGAAAGATTCCAAATTATATAAAAATTAAAGGAAAGCAGTACAAAGTTCAGAAAACTAAGGGACTCATGAAGAAATAGATTTTGTTTTATGTTCACATTATTTAAAATGTTTCGTGTCAAACATAAAATAATTCTCAGCAATTTACGCTGTACTTTACAATTATCATAATTAAATTCATATTAAGTAAAATATCAGGGAACGAAATATCAAGGACATCAATGATAATCATAATCATTGTGTGTGTGAATCGAGTAATTTGCTTGCTGATGCTCAATTGGTTGTAGGCAAAAATATATTCATGCCTTCCCGAATTGATATTTGTCAACCTGTTTGTCGTTTTTTTTTTAATCATGTAAGTTTAATGAATAAAGTTTTTTTGTTAATTCAGTATCGTAAAGAAAACTAAAAAAAACAAAACAATTTAAAGCAAAATGTTAAGAGGAAAACTTCGTCGATCCCGGGTATTTCTATTTCACATATTTGCCGTGTCCCATAAATAAATCACAGAATTCTTAAAAACTCTAGGAAGAAGTAATAAGGTTAAATAAATAATCCGAAATCATTTCAATAAATTTCCAGTAAAGGTCAAATGTACCTGTAATCAATAAAAGTATGAAGAACGCATAGTAGGTAAACAGGCGTAACTCGAATGATCTGTACGGGAAAGTACCAAAAATATAAATAAGCAAAATACTTCCTTCAACTAATCAGAAATCAATATGTCTGGTTTGAAATGAATAAGCAAAATAATATTGGACATTATTTGATAGTTTTTTTGTGTGAAATATTTCCTTCTTAAATCTCCTCCTAGAAACCATAAGCATGTGTGTCTCAATCAATATTAACTACGTATACCATGCACAAGATATTGAAATAATAATAGTTATAAGGGTTTCTTAGTTATGTAAATCAATATTCATAAACACATTAAATGAATTTACTTCGATTCGCTTTTCAAGATATATCTTAATTCTCGACGTTCAGAGTACATATGTTTGGAAAACAGTCGAAGTAAGAAAAGATAAGAAGCAACATAGGTACATAGCTCCAATTGTCTTCCTCACAATCCAGTCTTATTCTACTCGAATGTGAACTACCGAAAGTAGATTTGTCACTTGCTTTATACTTATGTATGTAAGTAACATGGCGGTCTTTTGGTCGTTTTTCCTTTTTTTGCCATGGCATAGTCTGAGCGTTTTCGACTTGGGAGATTGGCTGTTTTCTGGTAACTTCCGCGTCCCTTGTATCAACCGACGCGATTAAATGTCAACTTTATAAAAAAAAAAAAAAATACAAAAAAAAAAATACAAAGTTCAATTGCATGTTATACGGCTATTAACGATGTAGTGATATAAACCACGTCTAGCAGTTCATTTGCAGAAAGACTTTTTTTAAATGGTTAGTAAATAACATGCATACTTGAGTGCTGTTCTTACGTTCTTTTTTCAATTTTGAACACGTTTAACTAATCGTGTACTGAAAACACGTTATTAACCACTACTTTTAAAAGTTTTCATAAGGACATTTTGTCGTTGTTATTTATTTTCTGTCGAATTTTGTGCATGTTCTAATCCAATGATCTTCGTATAGTTCAAGGTTTCATACGTTTTGTCTTTTCAAATTCAATTATAAGTTCTTGGATTCCACTAAGTTTGGAAGTTTCAACAGAAAACTGTTAGTAACAGCAAACAACTGCATATTTTAAAAAAGGATTGGTCAGGTTGAAATGGACTGAACAAATGAGATAATTGCATTTCAAGAAAAACTAACAAATATGGAAGATTTATGATGAACACCTTTACTCAAACTTGCCGTTTTTAATTCAAGATTTCGTACATTGTATCTGCAGAATATTCGGACACTAATTTTATAAATATACCAAAAATTGACCTAACGTTGGTTAAAGTTTGTTAGTTCAATTTTTTCCACGAGTAATACAATACACGTTGGACCGTCCCAAAAAAATCCATACCGGCTGCAACTGCAAACTGAAAAGATCGCATCGGAACAAAAGGAATCGTTGCGTATCCAACAAAAAAAACTGAAGTTTTACCTTTTTTAATTTCCCACAAATTATTACTCAACTTTAAATTCGAAACATTTCCCGAATTTATAATTTAACTTTAAGTGTGTCCATGAAGGGTTTATTTCATTTTCATATCATGCGATATGGGGATTTTTTTTGTTTTTTCAATGATTTATTTAAGTGTAGCAATTGTTTATTGTATTGTATTATGTTGACATACTCACTCCTACTGCAGATTTTCTATGATTTTTTTCAGTGTTTATTTCCGTTGGAGATATCGGAAATATTTACCATTGAAAAGCATGAATAGAAAAAACAATAGATTTCCTGGCACGCATTTGTATTATTTACATTCAAACTTTTGATCACATTGTTATACTTAACAACGGAAGTTGTCCTTCATAATTGAAAATGCAGTATTTTGTTACTTTTACCTTTCAATTAAAACGTTTCCAACCAAATTAATCACTTGAAAGCCCCCATAATGTTAACTATTATGAACTTTTATTCTAGAGCTTGCATTTCCTATCATGATTTCCTTGATATGTTTCTGCTCACAAGGAAGCTATTATACCAAGAGTTCACAGTGATGCAGTTGAAGTCATCCCTTTGAAAATTTAACAGAAGGCATAAGTAGTTTGTTGATCGTGTTGGAATATCTGTTTCACAAATGAACACGTTATACAACTGTTGCCTTTATGTTTTAGAAATGACAACGGATAACCCACAAGTATAGACTTCTCTTTACCTTGAATTTTAACATACCCAAGAGACTTATCACAAAGTATATACTTATATGAGACCACGACGGGTGCCACTTACAGAGCTGGATCTGCTTACACTTCCAGAAATTCTTATATCACCACTGTTTTTTTTGTGGGATTGATGTTATGCAGTCTTTTTTTTTCCTGTAATATTTTGTGAATTGTTTTTTGTCTCTGATTTTTTTTCTTTTTTTGTTACTGCATTGTCAACTTGTTAACGTACGACGGTTTCCAACTCCCTATTGTTTGCTGAGAAAATTGCCTTCTCAAACGATATCTGGTTGTAGAATAAAACATTTGTTTTTTGTTTTCAATTTTATTTTATTAAGAAAAAGATTATTTAAGCACCGTTAAAGAAAATACTGCTAAATGCTAAAAGTTTGTCAAATGCTAACCTTTTTGCAAAAGTCATTACGATTTTTTTTCCATAATTACAATTTTAGATTGCATTAATTCAATCTACACTTTCTTAATAGTTTTTTACTTTCCTTTCTAAATGTATTGTTCATCAGGCTGTATATAATTGGATTGATAAAATTGCTGATAAAATAAGACCTTACACACAAATTGTAAATAATTTCATCGGGCCCTGAGTTCATGTCTACAAATGCAACTTTGGAAAAACGTAAAATATTTACAACAAGATATGGAACAAAGCTAACCAAAAAAGCTATAAAAACTGCCAAAAATATATATGTTGTTTTCAGATATCTCCTTGAAGATTTCCGTCTTCGCTTTACTGTGCCACCATTACTTGAAATGTTATTACTACCATCTTCTTTTCCTGGCTCGCTTTCTGCCCGGAAGTAGTATACTATATGTTCTTTAAGCTGACTGAAACTGCTAGATTTACGCACTTTATTTTTGTGAAATTTGCTGTCGTCATCAGAAAATGTTGTAGATTCTTCCTCGCTGACTAAAGACTTTACTCTGTCATTGTTTATTCTGCTGCCGACAAACATAGTTCTCCGTCGGTTAATCTCACGCCCTATCTGTACGTACAACGTCACAAAAATGGCAAACGTTATAGTAAACGCTCCAATTAAAGTTCCGTAATAAATAAGTGGCCATGGCTTTCCTTTCATAGTGTCTGAAGTTGAACACTCATGTCCATACAAATTTGGCACAGAAGTTAAGGCCTCTCTTAAACCATATATAACTAGTGCTGGCCATGAAAATACTGCTCCTATGAAAAATGAAAATAGACAAAGCTTTTGCACTTTAGCCATTGGAAAACTTTTTAAAGGCTTACACACTTTATAGTATCTGTCAAATGCTACACAAATGAGTATGATGCAAGATGAGATTATTGTAAAGCTTAAAACAAATCTCAAAAATTTGCATGCAGCTGCAGATGGGAACACAAATGGTTGAAACAGATCGGCAAGTTCCGATGGCATCCCAATGGAACATGACACAAGATCGAGTATAGCCAAATATAAAATGAAATAATGCGACGGAGCTCGCTTGATTTTGAATATATAAACAATGCAAACTATGGTATTTCCAATAATTCCTATGAGCATCATTAAAAAGACTAGAATGATAACCGGAAGTAACACAAGCACTTTTTCATCGTTCAGTCGACGCAGCAAGTCCGTTGTATCCAAAGTTGAATAGTTGTCACTGTGATTGCCGTTGTACGACATGGTTGTTATAGTCCTAATTTGAGTAATGCTGTAATTCATGTTTCTATATTCCACTGTTTCTCACTATCCTATTCATGTTATATATTTCTTTCAAAAAGCAAGACCTGCAAAAGAGGGAAGTTTTAAATACACGTCCTGTGACAAAGTGACATTTTTATCATTTTTAAGATTAGTACAGGTTAACTTCCTATATCTATTCAACACAGTGGTAAGAGTCGTGTTTCCTTAGCAAAGGTAGACTGATATAATAACTGAGTATCCAGTTCATTACATATATAAGAAAATGAAGATTTGGTGATAACATTTCACCCCTTGTACAATAATTTTCTGAGTCAACTTTAAAACGTTAAATATCGCACGTCAGAAATTTTTAAAGTGCAATCACCGGTTTAAAATCCATTAAAATGTTTGGATAACCTGTATATATAAGTCAGTGTTGATTTTAAATTCTAAATCAATATTGATTTTTAATCGATTGCATGAATCTTCTATCATTCTTTCATGTGTTAAATGTTTTCTCAAACGTCAAATAGCAACGTCATAGTAGATTTCTAAAGTAAACATATGAATAAAAGGTAAAGATATATACATATCTGCTTGACCACTGTGTGTATATCGACATGAGTACAAGATACATTGATTTCCATGCATCAACGCTTCACCAAACTGAGGTGTTTAATGTTTGTCTGTTCTTATTGAATGAATGACTTAAATTTTGCAAACTGAAAAGTAAAAACACAATAATACTGAAACCCGAGGAAAATTCAAAATAGCTAAACCTCTCACTTGTATGACAGTCGCACCAAATGCTATTATATTTACAACGATGTGTGATTAAACACACTGACATTATAGATAAAAATGTCAAAAGTAGGGGTAACACCTACAAATCATAATCATCATGGTAACTGTTTTAATACTCAATAAATTTCTAAAAAATGATTCCTTACCTATAAACTGACTATGTTATATTACACGATTACTGTTTAACTATATTTAGATTTCCAGAGCACGTGTCGGTCAAGTATAATGGAACCTGTCTCTAATCCACAATCAACTAATCCGAAAATGTTAGTCTTCTTTTAATGATTATTCTTTCCGTGTATTCATTAACATTTAAAAAGTTTAATCCTTTAACAAGATTACTAAGCTTTAGAACTTATAATTGTGATCAAATAGTTGTTAAATATTATTTCACACTCAATTACGATTCAAAGAAAATTAACGGTCAAGTATTAATGATATTTCATTTAATAATCTGGGTCGGCGTTTATATCAAATGTAACATCTTAAGAACCACTTATACAACTTATACAAGTGTCCCATCATGTCATAAGACATGACAAAATGTTGAAATGTTGAACAAGTAGAAATTTATGAAAATTGACATGATTAAGGTCACAATTAGGTGGGTTATATACCGGTTTTACTACATGTATATATATCTGTAAAATTGATAATTGCGATGAGTTCATTTCTATACCCCCTTTTTAGAATACACATACAATACTATAGAAACTAATTTATTGTTATTTCTAGGGCTGGCTGAACACGTTTTCAATGTAAAAATCTATTCAATTGTTCTGTCACAGAATAAGTAAATGGTTTCTATGTTTTGTCCTCGTAATTTTGCTATATCATGCAATTATATGATAAAAGTTGATAGACTCGGTAAACTTAATCCCTCTCAAGGCACTACTGAAGGCCAGTCTGAAAACTAATTGTGTGCTGGCATTCATCTTTAGACAAAGCTTTTAAAAGATCGTAAGATGTTCATACATGATTAGACGGTAATATATTAACATATATTATAAATTCAATGTTAGCCACAAAATTGAATGACAAAAAGTAAAACAAATAGATCGAACTTCAATGCAAATTTAAAATGGATAGGAAGTCCATATAAATTAACAAAATCAAATTTTATCAACCGATAGAACGAGTGAATTTGACTGATACTGTTCCACATTTATAATGTCAAATATGACTTTGTTTCAAATCAAACAAAACAACAACAAAAACGTGTGTTTTTTTTCTTGTAATCTTCAAACAGGTTAATTTGAGAGTTTGGCAATTATTTTTATTGTTGTCATTTTTAATGATAAAACTCTTTTTTATGTTTGTATCCTTGACTTTTAAATATGCAGTTTTTATAAGCGTACCTAATGAAGATGAATCAAGAAAAGCGACTCCGACGCACTAACTTTATAACTTGTTGCATTCCTTTTTTTTAGTATGACTTGTTAAATAAGCAAATAGTTCCCTAAATGTTAAAATATATCCCAAATTTTCAAGTTTTTATCTTTTTATTTCGACAAATTTGTTATACCTGAAATGGCAAATCTTAATGAAAAATGTGACGCATAAAAACATAAGAGCTTTTTAATAGAAGTAATAAAAAAAAATCTGGTTCATTTACTTACAGAAATTAAAGAAGGAGCATCACTTATGTTTTTCGTTTTTTTTTGTGTCATACTAGTAAGATAATAAAAGCAAATCAAAAGTATGTACACTTTCGAAAATTAGCGATAAAAGTCTATATGAGGAACGTGGTGTCAAATATATACTTAAATACGTTAAAAAGACAACATACTTTTTACTAGGACAATTATATCTATCCTATGAGAAATACACACCTTTGAAATAAATACGTAAAAGTACGATAACATACGAAATTAAAGATATTACTTATTGTCAACAGGAACTTTATCTACAAATAAAGAAAACAATAGCTCCTTCTGTTTGTTTATACTATCACGCGAATAAGATCACCTTATGTTGTGGTTAAAGTCCATGTAAACGGAGATAAACAATAAGAAGGTATTTAAATAACTTCCTGTATAGTGTATACCTTTACATACAGGTAAAAATGACGTTATGTTTTTGCACAATAACATATATACATATTGATAAAAACAATAATATCTTACCTTTAAATTCCAATTATAAGAATATTTTTCTTGTCAGCTTTTCTATTAACACGTGTCTCTCCAAAGAATTTTCTTTTAAAAATGAAATCCGAATACAAAACATCTATTTAACAGGATACTTCTTGTCCTGGCTTGAGTCCAACTTCACAGTATATTGTATATCGTTTGAATGGTGGAACAGCATAATTACCGTCAGTAAATATCACGACCATCTAGATAATGTTAAATATTAAAAAAAAACAATAAATTACTATAATGTTCAACATCCGGACGAGTAACATTTAGTTCAATGCACACTTGCCCGGTCAACACTGAATATGTTGACCTTTAGTCAGATTTTAAATCCAGACGTTAAGGTTTATACCAAACTTGCTTTATAGAGATTAATCGTAATCGACATTCAAAACCCTTAAAAATTATTTACATATTCGTATACGTATATAGTATTTAAATATACTATCTGATTTTGATCTATCCACTTATCTAACACCGATGCAATTAATGAAACGTTTTTTATTTGTCGCATTCGTATTTGAAAATTTACCACTTTATAAGTTACAAAACCAGGCAATTAAAATTTTCTATAATAGTTTTTCACACTAAATATACATTAAGATTGTCTAGACGACAACAAACAAATAAAAATATCAGTTATTTTATACAACAAAATACCCAACTACATTAAAATATCTCATATATATGACGATGCATCTGATTTCATCTGCAGTTTGTAGTGAGGTTTATTCCCTCACATAAAGTTAAAGTTACGTTGCAAGGTTTTATATCTGTCATTTACATTGTGTTTTCTTTTTTTTTGATTTTTTTTTTTCATTTAATCAATCTTCGATTTTATTGCTCATGTCAAAAAGTCGTTCCAATAATCTTTTCAAGTTTAAATTTGAATATTCATTTAAAAAGTAATAAAGTTGTTGACAGGTTAATTAAAGTTACAACCGAAGAAAACTTTTTAAACTTATTTTCTGTTCAAGGAAAAGGATATTTGTTTCCAAATGTAACAGTGTTGAAATGGCGAAAGTCAATACAAGGACGAGTCATACTCTGTTTTGATTAATTTGATTAAGAATTTCACAATCCAATATTTAAATGAGAGAAAAATATTCACAAAGGCAACAGTAGTATACCATTGTTCAAAAGTCATAAATCAAATAAAAGAAAATATATACGGGTTACAAACTAAAACCGATGGAAACATATTTTTAAACTACAAGATGAAAAGAATATCTGCTTGCAAGGAAAAAATCAGAATAGTATGAAATAAGATGTTATGGAGCAATAAAAACCAGATGTCGAAGATACACAAACAACACCATATCCACAAAACAAAAAACAGAAAAACCAACAATTAACTTCATTGTACAGAAAAGTAAAATATTGAGCAACTCAGGTAACAAAAAGGGTTCGCAGATTCTGAACAAGCAGTGATACCCGTCGTTTGATAATAAAAAGTCCGATTGGAGATTTGTCATAAATGAAGAAAACGGACTAGATTGTGGCTGAACCGGAGATCTGAAACACATAAGTTGCCAAAGGAGGAACGAAAGATACCAGAGGGACATTCGAACTCTTAGATCGAAAAATATGGCACAGAAGTTGCATAAAGTTCAAGCAAATCAATTTGTTCTGTAAAAGAATTGTAAAAAGTAGTAACAAAATACAGACCTACAAGATAATTTTAAAACGTACATATGATCTGTCATATTCAAAAATACGTATATTACGTACTTGAAAGGATGAATTCAACCTTTATCTTTACAAATCATTTAAGTGAAAGAAACGCAAGTCCATGGATATCCTATTAGCTAGGATATATATGTACTTACTATTGGCGTTTTGTTACATAGAAATGAAAAAAAATAACTATGGGAAAAACAAAGAGTAAGTTAAAAAAAAGTTTGTGTAACTCTGTCTTTAGTTTTCTATGTTTTGTTTTGTATAGTGTTGTTTATAATTTAGCTTTTTCTCGGATGTTCTTTTTGCCATTACATTGTCACTTATATTTTAGACTTATGAGTTTGAATGTCCTTTTTCGCCTCTCTATTAGAAACGTGTTCTTGGAAGTAAAGAGATGTGAATGATGTCAGAGGTACATTCATCTCATAAGTCGAAAATGTACTGACAACGCCAAGGCTAAAAAAGAAATAGACCAACATACAAACTGACAAAAAATAGTACACAAAACTCAACATATAAAACTGAAGAAAAAGCAACACAAACTGTACAAAAACTGGTGGTGGTCATAGCTAAGAGTTTATATCAGCAATCGTTATAAGTCCAACGGATAATATATGAAATGGAACTTACGTTCAATGCGTGTCTCTACGCAACTGTATATTTTTATCACAAATAGTGTGTTTACAAATATAGGTTTTAAGGATATTTTGAGACATACTCGTCTTGTTTAAAATCAATCTAATTATGCTTAAGGTGGTATGGGAGTCTAAAATAAAAATGATAGAATTTGTTCATACTTTGCCAAAATGTAGTATCTATTGATACATGTTAAAAAATATTATAAAAATGATAGGTCACCGTGCATTTTTTCAAGCTACGGGTCGTGATAAAATGACACATTTTGTATGGATTATACAGGAAAAAACACCATTTTGTGAATAGAAACTTAACGAAATGATAGAATTGTAAAATAAATTAGGAAAATATAGCTTTCAAACAATGCTTTGATAATATCAAAAGAAAAGATAGGGTCACCGTACGTTTTTTCCGGCTAAAATACAAAGTAGGAAAATTCCATGAACAATCCAACAGAAAATGCACTGTTTTAGAGTTACCTCCCATTAAAATGACAATTTCAAAATATTTAAAAACAACCAAAAATAATCTACACTTGTACATATATTTATATTTATAAGTTATATTCTTATAAATTGGATCTTTAAAATGTAAAAACACATGAAAACTCTGCATTCTTGCATCAAATTTTGCTAATTTGATAGTATATATGGACCTTAGATTCTCTGTTTTTTTTACAATCCAAGATGGCGAAAGACACCCATACCACCTTAAGGTTGAACACTGGCGTTGAGACGTTTGATGTTAAAGATAAGTTTTAAAAAAGAGCGATTATCCTATAGTCATATTTTCTGATGACAACTGGTTGTAAACGTTTGAGAAATATCTGAGATGATAAATGGAACTTTGCATTGATAGGGATTAATTTTGTATCAGGGATTTTCCAAACATAATAGTTTGACTTTGACTTATAAGTTTAAATGAATACCTTGGACATCTTCCGCCTTACTTCTGTATAGCTATTCTTAGTTTCGGAAGGGAAACGAGTTAATTTCGAGCAAAAAGGTGCATACTCAACATATTATTTAAAGAAGCAGTATACTACATAGCACACTAGATAGGTAAAAAAAAACCACACACATACAACAGTTCTTTTTATTGCAACATATGGAGCAGGATCTGCTCATCCTTCCGGAGCACCTGAGATCACCCCTAGTTTTGGTGGGGTTCGTGTTGCTTATTCTTTAGTTTTCTGTGTTGTGTCATGTGTAATATTGTTTGTATGTTTGTCTTTTTTTTCATTTTTAGCCATGGCGTTGTCAGTTTATTTTCGATTTTTGAGTTTTACTGTCACTCTGGTATCTTTCGTCCCTCTTTAACATGGTACTTTGAATTATTCTTCTGTATGGAAAACGTGTATGCCATGTCGATTTAAATCCGATTAAGTTGTCAAAACAAATTCAGAATATGTCAGGAAATGTAGACCGTCAGATTGTCATTGCCGTTTTTAAACTTAACAGTAGTGATACTTATGGTAGTAAGGGAATTTTGTACAACTGTACAGTACTAAATATTATTTTTAGATCTTCATTTTTTTTTTCATTGTTTTGCTGAAATTTGTCATACAGTATTTATCTTATTCCTTTCGGGACATATAATTTCCTTCCCTTGTTTATTTTAAAACGTTATTGTAGTCAAAAATATTAAACATGAGGTCTTTTCTTGTGGTATTTTTCTATTTTGGTTATCCCGGAATAAGACATGGGAAGCCATGTTTCCATTACCTAGAATTACTGGTGTCGATATGTTGATAGAAAGGAGTTAAACATAGCCTCGTTTTAAATCTGGACAGAGAAAGACAATTTCTATGCATACAATGGACGGATTTAAATAGAAATTGAAAATGTAAAATTTAATTCAGTGTTTTCCAAATATTACATAATTTACTGCTATGATAATTCTTGGAAATGAAACTCAATATGGTGTGTCAGACCTTTATCAACAAAAAACTGTGAAACATGTATCATTCAAATTTGAACAAATCCCTCATATAGGTTAAGGAAAAGATCGGGATGTATGGAATTGTAAAGTACCTTATTGAAAAGAAACCATTCTTGTCCTTCTGTGTTTCATTGACAATCAAATCAAATTTCCTTATTTTTAAACTGTTTAAAGTACCTTATTACAGGGAAACCCTCGAGACAAATATAACTGTGTGTTTAATTTTTGTTAAAGTTAATGTCTAAACAGACAAATAGGAATATATATATATATAAAAAATATGTATAAGTACGTTGCCACGTTCAATTATTTTACCTCATTATACAAAACTTATTTTTTCAATCATTATTAGACTGCTATTCGTTTGGGAGACTTAAATATGTAGTTTCTGTTGTAATTGCCCTACCGTTGTCTAATTTGTACCATCCTGAATCGGTTAGGACATTTTTGATTTTGTTGTTTGAGGATTGCCCTCAATGCAGTTATAACATCTCAACTGTCACATCCTTTGGAAATCTAGAGTTGTGCCATTTCACATCGTAAATAACTATTTTTATTGTTGGCATATTTCTGTAGTCTTTGCGGTGTGTTTGGAAATTTTAAAATTGTTCCAGCGTTCGCTTAAATTGTATAAATCAAGATTTTGATAGAGTCTCAATTTGAATTGACATGATTCATTTGTCATCGTACAATTACCGAAGAAGGATATCTGTTATCCGAAATATCTAATATTTGTATATTTTCTAGTTATTTAATGGTGATGTTGTACCCTTTTTTACTTGTTATATATTATATTTTGTAGTGTACAGAATCATATTACATGATCCATCGCCCTGTAAGATTGATCGTTGACTATTTATTCAGTCATTTAATATAAAAAATATATATTGATTAAGGAGCAGAATAAAACGGTAAAGAGGTTTAAAACTTAAAAACTTTAAATTAAAAAAACCAGTTTTCCCTGTAGTATACACAGTTGTGTTTGTTGCATTTTGTTATTTGATGATATCTTCTGGTCAATGTCTCGTATCTGTTCTTTTTCATATAATGGGCTAAATTGTACCAAAAAAATGTTGGCGTCGTTACACTTGTCTTGGATTAACTGCGTTGAATACCCATTGGTGGACTTCGTCTGTTGTCTGCTCTTTAGTTTGATTGTTGTCTCTTTGACATTTTCCCCATTTCCATTCTCAGTTTTACTAAATACTGCATTTGATGTTTACCTTGGGGTTTTTTCAGAAAGAAAAAAAAGACGCGGTGGATACCAGATTCAGGCCATACTATCGACGATATGACCGCTGCTTTGTCACAGTATGGCCACTATACACCAGTACACTGTATACTGTACAAGCCACTACAAATACAACAAACTCCCACTTAGTTGCATCGTTTATATCTCAACAATTCAAACAGTCCTATATTTTTTTAATAAAGCAAATGATGATAAAGTCTAAATACATACTACATGTATTATTTCTTGCGACAATTTGTAGTGAACACTAATTGTAGTTACTTCTGATCATGCAATTGAAAAAAAAAACTCGAATGTTATGAATAACAATGAACTGCACTTTCGGGATGTAGAAGCAGGGGTTTCTTGAAACCACGCTCGTCCCATCTTTTTTGCAACAATTTACACTTGTTTCAGAAGTAGAACTATAAAGTACAATGTATAACAATATAACTTGGGTATAGCCAGAAAGAAAATGATCAACTACATAGTCGACAAAATTTTATTTGTAAAAAGAAAGATATAACCAAAAATAGAAAAAGTATATCCACCATTTTAGAAAATAACAAATATGTCTTAAAATTCTGCAAATATTCAAGAAAACACAAAATTATTTACATCTTTGTCTTTTGCTTGGAATGTCCATAAGTATTCTTTTGCAGCGAATATTATCCTGCAAAGAAGGCGTTCAATAACCTTTTGTAAACAGAAATTGCTGCGCTATACATCTTCAATCTTTAATGATGATACTACGGACTTTCTTCGTCCGAATGCAAACAAATCTTTTATTACTTAGCTGTCAGATAACTGCGAGTACTCTCAGATCTGTTCATTGTGTCTTTTTTTGTCGGGATGTATATGTACCCGGCCACGTCCACTTGCTTGTTTTGTCTATCTGATGAGTTAAGCCTTTTTCAACTGATTTTTATAGTTCGTTCTGATGTTGTACTGTTATACCACTGTCCCAGGTTACGGGGAGGGTTGGGATCCTGCTAACATGTTTAACCCTGACACATTATTTATGTATGTGCCTGTCCCAAATCAGGATCCTGTAATTCAGTGGTTGTCGTTTTTTTATGTGTTACAGATTTGTTTTTCGTTCATTTTTTTACATAAATAAGGCCGTTAGTTTTCTCGTACGAATTGTTTTACGTGGTCTTATCGGGGCCTTTTATCGCTGACTATGCGGTATGGGCTTTGCTCATTGTTGAAGGCCGTACGGTGACCTATAGTTGTTAATGTTTGTGTCATTTTGGTCTCTTGTGGATAGTTGTCTCATTTGGCAATCATACCACATCTTCTTTTTTATAAATACAATTATTACAACTTGAATCACTGAAAAATAAGTATGTTTGTATACTAATTTTCAATCGGTGTTATTGTCGATAGACTTCTCAGTGCTAATTAAACGATACCATTGATTTCAGTTTTAAACTTTCAGATTATAAAGCAGGTATTTGTTATTCAGCTTAGGTGACAATTAGATAAGGCAAAAAAAGTTGACATCAATTTTGCTAAGGTAAATGTTTTGTTTTTTTAGTATTTTGGTTGCCATTTGGGATTAAGGCGTATCGCAGACGGAGGTTAACGCAGAAATACTTACCTTGCAAACTTGAATTGCTATCATGTGTTTAAAAATGACTGTCCTGTCATTTAATCCATATCGGAAAGCAAGTAAAATTGGCTAGCATCATTTTTATTGATACTTTAAACATTTCCGGAGATTCAAGTTTCTTTTATAGGGCGGTTATGGTCGCTTCCGTATATCAAAGGCAATTTACATCGTTTGTTGAGCACGACAACTTGTCTTCAACTGGTAATACTATAAGACGACTATTAGTCCTTTGATATTGGTGTCAAATTAGCTGTCCTATCGTACTTCCCGGTGTCTTTATAACCTGCTTAGTCCCACAATATATCTCGTATAGCAGTCTTGTGACGTTTGGGGGTAACTTTCACTATATATACATAGGCTATTGCTAATTACCAATTATCAGGTTGTCTGTATATTGATATTGTATACTTGTATATCAAGTCACAATAAGAAGCGTTTGCCAAATGAGCGAAGCGAACGATTTAAAAAAATAATGCATATTGACGTATTCAATATAGATATGCAGACATTCAGATAATCAATTTCAATATCGGGTTGTATTTGTGTATTTTGCACGATAGAAACAAGCGGTTTTTTTGTTTGTTTGTTGGGTTTTTTTTTACCATCAAACCGGAAGATGACTTTTATTTAGAACCAAAAAGAGAAGGGGGACGAGCGAAACATTTTGAGATTGGTGTTAGATAAGTTGTCTTCCTTTTTAAAAAAAATCAAAAATATTCTAAAATTCGGGTTAATTTACGGTGTTCTTATCCTGTGGTGCCTGTTTATATATACCCAAAATTTCTGAATAAAGAACTGCATTTAATTAGTTAGAAATCACAAAATAGTTAAATCCTTTATTTTCATATTCTTTATTCAAAAATTCAAAATAATCATAGAAAAGAAGAGGAGGTATAATTGCCAATGAGACAACTCTCCGCAATAGACCAAACGACACCGAAATTAACAACTATAGGCCACCGTACGGCTTTCAACAATGAGCACAGCCCATATTGCATAGTTAGCTTTTAAAGACCCCGAAATGACAAATGTAAAATAATTCAAACGGAGAAACTAACGGCCTAATTTATATACAAAAAAAATGAACGAAAAACAAATATGTAACATATCAACATACGACAACCACCGAATAACAGGCTCCTGACTTTGAACATACAAATAGAATGTGGCTGGGTTAAACATGTTAGCGGATTCCCAACCCTCCCCTAACCTTGGACAATGGTGTAACAGTACAGCATAAGAAGTTCCTTAATAATTTTAAGAGACTTGTTATATTTCTTTTTTATCATAAATGAGGTCTGTTTCACTTTGTGTCATTAGTTTTTTTTTATAAATTATCATATGGTATGCGCCGGATTCCTTATAAATATGAAATATCATGTCCAAATATCAACAATTTTAGTCATTAATTGAGATCAAAACTAAGTTAGGTTTTATTTCGTCTACGCCAATTTTGACAACAGGATTGAATAGTGCCTTTAATTATATGATGATAGAGGACACCATTTTGTCCTGTTTTTAGAAAGTTTAGGCCTATATCATCGTAATTTTTCCACATTCATATAACCCGCGCAAAGAATTGCTCCCAGTACGGATAAGTACAAATCTTAATTATTATACAAGACTTACAAAGGCAAGAGGCGCCTTACTTGGGACAGGCGCAAAAATGTGGAGGGGTCAAACATGTTTTATGAGATCTCAACCCTCCCCCTATACCTCTAGCCAATGTAGAAGCCATTTAATCATGAATTATTATCAATATTGTTGGTTGCTTAATGTCCAGTGGCACACTTTTTAAAATAATGCAGTATGATATGTCAATAAGAAAAACAATTACAAATGTAGATGAATGAATAAATAAGTAAGGGGAAATAAATGTGGCGCAGATATGAAAACCATAATAACAATCCCATGTTAAACTATTATTGGAATAGTGCATTGATTGCTGTTCTTCATGTGCATGTTTCGAATGTTATTAAAGAATAACCAAGCATGAAAACTCAAAACTGTCAATTATTCAGAGAGTTTGTGTGTCTTGATTGCTGTTCTTCCTACAAATAAATACAAATACTTTATTGGCACAATAATTGTCAAAGGCCCATATTACAGTAACATTCTTCTAACACAATAAATGATAAAACACTATTGAAAACTTACTAACAAATACCGTATAACTTATTGGCCGTCATTACACAGAAAAGGAAGAGAATCGGAGAAAACTATGCGGCGGCGCTGCCATCATACTTCGACGTCATAAAGATCGCCAATGCCAACGTTATTGTCGAAGTATCGGCAATACACTGCAGCGGGTTTTTTTTCCTGAAGACTAATAACTAATTATATTCAGCTTTTTGGAAGATTCGAATTTCGAAAGATAAGTCTGGTGAGTACTCTTTAAATCACTTTTTCAGGTCACGTGTTTTTCATCAAATTATTCATTAAAAAGACAACTTTAAAACTAAAAACCCGTATTCAAGAAACCGTGGAATGATCTGACAATATATTTAGTATTTTTTGGGCCCTTTTTAGCTTGCTGTTCGGTGTGAACCAAGGCTCCGTGTTGAAGGCCGTACATGGTTTATGTTTATAAATTGTTATTTGGATGGAGAGTTGTCTCATTAGCAATCATACCATATGTTCCTATATCTATGACCGGGCTTCTTGAAATGGCTTAATTAGCATAATGTGTTTTGATAAATTAAGCGTTATTACTAAGTTATTTTCAAAAAGTTTAACATACAAAATATTGATAGAACAAAAACCAAAATGACCGAAAACTGAATAACAGAAACGATCACTTCGATAAATGATTGCATTAGCGAGGCAATGATTTGAAACCATTCTTGATAAATCCAACAGGTTCCAAAATTTAAAAAAAAATGAAAAAGGGGGAGGGATATTTCATAGAAATTTTATATTACATTAACTAACAGTGGTTTTAACATTAATAGGTTTATAATGGCTATGTCCAATCAGGAAAAAGAAAAGCAACATCTTACAGTGTATGGCTTGTGTGAGGCTATATGTAGTACAGCTGAATTTGAGTGTTCGCTTGAGGACATTCTAGACAAGAAGGCCGCTGAGGCAAAGAGGAAAGTCTGGAAAATGGAAATAAGTATGTCATATAGTATTGGAGTCTAATCTAATGTGGACAAGCCGGTCAATTGTCCAATAAATATATTCCTTTTGACTCTGTCATTGTATTTAAACCTGCATCTTTTTTCTCTGTTTTGTTAAGTGTTTCTTGTAGTATTTGACTACGTTTGATAGCGTTTCGTTTCAAATTTAAGCTGAAAATTTCACAATGACTAATAACCTTCAGACATCTAGAGGTCAGCTTACAACCTTCAATAGTAGACAAGGGTCGAATACAATATCACGAATATGTGTTGCTCAAATTCGCGAAAAATCTATATTCGACCATCAAACAAGAGCGTGACATATGAACGGTTTAATTAATTTCGTTGTTTCAATTTATTGGGAATATTTTCAGTTACCATTTTAATTTTTTCGTTTAACATTTTCAATACTGATTTTTATATATAATGTTTAAGATAGCACATCTTTCTTATTTGAATATTCATTTGAATTATTTTAACAGAAAGAGAAAATAGGGAAGAGAAGAGATCAGAAAAAGATGAAAGTATGGTAATGGTAATAGAAGCAAAGAGATCAGAAAAAGATGAAAGTATGGTAATGGTAATAGAAGCAAAGAGATCAGAAAAAGATGAAAGTATAGAAAGAGAAGAAATGAGATCAGAAAAAGATGAAAGTATGGATAGAGAAGAAGAGAAACCAAAATTGGGTTTGGATATATCAACAGAGCTGAGATCAGAAAAAGATAAAAGTATAAATATAGAAGAAATAGATGTGGATATATCAACACAGCAAAGACGAGGTATTTTTGTTGTTGATATTTAGCCAAGATATAAATATAACGTTTGTTGGTTGTATTTATCTTTTTATGAAAGTTTATCTGGTTGTATATGAAAATAAGAAGATGTGATATGATTGTCAATGAGACAACTCCCCACAAGAGACAAAACTGTATGTCACCGTACGACCTTTAATAATGAGTAAAACTCATACTACCTAATCAGTGTATCCATTGTGAAAGTTTATCAAATTTTCGTCATCGAGAATTACAAGTCTGGATAGAAAAAAGGAGATACGGTATCATATTATCTCAGATGAATGTTATCATTCTTAACTCTGTTACAATTGTTCGAACTAATGGCACAAAATGCCGAGAGAAAATACAAGTGATGTGAATATTTTGTTCTTTCTAGAAATGATAATAACAAAGCCTATCCACGTGCAGAGAATTGGAGAGAACCCATTGAAGAATGCCGTCGGACATATAATTAAGGTACAATAGAGCATTAAGGGAACACAAGTATGGGGTTGATGTTAATAATTATCAAATGTTATACTATTAGAGGAATAGTGCTTTCATTGCTGTTCTTCATATTCACAGTGAGATGATGGTCAATGGGTCAATATACTTATAATTGACGTCATGACCAAAAACCTTTTTTTTCCATTTAAACAAAAGTAAGTTTGAAAGCTGCAAGTATATACTCTACCACTCTGATTTGGCTTTGTTTAAACTTGCCAAAATCTATCATTTTTTAATAGTAAAAGTTGAGGTTGTTCCATTTGGCCAAAAGATTGACTTTTGTGTGTTCATATGCTAGTTGGTTTCTGGTGCTTTTAATGAAAATCAAGGGATTTTAAAGGGAAATTTCAATTTTAAGTATGTCATAAATCTTGATAAAATAACAACTTGTTTTAAATTTAAAACAGCTTTTTTTTGTCTTTTTGAAAATGAATATAATTAAGCTTCTTTTTTTTAAACATATTTGAAAGATATCTTACATAAGGTATCCAAATTTTCACAACTGACGAGTTCAATATTATTTATTTTTGTGTGTGTTGCATTATTAGATATATACATGTTCAGTTGGACAATCATTATAGGATCCTGTCCAGAATTCTGAATCTAAAGGATCAATTGATGACAAAGAAACGATGAAGGACAAAAAGAAAAGGAAAAGAGAAATGATGAAATATGAAAAATTACTGGAGAAAAAAGCCAAAGAAGAAGAAAAGGATGTTAAAGCACAAAATAAAGCAGTCGACAAGGGTATGAAAAAATACTCAAAAGATGTCCAATCAACATGGAAGAAGGAAGAAAAGAGGAAGGCACAGATGAAAAAGATGGGTGAAAAAGCACAAAGGATGTTGGAAAAAGGTATTTCATAAATATGTCTACCTTCTTCAGTCTTTTCCTGACTTCCTTAACGAATATTGAAGAAGGTGGACATAATACAGCCGATTTCATTGAGTGTGTAGGCGAAGATAATATCATTGGTTAGCATTTTTGTTAGCTGAAACGTGAAGTCATTATTATGTCAGGTATACTTCACTTCTATCGAAGTAGCCTATTCACACAGACAGATAGATTGGTTATTTGTTAGACTAGTTTACTCTTTAAGGTTGGTAGTTTGCTTAACCTAATGACTTCATGGTTTGGATAGTAAGCAAGCTCAGCAAAGATATTACATTTGCCGACACACTTAATGATATCAGCTGTAATATGTCCACCTTCTTCAGTCTTTTCCTGACTTCCTTAACGATTATTGATGGTTGTAAGTGACGTTCTAGAATCAACTAGCACGTGCAATGATGAAAAAATCAATAAGAGAAGTAACAAACTTATTCAATATATCATATTTCACATTTTTATGATCTTATTTATAGAAATTAATTGGTTAATTCTGATTAATAAGCACTTATGAAATTCCGGAAGAGTTTTTCTTACATTTTGCAATTCATTTGGTTTGACTTTTTGATGGTATTGATATTTTTGGCTAAATTTCGAATCAACACTGCAAAAAGAAAGATTGCATTGAATTAAAAAAACTTGTATGAAAATATTGAATTTCTACATCTATTTCTATGATTACAGAAATGAGGAAGATCGAAAAAGAAAGATTAAAAGACGAAAAGAAGAAAGTAGTCCCAGCTATCGATGTTGCTGAGGAAAAACAAAATGATTTGAAAATAGTTATTACAAATGAGGAGACAGAGAAAAACGGAGAAGAAAACAAGAAAACGGACCAAACTATCAATGTCAATGATGAAAAACAAAATGATTTAGAGAAGACACAGACAGAGGCAGGGTTGGTTAAAGAAGAAAAAACTAGCTGCGATGTCATTGAAATGAATGAAAGAAAAGAAAATGGCAAAAAAGACACAAAAGACATTGAAATGAATACCAATAATGTCGGAAAGAAAACCACATTTGCTGCAAGAATCAGTGGATTCTTTCGATCCTTATCGTGTTTCAAAGGAGAGAAGAAAAGCAAAGATGTGTGTTGATGAACTGTTTTTATTCAGTGTTATTTTATTTTCGTTGTTTTCATAATAAAAAAACCAAAATCAATGGTATTTAGCCTTGAAAGACCTGTTTTATTCACCGTCTTAAATTGAGCATTTGTCTAGAACTACGAGTGTACTCTTAATTGTTTTTGTTTTGTTTTGCTAGTTCTTTTAGTGTGCTTCTTGCTGTTCTTTTTGAGCTTAAAAGTCAATCCCTTTCCAAGCTATGTCTTTTGTTGACTAACCTTCTTTTATTTATCAAATTATATCGTGTCACTTTTTTATTTTTATTTTTATTCTAAATGAGAAGCCAAAATCGAACGCTTATTACTAGAATCAATTTGGCTATGTATGATCGAGATCTGTTAGTAACAACTATTGTTTTCTCCACCATTTTAATCCAGCATTTTCTACATTTGAAAATGCCTGTACCAAGTCAGGAATATGACAGTTCTTGTCTATTCGTTTTTGATGCGTTTTGTTATTTGATTTTGCCATGTGATTATGGACTTTCCGTATTGATTTTCCTCTGAGTTCAGTGTTCTTGTGATTTTACTTTTTTCTTAGTAAGGTATAAGTGGATTATCCTGATGAATGACGATTATGTGACGTCTTTTTCACATGTGAAATTATCGCTTTTTACTTCACTAGGAAATCTACGTTATTCATTGCAACCAATGTATAATAAAAGAATCCATGCATCGGTCAGAAAAATTGTTAATGGCTTTATTCTGTTCAGTGCATGTCATTGTGTTGTGTCATTTGAAGACAAGACGACAGATAACTAGTTTCCGTTTAAGCCATTAGAAGCATGTTCAGATTCAGAGAAATTAAGGGCAATTTAGACTTTCCGTCGGTTGTCATATGAAATATCAGCCGGCACTGACAAGATTAGTCTTTTCTGATAAACATATGAGATGTTGCCAGCTTCAACTTGGTTTTTGAGATGTCAAACATCGACCTTTTAAATTAAAGAACGTACAATAATAAAATCAGTACAGAAAAGCCTATATATGTAACTAGCAAGTCACGGACGATTGTTGCTAAATTCGTGCTACGTCAGCAGAGGGACAAAGTTCTAAACATCCTCCTAAGCTAAAGGATACAAACATTTCAATCTCAAAACATTTTCCAAGTCTGTGCATGAAAAAGGCAAAACTTTGATTACAATTTACTAAAAAAAACCGCAAAACTTAAAGGAAAATCAGCATGTCTTACAAGGAATAAATTGTATGTAGAAGGGGTACTTATTTTGAATACAGATGAACAAATAAACAAAACCTGACGCATAAACAGTCATTTGAAATCGAGTAGGTCTTCAAAAAAAACATCTCACAAGTCAGATAATTCGACTATACAGGTGCTGAGTCGGCTCCAGGATAATGTAGGGACCGATAAGACAGCAACCAAGCCAAGAATACCTTCCAAGATTGGTAGTCCGAAAGATAGTTCTAGTTCACAAAATGGGTCCCGATCTAATTAAAAACCGATCTCTCATCGCTTCCGTTTTCTGATATGTCGCGGTTTTTAATTAGATTGAATGAGTCCCTGTTTGTAATATTAGCCGATGTGCGTACTGAAGCTGATTATGATACATCGAGAAGTATTTCATCATTGTCATTTTACTATTTGAACATTAATGGTGTTCTACAGGATAAACTTTCTGAGGCTAAGTTTTTAAATAATTTTAGTTTTTATGGTGTAATTATTTTATTTGAGTATTGGATTGACAATGCATATGATAGTGGTATAGATGGTTTTATATGTAAACCTGTTCCTTTGGTAAAAAGTAAATATAAACAGGGATGTGAAAATTTCCTCATGATTAAAAGCTGTTTGTATTACTTAAATAAAGTTGTTAAATTTCTCCATAATACAATTATATGGCTACAAGTGTGGACACAGATCAGTGTGGATAGTATATTTGGAGGTTTGGCAGTGTTTTTTGACATAAAGAGTTCTCCTTTTTTCCCAAATAGGTTTCTATGTTTGAACTGCGGTGCACAGTGACAACCAGGCTGTACCAAACACTGAAAAATAGCAGTGTCTTTTATCTAATATTTAGTTTAAATTAGCAAGACTGTAATGAAGGAGACACAAATTTAAATCAGTGCCAAACCGCAATAGTTTATAAGGCGTTGACAGATTTTATTTTGATAAAAATGCTATTAATATCAAATTTTCATATTGGACAACAGACTAGGACTGCTTCGTGTATATAGAATGTACATTCCTGTAATTGAATTATGTGCATGTCCAAGTTTCCATTCGGGAATTTTCTTTCAACATTTGGAATAACTTCTATTTGAATACGTTCACATTTTAAACAATGATTCTTTAATGATAGCTGAGTGGGCCCCAACACTGCAGAGATTTACGTAAAGAATCAGAAGATTTCAAGTTTTGTTAAATGATTCCAATAAAATATGTTCCACAATTTTTATTTCGGATAGCAGAAAAAGCTCAAAATAAGAGGATCACATATGGCGCATTTCTGCATGATGTTGTTTTAGTGTGCGAGATTGCATGTTATATTTACATCGTTCTATTTGTGTTCCTTTGTGCTGTTAATTCCTAATTGTTGTTGGCCAAACACTTGTCCACTTAATAAAAACTTTAAGGAAAAAAATATATAATGTGTCAAATAAAGGCAACAGTAGTATACCGCTGTTCAAAACTCATAAATCCATGGACAAAAAACAAAATCGGGGTAACAAACTAAAACCGAGGGAAACGCATTAAATATCAGAGGAGAACAATGACACAACACCGAAACGCAACACACACAGAAACGGACCAAGCATCCGACAAAATCCCACGAGAATAACACATATAACATCTAAACCAAATACATGAATTTGGGATAAACAAGTACCGTGCCACGTCTTATCTTAATATCTCAAAAATAAGAGAAAAGAAACGACACAACATTAAAATGCAACACACACAGAAACGAACAATAATATAACAATGGCCATCTTCCTGACTTTGGTACAGGACATTTTTAAAGGGGAATAAAAATGGTGGGTTGAACCTGGTTTTGTGGCATGCCAAACCTCGCACTTTAATGGCCAAGTTAAATATAACATTGAAATGACAACATAATATTACAGGACTACAATACAAATAAATAGAACATATTAGACAAAGAAACATATGATTAATAGATAACAAAAAGAATCAGGTTTAAAATTAAAATACGTCGATTTTATTATCGTCTAAAAGAAAGTGTACATTTTATCGTCATGCACCCAAAATTAACGTTAACGTCATTTGGCAAGAATTTTTAAGAAGAGAGCTTTCTTCTGTCGATCCCAATGTTGTGATAATATGACATGCGATCTATACTTCTTAAGGAAGAAAACAATTTCATTGAGTCGCAAATCTTTTTAAACCATAGAAAGTTGGAAATATTTGTAGTATGAAATATAAATCTTGTAGTGATTTGTACCTGTTTATTTTTTGTGAACATGGGATGATACCCACTTCCCTCCCCCTTACTTCTTTTTTTCGGCGAAGCATAAATTATCCCTTGTTTTCTATCTTCTTCATCTGGTTCCCGTTCCTGTAATTGAGAGGACGAACATTGGGTTATTCCCAGTTCCCTCCTTATTATTATTTTTTTTATGAAGCATAAATAATCCCTTTTTTACTACCCTCATTACCTGGTTCCCGCCTGTCTCTTAATTCACTTCAACCTACTTAGTAACTCCCACTCATTCCCAGAATTGTGTCCACCCCAGTGGCGGATCATAGAGGGAGGTTTGGGGTTGGAACTTCCTTTTTGTACCCCTTTTTTTGAACGATCAATGCATTTGAATGGGATATGTGGTTGGAACCAGCATCTTCTAGTAAGATTAAAAGGAAACGGAGCCAGACAGGGCTGTCCAATAGCACCCCTTATATATATTTTGCAAGCAGAACCAATGGCATGTGCAATACGAGGTAACAAGGAAATTGAAGGGATTCAAATACCTGGTGAGAGGGGGGTAAAAGTATAGAAACTAAATTATGCATGTTTGCTGATGACACTCAGCTTTTAAACAAAAATGAGAAATCAGTAGAAAAATCTTTTGATGTCCTAACGCTATACGAAAAAGCTTCGGGATCTAAAATTAATTTTGATAAAACCAAAGGTTTACTTATAGGATCTCTTAAAAGGAAAAAACTAAAATTTAATAAAATTAAATGGATTACAGGTAGTGTAAAAACCCTCGGAGTAAATCACGGATATGAAATTGATAATGATGCTATATGGCAAAGTATAATAGAAAAGATTAAAAACTGTGTCCACGTTTGGAAAAGCAGGAAACTTTCATTTAGTGGTAAAACCTTAATTGTAAAAATTTTTATATTGCCCATGTGTAGTTATGAAATTGAAATGCGGGGAATTCTTGAAAAATATTCAAAAGAAATAAACAATATTATTTGGAATTTTATATGGGATGGGAAAGTTAACCAAATAGAAAGACAGGTTTGTTGTCTTGATATAACAAAGGGCGGAATGGGCATGATTAGTATAGACTTATTCATTAGAAGTAAACAAATAAAGTCTCTTTATCGCATTCTCCATGAACCATTAGAAAGCTGGAATGCGATTGGCAAGTATTGGCTTCGACACTTTGACAACAAGTATAATGATCAGTATTTTTTATGTAAATGTTCAAATATTAAAGGACTAAATATTAAAAATATTCCTTTATTTTATCAGAAAATGATTTTTACATGGTCTAATTTTCTAAAAATTGGAGATAATCCCAAAACTAAGAACGAGGTACTTAATATGAGACTATTTGGTAATTCAAAAATTTCATTTCAAAATAAGCCATTGTTTTTTTCTTCCTTTCTAAATAGTAACATGAAATATATCAAAGACATATGGAATGTAGAAACCAACAAATTTAACAGTTGTTGTTCTATATTTGAAAAACTTGTAGATAAAAGAAACTGCATATCGGAATTTTCAAGAATTAAAAGTGCAATACCAATTGACTTCTCACAAATGTTAGAAATTGATAATGAAATTAATAAGAAACCAAACATAGAATTGAAACTTTCTAATGAAATGGTTATATTAGGCAGATTTGGGAAAACAATCAAACCAAAAGAATTAAAACTAAAATATATTCGAGACATGATTAATAAGAATATATATCCAAAATGTCAACTTAAATGGCAAGAATTTTATGGCCACGAAATTAATTGGAAAATAGTATGGGGCAATTTGAAAAAAGTTAAAATCACCAATAAAATGAAAGAATTTCAATGGAAATGCATTCACAATATCATATATACGGAAAGTAGACTTTAAAAAATGCAATTGTCAAACGGAAAATGTCATATTTGCCAAACTAAATAATACTGAAAATCTTCAACATTTATTTTTTGATTGCAATACAACAAAATTAATCATTAGTAAAATCAAAGATATTTTTACATTATGGAATATTCAATTAGATGATGATAATTTAAAACAGTTTATGCTTTTGGGAGATAGCAGTGGTCACTCGAACCAAAATTTACTTGTAAATCTATTTTTTATTTTGACAAAATGGTCCTTGTGGAAAATAAGAAACAAAATTAAATATGATGGGATAAAAATGTCCTCTACATATATTTTAAATCTTTGGAAATCATACATGGTAACACATCTGAAATCTGTACCCTGTTACTTATCAATTAATACATTAGACAAAGAGAAAATAAACACATTAATTAATTTCATACTATAAGTACATACCTTGCAGGAGATAGCAGTCATGTTGTCTGTTTTTTTTTATATCTCTTTAATTTATATTGATTACGGTAATCCATGGTTTAAAGATGCACTCGATTATGTTAAAATATTATGTGAATCTGGTTTATAGGTGCACTCGTTTATGTTTTTATAATGTTATATTATTTACCACTAATAGTACATTCTATAAAGATATTCCTTTTTCACTCATTGTCATATAAAAGAATATAAGTATTATTACATGTATACTATTTTTTTCGGATAATATAGTGCACATTTTTCAACCTCCTGCTTCCCGGACAGTTGGCTTAAATGTAAACGGGAATCCACAGTTTGCATCCT
The DNA here is from genome assembly GCF_036588685.1 of Mytilus trossulus. Taxonomy (NCBI): domain Eukaryota; kingdom Metazoa; phylum Mollusca; class Bivalvia; order Mytilida; family Mytilidae; genus Mytilus; species Mytilus trossulus. The sequence continues at coordinate 24,011,804 of NC_086375.1, read as the reverse complement.
GGGCAACTGAGGAAATTGTAAACAGGGAATATTTGGAATAAACAAGTATCAATTTAAAAAAAAAAAAAAAAGGAAACGGAGCTATATTTCGATTACGTGAAAATCTACTTTTTTTATGAATCTATATATAAAGTCCAATAAATGATTCAGAAGTAAAATCTGAAGTTTATAAAAATCGGAAGGGACCTTACATCAATAGCTTTAAACTATTCACCAAAGTTTCATAGGAAATAGGTGAAAGTTATTTTGAGCTATTTTCTGAAACTGCAACACCCCTCAGTTTTTTATCCAAAACATTAAATCTGAAATTTCTATAATAATCCAGAGGGAATATTACATGAATAGATATTTATTCATGAAGAATTCACCAAAGTTTGTATGTGAAATGGTGACAACATGATGTAGTTACTAGTTATTGTACGACCTGTTGACGACAGACAGACGACCAGATAACGGTACACCAGTGTTTGTTCTGTCTTAAAACATAGGCGTATAAAAAAAATATACAGCGGAAATCTTCAATTAGTTTACTCAATAATATTTTGTCTGATGTTTGGTTGAAAGTTAAAAGTACAATTATCAATTAAACTGTTAAATTGGGGTTAATAAATTGTAAATTGTTCATATAACAACATTCTTCTAACACAACAAATGATAAAACACCGTTTACAACTTATTGGTCGTCATTACACAGAAAAGGAAAAGAATCGGAGAAAACTATGGGGCGGCGCTGCTGTCATACTTCGACGTCATAGATATCTCTAATGCCAACGTTATTGTCGAAGTATCGGCAATACACTGCAGCGGTGTTTTTTTTCTGAAGACTAAAAACTGATTCTATTCAGCTTTTTTGGAAGATTCGAAATATCGAAAGATAAGTCTGGTGAGTACTCTTTGTTTCACTTTATTTCAAGTCATGTGTTTTCATCCAGTTATTTATTAAAATGACAACTTTGAAACTAAAACCCCGTAAAAATGTGGTATGATCTGACAATATATTTTATCAATGGTGCTTATACATTATTTTGTTACTGTTGGCCTTTAAATACAGGTTATTACCGGGCTTCTTGAAAACGCTAAATTAGCTAAATGTGTTTTGATAATAGCGTTATTACTACATGCACAAAAATGTAATATAAAACGTTGAAAGAACAAAAACCTAAATGACCGAAAACTGAATAACAGAAACGGTCACTTCGAATAATGATTGCATTAGCGATGTGCAATGATTTAATACCACCTTAAACATTCCTCTTCAATGTGTATACATGATGTCAGGTATTTATGCTATGAATCTATAAAAGAAAAATCATTCTTGATTGCATAATCCAGCAGATTCCGAAATTTAAAAAAAAAATGGGAAAAAAGTGAGATGAATGTTACAAAGAAATTTCATGTTACATTAACTAACAGTTGGTTCAACTATTAATAGGTTTATAATGTCCAATCAAGAAAAAGAAAAGGGAAGCTTCTCTGTGTATGGTTTTTGTGAGGCCATATGTAGTACAGCTGAATTTGAGTGTCGACTGGAAGACATACTAGACAAGAAGGCCGCTGAGGCAAAGAGGCCAGTATGGAAAATGGAAATAAGTATGTATAATATTTTAATGAATATAAATGCACATTTGTACCCACATGGGTTGAAGGCATACATAAATTAACATAATAATTTTACAATATCAGTTTCTAATCTAATGTGGACAAGCCGGTCAATTGTTCAATAAATATAGTTTTTATTCTGTCCATGTTTTTTAAATCTGCATCTTTTTTCACTGTTTTCTACAGTGTTTCCTGTAGTATATGCCTACGTTTGATAGTATTTTTGTTTTTAATTTAAGCTGAAAATGTCACAATGACTGAAAAATCTGCAAACATCTAGAGGTCAACATACGACCTTCAATAGCAGACAAGGGTCATATACAATATCACGAATATATGTCGCTCAAATTCGCGAAAAATATATATAATATATATATATCCATCTTAATTTTTTCTTTTAACATTTTCAAAATTGATTTTTAATCTTTTAAATCCTCATTTAAATATTCATATGATTTATTTTGACAGAAAGAGAAAATAAGGAAGAGAAGAGATCTGAAAAAGATGATGAAAGTATGAATATAGAAGAAAAGAGATCAGAAAACGACGAAAGTATGAATATAGAAGAAAAGAGATCAGAAAACGATGAAAGTATGAATATAGAAGAAAAGAGATCAGAAAACGATGAAAGTATGAATATAGAAGAAAAGAAGCCGGAAGTGGGTGTGGATATATCAACAGAGAAAAGACGGGGTAATTTTGTTGTTGATATTTTTGACAAGATATAATTTTTTGCTGGTTGTATATATCTTTTTATGATAGTTTATCTGGTTGTATATAAAAATAAGAAGATGTGGTATGATTGCCATTGAGACGACTCTCAACAAGAGACCAAATTGCATAAAAGTTAAAACTGTTTGTCACGTACGGTCTTAAATAATCAGTTAACTCCATACCGCTTAGTCAGTGTTTATCTTTAATGAAAGTTTATCAAATTTTCTTCACTGAAAATTACAATTCTGGATGAAACTAAGTAGAAACGGTATCATATCTTCTAAGATGAAAGTTTTTATTTTTAAATCTAAGTTCGTTGTAATAACTGCTGGAACTAATAAAACGAAATGCCGAGAGAAAAGGCAGTAATGTGAATATTTTATTCTTTCTAGAATTGAAAATAAGAAAGATCCACGTGCAGAGAATTGGAGAGAACCCATTGAAGAATGCAGTAGTCCATGTCAATAAGGTACATTATAAATTAAAGGGATGTTATTATGGGGTAAATGTTAAAGATGGAAACTAGTAATTATCCAACAGTTGCGGATCCAGAGGGGGGTCTGGTGGTTGGAACACCCTTGTATTTGGACGAGCAATGCATTTAAATGGGGACGGAAGACCCCCCGTTTTTAAATGGATGGATCCAACCCTGGTCCAATGTTAGACCCCTTATCAGCTGCTTATGTATTTTTTAAAGTTGGCCATACGTTTTAGTGTACTCTAAATTAACAAACGTATGGTAATTGTTAGTGATTTCTTTATTCTTAGCAACGTTTTCGATATCTTATTTACTTATGTTATACAATTTGATATAGACATGTACTTACAATTGTTATATAGGATCCAGTACAGAATTCTGAATCGAAAGGATTGATTAATGACAAAGAAACGACGAAAGACGAAAAGAAAAGGAAAAGAGAAATGTTGAAGAAAGAAGAAATACTGGAAAAGAAAGTTAAAGCACAGTTTAAGGCAATCGACAAGAATATCAAAACATACTCAAAAGATGTCAAGTCAAAATGGATGAAGAAAGAAAAGACGAATATAAAGATGAAAAAGATGGCACAAAAGATGGTGGAAAAAGGTATTTCATAACTATGTGCACTATCTTCAGTCTTTCTGTGATTTAAGGATGTTGTTGGTTGCCATTGTCGTTCTGAATTCAACATTCACGTGCCAATAATGAAAAAAATCAATTAAATTTCTTTTTCAATTATTATATTTCACATTTTTATGTTATAGTTTATAGAAATTAATTAGTTAATTCTGATTTACAAGCACTTATAAAATTCAGAAAGAGTTTGTCTTATATATCCTTTTGCAATTTATTTGGTATAACTTGATATTTTTTATCAAAAGAGCGTAAAAAGCTGAGACTAAAAGTGTTAATACGCAATTTTCGGATCGACACTGCAAATAAAAGATTGCACTGAATATAAAAACTTCTTTGAAAACATTGATTTTCTACATCTATCTGTTGATTTTTACAGAAATAAAGAAGATCGAGAAAAAAAGATTGAAGGACGAAAAGAAGAAACAAGTCCAAGCTATTGATGTTGTTCAGGAAAATCAAAATGATTTTGAAATAGTCAATACAAATGAGGAGAAAGAGAAAAATGAAGAAAAAAACATGAACAAGGATCAAACTATCAATGTTGATGGGGAAGCACAAAATGATTTAGAGAAGACACAGAAAGAGGCAGGGGTTATTAAAGAAAAGAAAAGTTACTGCGATGACATCGAAATGAATGAAAGAAAAGAAAAAGACGCAAAAGACTTTAAAATTAGTTCCAACAATGCCGGAAAGAAAACCTCATTTACTGCCAGAATCAGTGGATTCTTTCGATCCTTATCGTGCATCAAAAGACAGAAGAAAACCAATGATGTGTGTTGATATGACGAACTGTTGATATTTTTTAATTTTTTTTTCAAGTTTTTATTTTCTTAATAAAAAGCCAAACTTATTATTATTTAGCCTTGAAGAATCTGTTCTATTTAAATTTCAGTATTTAATTTAGCTTTAACTAGCATTTTGTAACTGCAAGTATGTTTTTATCATGGTACTTTGTGTCTTTTAAAATTAAGTGAGAATTGGATAATCCCAATGAAAACCTACGCATTTGTCGATCAGGAAAATTGCAAGTGGTTTTTTTCTGTTCAATGTTGTGTCCTTTGAAGAATTAGGTCTATAAGACAGATACATAGTCTCTGTTTAAGCCATTAGAAGAATCTTTAGATTCGGAGCAATTCAGAGCAATTTAGACTTCCCGTGTTGTCATCCGATATACCAACCACTGACGCCAGACGAGATTGGTGTTTTCTGATAAACAAATGAGCTGTTGTCTGTTTAAACTTGGTGTTTAAGATCTCAACCGTTGACCTTTTATTAAAAAAAATACAACAGTATAATAAAAAAATTCCCGATAGGCCAAAAAGAAAAATTCAAGATACAATTTCATTTTCACAATCATAAACAAGTCAGCATGTTGTGAAATCTGTCATTGCCGATTTGGGCTCCATATATATCTAGTATAAATACATATAACAACACACACAAAATTGGCTTAATTCGGCTTTTGCCTTATATCTATCTAAGAAATTTTCCGAGGCTAATGCTAAATTAAGGTTAAGACGCTTAAACTCAACAGGTTGTCCACTTCACATAGTCAGCACCGAAAACCCGGAACAGATTGACATATAAAAAATGAATTTAGTAAATACAACTCAAATTTGGATTAGTGTCGCAGCAATTTAAGAGCCGTCAAAAAAAGGTGGAGAAGATGACTACTAAAGGACGGGTTTCTTTCAAAACCAGATCAAACTCGTCGATAAAGGATAATAAACACACGTACTAGTATCTCGTAAAGGAAAGGAAAGATAACAACCAAAATCAGCGATAGACTATAAACTATAGAGATTGAATTAGAGTTAAACCCCGCCACATACTGTATGTGCATGTTCCAAATCAGGTGCTTGCATTTCAGTGGATGTTGCTGGTTCATGTCTGTCATATTTGTTTTTAGTAAATTGTTTTGTTATACATTAGGCCGTTAGTTTTCTCAATAGATTGTTTTTCATATTTTCATGTCGGGGCCTTTCATGGCCTACAATACGGCATGTGTTTTGATCGTTATTGAAGGTCGTTCAGTTGCCTATAATTGCTTACATACAATTCGTTTGAACTTTTGTGGCTGTAGTTGTCTCCGATGATCGCACGGTAATCGTACCGCATCTCCTAATTTTTATAAAAAAAATAATCGTAGAAAACTACAAGAAAGAGCTCCCCGATTCACTTAGAAAGACTACCACAACAACACATTAGATCAATAACTTAAACAATCTTACTGACTTCGAACACTTTTAATTAGACGAATGAGAACTACATGGCATTATACTAAATCCTACAAAATAAAGACAAAATACAGGCCTGAGTTCTTACACAATATGTTAAATTTTACAGATCATTCATATAATTTCAGATATAATCTCACACACATTTTATTTACCCCGACCCAGGAGTACAAAGTATGGCAAAAAGAGGTTTTGGTTTGAGGTAGGAAGATTTGGTGAATCCCTACCTTTAACTCTGCATGCACAGAGAATCAGTCTAATTTTGGACAGATCATACGTTTCATTTCAGCATGCTTCTTTAGCTTATTTAGACTTTTACTTTGTTGTTCCACAGCTGAAGTATGCTAGTAGTCATTCAGTGATCTGTTGATTATTTGTTATTATTGTAATTTATTTATTCATGAGTTTTTGTGTCTCTTTGTTGACCACTGTTAAATATATAATGTGTTAAGCTTGAATCTATACATCAGTGTTGCTTTTTCATCATCGCCGGAATATGCAAGTGTTTTATCTATAGGCAATGGTTATTTTGTCGGGTCAAGGTAAGTGGAAACCATGTTAAAAACTCAGCGGAAGTTCTTTATTAATTTACAATTTTGCACTTCTAAGAACTGAGGCTATCATTTCAAAGCAAATACTAAAACTTTTAGCCTATATTCTTTTTGAAGCTATATGTGATTGATTTTGTTAAAGTTTGTAATGTTTTATCAAATTTATGATGCAATCAGACTTTTAACTTTCATTTGTTTACAACAAACAGTTAAACAAAATATTTTTTTATATATACATGCATTTGAGGACTTTGAGGTCATTTGACTGTGTAACTGATTTTGAAAATAATTTCAACTGCACATTTTGACTGATGATTTTATTGCAGCAAATATGTTATGTCTCTACTATTAAGGACGTATCCCCTCACCAAATTAAAAAAAAACGAGCTTTACAAAACCTTGAAAAACGGGAGAAAAACTTACCAGGCTAAAAGATCTTAAAATGCGCACCGGATAATATGATCTGAACCGTCTTTGTTCCCGACGTTACAATTATTGTTAAACTTCCGCTGATAATTTGGAAGGAAGCAAGATATGTTTCTGTTTGAAGTTTTCTTACTATGAAGAGATTCCATTCACTTTACGTATACTTCACTCAAACAAAACGAATCTTAGGAACATTTAAATCAACAGAAAGAACGCTGTCAACAGCTTTTATAACTAACAGCAGCAAGAAAAATAGAACTATTCTTGGCTTTCCACTTTTGGTTTCGGTTGGCATGGAAAGAAATAAAGAAACTCCGCAAAATGAGCCTATAACTCGACAAAAGTATAGTACCAAAATAAAAGAACAAAAGGGTAAATGACCATTTATTTTAGATATTATGTCAAGAAATAACTTGATTCAAATAAAAAAAAAGGGGTAAATATGCAATATATACACCTTATCGCTATTAACCTTATCGGCCTGCTGACCCATACCTGTCAACTGACCTGTATTCTGTGGGTGTGACCCGAGATTTTTACAATTCTGAGAGATCACCCGGGACACCCCACTTGGTCATTGAATAACCCGGGAATTCCGAAAAATGACTCGTTTTCACCCGTATTTCTTAAGTAATTTTCCTTTGAAATACCGGCAAACTCGTAATTCTTCCATGAACAGGAAGTTCATCTAGCTGTGTAAACTGTCAAATTAAGTGACCCATTAAGTGCATGGCTTCAATTGACAGCTTTGGTGTCAAACACAATGTTAAATAACATCAATTACCTTAGCTTTAGGTCGTAAATAAATTGCACAAACATATTTCAGCTAGAGTAACTTCCCCTTTTTTGTCACCATTCAAAATTATTTTTTATATTTACGTTTTTGGGGTGAAAAAGATTATATTTCCAAAAAATAAAATTCAAATACACATTGAAATATAACTTTCTTTTATTTTTATAACCTTTTAAACTTTGATGAGTTATAAGCTAAGAATAGATTGACTTTTGAACATTTTAAAATTACTATAGGAAATTATATCCTACATGTAGTATCTGATGTTTGAGGTTGAATTACATCATCACAATAAGTAAAGAATTTAAATCTGTGTTACATAAATTTATCTAAATCTTTTAAAAGTGCATTGAAATAATAATTAATGAGATTTAAAATAACTTAACCAAGTGAACATGCATTGTTGTTTTGGTAACTTTTATTTATAATATAAGAAAAATGTACCCTAAATACTGAAATTCAGCTCGAAAAAGTTTGTACGCGTTATGACCTGAGATTTGATATTTTCATCGTCACAGATTGCAGGTATGGCTGACCCGGCCACTTGAACTTTTGACGCATACAACAATCACTTTTCCATTGTGGCGTCAGATATTTTGTTTTATGACGTCAAAATTTTACGGGAACCTGTGCGATATCCAGTAATGGCGGACAAATAGCGATAAGGTGTATTGTAATAACATGTAAATGAGTAGATATATGACTGTTCCCCTTATCAAATAGTTAAATGATAATAAAAATAATTAAATTTATGAAATTTGCGCAAAACATTCATTTGTTCATGTTGTTATACATTAGTCATTACAATGGTTTGATGTCAGATTTAAAAGTGGGTGTGTCTTTTCTTCAAGTCAAACACTAAATTGGACAACTCTTGAGAAAAGGCAAATAAAAACATGTATCATCTTCTACAAAATCATATTTCATCTTATACCATATACCCAACAGATCTACTCACACTATCCAATACAGGAACAAGACAACATTCACATATTTATTCTTTCCAACCAATATATACAAACCACTAAAGATTTATACTAATTTATACTCATTTTACCAATCATTTATCAATAATAATGATACAATGGAACCTTCTTCTAGTAGCAGCTGTTCAGTGTAATACTCTTGGAAGTTTTTGAGATTGACATATCTGTTCTCAATAAATACCCCCCCCCCCCCCCCATTTACATCCCCCTCCATAACCTAAAATCCTGCTTCTACCCCTAAAGTCTTCCCTTTACTATAAACTGAAAATATTCTATCTCAAGACAGAATGCTAGTTTTGCTAAACATATCTCTGGGTTTTCACTAGAAAAGAATTTACATGTATTGCTTACATTGTACATATGTATGTCATAAATACATTTACATGTACAATTGTAGAATGAAAATATTGTTCCAAAAATTTAATTAGCTATATTTTAGGTTTATAATATTATTAATTTAGTAGGTTGTCCAAAGTTTATTTTAGAAAGAATATTGACCAAACAGAACTATTTTTTTTGTATATATATGTAATACATGTATATACCAAAAAAAATAATGTAAATACATGTATATAGCCTCTACCACTGCATCGAGTGTACACTTAATCATTGGTAAAGTCTATATGTTACAAATTTTTTTATTTTTTTATTTTTAACTCCAAATGTATATTAGATAACAATAAGCATGATGAAATTCTTATCTGGCAAAGTGTGTCGTAGTGGGAGTAATTTCAAGGCCAAATAAAAATATATATGTGGTTCCAGTAACCCTACCGTCCCTACTTTTTCGGCTTAAAAATAGCCTACCCTAAAGATTTTATTGTCATTTTTCATTAAGCACCGTTAAAGTCAGAATGTTGCTCCCATAGACTCAATGTAAAAAAAAAACCATAAAATAAAAAAATATCCCTACCTACCTACCCTAACTTTTTTTCAGATGTATTTTAAACTGGAACCACACATACTTTTTTATTTGGCCTAAGCAGATGTAATATACCTTAAAGCCTATACTTTTAGAGATGTTGTTAGACTAAAGTGATTCTATATTTGATTTTAGTATTAAATTTGATTCAATGCATTTCAAATCATTGTACACAATTTTTAGATGGTTGATAAAGGTTAGATACATTTTTTGTACTTGTATAGCAAAAATATGCTGTATATGTACAATGTACATGTACTTTGTACATTATGTATACTGTGACACATGTGTACGTGCATGCTTATACTATAAATATCAACTATAATACAATCCTTAAGCAAGACAAACCTAAGTTATACAGTAGTTAGAAAATTAAAAAAATGTTCATAAATTTAAATAAATTAACTGATTATGTGTAAAAATTGCCAAAAGTTAAGGTACTGCTCATTAATTGTATCTGCCAGCTACCAATTTTCCAGCATTATTGATACAGATGAACCATGAATTGAAATGTACATTGAATTACAGATTTTATATTCATTGTAGGCTTACAGTGTACATGTACATGTAAAATGATTTTTGTAAAACTAAAAAATAAAATATAAACAAAAATACACTTTTTCCTTATTAACATGGTTAGTACATAAAAATTGGTAACAATAAAAAATAAATAAATCCTATGATAAATACAATCCTCTTATAATCTTTTACATTTCTTCCAGATAAATATCTGCATATGCCATTAGAAGAAAAGAGGGAAATTTACAAATGTAGAAATAAATACAACACCCTGGAAGATGTACTGACATGGGAGGAATATTATAGTGAAAACAAATTTAAATTATTAAAGAAAATTGGTGAGTACTTTCACAGTACATACATGTATATATATTCTGTATGTATAAGATATACAAACCTACATGCAAGGACTGACAGTTGAAAAAATTTCAATACATGTAGTTTCCAGATAAAAACTTGTGTTTAAGTGTATTGATCTCTCAAAAATTATAATACAAGGTTCCATACTACAAAGGGGTTAAAAACAGGTGGGCGCATTAGATTTGTAAGATCTTTGACCATTTTATTTTGTGTTCGAAACCTGTACATGTAAGTAAGTAAGTAATTTTTATTGGTTTAAAATCCAAAATTACAGGATTGATACCAAGGCAATACAAATTTGTTATACACAAACATACAAACATATATATATCATACCAAATTTATAAACATTATATGAGGAGGTGGTACCACAAAGTTATTTAGTGCTTAATAAAGCATTTCTAGAAATGTACATGTCGCTTATAAATTTAACAATAATTCTAATTATATCAGTCTCAACACATGTATACAAAAATTTAAATCTTGCTTCATTAGTCATACTGAGAAAAGAGGGAACTATTTCACTAATTTTGGAAAACAGTTGGTCTCTAATTATATTTAGTTTTGTACATTTTAAAGTGAAATGAAATGTACATTGTGTATGATGTCAAAAACTTGATCACAATCCAAATTCAGGTAGTATCAAGCTTGAATATTGTGTCCAAATTTGCCCAAACTGTTCAGGGTTTGACCTCTGCAGTGGTTTCAGGCTGCGCTCAGCGAAGCTATTTATCACATGTAGTTTGAAGGATTGATCAATAGAATTACAAAATGTCAAACCTGCTAGATACATTAGTATTAAACAAAAACCTGTGTATTAAGACCATTAACTGTGGTGTATTTTGTATAGATTGAACTTGTATTAAAATATAAAAGACCACTTTTTAAGGTTTCCTAATACATCCAGGAACATTTTAAATGGGTATTCAGTTTAAGGTTAATTTTGCTCAAGTTCAATTGTGTAAGATTCAATAACAATGACCAGTCTACATTGCATCTAAGGATAAGGGTTTTAAAGGTATAATTTGGTGAGGAGAAAACTGAGAAATCACCTCTAAACTACGAGTCTACAACCAAAATTTTGCTAGAATTACAACAACTTATATACTGTAAACCAACTTATTTTTGTGAGCAATTTATTTTTGCGACTTTTGCGAGTAGAAAAATAACGCGAATATAAATCGTCACGAATATGTCAATCTTTGATCTTTCCCTAATAAACTTTGTCAAGTAAATCAGATAATCGCGAAATTAAATAGCCGCGAAGTGGTCAAGAAGGGTAAAACGTGAAATAAAGTATCCATGATAATAAGTTGGTTTACAGTATCTGAATTCGCATAATATTCTTATTTTTCATAAGAGTATTTAAAACAATATAAAGTTTGGGTTTCAAACATCAACAAAAATAATTCAGTGGTCATTCATCAAGTGGTTTTAAGTGAATCATGGTTATAAGAACCATCAAACTCACTCACAAAATCTTGTCACACACTAGAGTCATTGATAGTATGGGAAAAAATCCATTGGTAATGACTAATTCAGATTCTTTGTTTCAGTTTCAGTTTTTGCATCATTTATAATTATAGTTTATAAAAGTCAATGTTAGTACAGTAAAAAATACACAATTTCCTGAAAAAAGTGAAGTGTTTTTTACATTCAGGATTACAAATAATTAATCATCGGAAAAAGAACCAAAAATAGGGTGATTGTTATTGATTTTTGTCGAGCCTTTGACTTTAGTCGAAAAAGCGAGACTAAGCGATCCTACATTCCGTCGTCATCGGCGGCGTCAACAAATATTCACTCTGTGGTTAAAGTTTTTGAAATTTTAATAACTTTCTTAAACTATACTGGATTTCTACCAAACTTTGACAGAAGCTTGTTTATGATCATAAGATAGTATCCAGAAGTAAATTTTGTAAAAATAAAATTCCATTTTTTCCGTATTTTACTATAAATGGACTTAGTTTTTTTCTGCGGGAAAACATTACATTCACTCTGTGGTTAAAGTTTTTAGAATTTTAATAACTTTCTTAAACTATCCTGGGTTTGTACCAAACTTGGACAGAAGCTTGTTTATGATCATAAGATTGTATCCAGAAGTAAAGTTTGTAAAAAGATTACTCTGTTTTTTCTGTAATTTACTTTTAAATGGACTTAGATTTTCTTACAATCATAAAATAGTAACAAGAGAAATATTTTTATTGATTTTTTTCCTCATTGTTGTTGAGCCTGCCATTTACAGCAAAAATAGGCGAGACACTGGGTTCCAGGGAACCCTTACAAATTTTTTTATGGTAAAACTTAGATCAAAGCAAAAGACAAAACAGATCGTCATCAACATAAAAAAATATAATTAATAATGATAAAATTACTAATTAGACCAACTCTTATAGATTTCAGTATTAAAAGTTGAAAGCCTAAATTAAGTCTGAGAACAAGGGCAAACCTGGCTTTGACCCTTGACAAACAAAATGACTCACTTTCAACAAACTTATTATTGTGAACCAAATAAAACTTTTCCACACAGTCATTTCCTTTTGGTCAAACTTTTTTTAACTTGTGTAAGTTCTTTTGTCCCATTGAATAAATACAATAACTATGTTCTCTAGGCCATACTTAAAAATATTTTGTTTTGCCCAAACCTTACCCAAAGGTTGAGACAGTGGGTAGGTAGGTAGGCATTTTTTTTTTTTTTTAAAAGAGATTGAAGTATCAGATATTTATTAGTCTTCATGCCTATTCGATTAAAAAAAACTTCTTCAAATCAGGACAATAAAAGAATTTGAGTAGGCAGCTTTTTTCTGGGTAGGTAGCATATCGGCAAACAAACCTATTATTTATTATGGCCCTATGTAGTTTATTCATTGGGACCTTTTGATTTTTTTAAGAGAAATCTATCACTTATTGATTAATTAACCTATACTATATCATACTTTAAAAAGACAAAAAACATGTTTGATACTAAAAAAAAATGGTGAAGTTAAACATATTCTTCAATTATTTTGTAATGTCTAAACAAGAAACAATATTTTTAGCGAAGAAGAGTAATGTAGGAAAGAGTCATGGTGAGAGAAGAGAGGTGAGGCCAGATCTAAACAAGAAGGTGTCCCTATGGAGAGGTGATATTACCACACTGGAGATAGATGCTATTGTCAATGCTGCTAATGAATCTATGTTAGGAGGTGGAGGAGGTAAGATAGACAGAAAAAAACATTCAAACCCTATTTTTGTGTAACAGTGAGAGGTAGGGGGCCTTTTGGGGACATAAAAAATTGACATTTTTTTTTTACTCTGCAACTGAAAGTTTGGGGGCATATTGTTTTACCATGTTGTCGGTCAATCTGTTTTCAGTAGTTCTCACATTTACATAGGAGTGAAGCAATTTTCATAGTTTTTAAATGTGATCTTTTAAAATTAGAATAATTATATTTCTTGAAGAAAAAGCAGCAGAAACATTTTTTTATAAGCTTTAAAGTACTTTATAATGAGACAACTTTTCATACACATATAAACACAAGAGATGCAAACGACTACGGGTCGTCCTATGGCCTTAAACAATGAACAAAACCCATCATTATAGTCACATTATTAGGTTTGAATGTAAAATTTGAATGACAATATTATATCAGGCTATGCACTTTTTTTTCTTCTATCTTAGTGGACTTTTTTTTTTTTTTTATCTTAGTGGATGGAGCTATACATAGGGCAGCAGGGAAAAAACTTGTGGAAGAATGTGCTACACATAAAGGTTGTAGAACTGGCCATGCAAAGATCACTGGAGGTAGGTTAATAGAAGAAACTCAGTCATGAACCACATGTAGACAACAGTGTTGGATTGCTGATTTAGAAAATGAGGACATGGTCCTAGATATAAGTATTGCCTGTTAAAGATTTTGTTTCATGCACCAGAACATTTTCCCCCAATCTCTGCCTTGGAAAACATTTTCACTACATGACATTAAAAGGATTCTAGGTTCCATAAGCTATTGGCATGTTTAACTTGTTCATACTATATTGCTTGTACCTTGTACCAAGTCCTTGAATTGTTTTGGTCAGAGATGACAAATGAAATAGTTATGTGTCCTGAAACACATTTGTGACATCATGAGTAAAACAAAACTATTAGTTTTCAATTTTGCATTATGACCTCAACTTTAGGAAAAAGCCTAAATTGTAATCTTGAATTAAAAAAAAAGATTTCAGTAAAAACTAAGAATAAAGCTTTAATTCTGACTCCCTCAGGCACTGTTGATCTTACATTGATTTGGCTATTCCTTTTAAAAATCTTAGTTATTTAGGTATTATATTCTGATTTCAAATTTTATTAATCAAACTCCCCTGATAAAGATTAATTTAGTAACCGGCTTTAACTTTTACTGTATATACCATGCATTTTTTAATTGCCAAAATGCTGCTAGTAAACTAATGTTTATTTTAAAACAGACAAATTATGTCCAAGAGTGCAAAAACTAATGCTAAAGGGTAAAGGCTTGGCAATTTGAACCCCAACAAGACTATCAGAAGCAATTTCAATCTATAGACATGAATGAAAGAAAGAAGAAGTGGGGGTACCAACATAAATCATTGAACCAGCAAGTCACAACAAATAAAAAAAACCAAAGAAAGACCTCTACATTTTACATAATTTTGTAAAATATTTAATGAAAATTTTATTTTTTAGGTTACAAATTACCAGCTAAATGTAAGTATAAATTAAACATCAAGTCTTATCTTAAACAGAGTCTTTTAGACAGGTTTCTAAAGGGTCACATGACACTTGAAGGGAGATAAGTCATGTTAGTCAATAGAAGGTTTGACCAATATAGTGCATTAAAAACGTTAAAGCAGCTTCTTATCATCATAGACTAAAATTTCCAAGAAATGTCTGCTGTTATATGTATTGGTATTTTGAGAGTTGTTTTTACAGAATTCTAGAAATTGGTTAAGTTTCGGTCTAAAGAAAATTCAGAAAATGATATGATTGCTGCAATTGTCAACAAAATGTTGATTTATTCACATGCTTATCAAATTAGGGTACTCCATGGGTTGCTTTCATTGTATGCTGTCAGTTGAAATTTACATGCAAAATAGCAGTAAAAGGGTTTAGATCTTAGAAATGAGTATTATGTTTTACAAGCATTGTTATTGATTTCATAATTGTATTGTTTATAAAAAAAATAAAAAATCTTGGAGCAAAAAATAACTCGGTACTTCCTACTTAACAAAAACAACCAACCTTGATTTTATAAGTTTACCAAAGTTATCCTATCCAGTAAAAAATGTACTTGTCATGTGGATTCATTTATATTTTGGTGGTAACAATTTTCATGGATTGAGCAAAAAATGTATTTTCATGGATACTTGATATCATTTTATTGCCAAAGTCTGAATACAAGCTTAATTAAGTCACTAGAAATTTTTTTTCTTTTATGAACATTTAAATACCCGCGAAATCCGCAAAACTTAGTATCCTGCAAAAAATAATGAAACCACAATAAAGCAAAATAACTAAGATTACCCAGGAAATATATTTAATTCTTCTTGATCAAAGGACAGATTTCCTTTTTAGATGTTATACACACAGTTGGTCCAATAGGAGAACAGCAGGAGATGTTAAAAAGTGCCTACTCTTGGTGTCTGAAACTAGTTAACGAAAATGAATTGGTTTCTGTGGTAAGTGTATTTAAGTTGTTTTATATTAAAACAATTTACCATTTCACTTTCTAAGACATTCTTGATTATATATTTCAAAACAATTTACCCAAAAATTTTAATAGGTTTATAAAGTCTTTTAAAACAAAGAAGACAGGCTTGATGGCTTTGTGGTTACATGTATACACTCGCCATAAGTTAGGGAAAACTTTTGTTTGATAAAAAGCCAGGTCAAATCAAAGACAAGAAAATTGGTACATTGTACTATCTGCATTTAAAAATAGGAAAACAACATTTATGAGTGTTCAGGGAGGGTGGTATGTCTTTCTGCAGACTGGTACCTCTTGAACAAGCCTGTTAAAATTCCAGTTCTGCATGTCAATTGTTTACAAAGCAGGGATCATTTTCTTGACACATCAATGTGTCCTCATTAAATACTTGTACTATAAATCACTGGACATAAAACACCAATCCAATTATCTATTTAACCAGGCATAATTTAGAGCGTTTGGTGTTTAGATTCAGAAACAAAATAGATTCACATGAATTTGTCTTTTTGAAAAGAAATTCAAAGAGATTGTACATTTTTTCAAATAGTGTTTTAGCTAAGATTTAGGGGCAGAGGGATACATTTTATATTTTGCACATTATATAAAATTATGTTGATCTGAAAAAAGATTGTTCACATACAATTTCAAACATGAATATTTCAATGAAAACTTTCAAAGAGATTGTACATTTTTTCAAATAGTTTTTTAGCTAAGATTTAGGGACAGAGGGATACATTTTATATTTTGCACATTATATAAAGTTATGTTGATTTGAAAAAAGATTGTTCACATACAATTTCAAACATGTATATTTCAATGAAAAATTTAACAAGTCAGCATTTTCTTTTTTAGGCTTTTCCTTGCATATCAACTGGTATTTATGGTGAGTTCCAGTGGCAACGGATATAAATTTTTAATCAGTAAAGTGTTTCTAATAGAAATAGTTTCATCTTTCCTTTAAGGTTAAGTAACAGTAAATGGGCTATGTCACAGATTTCAGTAAAATTTGGCATACAACTCTGGCTCGATGATCTTCAACTGAAATCGAAAAATAATGCATTTATCTCAGTTATCATTTGAAATATTACTGATTGAATTCTTACAAAATGGGTGAACATTTGTATAGAAAGCACATAAAATTGGCGACAACCTTTTTAAAATTTGTCTTAAAATCGCCAAATCTCTAATTCTACTCCATAGATTTTTCTTAAAAAACTATATGTTGTTGATACATAAATGTTCGTTATAATGATGCAAAATAAAGATAGGGCTACCGACTTCGTTGTTACGGTATACATCATTTAAAGTTGCGTTCTTTGTGAAAAAATCCAACAAAACGACGAAATAATCGTAACGTTATCGCGTTGCAGGCCGTAAAACGTTGATTTTTGATGTTTTTCACTTCCAACAAGGTAACAAATTGATTATTAGACAAAAAACGAAGTCGGTGACCCTATGATTATTTTCTATCATTAAAACAGAAATTTATGTATCAACAATATATAGTTTTTGAAGAAAAATCTATGGAGTATAATTAGAAATTTGGCGATTTTAAGACAAATTTTAGAAGGATTTTTGCCGATTTTATGTGCTTTCTATACAAATATTCACCCATATTAAAAGAAATCAATCTGCAATTTTTCAGATAATAAAAGAGATAAATGTATTATTTTTTCGATTTTCAGTTGTAGTTCAACGAGCCAAGGTTGTATGTAGATTTTAAGCAAAATTTGCGACATAGCCCCTTTACTGTTCCTTGACCTTAAAGCATTTTTGTGAAACACGATAACAATCATCAATGATTCTTGGATGCTTAGAACATGCCAATGAAAATGTAAGATGCAAACGTACTGGGTTTAGTTCCCTTTAGCTAAGTCTGTCTCTTTATAGCACATATATTTTTTCCCTTCTCCTAATTGAAAACAATGATCTTATTGATAAATCTAAAAAATAAATTTTATGAAAAAAAATTGAAAGAATTGAAATATGAAGTTAGAAAGTCATCACGTCTTTATATTTATTTTTTTTGCTGCCTAAACTATTGATCTCAAGGTGCTTGATGAAGGTTACTGCAGAGGCCTGTGTCATTCGGAAAGTAAATGCATTTTTCGATACAATTGTTAAATTCTATGATCAAAGTCCCATTGTAGGTAGCGGTGAATCATGAATTTAAATGACTAACAAAGTACAAATTTTCTCTCAAGACTTTAACCAAACAACGAAATCAAACATCAAAGAAAATACAAGTTTACACACATTGGTACTCAAGAAAAAATAAATGAATCCACAGTTTGTCCTAAGTCATTTTTAGTATTTGAATTTTGAATTTAGGCTATTCCAGTGAAAAAGCTGCTCCTGTGGCAATTGAAACTGTAAGAAAATTCCTGGAGGATAAAGAATCAGGAGAAAAGGTACATTTCAAATACCATGAATACTGTAAATTCAGAAATTATTGCAATGTTAACAATTTGACAGGGTAATAATTGCCATATTTTAAACTCATATAATGAAGAAAAAAAATTATGAATTAAACAAGATTTTCCTCAATACTGCAAAAATAAAATTGCATTTTAGTCTTAAATGACAAAATCACAATAATAAATGTGCGCAATAATTTCTAAATTTACAGCATAGTCTATAAATGGCATTCTAAAATCTAAAACAGTCATACAAGGGATTCAAATGAATACCAATATAATTGTTGCCATTACAAAACACTGAAAAAAAATTATTGCCAAAAAATTTGATTCAGGAAGTTTGTCTAGTTTTGATTTCAAATTATATCAACATTCCTACCTGGTGTTCTTCCATCTGTGAGTATGATCATTGCTGATGGAACATCTATTAAGGATGTACTTGGGTGAAATTAAAAAAAATCAAGGATTTAAAATTGATGAACAAAATAAGCTTAAAAATATTGATAGGTCATGGAGCTCCTTTTCAAGATATTTGATTTTAAAAATATGGCGGGAAAAGGCTGACTCAGACTTTTACCTTATATTTGCATTGTTATTTTATGGGTCTCAAATCAAAAGAAAAAAGGTCAAGTATCTGAATAAATTTTGACAAGTGATCTTTTATGAGCTATGAAGTCTTATTCTTCTTATATCTTAGTAATCTTTTACAAAAATCCTCTCCTCTGAAACTACTGGGCTAAATTAATTCAAACTTGGCCACATACATCTTTGGGGTATGTAGTTTGAAAAATGTGTCCAGTGACCAGGCCATCCAACCAAGATGGCCTCCATGGCTAAAAATAGAACATAGGGGTAAAATGCAGTTTTTGGCTTATAACTCAAAAACCAAAGCATTTACAGCTGACATCCAGTAAAATTGATTATCAGGTCAAGATCTATCTGCTCTGAAATTTTCAGATGAATCGGACAACCCATTGTTGGGTTGCTGCCCCTGAATTGGTAATTTTAAGGAAATTTTGCTGCTTTGGGTTATTATCCTGAATATTATTATAGATAGAGATAAACTGTAAACAGCAATAATGTTCAGCAAAGTAAGATTTACAAATAAGTCAACATGACCAAAATGGTCAATTGACCCCCTAAGGAGTTACTGTCCTTTATAGTCAATTTTGAACAATTTTCATAAAATTTGTAAATTTTTACCAATATTTTCCACAGAAACTACTGGGCCAAGTTCATTATAGATAGAGATAATTGTAAGCAGCAAGAATTTTCAGCAAAGTAAGATGTACAAACACATCACCATCACCAAAAAACAATTTTGTCATGAATCCATCTATATTCACATAGACCAAGGTGATTGACACCGGCTCTTTAGAGCCTCTAGTTTTGTATAAAAAGAACTATCAGAAGTTTTCATTTTATACTTTCAAACAGACAGAGTATTTTTATGTTTTCTCAACTTTTTATTTTCTACTTGCAGATAGAAAGAGTAATCTTTTGTTTGTTTTTACAAAAAGATGTGGATATTTATGAAGAACTTATGCAACATTACTTTCCTATAGAATCAGATGATAGTGGTATGGAATATTTTATGGCACATTGCTAAAATGCTTATTAGAAAAAATGCTTGTTCTTACGCTTAAATCCTTTGTGTGCTGGTGTTTTCAACTGTAAGCATTGGAGGCATATTTTTTTTGCTTGATGAATTTACAAGTAAAACAATGGCTTACTAGATGTTACTTATCTAATTTGCTGTTTCACTGATGTATGTTCCCTCTTTTTCAAAAACAACTTGACGTAGCTGCTCATTTATGGAACAAGTCACTTTAAGACATCTAAAATTTTGTCATGCTGTTGCCTTAATTATATTTGACCACTTCAAAAATTTAAAACTCATGAAATGGCAACTCATGCCATTGCAATGAGTAATGTTAACAAATATTTCCAGATTTCTGAATCAGCAATTTACTGTTTTATTGTTTTGTGTATACAAATTATCTGTGCATTTTATATTGTTAGAGTGCTTTTGCTTATTGCATGAATCATACATTTTACTACTTTAGCTTAATGCATACAGATATTGTTTCGGTGCTAAGCTAAATGGATGAATATATATTGTTTTATTGCTTAAGCCTAATACATGTCTTATAGTTTATATTGCTTTAGCTTTGTGCATAAATGTAATGTTTTGGTGCTTTAGATGAATGCTTTATTGCTTTTGCTAAATGCATGTTTAACAGTTTTTACTAATTCAGCTTAAATAATACTGTAAACCAACTAATTTTCGCTAGTGATTTATTTTTGTGACTTTCCCAAGTAGAAAAATAACGCAAATATAAATTGTCGCTTACATGTAAAACTTCTCACTTGAGAAATACCAAATAAATCTTAGAATCCCAAAATTAAATTGCAGCGAAATGGACTAGAAAGGGCTATTAGCGAAAAATAAGTTGGTTTACAGTAAGTGCTTTGAATTAATGCATGAACATTTTGTTTTATTGCTTTTACTTCAGGGTATACTATACAGTTTTGATCCCGTATTTACATTTTGATAAAAATTTCCATATAGACTATTTTTTACCTGATTAAATCAAATATGTAAAAAAAAATATACCTTCATGAAATGTCGTCTGTCGTCGTTAACAATTTTTCAAACATCTTCTCCTCTGAAACTACTGAATGGATGAAACTTAGCATGATTGTTCCTTAGATTATCCTGCACAAAGTGTGTGCTTCATTTTTGATCCGTAAAAAAACATGGCCGCCGTTACTTAAAATAGAACATAGGGGTCAAATGCAGTTTTTATACGACCGCAAATTTTGAAAAAAATTTTCGTCGTATATTGCTATCACGTTGGCGTCGTCGTCGTCGTCGTCCGAATACTTTTAGTTTTCGCACTCTAACTTTAGTAAAAGTGAATAGAAATCTATGAAATTTTAACACAAGGTTTATGACCATAAAAGGAAGGCTGGTATTGATTTTGGGAGTTTTGGTCTCAACATTTAAGGAATTAGGGGCCAAAAAGGGCCCAAATAAGCATTTTTTTTGTTTTCGCACTATAACTTTAGTTTAAGTTAATAGAAATCTATGAAATTTTGACACAAGGTTTATGACCACAAAAGAAAGGTTGGGATTGATTTTGGGAGTTTTGGTTTCAACAGTTTAGGAATTAGGGGCCAAAAAAGGGCCCAAATAAGCATTATTCTTGGTTTTCGCACAATAACTTTAGTTTAAGTAAATAGAAATCAATGAAATTTAAACACAATGTTTATGACCACAAAAGGAAGGTTGGTATTGATTTTGGGAGTTTAGGTCCCAACAGTTTAGAAAAAAAGGGGCCAAAAAGGGACCCAAATAAGCATTTTTCTTGGTTTTTGCACCATAACGTTAGTATAAGTAAATAGAAATCTATGAAATTTAAACACAAGGTTTATGACTATAAAAGGAAGGTTGGTATTGATTTTTGGAGTTTTGGTCCCAACAGTTAAGGAAAAAGGGGCCCAAAGGGTCCAAAATTAAACTTTGTTTGATTTCATCAAAATTGAATAATTGGGGTTCTTTAATATGCCGAATCTAACTGTGTATGTAGATTCTTAATTTTTGGTCCCGTTTTCAAATTGGTCTACATTAAGGTCCAAAGGGTCCAAAATTAAACTTAGTTTGATTTTAACAAAAATTGAAACCTTGGGGTTCTTTGATATGCTGAATCTAAAAATGTACTTAGATTTTTGATTATTGGCCCAGTTTTCAAGTTGGCCCAAATCTAGGTCCAAAATTAAACATTGTTTGATTTCATCAAAAAATGAATAATTGGGGTTCTTTGATATGCCAAATGTAACTGTGTATGTAGATTCTTAATTTTTGGTCCAGTTTTAAAATTGGTCTAAATTAAAGTGCAAAGGGTCCAAAATTAAACTAAGTTTGATTTTAACAAAAATTAAATTCTTGGGCCTCTTTGATATGCTGAATCTAAACATGTACTTAGATTTTTGATTATGGGCCCAGTTTTCAAGTTGGTCCAAATCAGGATCTAAAATTATTATATTAAGTATTGTGCAATAGCAAGTCTTTTCAATTGCACAGTATTGTGCAATGGCAAGAAATATCTAATTTCACAATATTGTGAAATAGCAAATTTTTTTTAATTAAGAGTTATCTTTCTTTGTCCAGTATAGTAAGCAAGAAATATCTGCAAGAATTTTTTTTAATTGGAGTTATCTTTCTTTGTCCAGAATTAACTTAAATCTTTGTTACATACAATATACAATGTATATTCACTTTTTACTACCAACTGATAAATTTAAATAATCTTTACCATTCAGTGATAACAAGCAGTTTTTTTACATCTTAATATTTTATGATGTATTTAAATGAGTAGTAATTGTTGCAAACTCCATTAGAATATTTTAATTGAAATTAGTTTTGGAATAAGGGAAAGGGGGATGTGATTAAAAAATTGGGTTCAATTTTTCTCATTTGAAATTTCATAAATAAAAAGAAAATTTCTTCAAACATTTTTTTGAGAGGATTAATATTCAACAGCATAGTGAATTGCTCTAAGAGAAAACAAAAATTTTAAGTTCATTTGAATACATTCATTCTGTGTCAGAAACCTATGCTGTGTCAACTATTTAATCACAATCCAAATTTAGAGCGGAATCCAGCTTGAATGTTGTGTCCATACTTGCCCCAACCGTTCAGGGTTCAACCTCTGCGGTCGTATAAAGCTACGCCCTGCGGAGCATCTGGTTGGCTTATATCTCAAAAACGAAAGCATTTATAGCAAATAAGACAAAGACGTTAAAGTATTTATTAGGTCAAGGTCTACCTGTCCTGAAATTTTCAGCCAAATTGGGTAACTGGTTTTTCAGGTATAATGCCCCTGAATTGATGATTTTAAAGAAATTTTGCAGTTTTTGGTTATTATCTTGAATATTATTATAGATACAGATAAACTGTTAATAGCAAAAATGTTAAGCAAAGTAAGATCTACAAAAAGTCAATTTGACCAAAATTGTCAATTGACCCCTTAAGGAGTTATTGCCCTTTAAAGACTTTTTTCACAATTTGTTCATCATGTTGACTTACTTTTAAAAATCTTCTCCTTTGAAACTGCTGCATCAATTTCAGCCAAACTTAGGCTAAATGATTTTCAGAGTATCTAGTATAAACTTTATATTTCATTTCCTTGTATGTCAAGAAACATAGCTTCTATGGCTAAAATAGAACATAGGAGAAAATGATTGATTTTTTTTGCTTTTGAAGAAAATAGGACGATTCAAAGAACATTTAAATAAATTGAAAAGCCTAAATAATCATTGATGAGAGATTAAAACCAAAAAAATTAAGGTGAGCGATTCAGGCTCTTGAGAGCCTCTTGTTGTTAAATAATTTGTAATTTCTGTATTTTAAAAGTATCCTAAAAATTTATACATTTTTTATTCAGAAATAACTCAAAATTATCAAATGTTCATGAATGCACTGTATATTTATCAAATTAAAAAAGAATTGCACTATTTACGTTTTCATGAAAATTGGCACACATAAATTTCTCAAGTAATCAAACCAAATGGCATTTTAAAAAAGAGGAGTCCATTAACTCGTGGTCAAGTTGAATATGTTTGAATAATAAAAATCAGTCGAAAACTGCATCTTTTCCCGATAAGTCAAAGTTTGACGTCGCGTAAATAACAATTTACATTAGCAACATCATTACCTCCCCTGTAACTGTATTGTATACCCTTAATGCATGACTTGAAGTTTTTACTGCTCTTGTTTAGCGTTTTATATAATGTTTCAGTGCTAAGCTAAATGCATGAATATATTGTTATACTGAAGTGCTTTAGCTTAATACCTATCTATGATTATCCATAACATTTGCTTTTTTTTTGTACTCTTTGAAATGCATGTAACAAATTGTGTATTACATATTTATGTTTTAAAATGTACATGTTTATCTGTATTTTGAATGATATGTCTCTTGTACATAATTTCTAGCTATAACTGAAAATCAAAAAAATAATGCATATATCTCTTTTGTCATCTGAAATATTAATGATTGAACTCATCAATTTTATGTGCTTTATATACAAATGTTCATTTATAGTTCAATAAGTCAAGGTTTGGTTGGGTGCAAAATCTTAGCTAAATCTGTGACAGCCTATTTACTTTTCCTTGACCTTAATAATGTACTTAGGGGTGAAATTAAAAAAATCTAGAATTTAGAAATGATATTATAAGTCAGAATAGCATATTTACTTTAAGAAGGACAAAAATAAGCTAAAAAAATTGATAGGTTATAGAGCTCCTTTATGAGATATTTAATATTTAAAAGTTGGTGGGAAAATGCTTACTCAGACTTTTATCTTATATTTGTATTGGTATTATTTGGGTCTCAATTTGAGAGAAAAGAAATCTAGAATCTGCTTAAACTTTGGTAAATGACCTTTTATGAGCTATCAAAGACTATGAAAAGAAAAAATGGTGTTATGGGGCAAGATATTTTACCCTGTATCGTAGGGAAAAAAACAAGGAGGCAGAACATTTTTCACAAATTCCTAAACCTAACCGAAGTACATCGTTAAAACACCTTTATATACATGTATCAATTTCAACTTATCATGCTTTGCCCTGGGCTGCAATAAGAACCATTCTAAAACTGGTAAAGGGAAATAACTTGTTTTAAAAGTGTGTAATAAAATAATCAAATTAAACACTAAATATTAAAAGTGCACAAATAAACTTTGTCGTATGGAAATATGTAATTTTTTTTATACTTATTTGTAGATAGATCTAACATGGTATCAGAAAAAGACGACAAAGTCTCAACTTTAGGTCAAAATACAGGGGAAAATGAAGATGTTATAAAAACTAAAAAACTGAAAAAGGACAATGAAATGAAAATCATGAATGAAAAAGTTGTGGATGTGGCCGACTTAGAAAATAAGCCTCCAGAGGATAAAATAGAAAATGTTTCTCATGAAAATAAAACTGTGATTGAAAATAAAATGGAGATTCAGTCAGAAAATAAAGCTTCTAAAGATCAGAAAATGGAAGATTCTATTCAAAACAAATCTCTGAATGAGAAAGAAATGGAAGATTCTATTCAAAACAAATCTCTGAATGAGAAAGAAATGGAAGTTGACTCCCTGAATAAATCTGCAGACGACACAAAGACCGAAGACATTTTGGACAATAAATCTCCAGCGGAAAAGAAAATGGAAATCAGTGATGGGGAGGGTTCTGAAAAGGAAATGGAAACTAACACAACTAAGACACTTCTTTCTGTAACTAAAGAAGATGAAGAATCTTCATCTAAAACAAAAGAAGAAAATAAATCTCCTTCTAAAACAAAAGGAGAAAAAGAATCTTCTTCTAAACCAAAACCTTCAGGGACTGTTACAAAACCAATAACTAGAAAGGATGTAGAAATGCAAGAAACCACAACCACATATCTTTAAAAAGTACTTTTAGTTGACATATTTAGTTTTTTTCTGAATGTTTGATACTAAATATCCAGAAACAATTATTGATTTGTTAATATAATTCCAGACAGGCTTAAAGCTTATTACTTTTGATAAAAGCTTTGTATAAATACTGAATGTTATGTTTTCCACTAGAAGTTGATTTGAAAGTACAGCTAATTATTGGTGAACATTGTTGGCAGATAGTATTATATCTAGTATTATATTGATTATGAAAGGATTGGTTTTGTACTAAAAAAAAACTCAAAAAGATAAATATTTATAATTCTTTTCAGTAAAATTTTTGTGATTTGACAGAACAATGATGACAAGGAATATAATCACACAGTGGGGTGAAGGGTACATTGTATGTTATTGGGCTTCACAAACATTTTCATTATACCACAACCAATGTTCAGAAGAAACAATATCCAGTCTTAACATATCCATTTATTTTAAACTTTATAAATCCTCAGGAATTTTTCTTTAGTATTGAAGTGAAAATATTGCCAAGTAATCCTTTATATCATTTATTCCTCTTTTAATTTTAAAAGATAATATCAAATTCGCATATGGCCAGATTTAAAAATATTTCTTGCATTTTATTCTACATAGTTCTTACCCATAAATAAGAAGATGTGGTATGAGAGCTAATGAGACAACTCTCCAACCAGGTTACAATGTGTGAAAAGTTAATCATTATAGGTCAAAGTATAGCCTTCAACACAGAGCATTAGCTCACATGGAACAGAAAGCTATAAAGGGCCCTTAAAATGACCAGTGTAAAAACAATTCAAAACAGAAAAACCAACAGTCTAATCTATAAAAAAAAAAAAACACATTTTTTTCATCAAGTCTCCCCATTTAGGCACCATTGCCGTCATTTTGGTTTACTGCAAATTCAGAATTAATGAATGTTTGCTGTTAGCATTTTACACATTTGACTAGTACCCTTTAAGTGCCCTGAAAAATTACCTGACAGTATTTTTTTCTATTACATGTACGGTACTATCATTTTAAAAGATTCATATTTTACCCCTTTTTGGAAAAAAAATAATAATTCTTGTTTTTCTTACATGTTTATATTGTCCATTCTCTCCATACATTCCCTATGAAAATTCAACACTTTTGTCTTAATTTTTAACTTAATTGTCCTGAGCAATGCATAACAATTTTTTCCTGGCAGCCTGTATGTTTCTCATTTTCATTTTAAAAGATACATATTGATATTTTCACATTTGGTTTAGTAGTAATATATGTAATTCTAATGAAAAAAATATCGGTAGTTTTTAATAACTCAGAAATATTCCATTTTAAGTCGTAACTTTTCAAACCAGGTTGCATAGCATAACACATATATATTTGTATTTCATTGTCTTAAAGTCCTATGGAATGTTTTGCCATAAAAATAACCAGATTGTTTTAGCATTTGTTGAAAGCTTTTTGTAAGTATTTGTTATACACTGTATACTATTTTCATTATATATTTTTGACTTCATATAGAAAAATAAAAGATGAAAAAAAAGTTTTTAATAACTTGCATGGCCACTGTACAGTTAATTTGATCCTTAGGAGCTGCACTTCACCTATTGACTGAGATGGAAGCCAAATTTAACTCATTATTCATGTCTAAGTACCAGTGTCAAAATAATAACAGAATATCGTCAATGGAAAACCAGAAAGAAAGAAAGGAGCTATACTATACTACCTAGCGATAAAACCAGGTTTAATGTCTGTACCATGTCAGGAATATGAAAGTTGATTTCCATTTCATTTGATGTGTTTGTGTTTTTAATTTTTCCATTGAAACATTTCCACATAGTCATCTCTTCTTGGTCAAGGTATTTAAATTTGTGTCAGTTCTATTGTTCCATTGAAAAAATACAAAATCTATTGTTATCTGTGTAGTTTCTTCGCTGGGACCTATTATTTTTTTTTTTGTCATATAATTTTGATACGTGCTATTCAGTACCAACTGGAATATACAGTAAACATCACATGCATATTATACATACAAATTACTATTCGAATAGAAAGAGGAAAATTTACTATTGGATTGATTGATTGATGAGTGTGAAAAGCCACTTTTAGCACTTTTGTGCTATTTCATAGCCATCAATAATCCTCAAGATGCATGGAATATTTATAACTGATTGTTTAGAAAACATCAATCAAGCAATTGATCATGGCAGTCAGTTTATATTTGTTGAGGAAACCAAAGAACCTGGATTAAACCACTGACCTCCAATAGAAAAACTGATAATGCAGAGAACCACTGAACTTCAGTAGGAAAACTGACAATCATGAGAACCACTGATCTTCAGTAGGGAACTGACAATCCTGAGGACCACTGATCTTCATTAAAAAACTGACAATCCTAAGAACCACTGACCTTCAGTAGGAAAACTGACAATCCTGAGAACCACTGACCTTCAGTAGGGAACTGACAATCCTGAGAACCACTGATCTTCATTAAAAAAACTGACAATCTTGAGAACAACTGGCCTTCAATAGGAAGATTGACCATCCTATGAACCACTGGCCTTGAGTAGGAAGACTGACAATCCTGAGAACCACTTATCTTTAGTAGAAAAAAATGACAATCCTGTGAACTACTGATCTTCAGCAGGAAAACTGACAATCCTGAGAATTACTGACCTTTAGTACGAAAACTAACAATCCTTAGAAACACTGACCTTCAGTACAAAAGACTTACAATCCTGAGAACCACTGACCTTTAGTAGGAGAACTGACAATCTTGAGAAACTCCGACCTTCAGTAGAAAAACTGACAATCCTGAGCCACTGACCTTCAGTAGGAAAACTGACAATCCTGAGAACCACTGACCTTCAGTAGGAAAACTGACAATCCTGAGAACTACTGACCTTCATTTAAAAAAAACTGACAACACTGAGCTACTGACCTTCAGAAGGAAAACTGACAACACTGAGCCACTGACCTTCAGTAGGAAAACTAACAACCCTGAGCCACTGACCTTCAGTAGGAAAACTGACAATCCTGAAATCTATTGACCTTCAATAATTTCATGATTAAACAGAACATTTTTGAGCCATAGGGTATATCTAATTTATTTCAAACAAAGGTTGATACCCAATATTTTTGAGGTATCAGGTTTGGGGAGCTACCATTTGATTTTTATGGGGGGAGGGGCTAGGATGAAATTTAAAAAAATAGGCAGGACAGGAGTTTTGAGTAAAAAAAAAAGCAGGATGAGTCACTTGCAAAAAAAAAGTCAGGATGACAATTTATGTAAAAAAGGTCAGGATGACAATTTATGTTAAAAAGGTCAGGATGACAATTTATGTAAAAAAAGGTCAGGATGACAATTTATGTAAAAAAGGTCAGGATAAACTAAATAATAAGCAGGACCGGATAGAGTGAAAAATAAAAATGCCCCCCCCCCCCTAAAAATAAAATGGTAGCTCCCTTAATTTTTTTTAAAATGGTACATCTAGGCCTGCGGCTTCTGTTGGCATTTCAGAAATCGTACGTTGTTGTCTTAGATTTACTCACAAATAAGGTATTTAGTTAAACTTCATAGAAATTTAGATTATCTCCCTTGAAAGAATTCTTCAGGGCACTATGGAAATTGTGACGCTTTTCAGAATTCGAAATGTGTTCTGTAAAATTAATTTCAGACAGTAAAACATAGTTTGAAACCTTTCTCCATACATAGAATACACGTAGAATCCTCAGCAAACACATGGAACCTTCAAGGAAAAGGAAATGATAGAATGACAATCATTTATTTTGGCAAAAATACACTTCTGAGTTGCATTTAAATACAGATTAACATTTTAAAATCATGTAACAGGAATGTTGGTGTTTACATTTAAAAAAGATCATACAAGACATACAATACTCAGCAAAAAATATATCTATATATCAGATAATGTTCTTATAGTATCTTATCAATGTCAATGAATGGTGATTCAGAGACGATCTCATTAAAATGGAACTGCAGTTTTTGAAAAACATTAGAACTGCCTTCAATCCTGCTCATATTCAGATAGCACTTGATGGAACTTACTTGGCACTTCCATTGACTCGTACAACTGTGGGTGTGTGGAGTTTGCAAGATCTGTCTTTCAAGGTAAATAATCATGTAATTTAGCTAAATAATAAATCCCATTTTTTTTCAAGGTTGCATTTCGTGTTCCAGAAAATATGACAGCTCAACATTTGTGATGTCAGTCAGATGTCCTACAATGACGTCATTTGATAAATGATGTCACGCTGTGATGACCATTACATTCATGATATGCAAGACACATTGAAGAACAATTAATATAACATTGTTTAATCTTTGATCTTTTATTTGTAAAAGAAATGGCAATGAGGAGAAGCTTGCATATGTGTCTTCCAGCAGCAAGAGGGTAAATGAATGATACTGTAGCCAATGCTGCTTTTTAGCCAATTACAATGATTGATCATGTTGATAAGTATAAAATCAGAACAGTTAAGTTTAAATGAGATGCAAACCTACTCCTTATGCCTAAGAAAAACCAAGACACAGAAAAGAACAACTTCAGGTCAAAAATTAGATTGGATCCTACACAATATAAAAAGCTCTTTATTTACATTTTGAATTTGAATAACAAATTGAATAAATTTGATATGAAGTCTCATCAAAGATCTTCCATTTATAATATAAACATTGACATTTCAAATCCCCAAAGAAGACAAAACACAAATGTTATTTACATAAATCAAGGATTTTTAAAGTTAACTATATAAATCCTTGCATAAATTATGTAGATATAACAATTTAAAGGTCATCAAAGAAGAAGTTTCGGATGGCCAACTGGAGATGATGGGAAATGATTCTGCTCTTCTTGTTGTCACGCGCAGCCTTTCCTGACAGCTCCAATACTTCAGCTAGTAAGTATTCTAAGACCAGATTGAGGGCAGTCTTCTGATTAGTATTTAAAATGAGCTCATTCTTTGGCTTGCAGATATGGAACTTCTATTTATACAAGTAGAATATATAGCCACTTGTGTTCTAAAATGGTATCTATAAAAAAAAATATCTTGTTTATACATGTAGTTTCTTATGCAATATACATTGTACCAGAACTTGGGTATACAAAGGGAAGACAATAGAGTCAGAAGGAAAACACACATGTACATGTACAATGATGTATGTCACTTTTTTACTTATAGCCGTTGGAACTTGAAGGTCATAGAAAAACTCTGAGATGCATGTGTTTTGGACATGGATCACAGCCAAAGTATATATGCACAGCTGCAGATGATTATGTCATTGTTTGGAATATCCATCTTGCCAGACAAGCAGTCAGTAAAGGTATATATATGTGCATATTGTGTTTTCCTTCTAATCGTTGACACAGCTTCATTAAGGGTTTAGCAAATTTGAATGGAAACGTTAAATTAGATACATCCTAAGTAAAACTCTTTGAAAAAAGTACATTGTGTACCTTACACTTTATTAAATGTATTATCAGAATCTAATGATCTTTTTTCCATGTTAATCATGTAAAAACTGAGGAAATTTATGTTGAAAACCTTCCTCATCTCAGTTAAATTTCTAGGTCAGTGTCTATGAACAAAGTAAAATTACAAAAATACTGAACTCAGAGGTAAATCTAATTGGAAAGTCCATAATCACATGGCAAAATCAAAAGACAAAACACATCAAAAACGAATGGACAAGAACTGTCATATTCCTGACTTGGTACATAAAGAAATTTGTTTTTAAAGATTGGGTGCTATTAATTGTTGATTTTCAACGTCCAGTCTAAAACTTTTCATAGCTAAAAGAAAATATTGAGTGTATAATATAAGTAACAGTCTGAGTACTGCATATAAATGCTTCCAGGAAAAGAATAAATCAAAATGCATGTAGAGAAAATAAAAAAGATTGATATATTTGTAAATAATGGTGCAAATTGCTTGTCTTTTTACTTTATAGAGCTTTACTTCCACTATTATTGAAAATTAATAATTTAATGTTTTCGACAAATAATAAATCTGTGCATTTTCTGGTTATAGGTAATCAAGTGAAAGGTAAAGTGATAGGAACAACATTAGGATGTATACAGTATTGTTCATTCAGTCCTGATGACAAACTGGTGGCTGCTTGTTGTGAGAATGATGTCATCATTCTTGAAATTAAGGTTTATAGATTTATTTTTTAAAGATTGCTCTATATATAAAAGTACTTTTGCATTGCACAAGTATTTTCCATAAGACCAATGAAAATTCAGTTTTTTATACAAATAATTTTTCCATTTCCTGTATATTTAGCACCAAAAAAATACCCGTATGTTTAGATTGGTGGGAATTTTAACATTAATAAAATAAATGTGATGTTTCACTTTCCAATGTAATCATTCTCTTCTCATTAATGAATGAGTCACAGCTTGACAGCAATCTCAGCTATAGGCTAATGAGTATAGGTCAAGAGACACAAACTGAAAGACACAAATAACCAAAAACATATATTAAGGGCAACATAAAATTGAGAATTGAAAATGGGGAGTGTCAGAGAGACAACAAATGACCAAAGCGCAGATAACAGCCAAAGGCCACTAATGGGTCTTCAATGCAGCAGGAAAGTCCTGCACCAAGATACATTCTTTTCTTCCTCAATAAACATGTCTTCACAATAAGCCAAACTTTAAACACGACAAGTTATGACTTATACTTTTTATGCATTATTAAAAATGGTATGTTGCTGTACTTTTGTACTTACAGTCTGGTTAAATGTTGGTTTAAGATCTGAAAACTTTACTTACTGAATTCAATGACTGGTAAGATATCGAGGACATTTGGAATTACTATTATAATAATTTAAAATAGCAGGACTTAACAAAAAAAATATGTATATATATCATTATAGAATGAAAAGGTACTAGCTACAGTGGAAGGTCACACTGCAAGACTAACAGGTGCAGAATTTTGTCCACACTATACATCAACTCTGGTTACAATATCAGAAGACAGAACATTTAAGGTAAGATTGGTTAATGTTAATTAATCTTTTGCAGTTAAATAGAAAGAAGAAAATATCTGACAATAGCACCAAAACCAAGTGGAACAAATGAAATCTCGACTTTCATGTTCCAGTATTTGTACAAGTGCTTCCCACAGAAAATTTCGATGTGGATTAATTATTTTTGGTAAAAAATTAATTTGTGTGAATTTCATAGGTATAGGTAAAGTAGGATTTGTAAGATGTTTAATGTTTTTTAAATTTTCTGTTGACTTTTAACCCAACAATGTTCTGTATGTTTGTGCCTTTCCAAAGCCAGGAGCCTGTAATTTAGTGGTTGTCGTTTGTTGAAGAGTTACATAGGTGTTTTTCGTTTATTTTTTGTACATAAATTAGGCCATTAGTTTTTTAATTTAAATTGTTATACTACTATGCGGTATGGGCTTTGCTCATTTTTGAATATGTATGGTCTTCAACAATGATCAAAGCCTGTACTGCATAGTGACTTATAGTTGTTAATTTATGTGTCATCTGGTCTCTTGTGGAGAGTTGTCTCATTGGCATTCATACCACATCTTTTTTTTTATTCTTTACAAAATCATGAAAATACAATATCACAAAGATTTTTCCTAAACACATGACAGTATGTATTGGATTTTTTATCAATAAAGTTGAAAGACTTCTCTTTTATTTTCCATTATTATTTTATAACATGGTTTCAGGTATGGGATATTAGTGATTTTAGTTTAGTGTACCAATCACAGATCATCACAGCCTCACCATTTATAAGTCTGTCAATGAACATAGAAAAACCTCAGGTGGCTATTGGAACAGCTGATGGTCAGGTATGTTTGACTTGTATAGTGAGAAATATGTGGGTTTTTTTACCGGTTTTATTGAATTTCTTTTTCCCTGTTAAAGTATACTTGTTGGCTGTGCAATAATTTTTTTTTTTAACTTTGTGCATCAGAAAGTGCCACACTTAAACTTACAATTTGTTGTACAATATTGCCAACATCTTTAACTTGCTTATAAGTTTTACTCTATATGTTCAGAGTTACTAAGCTTTGTCAAGAAAAACTGAATATTAAATGAAATTCAATCAATTTGGAAGTAATGCAGAGATTATTTTTTTTACAAAAGTGGTTACTGTTTTCCAAAATTCAAATAGGTATTTATAATAAAAAAAGAAAAAATAGTTTCCTAATAGTCCTATACAATTACATGTATTATAAAATGAATATAATGAAGTTGTTTTCATAGCTTTTATCAAAACCATGTTTAGAGAGAGAGTGGAAATTATATTTACATGTATGATGATTTTATTTGAAGGTAAGGGTTTATGATTTAACAGATGGAAATGGATTTAGATGTCTGCATCAGCTTGATGTAGAGAAAATAGTTAGAAAACAGAAAGAGAAGAAATTTATAGAACCACAGCCAAGTCAAGGTAGAAAAGTTACTTGATTTGTTGATGTTTCTGAAACAATTTTTGTTTGTTAGTTAAAGTTAATTTCATGGTTTTACAAAAGTCTGCATACTAGCCTATTGAACAATTGTACTTTTATGAACATCCAAATTTGTGTTTCCCATATATCCCACCACAGTAAGCACATTGGGAATTCATGATTAAATGTTTAATTTATAGGCCCTGTCAAAATAAGCAGCAGACCCTCATGGAAAAGACCTGACCAATCAGAAGAAGTTGAAATAGTCAGTGCAGAAGATGAAATAGAAACAGGAAGTGCAATATTAGGACTACATTTTACTTACAGATCCCAGAATAAATCATCAAATTCATCATCATCAACTCCTTCATTTCTACGTCATGAAAACACATTATTGAAGTAAGTTATTTGAGACTAAAATCTGTCATTATTGGTAATTTTCAATTATTGAAAGAAACTGATTTAATGGTTTTAATTTTTTGATTTTTTCAGAATGCTCATTAGGAGGAGGGAGCTAGAGCAAGCAATGTTGTTTAATTGTGAAGAATTTTGATGATTGTTTTGGAGAAAATAAACTACCATTATGGCTCAAGAAATAGTTATAAAAATATTTTTATGCCCCACCTATGATAGTAGAGGGGCATTATGTTTTCTGGTCTGTGCCTCCGTTGTCTGTGCGTCCGTTCGCTTCAGGTTAAAGTTTTTGGTCAAGGTAGTTTTTGAAGAAGTTGAAGTCCAATCAACTTGAAATTAAGTAAACATGTTTCCAATGATATGATCTTTCTAATTTTAATGCCAAATTATAGTTTTGACCCCAATTTCATGGTCCATTGAACATAGAAAATGATAGTGCAAAGTTCAGGTTAAAGTTTTTGGTCAAGGTAGTTTTTGATGAAGTTAAAGTTATATCAACTTAAAACTTAGTACACATGTTCCCTATGATATGATTCTAATTTTAATTCCAGATTAAAGTTTTGACCCCAATTTCACATTCCACTGAACATAGAAAATGTTAATGTAAGTGGGGCATCCGTGTACTATGGACACATTCTTGTTATGCTTAATATTTTTTTATTATACCCAACTCCAATTTACCACATTTTGTCAGCAGTTATAAGTCATACTTATATGACAACCATTCTTTCTCTGATTTTGCCATACCATGTTATATGGTTAATTCCCCGTTTCTTTAATATTCTACCACCTGTTTGCCAAAAAATTACGAGCATTACCTCTTATTATATCTTGTCTATCTTTAAAAATGGAGAAAATTAATATGTTTTTATATTACTAATATAACTTGGTTTCTGTTTGTAGTGATTTACTAGATGCTGCACCTATGTTATGTATTGGTACAACTGGTTCCCTATTACAAATCAATGCCAAAACTTTGGATGTTTACAAATACTTTGATCTTCAAGGTAAGATTCAACAAATCTTAGCTTTTCAAAAAAACTTGCCTTACATTTACCTTACAGGTATGTATCATGAAGACATAAAATATTGATTGAAAAGCTAGCTAAGTGAAATAAGTACATTTGTTATTTGATATTGTTAAATTTGTGGTGTTGGGGTTTACTATTTTCTACAGTATCTATGAAAGCACTGTATAAAACATGAAAAAACTACAATGAAAGCAGAATACAAATCATAATAGTATAAAAGAGTAAATAACAACATCTTCAACATGGTGTTATTATCAAAGTTATTTCAACTGATTGAGCAGAGTTATGTTTTACCTTGCATAATCGTTCAAATTTGCTGCTGCTACTTTATGGAACAGTCTTCCAAACCATTTCAGGACTGAAAACAGTTTTTCACATTTTAAAAGTCTTGTTCAGTCCTGGAACGGTTTGGAATGTCACTGTTCTGCTTGCAGATAATTCTTAAACTGTTTTATTATTTATGCTGCTTATTGGTTGCTCTGGTCAAGCATGTTTTTACTTCATTTTAAAATTTTGTTGATTATTTTTATTGCATGCTATGTATGTGAGATTTCAACTTTGTATTACAGGTTGTTTTATATGTCAAAATGCACTGTTTTGATGTTATTTATATGTTTTTATATTCGGTCAAAAGCTCCTTAGAGCTTGTGTTGCTTATTTGTACTCATGCCGAATCAAAATAAAGTTTTCTTATCTTATCTTATCTTATAAGGACAGTCTATTTAAAGATGTGTGTGATAAGGATGATTGTTGTTATAATACTAATTGAATTCTAATCACTAATCAGTGTCACCAAACTCATATATACAAACAAACTGGTTTTATGATATGGGACGAATAACTGTAAACTTCATTGATTAGCTTATCCCAAAACTCCTGCCGATAAATGGACTGGTCTTAAATGAGCGAACTTCTCAAACTCTGCCCAGTCAAGTGAAATAATCTAGTAATACTTACTCAAACTTTAAAACTGGATAATGAAAAATAAGTTATATTTCCGATCAATTTTGTACAATTAAGAGGAAATACATGTATTGGTGATTTTTATATTTTATAGAGTTTTGTTTCATTTATAGATGATATTTTGACTGACATCCTTGACATGGAAACAGTAGTGTTAAATGCAGCTGGCTCTGTATATTTTAGCCAAGGATCCTCACCAGATCAGGTATAAATACACCTTATCGCTATTTGGAAATCTGTCCTTGTTGACCTGAGAATCTGCCACTCTAGAACTATTGACATCCTACAACAATCACTTTGTGGCATCAAATATTTTATTATATGACATCAAAAGTTTACGGGAACCTTTGTGATGTCCATTAATGGGGGACAAATAGAGATAAGGTGTATGTAACAATGTCAAATGTTATAGATTATATCAGTTAGAATGTATTTTGAGAACCGAAAACAAAAAAGTAAAAATTCAACTTTTGTCATTGAAAATGAAGGGCAAACAATGTCAGTGTCCTTATATTTGACAATTGCCAATTAACATTACCATTATTTTGGTGCTTTTTTAGCCAATGAATCCTTGTAAATTTTTGATGCAGAAGAGCATGTGATTTATTTTAAAGGGATGAAAACAAATAAAACAGCTATTTGTATAAAAAAACAAACCGTTACTCAACAAAAAAGTATGTGTTTACTGTCACATGCTGAAAAAAACCAGAGTAGGTAGAAAGGGATTTTTTTTAATATTTTTTTTTTCATTGAGTCTACGGGGGCAACATTGTGACTTTAATAGTGATTGAACATAAATGTCCAAACAAACGTTAGGGTAGGGGATAAAAATAAGAGTATGTAGGGTACAGTTAACCCATACTTTTTTGGGGGGCCTTAGTTTAATTATGCACCATACATTTTTCTATTGTACCTGTGATACTTCTTGAATTCTTTTATCATCTGATGGTTGTAGCTTTCCTAATACACCTTTTATTCTTCCATTCATGAATTTTCAGAATCATAAAAAATGTTTATGTGTTTTTGGCACAGTAAACTGACTGAACTTTTAAAATATCATGAAATACTATTGATTTTCAGATTTGGTGCATTGTGGGAAGTCACTTTCAAAACACAGTAAATGTTTTGCAATGGAAGCATGCAGCCATTCACAAGGATGAACCTGACCTTGCATCTGCTATGTCTGCTGTGTCTGTAGCACCCCAGTCTAGTACAGAGGGAGCCAACGGTGACAGCCTGCAGGAAGGGAATAGTTTTGAAGGCATTACAGTGTTATCAAAGTAGGTTTTTGACAAGCATATATTGTTAATATTCTATTTTGAAATCTGATTCTTTTTTTTTTGTTCAGCTGACAAACGCACATTTTGAAATGAAATGATTTTACTCTGCCAACATAAAACATAAAAAAAACATACATATTTAACATTTTTTATTGTCCATATCTTTTTGTCAAGATTAACACAAGATGTTTCTATATTATTAAAGTTTAATTTAAATTGG
The DNA here is from genome assembly GCF_036588685.1 of Mytilus trossulus. Classification (NCBI taxonomy): domain Eukaryota; kingdom Metazoa; phylum Mollusca; class Bivalvia; order Mytilida; family Mytilidae; genus Mytilus; species Mytilus trossulus. The sequence continues at coordinate 23,973,662 of NC_086375.1, read as the reverse complement.
AGCTACACTGAAAAAGTAACTAAAGCGTTCTTTGTAATGTAAATTTTAAAAGAAGCAAAAACTTTGAAATTGGTTGATTACACCTGCAACATGTAGTTTTCAATAATGTGGCATTATTTTTATTTTGATCTATGGACAATGAAATTACTGGCTCATAATGTTCTTATATTCTGAACTGGCAAATTTGAATGCCAGTTGTGTACTAATGTTTATGCTTCCTGTTCTTAGTACTCCACTACTGCCAAATTCAGCACTCAGATCTGAAATGGTTAAAAAGGTAAAGGAAGATCCTAAAGCTAAAAAATCAAAAGGTAATTTAACCAAATATATATTACAGTGACAAATCTAGATTTTTATTCCAAAAGTAGATGAAATCCTATAGATTTTATCCTTACAATTGCAAGCATATGTTTTTTTTTATTTTTATGAATGGCATTGTTTTAAAGCATTGTAAAATAAATCAAAAGGATAAAAATAAAAGATTTTAGATACACATTCTTTAAGTGAAAAGGAAGTCTAAAGATTTAAATTTTATTTCTTAAGACAACACTGCCAATATGTAACAATTTGACAAATATATATTTTTTTTAATTATTTTGAGAATAAAAGATTTTAAGTAATTTCTAGCTCTGACTATCAACTTGAGTATGATAGGAGTACATGTACATTGATATTATAATTTGACATCTTATAGGAGCAACACCTAAGAATAAGCCTGGTCAGATGATGAAAGATCAGCCAATCACATTCCATCACAAAGTGAAATCCTCAGGTTATACAGAGACACCAAGGTAATTAATTGGTTTCCCGTTGAATAAAAAAAAATTGTTGCATAAACATCACAGTAGTTCATATTTTCCTGAAAAATAATACAATTGAGAAAGTAATTTAGAAACATTTATGGTCTTGTCACTGCAATGCAAAAATATAAGTATGTCACTGCTAATAATATATAAACTATAGAATTTTCCATTTAGCTTTGGTAAAATTAATTTACTCAAGAAAACTTACCACATAAAATCGAGAATGGAAGTTAGGAATGTGTCAAAGAGACAACCCCACCAAAGAGCAGAAATGTGCCTAAGGCCATCCATGGGTCTTCAACACATTAACATCTGTGTATATGACATCTTCTTAGTAGAAAAAAGATCTTGTTGTATAAGGATGTTGATTATATTGTAATATTCATGACAAAATCCTTGAAAAACTTTTTAAGAAATATATATATATAAGTCTATTTATGCAATCAGTTTTGTTTGTGGTTTTAGCCTTAGAAAGAGTGTCAACATATATATATAGCTGCAGTTTATTCAATGTTTTCATTGATATTTTATTTTTATTACAGACAGACTCCCATGTTCAAACCTCAGACCAATTTTTCCAAGACAGCATCCAGCAACAGTTTGTTGTCACACAGTTCTTCATCATCTAGTTTAGGGTATGTTAATAAATTAATTTATATTTTGTAAATAACAGCAAAAATAACAGTGTACATTATGATTAAATTAAATTTCACTAAAATCTTTTTACTGATAATTTTGACAAATGAGGATGTGTGGGGTGTAGCAATCAAGCTGAAAAGTCTTGGATCCCTCCTTCTAAAGGAGGGTAAAATTAGGCACCACAGGTTAGATAATATACATGTATATAGATTGGTCTATCAATATTTTGTCACTAGTTTGAGGGAAACAAAATTAGCAATGTTAAAAGTCGTAACATTGACCTAGGTAATCTTCAACAACATAACATTCCCTGGCTATTCACTGTAGAATCTTTGATGTGATCTTTTGGTCCAAAAAAACTTCTTTTAAACAATACCAAAAAAAACAACAAAAACCTGAAAACACTAGTGAGCTAATGGCAAGTTGTACTTTAATCTGTGTACCTTGTAGAAGAAGAGTTTTCTATTTATTTCCTGTGTCCATCAATGTGAAAAAGGTGATGAATCCTGTGGCGGATCCAGCCATTTGAAAAAAAGGGGGGGGGGGGGGGGGTCCCAACCAAGGACAAAGGAGGGGTTCCAACTATATGTCCCCATTCAAATGGATTTATCGTCCAAAAAAAGGGGGGAACTCCCCCAGGATCCCCCACTAGAATTTTAAGACTATGTTTTACTTTCAATTAGGAAATCAATGGACAAAACTTATCCAATGAAATGTGCTCCTCCTACAGAATGTCACTGTAAAATAGATGTTGCAGAAAGACCTACACCTATCAACAGAATTAAATTTTCAGGTAAGGAAAAACATTTGATATTGAATCACTTTTAAAAAAAATAATAAGAAAAAGTTGAAATTAAATTTTCAGACAGCATTAAAGGACAAAAGATTTGTGATGATATAATGGTATATAAAATGGATTTATAAATAAGATATTTAATACAGGTTTATAATCACTGTTATCAAACTGAAAATAAATCCAAAACATTAGAAAAATTTCTTCCATGTTGCATTGCCATGTTTACAAAATAGTATTGTTAAAATGAAGGGTTTATTAAGTCTCCCAAACAAAGTTTGGAGACTTATTTTCTTCTGAATTTGATTTTTTTCCCCGATTTTTCTTTATACTGTGACTTATTACAAGAGAATAAAGATAATTTTACAACATGTTTTTCTCTAAATTTTTAGTAGAATTTTAGTACTATTTGGTAATTTTCAGATGATGGTCAGTACCTTGCCACAGCTTTATCAAATAAGTCTGGTCATGTGTTCAAACTACCTCTGGGTAATAAAGGTTTTAGTTGTACAGGTAATTACAGATTGATTTAGTTTAAATATTTTAAGTATCATTAACGTAACAGATGAAAAGAAATGATTACATTGGAAAATATGAATTATTGCTGAAACAGTTGTGTCAATGTACTATTTGATGTAGATCAAACATTAAAAATGAAGAAAAAAAAACGATTGTGATTTGAATAAATATTTCTTCCAAGCAGCTCTTGTGATCTTGTAAATTGCAACAGTATACTTGTCATTATTATGGAAAGTTGTTGGTTTCTTTCCCAGATTTGTTCAAATCAAGGACTTTAAATTGAGTTATTTACTATTTGGACTAGTTGCATTTTAAATTGGATTGAATATGGTAATAGGTATTCCATTTATTCCTTCATATTTCTGCTTCATTTTGTTTTAGCTTTGTTTGCAGTACTTTGAATGTATTTGATCTGACATTATGTCCTAATAATTGATGCTATAGCTTTTGCCCAAACCACAAAATAATGGTATTTACAAAAATATAGTTTTTCTTCAATCCAGGAAAAATTGGTTCCAAGTTTAATGCTTTGCTCTGGCATTATTAGAATGAGTATAAAAATAAAGATTACATTTTTTCAGGACATAATAACAATGTAAATGGAATAAGTTGGAGTCATGATGGTAACTGGTTGTTAACCTCCTCGGATGATAAGTCAGCATTCTTATGGAGTAAAGGACAATCAGATCCAAACATGTGTATCAAAACAGTTCTTCATAACATGTCTACAGATAAAGATGCACAGAAAAAGGATAAGGTGAGAGTGAAAAGATGGGGAGATGATTTACATGGAGCCTCAGTTCATCTTATACCCAAAAGGGTTGGTGAACAAGAAGTCCACTGTCTACTAGTGTTCTCTTTTGTGGAAAAGGAAGATATCACAATATAAAATCTCTGAATCAAATGGTGTTCCCATTAAATGAATTGTGGAAAAGGAAGATAACATAATATAAGATCAAGCTTTTTTTATTGTGCATCTCTTGAAAAATATATATTTATTTTCAACCCTAAATGTATCCACATAATAAATATTTCTTTATAAAAAATTATCATGTCAGTTAATTTGGGCACATTGTTCTTAGATGTTCAATATCTGACTGATAAACCAATGTTTTTTTGTCATTTTGTGGGTTTAGAAACGTGTCAAACACAAGCCAACTGTTATCTTCTTTAAATTTTTGGATTAAATAATTCCAGAGTTACCTAACTTTGCTCAAGAAAATAATAGTTGTTCACATGTACTATAACTCATGTTTGCTTGGACAGAATTATAGATATTGTACATAAATGTAGAATGGACGATAGTAGAGCGGCATCCTTCTGATTGTTTCTAACTGAACTTTTTTCACACCTTTTTGATGAAAAAAGGTAGAAATTTTAACAAGGAATTTTTAAATATTTTCAGTTTACGGGAAAACTATATGTTCATTTTATTCTTCAGCAAATTGTAGTTTTTGCAAAAATGGGTATTTTAGAAACTGTAAACATAGTTTTCATGGTAAACTGTTACATTTTGTACAACCAAGGAAAACTATTGAATAACAGGCTCCTAACTTGGGACAGGCACATTATTACAGAATGTGGCAGTGCTAAACATGTTGGAGGAATCCCAATTCTTACCCTAACACAAGGCTAGTTTAGTGTGCCTGTGGTGGAGCGTGAAGACTGTAAAAGAGGCAAAAGTTTCATTATTTTCCACATGATTGTAATTTTTTAATTAAAACTGTGATTTCTAATCAACTTACTTTTTCAGCATACAATTCATAACATAAGATAGCTTTTACTTTTTAACTTTATTTTCTGTTTCCCTTGCAGGATAATGCTGCCTTCCCAAAAGAAGTTAATTTTGCAAAATTTTACTACATGGACAAGTTTATATTACTGACATCAGGGAATACTTTATACATGTACAAATATCACTTAGAGCAAACAAAAGATGATATTAAAAGGTAAATTTATAATTTATTTAATGTATAGATACTTTAGATAAATAGAAAGAACCAGATTCAAAAAAACGTAAATTGAAGAAAGACAACACCTTGACAAAAAGGAAAAAGATGAACAAACAATAGCCTACAGAAAACCACATAGAGCAATTATGATTAGGAAAATGAACCCCAACAAAAAGCTGGTCAAACTCAGGTGCTCTTAAAGATGAAAAGTAGATGCTCCAAAGATGAAAAGTAGATGCTCCAAAGATAAAAGGAGGTTTGATACCATGAAGGTTAAAATTTCCATCTTAATGGTCAAGAAAGCCAAATTTGCTGGCTTGTGCAACAATGGTGTTAATAACTCCAAAGAATCATGTTTATTAAATTTTTAGATGGGACAGCTTGTCTGTATTTGATGACTTCATCTTTGATTATGCAGGCGTCCATAGTTTCCATTAAAACAAATAAATTTACATACCGGTACTGAGAACAAAACTTCTGTTGGAAAATTATTTGAGACAACTTTAAGCTGTTAAATTCAAAGTATTTTGGACATGTGGAATGTTAAAGTAACATATAATTATTTTAAACTACTGTTTGATTGCTGGTACAGAAATATTTCCAATAAAGAATTTTCAGGAATCAAAGGAAACATGCACAAGTAATTTTTTTCCAACACCCATATTCAAAGTTGTTAATAACTCAAAACTTTTGAACATCTGAAAGATATTGGTGCAAATTGTCTTTTATTATTTTTTCTGGGAGTAAAAAATGATATTTAACTTTTAATATAAATTTTACTTAAAAAATTGTACAAATGAGACAGAAATTAACCGCTATAGGTCACTGTACGGCCTTCAACAATGGAGATAATCAATAATGACATTATGCCATTCATATCTTATGTTTAATGGTTACAGTATTTTAATCAATGTAGTAAATTATACTTCTGAAAGTTATCTCACTTCTATGAATAAAAACATAAATATAAACAAAAAACATTGAATTGTTGTTTATGTCTTTTTAATGAGATAGATAAACATTCCAAATGTCACATGTGTTTGTTTATTTATAATAGTCTTGGTTTTCCAATATTTATATTTTTCAGGTACTTGAGTACTAGTAAATACAAGCAGGTTACGTCATTAGCCATTGAGTCCCAACAGATTACGGCCGCATCAGCTGTCAATGGCTTCTATTCTTGTATCCTTCACAATAGCTGTTGCACTTTATTAACTCAATTTTGTTTTTATGTCATATCTATGCACGTAAGGATGAAATTAAAACTAATTATGAATAATAACTTTTTCATAATTAATAACTATAAATATTTTGGTCTGGTTGTTACCTGTAAATCAATCTACCGATTACTAATAATTATCCATATTAAAAGCGATAAATGTTTTTGTCAAAAGTTAGAATCAATATTTTAAGGCTAAAAATATATGAAAAAGATAAATATTTGATCGCTGATGTGAAACTTGAAACCTAAAAGTATTGATTTGTAATTATCACATGTATTTTGCAATGATGATTAAAAGTACTTAAAAAAACGTTATGAAAGAATGTGCGCGACAGAAGTGTAAACAAATATGGTGCAAATGGATGAATTCCTTACATATTTTATAAGATATTGTTATGTGTGCTGGGACCAATAAATCTGTTACCGTGTTTGACATGAATGTGGGTAGGAATGTTAGAATAATGGCCGATGTTCATACCAGACCAGCTCATGTCATTTGCCAAAATGAGGTTAGTTTGAATAAATATTGTTTTTATTTCTATGTCCTACCTATTGACCTACTTCCAACCTACTATAGTAGAGGGCATTATGTTTTTGAGTCTGTGTGTCCATTATCTCATTGTGAATCCAGTTTAAGTTTTCATTAATGTTTTGGTTAAAGATGGTTTCTGGCACATTGATTTGAAAGTTAGTACACATGTTTACTATGACACAAACAGTTTGATGTTAATACCATATAAGGATTTGTTTTACTGAGGTTGTATGGTTCGTTGAATATGCAAATGTTATAGTTTTTGTAGTATAAGCTGTGTATGATATTGTTGTTTTGTTTTTTTCCTTTTCTTGTCAATGTTTAAAAGCCATACTTAGGTGGGATGTCGCCGGCCACGGCAACAACGATTGTATTAGTTTGTGATTAAATAGGTCAGTTTGTATTTAAATAGGTCAGTTTGTTGATTCACTAGTGGTAGGTCAGTGATATTTGGTATGGGGTTGTATTGGCATTGAAGCATCTCAATTCCATTATTTTGCCCTCCTCTCAGTCATGGTCTATTGTCTTTGAAAGTTTTGCTTACAGGTAGTTAACATATTAATTTCAGGGATAAGATCAGTTTAAGATAAGCCACTAATGTTAAGTCAATGATATTAAGCCTTGGTCACACCTTACCAGATAGCTCAAAAGGACAACTAATGGATAATTTTTTTCAATCCGTTCATGTCCGTTAGACGTCCTTTCTTATCCGTAAGACATCCGTCCATATATGTTGCATGTCCGTTAAACGTACATTTTATCCGTTGACGTCCATTCTGTCCGATGGGTAATTATGAGCATGTTCAAAACTTTGAATGGACGTTGAACATCCATTAGGTGTCTGTTTTGTACAGTACTTGTCCGTTTTGTTTCTGTTTTGTATCCTTTGCGTTTCCGTTATACATCTGTGGGAGTTCTGGAAGAAAAATTCTCTAACAGACTTCTATCGGATGTTTAATGGATAAAACAGATGAGAAACAGACTTCTACAGGACGTATAACGGATAAAACAGATGATGAACGGATCTGAAAAGGATAAATGCCAATTGAAAATTTCGCGTCAGAAATGCCAATTATTGGTATGTCAGATTTCTTAAGATTCATGAATTCTTATTATTCATAATCGATCTTAGAGTATAGGCACGTTTTCACAATCAAGCAGTTCTTATTCAGGCCAAATACTGCCCTTTGGCAGAATTTTGAAGAACAAACCAAAACCAGTTACACAGAAACATTTTGAATATGTATACGATTTTTATGTATTATAATTGTCGCTTTTGATTTTTCTGTATATCTTCTTCATCTGTTTTATGATGTACGCTTCCGTTAGGTGTCCATTTTATGCGTTACTTGTCCATTGGATGTACATTGCATATCCAGTGTGTGTTCGTTATGCATCTGTTACACGTCCATTTTATTCGGTCAGTACATCAACGGACTCCCAATGGATAACAGTTTTGTCAACAGACAACTTTTATTTTCATCCGTTAGGCGTCTGTTTGTGCTATCCGGTAAGGTGTGACCGAGGCTTAAAGTATGCAGTTGTAAAGTGTATAAGCATGTGCAAGTCTTATTCTAATGTAGATTATATGGCCAAAACCATATTTTCATGGCTTATTGACTTTATAAAAATTTTGCATAGTTTACTAGTTACAGTTTGTTTAGATTAGTTAAAAGAGAATTAATTATGATAGGTCAATGATTTTTGGTATGCAGTTTTTTAGCTCACTTGGCCTAAAAGGCCAAGTGAACTTTTCTCATCACTTGGCGTCCGTCGTCCGTCATCTATCGTCGTCCGTCGTCTGTCGTCGTTAACTTTTACAAAAATCTTCTCCTCTGAAACTACTGGGCCAAATAAAACCAAACTTGGCCACAATCATCATTGATGTATCTTGTTTAAAGTTTGTGTTTTTTTACCCCGCCAACCATCCAAGATGGCTGCCATGGCTAAAAATAGAACATAGGGGTAAAACGCAGTTTTTGGCTTATAACTCAAAAACCAAAGCATTTAGAGCAAATCTGACAAGGGGTAAAATTGTTTATCTGGTCAAGATCTTTCTGCCCTGAAATTTGAAGCTGAATGGGACAACTCGTTGTTAGGGTGCTGCCCCTAAATTGGTAATTTTAAGGAAATTTTGCTGTTTTGGGTTATTATCTTGAATATTATTATAGATAGAGATAAACTGTAAACAGCAATAATGTACAGCAATTTAAGACTCAAAAATAAGTCAAAATGACCAAAATGTTCAATTGACCCCCTAAAGTTATTGTCCTTTATAAGCAATTTTTAACAATTTTCATAAAATTTGTAAATTTTTACTAACATTTTCCACTGAAACTACACGGACAAGTTCATTATAGATAGAGATAATTGTAAGCAGCAAGAATGTTCAGTAAAGTAAGATGTACAAACACATCACAATCACCTAAACACAATTTTGTCATGAACTGTCTGCTTTCTTTGTTTAATTCACATATACCAAGGTGAGCGACACAGGCTCTTTAGAGCCTCTAGTTAAGCATTGGCATTTCTCATTTCCATGGAGATTAATTTGCCCTGCACCTACATGGACTTTGAATGTTTTACATAGTTAACCATGGCAGATCCAGGGGGTTTCCTTGGGGTTGAAACCACCCTTTTTTTTTTTTACGATAAATGCATTTGAATGGGGACATGTAGTTGGAAACCACCACCCTTTTTGTCCTGGGTTAGGAACCCCCCTTTTTAAAATGGCTGGACCCCCCCCCCCCCCCCTGGTTAACAGGTTCAACCATCTAACTTCAACATTTGCATTTTCCTCTCAAAATTACAAAAAGCAAGACATATCTCTGTATAACAGTTTATTTCTAAAATTTAGTGGTTCACTGAGTATGGGAATGTAATACTAATTTTTTTTTTAAATTTTCATGGATGCCAATTTTCAAAAAATATATATTTTTGTGGATATTTTTAACTGTCTCATGTGGACATTTGATGCTGTGATAGAATCTTTAGAATGTGTCATATCAGAGTGTCAAATTATTTATTGATTGACTTTTGTAAAATAGAAATAAAATCAGTATAGTTCAGTTATTTGTTGCACAAAAAACATTATGCAATTTTAATTGAGAAAAAAAATTAACACCAGGTTAAATGACAGGCTATTAACAATCCTTTTTTTACTCTGCTCTGATGATACTTTAATTTCTGTATTCAAGGTTTTGTTGCTCATGGGAATTATCTTTGGTTTGTGGTTTTTAAAAGCATAACTTTTAACTCTGTTTATGAAAAATTAATGAGAAAAACGCTTATCGCTTGAATCTGATATTACATTGGAAACATTATTTATGGATTTGGTGGCTCTATCTAGCTAGGTAAACCACATTTCTCACAGAAATTTTTCATAACCATGATAGTCTTAAATATGCATGATATATTTGCTACTAAACATTAAGAAAACAACAATGTGTTAAAAGTAACCTGAACCAAGCTGTGTCACTTGAACAGTTATTTTGTAATACCTTAAAATTATATATAGCTGTTGCTGATGTTCAAATTGAACTGTTCTGTTGCAAGAGTATTGCTTGTTTTAAGTTAACACATGTGTGGATTTGGTTGCTAGAATAGTTTTTCCTATTTCAGGGATCAACATTTGTGTCACATCCATCAAGCGCCTATGATTTGTTTGTGACAGCTGCTGCAGGGGACTGTATTAAATTATGGGATCTCAGAGCAGACAGGTAACCAGTTGAAAAGAGATTGCAATAGATCATGTGCTTAGAAATTTGCAAACATAGTCACCACCATTATGAAAATTTGAAAATATGTTTTAGGACTGGATGAAACATTAGAAATGTGATTTCATATATTTGCAAATAATACCCTTATCCTGATATAGAATCAAATGTTGTAGTTCAATTGTTTTTGTTAATACATTTGTGAAAGAAAACATGCAAATAACAAGATTAAAAGATAACCAGTATGTCAGGAGTCAATTGTATTACTTTTCAATTGACTGAGTTGTGTAAATAATTTGAATAGTCTTGTGATTTTTACTGGCAAAAAGATCAAAGGTGACTGATTGTGAGTAATGAAGTCTATTTGAGGTTAGAGATTTGAAAAATTCCATTAAAGACATCTGCTTTCACTGATTTTATTGTAAATAATTGTAAATGAACAATCACAAGTGCAAAACAAGAAATGGAATAATCATCTGAATAACCAGGGCTTAATTTACCCCTTATTCAGTAAACCCCAGTAAACAATGAATTGGAGAAAGATTTCTAGCTGTTAAAATTAGATTTATATCATGGATATAGGGGTTACATATGTAATTTTTTGCTTATTCTTAAGTTTATCTATTTCTCTTTCTTTCTTTAGGCCATGGTGTTGTTTTTCCTTCTTTCTCTCTTTGACTAAAGTTTTGATTAGCCTGTTGGTATGTTCTTACTATTTTTTTTCCAGGTGTGTAAGAAGATATGAAGGCCACCAGAACAGAGCCTATACTTGTGGCTTAGACCTAAGTCCATGTGGAAGATATCTGGCTACTGGATCTGAAGATAAAACAGTATGTACACTACATTTCAAGTGGCTTTCGTTATTATCATGACCAGCTCACTCAAATTTAATCTATAACTTTGAAAAAAAAAATGAATATAAAAGTCTAATTTTTCAAATGTTTTGCATGTTTAATTCTGTTGATGATTGCAAATATATTCATTTGATAGAGAGAGAAAAAAATGATATAGGGTATCTATCCACAAAATCAATAGATGCATACCAAAAAACATACAAAAAGCAAAGAAAGAGTGCCTTTATTGCTGTTCTTCATCTGAAAGTCACTCTGAGGCCTTGGAGCAAACAAAAAAATGTGCCATCTAAAACTAAAACTACAGTGAGGTGAGATTTATCGAGGCCCTTGTTGCACAATTTACTTTTCTTATAATGCTCTTTTTTCTTCTTTCTGTATTGAAGACTTTCAAAATATGGTTTTGTCATATAATAAAACATAAAAAAAATGTGAAGAAATTAAAACATTAGTTGATGTAACAGAAAATAGAATGTAGTATTGTCAGATCCTTTTAGGGTTTCATGGTCACAGGATTATTATATCAATTTTGTTGTGAGATTGTTACTCTAATTTTTCAGGCATACATCTTTGATCTAAGAGCTGGAACCTACTGCAGTAAGTTAGGTGGACACAATGATACAGTGTCAGATGTAGCATTTCATCCATTATATCCACAGGTTAGTAGACAATCACTCTAAGGGAATGACCATTTAACTAAAAGGGGGGATGGGTTGGTTTTGGTTTTTTTCCTAAAAAAATTAATTCTGAATCCAGGTTTAACTCATACCTTTCAGTGTTAAAATATAGAAAAAAAACTTTTTTTAGCATTGAAAAACTAAAAATTATGTTCATGGTAAGTGCAGGAAAAAAATTCTGACTTAGACAAAAAACCATGCTTTAAGTTAAATGGTTGCACCCTAACCACTTCCATGGTTCTAGGTCGGCATTCTTGCCTCATGTTTGTGAGGTTAAAGTTTAATTAGTCTTTAACCTTGTTAAACCACTCTAAAATTGTTATTTGTTTCTTTTCCACTTAAGTTGTTTTATTTAGCAGTAAAATCATAACCTACTAAGATTCAGAATAGTGTGGAGGTTGTTGATATTTGACTTTCACCTTGTGATCAGGGACACATGTGTTGATCTTGTTCAAAGTGTAGAGTAATATGTATATGACATTGCACATGTGTTGGTCTAGTTCAAAATAGGGTATACATATGTGACATTTGCACATTCATTTCACATGTAATTCAGGTGAATTTAAAGATAATTTATGATAAATATGTCAATAGTTATCAATTTTGAACATATTATTCATTTTAAATTATGTATATTTCATATTAATTTGAAAAAATGTATGTCAAGAGATTATCCATGTATTTTTTTGTTTTATGACATTTAAAAAAAATTCAAAACCACTTGAAACATCAGAAGTTGTACACAGAAGTGAGAAATAAAAAATAGAATTTGATGGAGTAATTGCAATAATACTAGAATAGTCTGACAGTCTCTCAGAGTATTTGAGTGAATTTGTTTTCTTAAACCAGTTGGCTTTAAATAATCAGCACATACCTACAAGTATAAAAGGTACTATTACTCTTCGGATTTGCTATGGTTTTACAATTTCATCCGTTTATATTTCCAGGACTTATTAAAATTCTCTATAGAAAGAAGAAAAAAAAGTCTTGTTGGTGAGCAAGACACTTAGACTTAAGGAAAGGGTACTTTAAATAAAGCATAGTAAATAGATATAATTTACCTGAGTTTACCTGTAAGATTAATGCCCTAAAAAAGCTTTGCACAAATGAAATGCACAGCCAGACCTTGACCTCATTTTCATGGTTCAGTGGTGAAGGTTAAGTTTTTGTGTTTTGATACGTTTTTCTGATACTGTATGCACAGTATACACAGTTTACAATAGATCAACTATATTTAGTGTATGAAAATATTTCATGATGTACATGTCAGTCTGTCATGTCTTATTTGACCTTGACCTTATTTTTATGGTTCATTGATCAATGGTAGTGTTTTAGTTTTTTTTGTTTGTTTTTCAAATACTATAAGCAAAAGGACAACTGTAATAGGTGTGTGGAATGATTGTCAGTTGTATGTCCAACTGGAAATCACCATCTGACCGTGACCTCATTTTCATGGTTCATTGGTAAATTTTAAGTTTTCCTGATTAACGCGTGTTTCATTGATAGTATATACAATAGGTCAACTAAATTTAAAGCATGAATTGATTGTAATGTGTACATGTCTGTCTGGCAGGGTTTATCTGACCTTGAGCTCATTTTCATTGTTTAATTCATAAATGTTAAGGTTGGCCTCTTAGATACTATGTGCAGATAGGTCGCCTATGATTAAAGCATATTTGTTGTCTGGAATGATTGTTAGGTGGACATGTATTTCCAGTTTGGTTTATATGACTATGACCTCATTTTCTTGGATCATGTTAAGTTTAAGTGATAGTTGTAGTGAAGGTTTTTATTTAGGACTACCAACATAAAGTCAATGGTAAGTAAAGAAGGTGGAACATTTCAGCATGTGCACTCTTGTTTATCTTTCCTTTCAGCTTTAGTTTCTAGAAAGACAAACAGCTAAAAGGGAATTTTTATCTTTACTGATTTTTTTCTGAGTTGTAATGTTCTACATATCTTTTTCAGCTTGTAACCGCTACTCTTGATGGAAAATTAAGACTTTACAAGGATAAATAAGTCACCTAGATGTGTGTCCAGCAATACAATATAATGAAATAGAGTGTGAAGCTAACACCAGAGACAAAGGAGAACTATCAGAATAAATGATACTTCATTTATTATGACTGCTTGTGAAGATTGTGTAATTGATGAATCATGGTGCTTGTTATCATAGGAACAAATTGTGCTTTTGCACAAGTGTTGTTTTTCTCCATGGATTTGGACAAATTTCATATACACTTGGAAAACTAACATTTTTGACATAAGAAGTCAAAACATACTTCTTTCATAGATTCCAGTTCAAAAGAAGTGTGTACATTCATTGTATTGTGTCAAAAACTCATGAAATGTGTGTGTCTTGGCAGCCAGGCTCTAGTCATGCAGACCGAGTCCAAGTGAACCCAAAGAACGAACAAAGTTTGAATGCTTCCATAATTTTTTTGTCCTAGTTACAGACAGACCTGTACCTCAGTATTTTTAAATGACATTGGATCAGTCAAAATATGGCTTATGCATATTTATATGGAATTAGCCACATGTTTTAAAAGAGTTTCTCTTGTTTACTAAAGTTTGTAATCCTGAACCAGCTCAAATCTGTTCCCCAATCACAGTTGAACTAAGTCTATTACTATAAGAGTATGTATGCGCTATATACATTCCAGGACACTTACTTTATTCCGTCCCTGATTAACTGGTGTGATCTCAGAGTAATCAAAATTTTCATTATACATTTGTTTGTTATTCATATTTTTACAATGTGTTCTCACTGCTTTTATAAAGCACTGCCTGTTGAAGAGTGATATGATCAAATAAAATATAAAGATTTGTAACTTGTTTATTTTTTATACATCTAAGACTATGGTAAACCATAATTCACCCATCTGTTGAACTGTTTGATAACACAACTTTGCTTTAACCAACTCTCATGAAATGTTAACACAACAAAAGTATTAATTGAAAAAGAATCATGACACTTCCTTTTGAATTCAACCATTTCGAGTTTTGTCTTTCCAGAGTTATTGGACTTTATTCATTTAAAATTGAACAATTTTCACTAACTCTGTACACAGTTGTTGAGATTGGTAAATGGAAGAAATGTGATTATTTATGCAGATAAATAGTGCAACAATTAATTTTTTTATTTTTTTATTTTTATTCATCATATTCTACATATACAGCATCAATTTTGCATAACTGTTCATTGACATGTGTGATGCTATAACAAATACATCTACAAATACATCTATATTTACATGAAATCAAGTTAAAAAGACTCATTAATTTACAAAACTATAAAAATTTAACAATATCATTCCAAAAATAGCTACCAGATAATAATCAATAATAATAATACTAAATAAATTTACAATTTTCACACACAATAAATATTTAATGAGTTAGAATAACCTTTAGAGTAACAATGAGAACTCCCAGGGGTGAATTGGGATTTTTCAAAGGGGGGGCATAATTGAAAAAATGGAAGAATTATTGCTTACCAAAGGTAGATAATTTCATTCTAAAGATGATATATTATCCCATCAGAGGCAATACACACCCTTCTCCCTGAATTTGCCACAGACTCATATAAAACTTAAAATGCTTAAAGTCATAAGAAACCTCAAATCAAAAAAAAATTATGCATATGTTTTTTATAACTCAATGGATAGTTTTCATTATAAAACTTATGTACATATACTTTTTTCTGAAGAAAATTCTTTAATTTATTCATATTTAGAAGAAGTTTACTTTATTTGAATTGCTTCCTTCCAGCAAGCAATTCCCCCCGACATATTTTCCGTATGCAAGGTGACCTCAGTGTGACCCATCTCGTAAGAATCCGGTGACCACAATACGCATGGATGTCCTAAAAAAAAATAATAACTGTAATTTACATGTTGAACACGTGCTCAATTTCCATGCTTTTTGTTTATTTTTCGTCAATTGTTGACAAATAGGTGACAATCGTTAAACTTCCGTTTCAAAACACGAACTTTAATTACCTGCCATATTTTCACAACAACACTGACCAATTGAAAAAAAAATTGACGATTATACGAAATTTACACGAAAAAAATGATAAATTCGAGCACAGAAGACTAAGTTTATGATGTTTGTATGCATTGGTTCAAGAATTGGAAGAACATTATTTTTCACCGGTCACTCGTTTCTTATGACTTTAACAAAGTCCCCATTGTAGACTAAATTTAAAGTACATTGCATATGTATTGTCAAGTTTATGGGACATGCACTTAAATACACAATTAAATAATATCTATCACAAACAAATAGACAGCTGCCATATTTTTGTCAAATATTAAAGAAAACATAAGATTTATGAATCATATCAAATAATCAATTGATCAGAATTACATGTACCGGTAATCGAATGACACCGTCTTTATCTAATAAGGGGGCCTAGTGCATACATCAAATGCAAGGGGTCAAGGGTTCAACCTTATTCTAGGTCAAACAGACTTTAAATTTTTTTATTTGCTATCTATCTACTAAGCATTAGGGAGCGAGAGCAAAGAAAGAAAGAGTCAGAATAATGTACCTGGGCAGACTGTTACCCAGTAAACTGGCACAAAAAAAAAGTAAGCCCAGTCTGGCAGGATAGTTCAATGTAGGTCTCATTTGGGTCTAAGCGTGACGCGGGATTGTCGATTTTTTGTAAGTGTGACACGTGAAAGTCAAATTATTGTGCCGTGAAAACAGGAAATGATGTCTATCCGGACACAGGAAATTACCAAAAAAATGAGAATTGCTTACATGCATAGTATTAGTGGGATACAAGAATCTGACAAAACAGTAAGCGGGATTCGGGATCAGAACCCACCAATGAGACCCCCTACAATGCAGGGTTTGTATTTATTATTTACATGTTCCTATCCTAGTTATATGCATTTGATAGATGCCACTGGATGTTAAATGCACCACAACCATCACCATCATCATTATTATTGGATATTTAAGTTGTTGTATCACACCTCTTCCTTTTACATGTAGTATGTGGAATTTTAAAGCAAAACTGCACATGAATGTATTGCAAAATATCAAATAACATTAGCTAGTGTCAAAAGTAATTAAAAGTTATGGCTTGTATAAGAAGAAAAAGAACTAAAAGAAAACTATGAAAACATAAAAGTCCTCTGTCCGTTTTAAGAAAACTACGGAAAAAAGTCTTCCCCTTCAACCACAGGCCCACAACCCAGGCTTGTAAAAATCATCTCTTAAGGCCAAAAGAATTGAACTTAAATTTAGCTTTTAGCTTTCAGATCCAAAAGTTTATCATGAACACTTGAAAAGATATATTACAATCTAATATTTAATACCCTGGGATTTCTTATAAAATAATAAAAATTGATTATTCTGTCCAGTATTTAATACACACTCTTTTTATTTGTTTTATATATATATATATAAATTGTCATGCACATAAAAAAAAGTCATAATATTCAACAATAACATCAAGTCAAATAGAAAACATATTGATAACAAAAATAGGTAATAAAGGTTAATAAATACATTTACAATTTACACTATAAATATTGAATTGATCCTGAGAACATAACAATGCTTGGAGTAAAATATCTGATGACAGTTAAAATTGGCATAGCATTTTAAATTAGCACGTAACAATAAAGTGTGAGCTTCATAATAGAATAATCTTAGAAAATCTAGCAACAGCCCAGTTATGAAATAACAAAAAGCTGATATCAATAAATCTGCTCTGTAATTTAGTCATCAAGACAAAATGGTACAAGCAGAGTGAAAAAAGGTCAAATCATCCTGATGAGCTTACAGATGCTCTTTATGCAATCCTTTTCTGCTAAGAGTTAAATTAGGTTAATTAAAGCATGGAGTTCATGGTTTCTAGATTTTCCCATATGCTCCCGACACTTGTATAACCATTCGTTATTGCTGCTTGATGCTGTCAGGTGACACAGTAACAGTTTTTAACAAAATGAGTTCAACCAGTTTCTTGGCAACATCCTGTTTATAGTCTTTTCAAATACTTAGTAACATCACCTCCTGAAAATAAACCATTTAAATGAAACATACTAAATAAAAATGTTTTCACAGCAATTTTTTTTTCAAATTATAGAAACTAAATAGCAAATTGAACCTAGATTTTGAAAGTTTATATCATATGAATGCTTTCTTTTCCCTTTAAACTGCATTAAATTTTTTATAACATGGAACATCAAATAAGTTTAGTGAGTTTGTGTTGATCCTTTTTTTCTATGTAGTTTTTTTGAAGACTGTTTGTTGATTGTCTTTACATTGTTTTTACCAGTAGTTTATGTCATGATTTTTTTCACTCTCTTTAACTTACAGCTTTTGATTTTCTCCATGGTATATTCAGCCTCTTTTAGAAACAGAATATTTATATTATCGATGGTTTCAAAGGTGAGTAGATGAAAGGCAGTCTAAGTACTGATTATATTATCAATTATGGTCCAACATATTATGAGGCTCAACATCCTGAACCAAACATTTAGCTCATTGTTGAAGATGTTTTTGGTATTGGATAGGTGGACATAGTTTTTTTTCTTTTAGGAATTCATCACCAAACTCACCACATATGTTGAAATACAAAATACAGACTTATGAATATGATAATGAATGATAGACTATCTATAGAGTTATTCTAAAATCACTTAAAATCTCTTCCTCTCCTCCATTTCTTTTTTATCTGTGGAACATCCAAATAGAAAAATATAGTTGTTTTCCCCCAAAGTATTTGATGGATGGATCCCCTAACAATATTTATCTTTTAACCAAGTTTCTTTAACCCTACCTCATCTGAATCAGACTTTCCATCAATAGCACCATAAGAAGCCTAAAATAATAAATACAGACAGGAATTGAGTAGAAAGTATTGTATTATTATAATTTGGTTGTATTTTGCTTCTCCTTCATTTGACAATATAGTTTTATATCCATTTCACACCAAAAATAAATCCAGGCAGAATATTCAATTAACTTTTTTGTAACATCTTCTTAAGGTATTTTTTGCATTGAAAATTTGGAAATGTATGTTCACACCCAAGAAATAACTTCATATTTGGGGATATTATTTTCAAGAGTTTCTTCTTTTTGTTGTGACTTAGATGCTTTATAATATTATGACGTAATTTTGACTTTGAAAAATAAAAATCTTGTGTAAATCATTTGTATTTCTTGACCGTATGCATTTCTAAACATAATGTGCAAATTTGAAAAATTTCTCATAAAATTGATTTTACATGGCCCCCAAAAAAGTGACTTTCATGCTGTTTTATTTATGGGTTTTAAATAAAAATCATTACACCTACATAGTGATGCCACATACATGACATATAAATATATAATGGTGTTACCTTAAATTCATCTTCAACCATTATCAAATTGACACAATCACTGCCTGGTGATAGAACCCCTGATCTAGAGACAGGAGAGAAAATCTTTCTTGGTCTATGTGGTCTCGCTGGACTCATCAATCTAAACTTCTTCCTTGATGAACTGCTTTGATCAGTTGACTTTAAAGGTTCATTATGACTCTCTCTAAAAGGAGAATATTGTCTTGATAAATTTTGTTCTTCTAATTTTCCACAAAATTCTGTGTTCAGAGATGTGAATTTTTCAGGCAATACGATTGGTTTCCCACTTGATTTGTGTCGACTGCTGAACACCACTTTCTGATCAGCAATGGCTGGTTCTTCAGAGAGGGATGAATTTCTCTCCTGTTTTCTTTTATACTGCTTCAAATGTACTGGTGATTCTTTTGGCACATGCTTTTTATTGGTAGATAGTCTATTTGATGACTGTATGTTAAAGCGTTGAAGAGGAGATAGTTCAAAACCCTCTTGCTGTACTACTGTTTGAACTAAGGGAGACGATGCAATATTTCCCCTGTTTCTGATGTCGCTACTGGTACTTGCTTCACTAGATCTTTTATGTGGGGTCACCCTGTTCAATTTAGTCCTGTCTTTTACGTCTTCCAAACAGTTACTATTGCCAGTCTTATTTTTGTCTTTTGCACCTGAATGACTTAACATGAAGAATTTTTTTTCTGGCGAAAAGGTTTCATTGGCAATTCTATCCAAACAAAATATTCCTGATTTTCTACCAACAGTTTGATTTGGTCCAGACTTTTCACTGTCAGTCTGACTGCTTATCATGTCAGACTTATTTACATAAACTTTCATGTCACTGCCTTTGCTATTACTTTTTTCTGTTGTGTCTAATGGACTTGATAAGAAATGTTTGTGTCCTACAGATGGAGATTCATGGACAGAATAATCAAAACTACTGTCAAATGTTCCTAGTTTTCTACTTACTGTCCGATTGATTTCTTCTTTCTTAACAGTTTGGTTGGATACAGACTTTTTTGTCATATTAGCTGCCAATTCTTCTTTATTAGCCAATTTCACTTTTTTCCTTTCCTCAATTCTTTGTATGTTGATAAAACCTCTCTCTTTATCTGGAGTAATTTCAAACTCATAAGGATCAACTGAATTTGTATCATCTTCTGCAATAAAACCATTAGCAACTTGTATTTTATTGCTTCTACAATTGTTGTCAACTGGTTTGCTGTCTCTAAAAAAATCTTCATCAGCTTGTATTTTGTTACCACGAACAAATTTATTCTTCTTTCTTAAATTTCCTTTTTTTTTATAAAGAGAAGTAGTTTTTGTTGGTTTTAAAGTCCCAGGAAACATTAGTTTCTTTCTTGCTTTTTCATTTGCACTGTTTTCTGAAGATCTTTTGTCTTCAACGTTCAAATTTTTATTTGCATCTGCTTCCCCTGTTACAACACAATTTCCACTCCTGTCCATAAAAATTGATTCAACACTAATATCTCTTGTAATTGTCTTGTTTTTGGGTTTCCTTGCAGAAGTTGGTGATGTTCTTCCTTCTTGAACAAATGATAATCTACCACTTTTGTCAGAAGTTAATCTATTAATTTGGTCAGATGTTGACTGCTCAATCTTCTGTTGTTGCTTGATGTCATGTCCATCATCATAATTTGTATTACTCATGGGATGTAAACGATTAAAACCCTCATTCTTTTCTTTAATATCATTACCCAAAGATTTCCTGCATTTACCTCTTTTAATACCAATTTGCTGTGAAAGTTCTGTCATGCATTTACCACTGACCAGTTCACTATTGAAACTGTTCCTTCTAACAGTGTATGTTTCATCCAGTTCCTTTGCTTGAAATCCACTTTGTTCTGCAATATCCAAAGTCCTTTGTCTGCCCTTGTTTCTTCCATTTGACAATTCATACATCTTAGACCCTGGTCTATTTATTAATTTTTTGCAGTTTGAAGATTTGCTTTCCTCAAACATGGCTCCATAGTTAGGATCAATACAGACTGTTTTCTCCAATTCAGGCAGAAGTCTCTCTTGATAAGGTCCAGACTCATTACCAGAAGAATAATTAATTATGTCTGACATCACTTTAGCTTTTGTTATTTCTGAACGTTTAAAATTTTGTTTTAAATAGCGTCTTCTTTTCTGTTCTAACCTATCTGAATCTGTGGTTCCCCTTTTTCTTGATGGCAATGACCCGGATCTTTTAAGATCTTCTGTCATTTTTGTCTGTATATCACCATCTTGGAGTTTTAAAATTACCTCAGAACTCAACTCCTTAGAAGAAACATCAACATGACCTTGACTAGAAGCTATATGATCCTGATTGTCTGCAATGAGCTTCTCTTGTTTTAATTTAGTTTTATATAAAAGTTCTTCATTGTCAAATGATTTTTTATACATAGTCTGCTGACTTCCTGTTCTTGAAACATCTGGCGATCTTGACCAATTCATCATGCTAATTTGTTCATTGGACACAATATGTTCTTTTCTGAATTTCCTTTTGACTTCTGGGTGCGTTTTTGTAAGATTGTTTCCAAAATTTTCATGCTTGACTGATTCCTCTAACTTGGGACTTTCTGAAACCTGTTCTTCAGAGAAGGGACCAGCTATATTTACTTTTTTGTTTTTTTCTTGATTCGGTTTTTCGTTACTTCTTATTCTATTGAGTATACCTGAAAATTGTTTTGGTGTGTTTTGTGTTTCAAGCGGAGCATTTATCTTTGGGCTTTTTACTTTTAGTAGATTTCTATCAAATGCCACAGGATTATGATGTTCTTCCCTTCCTTCCGAAGTTCTAATTAATGGACTTTTTTTGTTAAATACAATAGCAGGGTGAATAATCTCTCTCTGGTGATTGTCACATTTTCTATTTTGGTCATTCACATTTAACTTTTTTAAATAAGTATTTCTAGAGCTCATATTTTCCATATCAGATGACCTCCTCCTACTATTGTTGTTTCTCCAAGAGTCTTGTATCAAATTTTCTTCTTGTATTTCATTAAATTCTTGACATTGCTCATTACTTTTTAAAGGATCAACTATTGCAACTCTACACCCTGAACTGTGACTAGATGTATCACTTTTATCTGTATCAGGGACAGTGGTACCTAATTTCAGTAAATCCATCGAGGAAGGCTGACTTCTCTGTATATCTGATGCCACATGAGGACTATGGCTGTAATGTGGAACATACACTGATGGATATATCTTGTCTGAAAAAAACAAACAATTCTATAATATTAACTTAGAAATCAATACAAAAATAACCAGTAGTATAAATATTATCAGAGGAATATAACTACTTAATATAATTGAGTTTAAATCATCTTTCAGGCCTGTTAGCTGAAAAATATTGGCATCATGACAATATAGACTTATTACAGTGTAATACTGGCATATAATAATATGATATACAGTAAACAATGTTGCACACACACACACACTGAAATATCTTTCTATTTACTGACCATTGATTGAGTTAAGTCTGCCAATTGATATTTTATTGTATGTTTTTCAATGTTGTGATGTTATGCTACTGTTTAAAAAAAAGGGAGAAGGTTTGGATCCATTAAAACGTTTAATCCCGCTGCAAATGTTTGCACCTGTCCTAAGTCAGAAATCTGATGTACAGTAGTTGTCGTTTGTTTATGTAATATATACGTGTTTCTAGTTTCTTGTTTTGTTTATATAGATTAGACTGTTGGTTTTCCCGTTTGAATGGTTTTACACTAGTAATTTTGGGGCCCTTTGTAGCTTGTTGTTTGGTGTTAGCCAAGGCTCCGTGTTGAAGGCCGTACTTTAACCTATAATGGTTTACTTTTTAAATTGTTATTTGGATGGAGAGTTGTCTCATTGGCACTCACACCACATCTTCCTATATCCATTAATTTGATAGTTGAAAGTCTTCAAGATAAAAGTACAAGTATCGATAAACATTTTACAGATTTATGACAATAAGGTCAAGGTCACATAATACCTGCCAGACAGACATTTTCACCTAACAACTATTCCATGCACCATTTATAGCAGACCACTTGCTTATGGTAATTGAAAAAGAAACCAAAACACAAAAACTTATCATTGACCAATGAACCATGAAAATAAGGTCAAGGTCTGATTATACACTTTACAATCATTCCATGACCAAATAAAGATGACCTCCTGGTTATAGTATTTGATAAACAGACTAATTAAAAAAAACCTTAACATTGACAGATGAACAATAAAATGAGGTCAAGGTCAGATGATACCTGTCAGACAGACATTTAACCCTAGTAATCATGTCATACACCAATTAAGATGACCTTCTGCTAAAAATATTTGAAAAACTGATCAAAACACAAAATCTTAACGTTGACCAATGAACCATAAAAATGAAATAATTCTATGGTAAACATGTCTGTCTGACAAGATTTCTTTAACCTTGACCTCATTATCATTGAACTTTAAAGATGTTAAGTTTATGTGATACTTGTAGTAAAACATTTATTTTTAAGACTTTCAAAATTAAATTGATGATCAGTAAAACAAGTGAGGCATTTAAGTGTGGGAGGTCTTGTTCTATTTTTTTTTATCATATATATGTTAATTGACATATTTAATCACGAGTATATCTCCAGCAATGTAAGAAAAGGATGGTAGACTAAAATTATACCTGATATCATAAAGTGTGAAACTAATGTAGGTCTTCCAGCTGTGAAAAATATATATCTATTGAACAAACAGGTGTGTTATTTAATTAAAATCATTCATGTAAATTATGTTTGATAATCAAAGTACATATAGGTTATGTTTGATAGTACATTGTGTACAGTGTATAAAAAAGGAAGTACAAAAATTATGAAGTATAAAATTTGAAAGTTTATTTATTATGTTCTTTGTGTTCATCTTTTACTCAGACCTGGACCACATAAAAACATTGGACTCAACAAGACAAAATTAATTAGTTTGCTCTTTTGAAGTGGTAAAACAGACCAAAAATGGTGTTGTGCTATATATACATGTACTCAAATCTGGCTTGTCTTTGGGTTTACTGTGGCCAAGTTGTTTATCAAATATATCATGTTCTAACCCTGAACTCTGATTTTATTTCATATGTTCATCAATAAAAATCAATCTCCTGAACTAATCAATATTTTCCCTAGACCTGGACCTACTTCCCCATTTGAGCTTAATATGAAAACTGAAAAGAGTCATCCTTTCATTAAAAATATGTGTACAATGTAGCTGCTAATTATATAATTGGACAAAAAATTATTTTTATCTGTTCACCTATTCACCTCTGTCTTGGAACATCTCTGTCTTGGAACATCAGAAAGAGTTGTTTGAACCAAGTATGATTAACATTGAAAGAGTTGTCTGCCCTTTGTTTCTTAACTTTGAATGACATTTAAATACATTTTAATAATTGTACCAAGATTAAATGAACAATTGTTGGTGTTTGATGCCACTTATAATGCCCTTGATTATATCATGGCTGTCAGTTTTAAAGTTGCAGAAAGCCTGAGTTACTATAAAGAAACTATTTGGATATAAAGAATATTTCAGGTTAATTTTTTAGAAACTGTCATAAATTTTGCAGAAACATACAAACATCAGGTTTAAATGAAATTCCAATTTATTTTTTACATAAATTTATTTATTAACCTACTTCTTTTTATGTATGCAGTACAGATGGACTGATTATAGTGAACCAGGATCAATGAACCAATTATGTGTTGTAATTTCTAATAATAGAGTTAATATTAACTCAAGAAATAATGATGACATTTTTTTAAAAATTTATTCTGTTTTTAACATATATATGTGAATTGACATAGTTAATCATAGCCGTTTCAATAATGTATGCACAAATATAACTCGAGCAGTGTTAGGCAAGGATGGCACCAGGCTGTTATTATACCAGAATTCATAACCGTGAAACTAAATTATACACAGGTGTTAATCAAAGTCCATTTTAGTACAAATGATCAACTGTTCTTAATTGTAATATAAAGAGAAATACTTCTATTGACCTCTAACTATGAACATAAGAAAGGGTATTCTAAATAAAGTGTGGAAAACATTTCTATGTTTTGATGTTACACTATTGTTTCAGATAAGGGTGAAGGTTGGTACCCATCAAAACGTTTAAACCCATTGCATTTGTTTGCACCTGTCCTAAATCAGGAATCTGATGTTCAGTAGTTGTCGTTTGTTGATGTGGTTCATTAGTGTTTCTCTTTTCTCAATTTTTTATATAGATTAGACTATTGGTTTTCCAGTTTGAATGTCAATGGTTTAACATTAATATTTTTTTGGGGCCCTTTATAGCTTGCTTTTTGGTGTGAGTGAAGGCTCCATGTTGAAGACCATACTTTGACCTATAATGGTTTACTATGACAGTTGTGACTTGGATGGAGAGCTGTCTCACTGGCACTCATACCGCATCTTCTTATATCTATTCACATTGTTGTCTGCCCTTGGCATCTACATTTTGTATGATATTTCAATGTATTACTCCCCTCTTATCTAACTGTTTATTTTGTGTATCAAGATTGTTTGATTGACTGTTGGTGTTAAATGACACTTTCAGTAATCTTTGTTGTATCATGGTGGCCATTTTAATGGTGTACAGTAGGCCCAAGTACCAATAAATACCCACAAAAACCACAGGAAATAATGTATTTATATTGATGATAAACTAGTAATTATTTCAACAGACCCTTGAAATTAGCCTATTGATAGAAATTATATATTTTATATGATGTTTGTTTTATGCCTTCTAATATGGATGGAGTCTGACCAAGTCATTTAATCTGCATAGTTCCATCAACATTTTGATTGCAAACTGACACGCACCAAATCCATAGACACAAAGTGAAATTTTTAAAATGAAAAACTTTCTGTATTTCCCACTTGTAAATATGACACTTTAGAAAGGGTTTCGCTTAAAGATAGGAAAATCTTGGTAACCATTTTTCTATACCAAAGCTACTCTGTAGGATTGTCAATTTTTCTACTGAAGATAAATCACTCCAGCTTCCTCAACCAATAAAAACTGGCCACCAGGAAATAGCCAAAGTTTTAAAATGGGGCTAAACACTAATCAATCAATCAATCAATTAGATGTTGTGCACAAAAAAAACAATAAGTAATGTATATAAGTACCTGTATTGGACCCCATTAGAAATCCTATGGGAAGCTCAGATGCTAAAAATGGATGCAAGGCTGCTTCTCTTGGTTTAAACCTTTTGTCTGAAAATATTTTTTTTTTTTCAATTTCAATGACTGTAAAATCAGAAATAATTGTGTGTATTTATTATAACGATTTTGTAATTTTAGACTAAAATGCGATTTTTTTATAAAAATTTCAAAATGTGTGTTTAAATTATTGAGATTATAACCCTATTGCACTTTTTGCAATAACAAAAACATCACAATAATTTCTAAATTTACAGTACTGAAGAAACACGAAATTTATTCATGCTTTAAAAATCTTAATTAATGCAGCTGAACTCCTGACTTCAAACAGGTTCATTTGCTCATCTAGAAACTAGACAGTTTAAATTGATTTCCTGGCAAACTATCTAATATATTAAATATCTTTTTGTTTTATTCATATTAAGTAATTTCTTCCTCTGACAGCCAAGCATGTTTGATTATCAAAGTCAAATCAAACAGCTTAAAATTGATTTCCTTAGAAAAAATTGAAGAAATTAAATTAAATTAAATGTTTTTTTGTTTTATTCATGTTTATTAATTTTTTACTCAACTAAGTGTGTTTGATTGTAAAAGTGACATTTCCTGATAATTTTTATGAGGTTATAAGACTAACATCACATGACCCTAGTTGCACTGAGTATCCAATTTGACCCATTTTGCAAAAGCATCGGTAAACTTTTTCTTAGAAACTGAATAATTTGTCATTTATAATTTGCCAGTATATGCAGGTTTTAATCAAAGCTTAATATGTTTAAATATACATAAAACAGTCACATTATATATATCAACTGAAAAGTATTCAGTGAAAAGGTAAAATCTACGAAAAAACTTCTATTGTGACTACAGCAATTTTTATTTGAATACCTCTTTACCTGGATTATACTACAAGCAACCAGCCAAAATAGAACAGCACTTATAGAAAAGCTTCTTACCTGGGTTATATTGCAAACAACCAGCCAAAAAAGAACATAACTTGTAATCTCTACACTTCAGGTGATCCATTAAATCATGACAGACTGGAACAAAACAAGAACCAGATGTATTTTAAGATATCAATCACTTATTTATTATAACACTACCTCTTCAATGTTGTCCCTATTTTGCAGTATCTAAATACAAAATTTCATATTTGGGCAGGACATTTTAAATATATAAGTTTTCAGCAAACAGAAAGTTCATGGATAGTACTGAAATGCTGTCACATGTTATGGCATTACCAAATAAAGCTATGTGCCATATATCCAGAAGCTATATCATGTATTTACAAACAGACATATTTTTCAACTGATTTTTGTAATTTGTTCTGATGTTGTACTGTTTCACCATTGTCCAAGGTTAATGAGATGGTTTGGCCCCAACAAACATTATAATCCAATTTCAGTACTTTTTATTGCTGCTGTATATCATAGTTATTTTTGATTCATAGCTTTGTTCAGGCAATCAGGCATTCATTTTATTTTTTGGACATTTTTTCATTTTGAGCCTTCTGTAGCTTACTACACTGTTTAGTTTTTGCATTGTTGGAAGACGTACAGTGACCTCTGGTTGTTAAAATTACATCATTTGGTTTCTGGTTGACAGTTGTCTCATTCGCAAGATTATTATTATCTAATTTTAATCCCCACATCTGTTGCAAGGAGAACAATCAGTAATCCTTTGTTTTTACCATTTTCCTGTGTGTTAGTTCCAGTGAAACTTTTCAACTCGCTGTAAAATTTCCCTTTCTGGAATACATGAGTAGGTAATAATCCTAATATCTCAGTCATCTGGGAAAAAAAATGTTTGATTGATGTTTAGTATAGGCATTCTTCTAATGTTAAAAACACTAATCTATTGTTGAAGGCAAGATACCATCAGGGTTGATTATTTTTAGTCCGATCATTAGAATCTTAATGCTTAAGTTTCAGTCATGCTGAAACAACAAGCTAAATTATAGAAATAGAAATAGAAAGAATATATATTGGACTTCTAAAAAAAATCTGTAAAACTTTCTATCTTCAGGCTAAGGTTGAAACGCAGATGGGTCATTTAATACAATTCAAAATATAATTTGTTAGATTTTGTTTGAAATTGTCTCCTTTTAAGAGTGCATGTTTTAATTTCATTGAATTATGCTTTCATATAATTTTGGATGCACATTGCACATTTTGTATTATTTTTTTATATCTGCTATTCAGTTCAATTTGAATTGAGAAACTAGCAATAATTTTTCAACTACAAAGTTACCTTTTTTACAATGGATTTCTCATCCCCACCAAGAAACAGTGGTTTCCCAGCATACAATTCTGCCAAAATACAGCCTACTGACCAAATATCTATTTCTGAGCCAAATGGAATTCCAAAGATTACCTGTAATAACGAAAGTAAAATCTTGTTACTACAATCTACATGTATCATTACTTTTATATTACAAATTTATCTATAACCCTGCAATAGACGTTTAGTCATAAGTAAGGGAACCAATATATTTTATTACTGGCATAGGATATAGACAGTCAAGTTTGTTTAAAACTTCCATTTGTTGTATCTACCTTAAAGGTTGCAACTACATACAACAAAATTGACCTTTTTGCACTAAAAGTTTAAGAAATGAAAGGTTCTTGCTGTCAAAACTAATTTCATTTTAAATCATTTTACCTTATGTAATTTGTAAGTGCATTTTTAGTTTGATCTTAACAGACTACAAAAGGTTGTACTCCTGCCTTTCCCATTTATTGAGTTTAGTTCACTACAAACCAGTAAGCAGGTATATTATTGACACATTTTGCATTTCTAACACTTTGTCATTTCTTTTGTAGATGCATGTAACTGTTAATTTTTTGGCCTTATGTGCCTTGTCTACATATATGTCTATTTTGACGTTTTTGTTTGTTTTTTGTAGTGGTTACGATCATAACACAATGTTGACTGCTTAACCCTTGTTTTTGACAATATTACATATTATATCTGTTAGATTTTTTCACACATTGACATCAATATAATGGAGTTTGTGTGACTGTCATACAAATGCCAAGTTTAGCTAGCTATAATCCACAATATTCTACATATAAGAAAATGCCTGTTCCAAGTCAGGAATATGATAGTTGCTGTTATCCATTCATTTGATGGGTTTGAGCTTCTAATTTTGCCTTTTTATAGATTTGCAAGTTTTGTTTATCATAGAGAATTAAAAAATGTTCTATATTTAATTGAACAAATTGAAGAACACAAATATAATGCTTTTACCTCAGGTGCTCTATAGAGTGGTGTTTGAACCTCAAAATCTTCATAGTAAAGAGAAACCTCTTTATGAATGTGATGGATGGCATTTCCAAAATCTATAACCTTCAATGATCCAAGGTCGCCCTCTGGAAATAAAGAATATACAAGTGAAACAAAAACCTTTTGATAACATCACAAAGAGGTCAACAATCTTAATAACATCTTGACTATAAAAGTACTAGCATGCCTCGTTTGTTTTTTTATTCATCTAAGGATTTTGAAAAGTTGGGAGGTATTGTGCAAGTTCATGAAAACAAACGAAGAAATCTGGAAAATAGCAGCTGTTAGGAGATAAAACCAGAGGATTCTGAATATGACAAAAAGTCAAATCTATGATCAGCAACCATCCATTATATCCAGTGGCAATTATATCATGCATATTCAGGATGATATTATAACTTAAGTAAATAAATCAGGCACAAAAAAAATCAATTAGCGATTAGAAATATAGGATACACTAAAAACTATGACTAGTTATAACCAGTAAGAAAGATATTTCTTAAGGACACACATGTCGAAACAAAGAAACAGGAATTTCCAAAATATTTCAATACATGTAAAATAATTTAGTCATTTTTTTATTTCCTTATATTTTTTTTTTATTGAATTAATATTTCCTTCTTTTTACATCACTCCTAAATTTCATGTATTTTTGTTTGTGTGTGTGATATATTTCAAATAATGGGGATTAATCTTAATTTGTTGGATATTAATTTTCATGAGTTGTGAGTTAAAAACACATTTTAAAGGTCTTTCACTAAGTACACTAATTTTGTAATTGATTTGAAATGCAGATTATGATTTCACCAGGAAAATATGATTTTTCCTAAATCCAGGAAAAGTTAATACATGTACCCATAAAAATAAATGAAATCTTAATACCTGGTTTTGTTTAGACTATTTTTCCATAGTTTTTAACAGGTAATCTGGTTTTCCCTTATTATTAAACACACAAATTTAAAAAAAAGTGTAGCTAATCCCCAACAGTCAAATCAATCATGTACAAGCTGAATGGATATTTAAAAGCAAAATTATTCATCGAGCTCTGTAAACAGATAAAACAAACGATACTCAGAAACACTGTGACAGTATCAGATTAGCTTTTCCCGATAATAAAGAATAACTATATCACAATTTGACATTTATTTTCCTTATGTGACAAATAAACATCTTAAACATTATGGACAAAATTCCCAAGTTATACAATTATAAAAATCGAATAAAATTTTATGTCCACTGTGCAAAGACAATGAATTTGTTTTAAATCAAATAAAATAAATGATTTTCACCATCAAGACTAGCAAATGCTATTTTCTTCTAATGGTCTTGCGGAATTAAGTTACCGATGCAGAGACGAGATAAAAGATAAATTGATTATCCCGGTACGGTATTGTGCAATATGAGGTTATTAAAACCCATCAAATTCACTGAATCAGATGATATTACGCGTAATCTTGCTGATCTGTATCGGTTCAGATGAAATAACACCGATTTATATGTAACAATTGACTGTAAATTGTTAAAATCCATTTTAAAACTAGATTAGAAAGCGATGTAAATTACCCAGGATTTGTTATAGATCAAACTTAATTTGTCTTTATGTGACAACTTGTCGCTACCTATTTTACTTCTGGTATTATTGTTGGTCATTTAATTCCGTTATTTTGCTATTAACTCCATCTTCCCTATTGCAGTGTCTGTAAATTACGATAATGTATTACATATCCATTTAAACTCTTTATTTAGAAACTGACTCAATACACAGACCATGAAATTATTTTTTATAGTATTATTACCTTTTATAACCACTAATAATTAAGTTAACCATTTACAATATCAATTATTCAGATTTGATTTATTTTATTGAAGGCAGATCTTTTTAAATATTGACATTAAGATTTTTTTAAATTTGAGTCTTGCTGTAAAAGTGTTGATTTCAACAGCTTATAAAAAAATATAATATTGGTTATTATAAAAACAAGAAGATGTGGTATAATTACCAAGAGACTACTCTCTACATTAGACCAAGTGACACAGAAATTAACAACTTTAGGTCACCGTACAGCATTCAACAATGAGCAAAGGCCCATCAGTTATTTTGCTATAAACTTTGTCTTCCCTATTGCAGTGTCTGTAATTTACGATAATGTATTACATATTTATTTAAAGTTTTTGTTTAGAAACTGACTCAATACATAGACCATGAAATTATTTTTTATAGTATTATTACCTTTAACATGTTAAATAACCACTAAAATCTGAGTTAACCATTTTACAATATCAATTATTCAGATTTTATTTGATTTTTTCGAAGGCAGATCTATTTAAATATTAACCTAAGATTTAAATGAGTTCTGTCTGAAAATGATAATTTAAACAGTTTATAATAAGTACCAATGTTTATTGTTCCCTAAACATCCAGTGGCAAGTATTTCATACATATTCAGGGCAAGACAAAATCATCAAGAAAAGTTTAACACCACTTTTAGCACAAGTGCTATATCATGGCACACAGAAGTGTTCTCATCAGTATTTTCAAATAGTTAATTGGGACTTGATATAAGTTTGACAGTTTCTCTTAAAATTCATCATAAGATCTATTCAGATAGCACCATTACCGAATGAAGAAAGGAGTAAAGGCACTTGGTATAACACTGCTACTTTTTTGTTGAAAGGTAACTCTTATATTGTGTGTGGGGTCAAATATTGCAGTATTTCCTAATATGCTTCTGAACCTGCAGACCAACTGAATTTAAAACCACCAAACAATATGAATATATTTAAAGCTAGCTTAATACTAAGATCACTGACTTATAAAAAACTACTTTTTTATTTTTGATTTATTGCCGAATATTAAATCTTGACCATTGACTTTATTTATGCAGTCTACTATTAAACCTAGACACCCATTTAATACTCTGATCACCCAACTTTTAATGAACCCTAATTACAGGGTTGTTTAACAACCTTGACTATACATGAGTACAATACGTTTTTACTTCTAATGTTATTCTTGACCATTTAAACTTATTCTTTTGACATTAATTCCTTTGACCAGTTGCAACTTATGTAATGTTTTATTTACTTTTTTTAAAAGCTGACTCAATACCTATACCACCAACTTATTGTTATGAAATCTGTAAATTTAATGTTCAGTGACGAATATTTCAGGCATATTTAGGATGAAAACATTTTTGTGTGAATAAAGAAGCTACTTTGTACTAGTCCATTATTTAAAAAGCTAGATCTCAAGGGAAGAGTTTTTGGAAAGATATATGACCCATTATTAGGGAAATTTTATTATGACCATAAGCTGGCCAGGCTTTGTAATTTTAAAACAGTCATATGCTGAACAAACAGAATTTATCACTTTTAAATATTTTATTAAATTTGATTCAAAGAGAGTCAAAAAACAAAAAAAACAAGTGATTTCTACAACAAACTCATAGAGGCAAAAATGTGTATCATTATGAAGACTAAATTATTCATTGCATTATACATTTGTTGATATTTAAGAAAAAAAACATGAAATTTAAGAATTAAAAATTGACCAAAAAATTGTTTCCCAAAACAGCAATTTTGTAAACTATCACATCATCATAAATATTCATCATGGATGAAATAATCCAAAAATGTTATTAATAAACAATCTTAATTTCCCAATTTTATCACTTTTTGTATTGGATTACCAGAATACTCTCAAGTCATTATATAATATTAACAGCATATTATATTTTAAACGTAACTAACGCAGATTCTTCTGTCTACTTCGACTGGGAAAAGTTGGGGAAAATTATGAATCCACAACAAAAAAGTTGTGATGTAAAACAAACACGTCTTTGTAAATTATAATTTTAATCTTAGTCTGCATTCCTTTCAATTTTATCTAAAAACTATGGTCCAACCACAAAACTTATTGACCATTGACGTAATCAGAGATTGTTATTAAAAATACTATTCAAAAACTGTCGCTTTTTTTTTTATTTCTTTATATGTAAATATATTTTATCAGTTTTAAGTTTTTATGTAATCTTATGGCATGTTCTTTTAGATGCAAATCTGATGCAGAAACTTTAGTCTACATTCAAGTAGAAAAACCCTGTATATTTTGAAGGATAAATTGATTTTTTTTTAAATGTGGACATTTAAATCGTAAATTGAATCTCAAAATCACAACAACAAAATTTTTTGTAAACTTTGGTCAAACTGCAAAACCAAATATTATGATTGCATAATTAATATATTTAAAAAAATATTTTTAAAACAAATGTGTCAATTCGAATTGTAACTTGGATCATATGCTACAATAAAGTACGAGCAAAGTATCATATGACCAAAAATCTGTTCAGTAAATTTGATCCCTTTGGTATTAAAAGCGTCAACAATAAAGATCTTTAAAGTGCAGTCTCACAACAAAAGTAATTATAAAAACTTGACCCCAGAAGCTTTTACACAGAAAATTTTAAATCTTAATTATCAATAACAATATCAGTCTTATTATCATATTTATTGCTATAATAGATTTAAATGTTTTATGAAATGGTAGGGGACTACCCTAATCAACCCATAATTTCTCTCCATTTAAAAGTATTATTAAGACAGTGTTAAAATATTAAATTAATTAATCGAGTGGAATGAAAAAACAAGAGGTACCAATGACAATGTGCCATGTACTTTAATTATATGTATTAAAAAATATTATGAAATTTTAACCACCTCTCATTGCAAGTTAACTGAAGATTTTTATTACAGGATCATAGTTTTTCATC
Organism: Mytilus trossulus; assembly: GCF_036588685.1. Classification (NCBI taxonomy): domain Eukaryota; kingdom Metazoa; phylum Mollusca; class Bivalvia; order Mytilida; family Mytilidae; genus Mytilus; species Mytilus trossulus. The sequence goes on along the minus strand of NC_086375.1, from coordinate 23,939,361 downwards.
TCTCCCCCCCTCCCAAAACCCAATTTTACAATGTACATGATGTAACCAAATAGAAAAAGTCAAATAGAATTCCAACAATTAATCTATTAACTTTTCATCTTTTTTTCTTCAGTGTTAACATAAATATCAATTTTATGGTCATTTTTATAAATCTACTGTTTGCAAAAGTATAAATTTTTCAAATCACTAAGGATTTTCTTATCCCAGGCATAAGATAACCTTAGCAATATTTGGCACAACTTTTTGGAATTTGGGTCCTCAATGCTCTAAACTTTATACTTGTTTGGCTTTCTTACTAGTTTGATCTGAGTGTCACTAATGTGTCTTATGCAGATGAAATGCGGGTCTGGCGTATCAAAATTATAAGCCTGGTACCTTTGATAACTATTTTCCCCCATTTTACAATATATATACAATCAGTACATCAAATAGACTTCTAACAATTATCAATAAATCTTTTATATTTTTCATGTAAAACCCACTTTTAAAACAATTAAATGACAAAGCAATTTTTTACAATAAAAACTAATTCAATATGCAATTCATTGTTGATTTTTAGTGTGACTAGTAACCTGCTTTTAAACAATTTTAAAATACATGTAACAACAATTGGTCAATTCAATTCAATGCATATATTTTCCGTTTAACAAACCGCCCTTTTTCGAAGCAATGACAAAACAATTTTCTACAATATAAGACATTTAAATGGTCAATTTAACAATATACACGAACAAAGCAGTAACCCATATTTTAGAAATAATTGTTATCTAGTCACTAAACTTTCTGAAACAATAACAAGGAAATAATTTTTCATCGAGAATCTATAATTATTTTTTTTAAAGGGACAAAACAACAAAACACAACCTTGATGTATTTATAATAATAGTTAATACGTAAAGTCAAACATTATTGCGTGCATTTACTATTGCGTTTTTTAAAAATCAGATAAAACTGCCTGATTAATTTATCATGATTTTACCACTAGTAGGGGGTGTTTAATGTCCTTGACTACCCATGAAGGTCTCACACAATCAGTTTACATAGGCGGATCCAGGTAGGCCTTTCGTTGAATATATAAGGAATCACTGAGCATGACTGGAGCCCCCCTCCATAGGTCAGTCAGCAGGCCCCCCTTATGAAAAGTTCTGGATCCGCCACTGGTTTATGGTTTTTGGGAAATCTGTATACAACAATATGTATAAAGTATCATAATGGTAGTACTGTACTTATAATTATGACACTCACCCGGTCACATTATTTGCAACGCAATATAAATAAGAATCTTGCAATAATTTCTTAAATTTTCAGTAGTTATGTCCTTGAATGTGTTTATAACATAGATTGGTTGATTGGTTGCTTAAAATCCAGTGGCAAGTATTTCATGCATGTTCAATTTGAATTTTAACATAAAAAGCATCTCCATATTCAAACACAGTATGTAAATAATGAAAATCGCTTGGGATGTATACATTCAAAATGGACCTATATTAAAAAATTACAAAATTATGAAAACCTTTGAACAGAATTGATTGTTGGTGTTTAATGCCACCTAAAGCACTATTGTCTATATCATGGCAGTTTTCATTGGCTGAGGAAGCCAATGTGAAAAGAAAACTACCAACTTTAGATCTTTTGAACAAGGAACCTTGAACTATACCTAATGACTCTCAGCAATCTCCATTATCACTCATTAAAGTACATGTATAATACATTTTACTATGGTTTATTCATTGTAGTAATGTACATGCATAATTTGATTTTGCTATGCCTAATTTATTGTCATAATGACCATATTAGAAACTGTTTTGTAATGCCTGAATAATTTAGGTTATTTATGGTGTATTTTATTATGCCTTATTAACTTATTTTACAATTCCTGTATACTATGCCTATTTCATTGTAGTTGTAAACAATTTTCACTTTGCCTGATTCATTTAAGCTAAAATATCTTGTATGTACTGTAAGCTTAAAAGGTTTTAAACATCTTACTGTGGATTCATTTATTTTCATGGGTACCAATTTTAGTGGAATACAGAATACTTACACTTTTGTAGATATTTTATTTGTGATTATGCCAAAGTTTACATACATTGTTTTAGAAAATTTGTTATTAGTTTGGCATTGGAATTAGTAGTTCCAAGATAACCACAAAATCCTTGATTATTGGTAGGTACCCAATAAATAATAATTAATCCAGTCACTTACTTTTCTTTAATAAAATATTATCAGGTTTCAAATCAGCATGGATAACATTTTGTTGTTGTAGAAAACCCAGAATTGTCAATAGTCTGATGGCTACCTTCCTAATGCTTGGTATTAACTGCAATAAAATGTGTAATCCTTTAATCATGCTCCCTTCAAATTATCTGCAGTTTCATTCTAACAAATGTTTAAATGTGCATGCTTCAATTTCAAATACAAGCTGCATATATATACTACAATGACATTTATTTATATCTTTTTTTTAACATGTGAAAGTTATATTTACCTATGACTTTGTTTGAAACAAGGTACAAATACATGTAACAAAATTTCTATGCCAATTAATCTTTAGTGAAGCTTTGTCTCATTGGCATTGGCAATCATACTACATCTTCTTAACTTTATATAAGGGCACAGCAGAAGCTGTGCATCCCCATAAAATTCAACATCAATCAAATATTTGTTTTTTTTGCCATAACGTTCTTGACCTTTAACCTGTAACCTTCACATCAAAAAAGGTTCATTGTAATCTAAATAGACACACTTGTACTAAGCTTTATGAAAATAGAATGCAACAGGCATAGCTTTAACAGTAACTGAGTTTTTTCCATGATGTAATCAGGTGACCTTGGACTTTGAACTTTGAACCTTGATACCAAATAGACTTCATCCTCTTGACATTGATATTCATTGCATAAAGTCTACTTCAAGGTCATGTTAAATCAATCAATCCTTTAATGTATATTTTCTTACTCAGAAAGTGTTATGAAAAGAAAAATACATGAAAACATTAAATAAAATAGGCAAAAATATCAAACTTGCATAAATAATAAATGCATATAAAATTATTCAATATGATAATATTATACATTTTGTGAACAGATGGATGTTTAGTACAATTTGTAAAAAGTAGAATACATTTTGAACCTACTGCACTAACCAGACTCATTAGTTCAAGATAATTACATAATAAAATAGTAATTTCCTTTAAGCTGTACAAATGACATTTAAGTACATCATAAGAACATTCAAATACATATAAATATAACGATATCAAAGAGACTTTTTACAGTATAGAAATAACAAATTACATAACAATATATACAGTATACAATGTTCCAGAGGGACAATTTGTGTAAAGATAGATACAGGAAGATGTGGTATGAGTGCCAATGAGAAAACTCTCCATCCAAATAACAATTTATAAAAGTAAACCATTTAAGGTCAATGTACGACCTTAAACACAGAGCCTTGGCTCTCACCAAACAACAAGCTATACAGGGCCCCAAAATTACTAGTATGAAACCATTCAAATGGGAAAACCAACGGTCTTATCTATATTAAAAAAAAACGAGAAACAAGAAAAACTTATAAATTACATAAACAAACATCAACTAATGTACATTAGATTCCTGACTTAGGACAGGTGCAAACATTTGCAGCAGGATTAAATGTTACATGTAAGCTACATTCTGGTAGGAATCTGAGGTTCAGTAGTTGTTGTTTGTTGATGTGGTTCATAAGCTTTTCCCGTTTTTTATATAGATTAGTCTGTTGATTTTCCTGTTTAAATGGTTTTACACTAGGCTTAAATTAAAATATTGATTGTTTGCCCTTTACCGACTGACCCTATAGATTCGTTGCACCTGAAAATCTTTTATTTGTATTTACCAGCAAGATTTTATTTTATTTTATTTTTTCGTTCCTACCAAAAATCTTATATTTGTATTTCCCGCTCAAAACTATTTTATCCGGAATTCTCGGGTTCTATCTTTAACGTATAAGGTCCAGTCCGTTTGGTATCACCTGAGCGTTTGACATGAACACTTGCATTTGAAGTTTCAAAGCATTTGTTTGAAATAGATGTTCAGCATGTGAACGCTTCCTGAAATCATGATCTGACATGCGCTACTCTGTACCTTTATACTTAAAGAGCAGGGTTCATTTACAAAAAAGTTTGTTTGATACAAAATTATCAAGGTGTGTACAAACTAATTTTTAAACGGACGTTGTATTCTATGTAGGGATGGCCTTTTGTGATCCGCTGATCAGGATGATTATGTTAATAATGCCGCTATATATATACACCTTATCGCTATTAGCCTACTCGGCCGGGTTGGCCCGCCGCTTGACGAGTTGACGCATACAACAATCACTTTTCCATTGTTGCGTCAGATATTTTGTTTAATGACATCAAAATTTTACGGGAACCTGGTAATGACGGTCAAATAGCGATAAGGTGTATTATTTATATCTGATATGAATCAAAAGTGACAAAACCCTGTAAAGTGGAGAATATCTGGCAGTAAAATCGCCAAGTTGTCCATACAGATAATTTATAAATGCGATGTAAAATATGTGACAATTGTCAGAGTTTTGAGTCTTGTAACATTTTTATTGATTAAAAGGCACGCACGATGTTTTTAACACTATAGGGACTTTTTCTATTAGTAATGTATGTCTGCCCGGACATATCTTATCAGTACAAAGTTATCTCTTACAGAAAATCTTAATGCAAGCATACAAGGTACATAGTACAGAATATAAATGCAAGTTCAAACTCTTCAAAGTTCCAGGCATATAAACGTTGAAGATATGCGGCACAGCTCTATCTTTTGATATTTGAAAACAAAATAATAGTGCATATGAATTAGCTTCACATTCTACGTGATATTTTTTTTTTTAAACTAATAGTCCCAGAAAACTTATTTACAAAAACAAAACGGACACAAATGACATTATGCAGAGTTTGTATCTATAAAATAAAATATTATACCTACCTGCCTACCCATGACAAATTATATACCGAGCCAAGTTATTTTTTTGGGGAAAAAAATAAAATATTTTACCTACCTACCTACCCTGTTTCAAAACATAGGGTCGGAAAAGGGCAAACAAACAATATTTTAATTTAGGCCCTAGCCATTTTTTTTACTTTTACAAATTGTAAGTTGGATGGAGAGTTGTTTCATTGGCACTCATACTGCATCTTCTTATATCTAAGTAATGACCTCTATAGCAACTACTAATAATCTCTACAGGGATAAGTTTCAGGATCCCTTATGACCCCTGTTCATAGTGCCATCTTGACCTCTGATCTATGATTTTGTATTATATACATGATAAGTTAATCTTAAGAAGGATCTTGTTGAAAATAAGTGAGAATTAGATTTTAGTTGTGAAATCTCTATAATGCCAACAATTTTTTATCTTAGTAATATCAGGAGACCTTGACCTTTCACCTATGCCTTGAATTAATATTTTTCAACTTTCCTGTGAGAGGAATTATTGTACAAACTTCTGTAAACATTGGCGGTAAAAGAAAACCTAAAGAAAATTGAGAATGGAAATGGTGAATGTGTCAAAAAGATAACAACCCGACCATAGAGCAGGCAACAGCCGAAGGCCACCAATGGGTCTTCAATGCAGTGAGAAACTCTCACTGTATAAATAAATAGCTGCTTCACATCAAGATCGAGGTCTTACTATCAAAAATAATTAAAATTGTGAACCATTGCTTACCAGTGATACCGCTGTTTTGAGATTTTGGAAACCAGGAAGTAAATCAGCAATAAATGAAAAAAAACATCACATGGCAAAGCAATCTCACTTGAACTGATAATCAAAATTTTAGAATGCTCGGATTAATAGTTCTTGACATAAATGCAAAGGAAATTTCATACACAGATTTGATGTTTAATATCAAGAAATGATAAGACTTTGATAAACAGACATTTCTTGAGTGATGATCCTGAAAAATATTCAACCAATCCAAGGATAAAACATGTTCTTATGATGCACGGTAACAGATTTCAGGTAGCACTTATTTTTAAGCCTGGAGAAAATGCGAAAACAGTTTTGAGGAATAGATCTTTCTTTTTGGTCAATTTGCTTGTACATTTCAATTTCGTTTTTCATGACAATTCATAAATCCTGCCATTTAAGAAAAAATCCTATTAATCATCTAAAATTCTATGACTCAACTGATCCCTTTTTTTTGCAACAACCCTTCTTTTTGAAAAATGAACCAAATGGAGTCTGTTTTCAAAATGAAGATAGAAAATACATTTTTTGTTCACATTATTGAATCATAATAGCTTGAATATGATATAATATATTTTTTTTTACCTTATCTCTAGAAATTTGATGAAATATCCGATTGATCGGTTCTGGATATAAAGCTTCAAATACCATGCAATAATGATCATCAAATGTGAAAATATTCTGCAAATAAAACAATAAAAAAACACAACCATGAAATAATTACATGGTTTTCCGAAATATGAATTAATTACATCATCACCATAATTAAAAGATTTTATCATAAAGTCATCAAGTATTTGCACTTTTATCTTCTAAATATGCATGTTTTTCAAATGTTTGATCTTATGGGGAAATATAGCAGCGGGGTAATTAGTCCCCTAAGGAGATGTATTACACTGCATGAAAGAGCTATATTTACAAAAATATCTTTGATGAAATTTAACAAAATAATTTTGTGACATAAGTAAAGAAAATTAAATTTATTATATTTTAATTTTGTTTCATAAAAGTGAAGTTAATTTACAATTTACATCAAAGTTGCTTTGATATTTTCAATTATAAAGTATTCATCATCCATTTTGCAGTTAAATTGTGCAAGCAATTTACTGTAAAAAATTATACAAAAGACTGTCAAAATAACAGCAAACTAGTCTAGATATTCTTACATTTACTAGAGACATGTTAAATAAATTAGAGATTTTAACTCCTGAAAAGCATAAGTGAAAAAAATTAATGTCAAACTTTACTTTCATTTTGTCAAGAGAGGCAATATCAAAATTTGTAAAGGATTGGTTGAATGGTTCCTAAGTTATAGAAGAATAACTTCATAAAGCAGCAATATTCAAATGAAGGACCCTAAGTCCTGATCTACATGAGTAAAACATATTAAAATCATACCAGTACCTTGTATGGTATCTGAGAAACAGACCTATCTTCTAAACTTTACAGTTGACAAATGAACCATGAAAACGAGGTCAAGGTCAGTTAAAATGTGCCAGACAGATGTGTCCATCTTAAAATAATTCCACACATCAAATATACATGATTTTGTGTATTACACATTTTCTCAAATAATAAAATTTTAAAAAGCCTATCTTTACATTTAGCAGATCCATTCGTCAAAAAAAATGAAGATTAAAGTAAAGCTTGTAACATTACACTTTAAACGTATGTAGTTTTTTCACTATGCAAAGTTAATTGTTCCTGATCTATTTAATCAACTTTAATTATTCTGAACTGTACTGAACCGTGTGATGTTAAATAATTCTAGGAAGTGATTTTTAGGATAAAAGGAAGATGTGCATGCTATAACCATCTGCATGTCTTTTGCCTGTTTAAAGCTTTTAAATAAAGAGCAAAAATTACCAATTAATGGTATGCTTAGCATCAATTTTTCATTTAATAGCCGACTATACGCTATACTTTAAAAGATTTTCTTTGGTATGCTAATAATCAATTTTTGTTTTTATTGCAAACTACAACACTATACTTAAAAAGATTTTCAGTTTACTGCCAAATATAACACTACGCTTTAAAAGATTTCTTTGGAATGCAAAGCATCAATTTTTCAGTTTACTGCCAAATATAACTTGCCACTTTATAAGTTTTAATTATAGAGTTATGCAACAACTCATTATAGAAAAGAAAAGGTATCTTCATGTAACACGTCAGCCAAATTTGACATGAGGAAGTTCGTTTGAAGACTAACTCACCATATATTTTTTTTTGTATAAATATAAAAATAAGATGGGGTATGATTCATTGCCAATGATTAACAAAGATCAAAACATAAAAACAACAATTATTATATACAGAAACAGAATCAAAGGCTCCTGACTTGGGACAGGCACATACAGTAAGTGGTGGGTTAAACATGCACATTTTCCAATTTATAACAATCAAAAAGATTGCGGCAAATTTTTAAGCATTGACATTTGTATCTTATTTGGACTTGGTGCTTGTAAATTAACTTAAAAGTTGATGTAATATATTATAAAAATATATCAATTCGCATAAAACCCTGACATGAATTATAAAATACCTTATATTTACTTTCCATAGACATAAAAAATAGACGGAAAAGTATATTCATTGCTTCGGAAATTGCAAAATTTAATTAGGACACAGAGTGACAAGAACCCAATCAAAAACTGGGACTTAACTCAGGTGTTCTAGACGTATTTTTTGAGATGTTTCTAAATTTTATTAGAGTCTACAAACTTACCAAAAGTCTGAGTGTATGTGATATATTATCAGGATCTACAGTTCTTAGTTGTTGTAAGCAGAGAGTTTCCTGAATGCCTAGCTGTGAAAACGATGTGTGGAGAACTTTTATTACTACTATTGTATCTTCTCTAAACATATCCTGCAAAAGAAATCAATATTGATAGTAATAAGTTTAATTGAAGAATAAAAGTTTTGTGTACTGTAAAATCAGCAATGAGTATTTAGGATATTTCTTATGCTCATTTATTTTATGTAAAGTCTGGTTGTGTGAGGACAAGACACCCTTTTAATTTTAGATAGTTTTCAGCTGTAATGATCCAGAGTTATGGGACTTTTAATATTCATAAGCTTGACAACTTGAACCAAATCTCATCACTCAAGTTTACTATTCTGATTTTTCTAAATTTTTAAACTGTTTAATTTATGATGACAAGCTCCCTTTTGATATTAATCATGTGAACAATCATTTTGTTACACAAGGCATCGGCATACAAGGTATGAAGCATTCATTCCAGTCTTCTGCCTTCTGCAATATAATGCTTTTTACAAATAGTTTGACCTCACCGCTGCTGCTAGACAGTCTCACATACTGGGACTTTCATCAAAGGTGAGACAAAAATCAAAAGAGCTTCCATTCATCAATCCTCACAATAATTTAAAGTTTAGAGTTTAAAGTTTAGTAATTTATGAATTCTGGAGCCAGGACACAATTTATGAAAAATTGCCTCAAATCCTTGGGTCAAGTCCTGAAATTCTGAATTGACAAATACAAAAAATAAAAAATTGATTTGGACCTTTCTGCGGTCAATTCTTATGTTGTATTGTCATATGAGAATTGGTTGAAGTTTTTGAGTAATTGTACCAAGTAATGACAGACTGAAGGACAGATGCACATTGATATACCAACAAGAGGCTCTCAAGAGCCTGAATCGCTCACCTGAATTTTTTGGTTTAATCTCTCATCAATGATTATTTTGGCTTTTCAATTAATTTAAATGTTTTTTGAATCGTCCTATTTTCTTCAAAAGCCAAAAAAAATCATTTTCTCCTATGTTCTATTTTAGCCATAGGAGCTATGTTTCTTGACATACAAGGAAATGAAATATAAAATTTACACTAGATACTCTGAAACTCTGAAACTCATTTAGCCTAAGTTTGGCTGAAATTGATACAGCAGTTTCAAAGGAGAAGATTTTTTAAAGTAAGTCTTTAAAGGGCAATAACTCCGTAAGAGGTCAATTGACAATTTTGGTCAAATTGACTTGTTTGTAGATCTTACTTTGCTTAACATTTTTGCCATTAACAGTTTATCTGTATCTATAATAATATTCAAGATAATGACAAAAAACTGCAAAATTTCCTTAAAATTACCAATTAAGTGGCAGCAACCCAACAATGGGTTATTTGATTCATCTGAAAATTTCAGGGCTGATAGATATTGACCTAATGAACATTTTTACCTCATGTCAGATTTGCTCTAAATGCTTTCGTTTTTGAGATATAAGCCAAAAACTGCATTTGACCCCTATGTTCTATTTTAAGTAACAGCAGCCATGTTTTTTGACGGATCAAAAATCGAAGCACACACTTTGAGCAGGATAATCTAAGGAACAATCATGCTAAGTTTCATCCAAATCCATTCAGTAGTTTCAGAGGAGAAGATTTTTTAAAGTTAGCAAATATGATGAACAAATTGTGAAAAATTGTCATTAAAGGACAATAACCCCTTAAGGGGTCAATTGACAATTTTGGTCATATTAACTTATTTGTAAATCTTACTTTGCTGAACATTATTGCTGTTTACTGTTTATCTCTATCTTTAATAATATTCAAGATAATGACCAAAAACTGCAAAATTTCCTTAAAATTACCAATTAAGTGGCAGCAACCCAACAATGGTTTCTTTGATTCATCTGAAAATTTCAGAGCTGAAAGATCTTGACCTAATGAACATTTTTACCTCGGCGGCCATGTTTTTTGACTGATCAAAAATTGAAGCACACACTTTGTGCAGGATACTCTAAGGAACAATCATGCTAAGTTTCATTCAAATCCATTCAGTAGTTTCAGAGGAGAAGATGTTTGAAAAATTGTTAACAACGACAGACGACGACGATGACGTCGACGACGACGACGACGATGACGTCGACGACGACGACGGACGCCAAGTGATGAGAAAAGCTCACATGGCCTTTTAGGCCAGGTGAGCTAATAATACATCTGTCATTGACAGAGGTATAAAACCAAAATAGTAGGAGCACAATTAATTCTTATATAAGATTCAGGAAAAGTTTCAAATCCAAAATGGGTACAGTACATCCCAGATAAGCAATGGTTAATTCCATGATTTGCTTAAACCCACAAAATAATTTAGGTCAAAGAGCAGAATAAAATAAGCACAATCCCATTTGATATTGTATGGTGACGATTTTCAAAAAGTTTCATCATATTCTGATACAGCGTTTAGCTGGAAAAGTGGTTACTGAATGGGATGCAAGAACAAAAGAATGGATAGAGAGAGACAAACCAATGGATGGATGAACAAACCACCAGAAACCCCAATCACTATAAAATATTCAGACCATTTATGAGTGGTAATTTTTAATTTCTTGGTCAAGCATTTCACCATGCTTCCTAAATTAGTTCAAATGTTCATGCCTGTAGATCAGAAACCTCATATCTTGTACTCCACTCAACCATAAATACTACCTAACCTTGGTCATTGAAGCATTAAGTGTACCAATAAGGTCAATGTAACATACTTTTGGTTAAAAGCTGTCAATCTCCCTAAAATACATTATCATAACAAGTTGTGTGACGATATAATGGAAATAATATGGTAATGTCTTGTTTATCCTATCAGAATTCGTTTGAGCTGGAAAAAAATAACATTCTTTTCCATTATGAAAAAATTCTTCCATCTCATTGACAAGCTTTTATAATACACTAATCTCTTATCATAATAAAAATAATTATACAGTCATAATGCACTTCATTTGGTTAGGCTTTATGAAATATTTGATCTAATTCTCAAATCATCCGTTTCTTGACTCTTTCTTTCAATTTCAGAAACATAAATTTATTAATATAGGATTATTGTAATGATTTTATAGTTCTGGTCCTGACTGGAATTAAATGTACATGATTTGCATGTAAACAGAAGAAATATATGTACTGATAGCTCTATGATAATATCTATATGAATCAATCTTTAAAATTTTATTTCAATATAAAAAAAAAAGTGTTTCTGTTACAAATCACAATGTATTGTTTTGTGTATACATGTCAGGGTGAACATTGTTCTTATTCTTATCCTTATTTTCGTAAAGAGATTTTAAATAAAAATAGTTGGTTTTTTTAAAACTGCCCCCGCATTTTATAAATATTTTTTGAGAAGCAGGAAACAGAATCTGAAAGCTTAATATCTTATGTGGCCTGATTTAATTTTTTATTGAGGACACTGACTTTGTTTTGTTACATTACTAAGCTCTACTCAAAATAAACTAAATAAATAATAATACACAAGTAATTTGTGGTTGAATGCCTACACACAGAGAAAATTACCAATACTTATCCTTTAATGTGATCACAAGGTTGTTAAACTTTGATAAGAAACGCTGTGGCTCCTGGTCATGATCTTTAATCCGTATTATAGTAAAGGATTAAGTATATTTTGAATCATAAAGTAACATAACCTAATTAGGCTATTATTATTATATCTTAAGCTTTTTTATAATAATTCTTTTTAAGAATGGACTGCAGCTTTAAAACAAGACATTCACCTTACTGGCTTAATGATTGCGAAAGAGTCAAAACTATAAACAGAACCTTTGAAACGGAACGTGCCGAAAGGCATTTTATTGTACAAGCCAAGGTCTTAATATTTGTACGATCTCCTCGATTTCTGTCATAAAATTGTGCTAAAATTTCAAAAGTTCAGTCAAAGTATAGTCTTGAGATAAGACTTGGACAGATAAAATTTAACAACATACCTATCCTTAATTATTTACGCAGGAAAACTTTTGAAATTTTTCCATCATAAAATTAGGTTTTTTTTTAAAATTATATGAGTCTTCTAAAAACTTACATTGCATGAATAAAATTAATAGATTTATGACAGTCTGCTTAACTTCCAGTGGCAAATATTTCAGGCATATCTAGAACAAAAAACAAATAAAACTGTAATTTGAATAAGGTAGATTATGCAAAGAGGATCAATGGATAATTATAAAGGGTCAGAAAACAGGAATTGTTATGTAGATGCAGGATTTTTGTGTTGCAATAGTCACCTTCAGAACTCTAAGCTTGTAACTGTTAATCTATTCATTTTTATGGGTACCAATAATTGTGAATTAATGAAAAATAGTTTTCTGGATGGAAACATTCAGATGCTATTTCTTCAATCTTGATCATGAAAAAGCTTCTGTTCAAAATTTAATTGGTATAATTTCATGGAGATTTGATGAAGTTGTTGCTACCTTTACAAAAACTTTTGGCTTCAGTGTACATAAATGAACACAAGATAAAACTGAAATGTAGGATTGCTATGAAACAACAAAAAAAGATTGAACGTTCCTATTTTTCATAATTCAAGAGTTATTTCCCTTTCCTTCAACTTAATATTTTGTTTATACTTAAAATGCATAATTGGGAATCTTCACCTCTTTGTGAATAGAAGACCATTGAATAATTTTTTGATCAAAATATATACGAGGATAATTATAAATATACATTCTACCACTGTATGGAGTGTGATAAGATATTCATTTACTCTAGACAGGTCAATATTCAAAAGTTAAAAGTGGATATATATCCTATAGCAGAAGATTTGATGGTGGAATCTGTTTCTCTAAAAAATTTCAAATAATTTGCAAAAAGATGTGTTCTTTCTATGTCTTCAGGCATGGTAGCCCTTTTTTTATTTAAAAGAAAGCAAGGAATTTGATGTCATAATCAAATTTTTAATTACAAAGAACTGAGATCAAACAAACTACACTTTGATTCAGTGATCGGGAAGGACGTGCGCCCTGCGCCTATAGCGCATATTCACCAGGAATGGCGCATAGAGTGGCAAATGTAAGGGCCCACGTGGCGCACGATATTTTTCACATTGTTTCGAAACGTTTAGATATCGTCAAATAGATTTCCGATCTTGTTCCGTGCCGCCATGTGTGTGTACACAACTGCATAATGTTCCTCCAATCATAGGAGCACCTATATATTTTTAGGACGTCTCAAGTGTTTTCCTATGGTAATAGAACCATGCGGTTTAACGTCTCGGGTGTTTTCCTATGGTAATAATAGAACCATGCGTTTTAACTGATAACCCAAAAAACGTAATTAACCATCATTCATGATATAATTTTTTATAAACAACTTTACATTTGTGAAATTTGGCTATTTCAGACGAGATGTTACTCTAATTATAATCTTTTAATTTAGTTTAGCTTGCTATTATTTCGATTGAAAACCCCTGAAGCCTTTTTATGAATATAGTTTTTGTCTCCATAAAAAGCGCTTAACTGCATGTCCTTGTCATTTTTTGGTCTTTGGCTCGTTTTGACATTTTGTAAACATGACTTCAGCGAATTATTGTTTTGTTCTATCAATTAATGGTACTCTCTACTGTTATTCTTGTCATCGTGATGAAGTAATAATAATAATACAAGAAGTGCAGAGGACGTTCCTTGAATGTCCTCTAATACGAAACGTCTGGAATGAGTATGGTATCGACAAAGACCCAAATTTAATGTTAAAAAAAAAACATAAACATGAACAAACCAAGTCAACAGTAACAGTTTAAACATTGTAAATAAAGGTTATCTTAAATATTGTCCGTTTTGGAATAAGTTATTGTATATTCATTGAAATTACAGAATCACAGGAACAATATCCATGATATTATTTAAAATCATAAAGGTAAGTACCAACACCTCTTTTCCAAAACATGAAAAAATACTGATACTTTTTATTTTTTTACAGAAGTCAATTCAAATGGCCCACTCATTTGACAACATGGCCCATTATTTTTCAAAATGGCCCATTGAATTTATTTTTGAGGGGCCCTGGGCCCATAGTGAAAAAAACCTTCCAGATCACTGTTGATTCAATAAAAATAATCAACAGTTCAGGAAAAAGAGAAAATCATGTAAAAATTTCATAATAGAACTTACAAAATTTTCTGAATTTGAAAAAAAATAATTTGAAGGAATATTAAAATTTTACTTTACAATCGAAATGACATTGCATCTTAAAATGGGAGACAACTCTCGGCAAAACCTAGTGTCAGATCATATGTAATTTTAGTCATAGAAGCATGAAAAACAGGTCACACTGACCTACTTCTGACATGACACCCAACTACAAAACTAGATGATCTATTTTAAGCAGATATATTGTTTGTTGACATGCATGTGCACAAACATGACAAAGAATTAATTACAAAAATATATATTTCAACCTCACCGCAGAAAACTTGGCATGAATGTCAAAAAAGTTTTATTTTATTATTTTTCATCTCAAGATGATGAATGATTATGGGGTTCATTCGGTACAATTTTATGTAAAAGTTGTCATCATAAACCGCACATGAGTTTTATCATAATAATCACTCTTAGAATGGAAAGATTTAAAATGTTTAAAAAAAAATTAAAATAAATTATTATAAAATAAGTATTAATTTATCAAATCATTTTAATAATTAATCATAGAATGGAGAGATTTCATATGTTCCTTAATAAAGATTTTTAAAGAATCTTCAAATTTTAAATTATTATAAAATTAATATTATTTTTAATATTATGAAATATAAAATAGTAAAGATTTTTATTTCAAAGTATTCTAAGTATCAAAATACAGTTAATAAAATTAGATATAGGCATTCAAATCTTAGGTTTCATGACAAATGGTTCCAGAATATTATTCCAAAATTATGCAATTATTTAATCAAATTTAGGTCATGATAACATCTTTCATGTCAAACTTTGTAAACTATTAAAAATGCAGTGTCAGCATTGGAATTTTATAGTTTCATAACTTTTGGTAAGTGATATAAGACAAGAATTAACAAAAAATTCTGGAAGCCATACATAAATTGACTATTCCAAGTTTAGGCCAGTCAGTCAGAACTATGTTTTTTTAAACATTAAAAAAATTAGAATATAATAAAGGATTATTCTTTGCACCCTTTCCTATTTATCACTTCCAAGAATGATCTAAATTAACTACTGTAAATTCAGAAATTATTGCTTGCATTTATTAAAGCAATTTTGTCATTTCAGACTAAAATGCGATTTTTATTTTTGCAATATTGAGAAAAATCCTGTTAAATACATATAAAAAAAATCAAAATGCAATTATAACCATGTTGCATTTTTCAAAATAATAAACACATAACAGCAATTTCTAAATTGACAGTAATTAATTTAGAAGAAAAGTTGTAAATAGACTTTTCCTTTAGCTTCAACAGGGTTCTATAATGAACATGGCACCAAAATTAGCCTACATGTATATATATATATATGCATGCTGACCATTCATGGGGAAAATTTGGTTGATTATAAAGGGAATCACTGAAGCATGACTGAACCCCCCTTTTAGGTCAGTGTCAGCAGGCCCGCCCTTATGAAAAGTTCTGGATTTGCCACTGAACTGGTCATGTAATTGCAAACATGGGTATTTTTTTGGGCACATATTTTCAGATGATTTTTGGTTTAAGATACAAAGCTGGGTCCTAACTGTGGGTACAGACGCTTCTTAGGAAGTATCAGTGTGTACAGTCCCTGATTTGCCAAATCCATTTCACAATTATTTTTTAAAGTAACAATTAGAAGTGATGAAAAGCTTAAAAAAGTTTAGAAAGAAATAATGTTCAATACAAAATCGTTTACCAAAAATAGTTTTTGCTTTAAGATTTTTTTTTTCAATAAGATGTTTACACCACAAAGCTTTCAAGCAAAATTTTGCATTACACACTACCAGAAATAGTAAGCAAGCTTACCCCCACCCAGGTCTACTCATACCCATGAATCATATTTTAACAAAATTGGTCATGACCTCTTCGATAAAGATAAACTTTACATCATGTCCTAAATCTGTATCATCTTTTTTACATTAAACACACATAAAAAAGTCTGTGGTTAATTTTCAAAATTTGTCACTAATTAACCACAAAAACTACTCAGGTGTGACACCATGCACAGTAGGAACATAAATGTCAACGCAATATTCATCTTTAACACATCGTAATAATATAAATGTGCATCATAGGACATTAGACTATCACCTTTGGCAATGTCACAGATCAGATAAATACATTTAAACATTTAAAAATAACAGTTTAAGCTTTAAATTTAATAAGTACAACAACTCATAATGTTACCCCTGGGGCTACTGTCACCGTGACATGGAAGGTTAATCTAGTCTATTTAAATAAGATTTAATCTCATCCTTTTTTTAACAATCTTAATGAAAACGGCCATTCTATTTAGGTTTTCTTTGTTGCATTGAAATGTATTCTTTCTTCAAATGTACCTATTTTTAAATACATTGCAACATCTCTGTCACAGAGTGTGATGTCTATGTCATTGTGCACCTGGATAAAGAGTATATAAAAGTAAATAAGTGCAATCAATATTAAATGAAACAATGCCATGTAAATACAAGACAAGATCTAATTACAAGCAAGTAAAAATATAATTAAATAGATGAACATGACTTTAATCGGTAATTTTGCGGTCTAAAACAATGAGATTAGTCTTAAATTCCAAAAAAACTTCTGTAACCAATAAAAATGTAGTATATCAAAATGAGGCAGCAACCCAACAACATTAGGACAAATCAACAGAGGATCAATTTAAGGTTATAACTTTAAATGTCTTTGCAAATAGAACGGACAAGTTGACCATAATTATAATTATTCATCTTAAGTTTCATTTTATATATTGATTGATTGGTCTTTAATGCCACTTCCAGCTCTATTGGATATTTCTTAGTGGTCAATAATTAATTAGTATAAGTGGAGGAAGCTGAAGTGCCTGGAAAGAACCCGGAAAGATAATTGACAATCCTGTAACATCAAATTTTTGTGTCCTGTTATTAGATCTTATCATTTTGACATTGTCAGAAAAAAAACAGGACATTGAATGGATACAGTTATCTCCCCTTATGAAAGATTAAATGACAAAAGTTGAAATAAAGATAAATGTTTTATGTTTTTTGTGCCTTAGGAAGGTTGTCTTAGTGATGTATACTCAACAGATTTTAAATACATGTTCCAACACTAAATATTTGTGTGCGGTGTAAAAAAAAATATATAAGGTAGTGAAATGGCCAAAACAAATTTATGTAAAACTTTCGTAATAATGTGTATTGATAAACTCTCTCAAAATAAAAGATACCAAATTTATCAACAATAGAAGTATTATCATTTATTTATATTTCTTTAGATTCTTAGTACATTTAAACTGGTTCCCACCCTCTGCATAAGCTTTCCTGAAAAGCACATGACTATCATGTGTAATTTCCTGTCAAATCTAGTTTGATTATTACACTTGAAGTTTCTAGTTTAATCATTCTATACAGATTTTACTACTTTATTCCATTTATTTATCCATTTTTATTTATTGTTCATTTAAAAGCATTTTTTAGCATTACATTATAGGCCATTTGCTATTGGTACAAATGGAAGTTTTTAACGACAATGACTGGATATACATCCCTGGCAGTCAGCCATTGTTATTGGTACAAATGGAAGTTTTTAACGACCTTGACTGGATATACATCCCTCACATGGTCGGCCATTTCTATTGGTCATTGAACTGCACTCATAACATTGAAAAAATAATCTCATATCAATACACAAGCATTTAGGAAGATAACAAAAATATGTGTAAACAGGACACCATGACCCACTTGCACAATCACATGTGCATGTTTAGTGAATGACTTGATCTGGGTCAAAATCCTAATTTGATATATAAAAAAAAAGGTTATATCATATAGAACATGTGCACCAAGTTTCAAGTTGATATGACCACAACTTCATAATAAACTTCCTTAACAAAAAGTTTTAACTTGATAAAGGATGCAAGAATGGGGTGTAACACCCATTAGTTTATTGATTGACCATCTTTAGTCTCAGATAAACATCCAGTGCAAAAATGTCATGCATATTCTGGTAGCAAATGAAAAGTGAGTGAACCCAGCTAGCTTAATGGTCAGTTATTTCGTCTTTCAACTTTTATTATTTTTTAGGTTTGTGATTGTTCTATAAAAACTAATAGGAGTCCAATTGGAAGGCACTTATAATCAAGTATGAAAGGGTGTCAATTAACTTTTTTTGTACAGTAAAAATAAAATGTAAATAAAAGCTCTAAAATTGCATGTGGTTATCTCATTTTCTTGGTATCATATTCTATGCCTAGATGAATCGGCCTCAATTTCATTTGTTTGAATATTCTAAATTATCTCCCCTGTTTTGGACAGGTTTGGATGATTCTTACCTCTGCCTTTAACAACACACCTGACTGGCCTTTCTCACTTATTAGATCTATTATCCTATATCTAGAGGCCATAACACAGGATCCACTAATGTAAAAGTGACCTTCATCGTTTGTAAATTGACCTTTCCCTGGAAAAGAATCATTTATTTACATTATTTACATTTGAAACATCTAAGCAGATAAAAGATATGGCTAATAAAATATATATTAATATTTCCTTACACATTTTATGAACATTTTAAGTTCAGCACTATTAGAAGTAAAAGATATTTCCCTATATTATATAATCAGGGTTGGCACCCTCAAACATATTTTATTCTACCACATTCTTATTGTGCCTGTCCAAAAGTCAGGAGCCTGAAGTTCGGTGTTTGCTGTAGGGTCATGACTATCATATTGTTTTGGTGATAAAAATATAAACTTGGCTTAGCAGTTTTAGAGAAAACTTTGAAAATATATCAGCAATTAAATGCTCTTCCTGCAAATTCTGAATAATTAGAGTGCTACAAGGATAAATTTGAAAGGAAAATGAATAATTTAATACAATTCATTCCATTTCCTTTTTTCAATAATATAAATGTTCATTTATAAAAAAAACATATTTTACTGTAAAATACTAGATTGACTAACTGTACACTGGAAGACTAAGGCAGTCATTCTTTAAATGGCTGTATAATTTCTTTAAACCGCCAGTCAGGTAAGATGACAGATGTATTCTAGGTGGTTTTACTGACCGTATCTGTCCATTAGACCTATAAAAGAGAAGAAAACTAAATAAATGACTTCAAATTCATATCTTGTCTCTAATGCATTGATTTTTTTCTTGTGGCAGCAAATATTTTAACCCCAAAACATTCTGTATATTCATGTCCAATGTCAACAGCACGTACGTTGATTGTTGTAAGTTGCTGTATATCATATTTTTTTTGGTTTACTGTTTTGTACTTAAGTCGTGCCATTAGTCTTTGTTTGAATTGTTTTGCATCTGTCATTCTTGGGCTTTCATACATGTAGCTTGCTATGTGTTTTGAGTTTTGTTGAAGGCTGTATAGTTTTATTGTGGTAAATATATCTTCATCATGTGGTCTTTATTGAAGAGTTCTCATTGGCAATCATACCACATCCTCTAATTCTAACATCCACACGTATGTTACATAAACAAGTATTCTTTTTTTGTTTTTGTTCAATTTTCTGTATTTTTCACATGCATATCAACTATATTTCCATCTTAATTTGGTGGGTATTCCATATATTTACCTTAAAATGTTTAAAATTGAGAATAAGATCAGACAATAGCATATACATTTTCTACTTTGATTAAAAGTGACCTGGTGACCTTTATTAGGTACATGCATAAAATAAGACCTAAGGCTAAGGGAAACTTTTCTACAGCTAGAAATGAAGCATTCATGTTCTGCAGTGGTCAGAACACTGTTATTCTGCAACATTTTACCTTACAAATAACACAGAAAATTATATATAAGTAACTCCAGTGATGATGTGCAAAGGAATTAAAGTTCTATTAAAAGGTACCACATTGTAAAATAATTAGCAATTAGAAGTTAGTTAAAAAGGTTACACTTGTTTACTAATAATACATTTCTCAAATAATGAATCCAGGTTCAGTTCACCCTGATTCATGTTCACCTTATTTGATTTTTTTTATTATTGTTGTCTAGTTGCATAATGTTTATCATTTGAACAGAGTATGTAAAAAGTTTGTTGAAAAATTTGTTGAATATTTGTATTTCAGCAACCTAATAATTATTTTCCTTTAGTTTGCATAGTACTGGAATACAACGATTTATCTTATTTTTATTATTCTAGTCTATCAATTTATATAGTATAATAATAAACAAACTTATAAATCCTTTTATGTTTTACGATTCAAACGCCATCAGGTTTTTTCATTCCAAGCTAACTAGTTAATAAATCTTCTTGTATTAATCTATCAAAGACAATTATTACAACAATCAGTATATGGACCATAATTTGATATTGGGCTCCGTTTCCTATAACTATAGTAAAGTGATAAAATGTGAATTACTGTAAGAAAAGTTGCAACTACATCTAAAGATGCCATTATTTTCATCAACATACAAGTGTATGCTACTCTTCCCTAGAAAAAAATTAAAATATACGAATTTCAAAGATTCTACAACCGTATTTTTGTGTCGTTTCTCGCGTTACTTTTTGCTTCCGAAGAGCATAACGCTGACTGATTTATAGATAATCGTCACCGGCAAATTCGTAACTTTTGCTTTCAAATAACAAATAACATCGACCAATGAGAATAGTGAGAAGAAAATGCCGAGAACTATAAGTATTTATGTAGCAGATGTAAGAACAGTGGCGTGATTTTTGTGTCCGATTTCGTAACGCAATTTTTAGATGATGTAATCTGCTTTGTTGTAATAGAATTCTTAAAAACAATATGCAAATATGAACTCTCGCGAGATGTTCAAACAGGTAAATGCGAGATGATTTACATTCTTGTTTTGATCTTCGTAATAATTAAGTAAGAAAATTACGTTGTCATTATGCGTTACATTTCACACGAAACAGAAGTCCAGTTATTTATTAAAATTGTTTTTGTCCTTAAGTTCTAATCATTTCCGGTCATACGTGAAACATGTGACTAACATGTGATAACGCCATTACGGCCGGATGTACGAAATACTAGGTCTAAACATTGTTTTTGTTTCCAACGGGATGTTAGCAAACATAATCTGTAGACTTGTTTCGTCTTGTTTAAAAGAGGAAAATACAATTGTCAAAGAGATTGCGCCAGAGGTCTGTTATTTTTCCTATGTGCATAATGTTACATACGATCCTGTGTGAAAATAAATGCCCAATGACTTGACAAAATCGATTTCATATTTGACAGACGTTAGAACACACTTCGTTTCCTGATAATGACGTGAAGAGTCCTTGGAAAAATTAATCGAAATTACGTCTCTTATCATTGTACCAATGCTCGTTGGATTGATTTAACTTCAGCAGTAAATATTACTGGATATTTTAGGTGAATAAATATAATTTAATAAAAAATACATGTTAATATACCGTTACACTTGGAATGTACAAAGTTGGAATCTTGTCACAGTTTTTAATTAATATTTTTTATTCATGTTCTGCAAACACTTATCAGAAACGCAATAAATTTGTCAAAGGAGAAGTAAACTTTTACCATGCATGATTGAAAGGAAGTACTTTATTGATTTTAGCCCACTAAAGTAGGCTAAAATGTGGAAACCATGTAGATGGTGTACAGGTCACAAGTATCACATTGTGCCTATTTTAAAGATTTTAATTCCAAGTTAAAAGTTTTTTTCTTTACTGGATTTAAAGAATGTTACATTGCCAATGATTTGGAATAAATTGTATATAACTGGAATATCAAAACCAAATATAAATACATTTTTTTGGCTTAAACATCAAGATACAACGATTGAGGTATCCTGTATCAATGAAGAAAATATGGAAAATTCTGAATAAATTGTACTAATTGTTTTCAAAACAAGCACATATTTAGGAGTTTTATAATACTGTTACATTTAAGATGGATTTTACGAAAAAGTATACTGTTCAGATTATTTTAAGCAGATTTTGCAATAAAATAAAACTAAAAAAATGCTTTCGGTTTCTTATGGTTTCCTGTCAGGTTTAATAAAAACTTTAAAATACATTTTAAATATTAACATGAAGCAAGTAACACTAGTAGTGGTGTTTATTTATGCCTTTTGAATTATATTGTGCAAAATAAAGAAAATAAAGATTGGTTTCCTGTTTGGTTTCATGTCACGTAAACGGTGAATCAAAATGTATTAATTTTTTCTCGAAAAACTCAATTGTTCCATTCATTCTATTCTAACACCAACACAACCCACAAAATAAAAGTTAAAATTTTAGAACTTATAAAAAAGGATACAAAAAGAAACCAAAGGCCGAATACCAAATTATGGTCCATTATATAAGAATTATCATTTATGAACAATTACACGCTCCAAAACATGCCTTTATTTGCTTAAATTTAAAATAGTACCATGAATTTCAAGAATTTATACCATCTATTCTTCATATCTGAATAAGTTTAAAAACTTTGATACAATCCATATTAATATTTTTAATAAAATTTGGGAAAACAAACCCAGGCATTTTCCAGGGAGAACATACTATATTGTCAAATGAACCCAGTCTAAGGGTTGAACTCAGTCTCAGGGTGAATGGACACAGGGCAAACATAGAAATTAAGAGGGGGAACTGACACAATACCCTCAATATTAAACTTTGATAGTCAGGTCATTGAAAACAAATTAAATTGTCGACATTTACCTTTTGTACCTGGAAATTGAGTGGAAATGAGCGAAAATGATGTTATCAACAAGTATCAAGTGAAACTGAGTGAGGGATTCAAAACCTCGGGGGGGCCACTTCCTATATAATGACTGGTAGGGATGAGCCGCTGGAATAGGTCACTATTTAATGCTTCATGATATATGAAAAGGGTGAGAAATTCAGATTAAATATATCAATAGGTTGATATTATCACTTGCTGGATTATATCATAAGTATCTGAAACTAATCAAATGTTCCTATTAATTTTTGATGCGGTCAAACCACAGTCGTAAATGCATCAGCTATTTGTCAAACCAATTAAACTCCATTTATTCAATGTGGTATTTCCACTGAGGTTAGTTGTAGATGTAATAAATCCGACCATTTGGACATTTCCACCTAATTAACATTGAAAGGTTTGTATGCATGAAACATTCAAAGACATTCCATAATATAGTGTCAGCGTCCTTCAAGAGGGAACCGCAAAAGTAACTTTTTATCAGTTTTTAAGTAATATTAATCTCAGTAAAAGTGATACTATCTGAAGTGTTACTACGTTTATCTGACAAAAAATATTTTATTGTCTTTTGAAATTGAAAATTCTTCTTAATTAAAGATCTAAAAGAGGCAAATAGAGGAAAGTGTTTAAGATGTAACGAATTCATTGGAAAGGCAAGGTGTGATTATTGTGACTGCATTGCTTCTAAACAAGAACGTGAAATGAGCGGGACCTCAAAATTAATGCATATACTAATGTACATGTAAAAGAAGATGAAAAATATCCAAATATATGTATAGGTCCGTTTTTTGTTCATTAATATATGATAAGGTATATATTTTTGATAAACAAAATATATGAAAAGGGTGGGGTACTTGATGTCTCAGCTGCTCACCCCTACCAAAAAAAGTTTGAAGTGGCCCCCCCGAGTTCAAAACACATGCACTTGTTTTCTATCCATGACAAGATCCACTGTCCCTATATCGTAATATATTATATGTAGGGATAGTAGATCTTGCCATGGATTGAAAACAAGTGCCTGCGATTCAAAAGCAAAATTTGAGAAATGGTCTAAAACGTTGTTTTGCCTTGTGTGTGAATGCAGTGTTTGTAAAGTAAATCTTTTGTATATGATCTCACCAAATATTTGAGCTAAAAGCCATACAATAACATTAAAAAGTTAAACAGGGGAATATAAATAATTTGTGGTTTGTTTATCGCGCCTTCTCATGTAGTCTCGATAACCCAGACGCATATTTAAATATAGCGTCTGGGGTGATTAACCGGACTGGTCAGATATTTATAGGGGGCGTAACAAATAATTAAATATAGAACATATCTATAAATAGCACTTCCGGTATCCCCATTCTATTTAAAAACAATTAATGCAAACAGTAAACAGTGTAACGTTACATGTATAAAAGTTATGTGATTATTAAAACTGACATTTTGTAGTTGACCCTATTTTGCCCAACTTGCAGATGGGCAAATTTAAAAGAACGATCGAAAACTGTAATTTATAGCGGTGGTCATTTTTCCTGAATTTTGTGTCACATGTAAAAAAAAATAATTAAGAATTAAGACAGAATTATTTTTCGTGGGAAAAATTTGGTTGATTATATAAAGAAACAATGTAGCATGACTGTAGAGTGCCCTCATTATAACAAGGTCTGGATCAGCCACTGTTTGTGTATAGGGGGTATCACGATCCGCTATGCGCTAAGAGAGCCCAGGTATCCGTATAGGTGGACCGTTGTACATAAAGCCATACAATATACCCTAATTTTCTGGTGAATTATAGTTTCTCCGACATGTATCCCGAACGGCCTATAATCTAGGACCTCATCTTTATATTTATTGTCATTTTTTCAGTCCTGAACATTTAATACCAATATTTACCACAAGACGATAACCAAGCAACCCAAAATCAATCTATTTTTATATTATAAAACACCACGTTTAATATTCTCTTATCTTCATACTATAAAATGCTCGATAAAATGTCATTTTTCTATATTTGTATTATAGCATACACTCTCTATTCTATGAAATATTTTCCACTTGACGTTATAAGCAACCAACAATTTATATTGTATCCACATTAGTCTGTATTCTTTATTTCCCCCCCCCCCTTTTTTCTTAGTTTTGTCTCGTTATTCTTATTTCTGTAAATCCTTGTTATAATTTATGGTTTCCTTTTTATATAATCTTTCAGATATCTGACGCACTTACCTAACTCGAAAAGCACACATCAAGTTACGTTTATGGAAAGAAAAACAACTCATACAAATACTGAGATTTCAATGTAGAAAATCCTCCATAACAACTTATTACTGGCAGATTAGTGAGATCATACAATGAGCCAACTTTTTATTTACAAAATTAACTGATCTTAAAATTGCAAACGACAGAATAGTCTGAATGTTTCACAATAATCTATATCGCCTAATCCTTTTGGGAAGAAAACATTTAGGGACCAATGTTCACACAATACCACTTTGTCAGTCTCCGTGTCCATGAGGAAATACATAAGTTAACCAGTCATTCATGAAACCCAATTTAATACTCTCTGAATACATGTATAAATCAATCACATGGAAAAGATGGAATGGGATTTGTCCCATACTGCATAACTTGTAAAAAAAATAACTGAAAAGTGTATTCTCCTACTACAAACTATTATGCTGAGTTCACACGTAATATATTATATACGAATTTGATTCCAATATCCATCATGTATTTAAGGGCAGCTTCACAGAAATTCTCCTGTACATGCGAACCTTTACATAAAATAAGTAGATTGGTATGATTGCTGATGAGAACAACCTAGCAAAGTTCAAATGACATGGATGTTCGCAAATATAATCACTGCTGGGCCTTCAATATTAAGAAAACTCCATACCATATAAATAACTGAGAAGGGCCAGACATGTAAATGAGATAAATTCAAACGTGAAAACTGTTAAATTTCTTATATGATTGTTGATTTGTTTTATTTCTCTGACATATCTGACAACAATGTGATTCTTGATTTTTGTTTTATTTACTTAATGACTGTCTGTGTACCTTTTTTCGCTTTATGGTTGCTGTCAGTATAATGTTTATACTGTGATTATAATGATTGCTGGCAGCTTCAGTATTTCAAAACAAATCTTTGAATATTTTTTTCTTATAAAATTGGAGCTGTTTATGATACAATGAAAATTCAAGTATTATAGATTTTTTTTTAATTCTTCACATTTTACACATAATATCTGTGTCCAGAAATCTTCATTGGTTTGTCTACAAAAGAAAGTAAATGTTAAAATCATATTAATTTTTGGTCACCAGCATAGCATATATGAAAAACAAAATGTTTGGAAAAAACATCATATATAAATAAACATTTTGAAATGTCTTGGTGCAAGCTGAATTCCGCTACGGCATGCAAGATTATCTCGCTGTGTTGATGACACAACCCATTGGTAGCATTGGGTTGTTTCCTGTTCTTTTGTCGGGTTGATGTCTCTTTGACACATTCCCTGTTTGTAATCTCTATCAAAATCATGCATGAACTGTTATCATTATTGAAGGCCATACCGTTGCCTATAAGTGCTCACATCCACCTTGTAACTTGGGGTGGATAACTGTTTCATTGGTATTCAAACCACATCTTCTTATTTTTATAATGTTGACCTTTTGGTACTTTTATTCTCAACTTTTGTTTAAGTCAACAGTATGTCCTCTTAATTATGTTGATGTCTACTTTTGGTAATGTATATCACTGGGATCAGTCATCGGTTGTTGCCTCATTGAGACCTCCTTTCATTGATGCTGGATCTATTGTTTTGCATAAAATCGAATTTTCAGTGTTTTCCTCATGCCATGTTTTTATTTTAAGGTTTAGAAAGCCAATTGGTATATATTCACCGACAACATTGTATGATTTCTTTTATGATTTTTTTTTAGTATGGAAAAAATGCCTTTTAAAAGTGCAAAAAAAGTATTGTCCAGTTGACCAGTCCAGACTTTGTTTACTAACAGTATATGTAAACTACTTTTTATAACAACGTGTCCCACTTCTTCTATGTTTGTTTAAGCTTAATGCATTTGTTTAAAAAAAATCGAGCACAAATCATTTACACCGTTTGGTATATGTTCAAATTGGCATCTTCTAGATATACTTTGTTTGGTTTTCTTCTGCTAATGGTTTTGGATTGCTTTCCCTCTTTTAAATGTGTACAACATTGCGCATCATTCCTCCCCCTTTTTTTTTACACATATCAAAATGCGTACTCCATTATACATTGCAGACAGATACAACAAACTTATCCTGGATGAAGTTCATATTTCATAGCACTTTCAATAAAATTTATAAAGTTAAAGATAATACAAATCAACCACAAAATGTATTTATAGCGTACACACGACTGTTCGAGTGGTCCCAGTCAATACAAAAATTGCCATTTATTATATTATTAACTGCTTGCGTAGCACGGACATACATGAAAGAATATAACTACTCAGTGTTTCAGGTTGTATTAAAATTTATGTAACAGTTTGTGTTGTTATATTATGATTATATCTTACCAAAGTTTGATGTGCTGTTATTTTCCTATGCGGTGATGGAAGCCATGCTGTCTGGTGTTTTCCACGACTTGTATGTCGTCACAGAAAAATATAAATAGCTTTAAACAACAATCGGTACACTCGGGCTTTTCAATAGTATTATCGTAATATAATTTCTTCCGAAGTCAATAACCAACTTCTTGGTTATTCGTCTTGGACATTATCTTTAAATACAAGCTAAAAAATCCGATACTATTCCGAATGTCATAAATTACCATTTTTATATCACTTGTCATCCAGACGCTCTACTTTGAAAAATAAAGCGGCTGGATGATCGAGACTACTTCTCATGTGGAGTTGTCGCCCTTTGATTTATTTCCGTCAACACGCATGAATAAAAGACGGATTTGACAGTCATTTAAGCCCCGCCTACCTTCAAATTATTTTAATCGCATAATCTATATAAAGTGCGCATATCTTTTTACTTATCAGTTATTCAAACTCATTTTATTCAATGTTACAATGTTTTTATTATTGTAAAGCTGTTTTTTCTTCCGAAAATATGCCGAAGATACATTTCAACCGTTTATGGGCGTGGCTTTAAAATGTGATGATTAACAAGTCTAAACAAGTTTTTAATATTGGCTGTATAATGATTGGTTGTTTCCTTATTATGACTGTGACGTAATGTTTCAAAACAGTGGCACGCGTATTTTACTATAATCTTTAGTGTAGTAGATTTATTTTGCGGGAAAAGTGATACACACAAGACGGTAAGTGTTGAGTACCTTTTTACGATTATATTAGTTCATGTTGTGGATGTTGTTAAACTTTTTACAATGTATGTTTAATTTCTTACAAAATAACATGTCAATATAAAAAATAATGTAAAAGTTTATTTTGGAAGTCAATATTTTTATCCATAGTGATATTTGCTATAAATAAGTGTTACGAAATCGAAGTCACTTTATAATTATTCATTTATTTTGATGTATTTTGTTTTCTAGTATTACTATGTATACTTTTTCAAAACTTTTATTGTTTTATTGTTGTAGATTACATAAGCAATATATAGAAAAACACCTTTGTGAACAATGGATTAGTCACATGTTACCTATGAAAAATAAAATGGAATCTAGCAAATCGGATGGACTGAAAATTCCCAAGGATAATTCATCTGCCTTTCATTTTTATGATAAGAAACGTGACAGTGGATATTTGACAAATTCACCAGCGACGCCTGCTACACCAAATAACAATCTTCAATTTAATTTTGACGAGGATATAGTTAGTGAAGAAAATTCTATAAGCCATAGTGCAAAGTTTAATAAATTCGAGGATAGCGGAGAACTTTCGGATGATTGTTTTTATGATGCCGAGGAAATGTCAGAAAATACGGATAAAGAAGTAGAATGTGCTATGTCGTTAGAAAACATTAGATCAGTGCCTATTCCAATATTAGTCCGTCCTAGTGCTCCTGCACCCCAGCCGTTTGACAATCATGACGTTCCTGGAAATTTGGAATGCATTTCCGAAACTTTACATTTCACAGCATATAGTTTCAATAGAGGATCACCATTAAGGTCATCAAGTCATCATTATAAAAGACGTCATTTTAGACCTATTGGTCAGAGAACAATAAGTACCCAGACTCCTCATCAAAATAGTCAGATTCTCCAGCAGGCTGTAAATACATTGTCTGATAGATTCCATCCTTATGATGCACCGTTAGCAAGAGGTGAGTTATTCTTATTATTGTTGCATCATCCATTCTTTTAAACGTGACATACATCTAGCGATAATACATATGTAAACAATTATAATGAGATCAAGGATTTATAACTAATATACGTCCTTGATTATGAGATGGGGTAATTAAATTCTACTTGAATACTTGTGTAGATTTATAATTTTGAGGGTCATAAAATGATTTCTTCTGTCATTTTTCGTCTGTACTCTTATGCTTAATGTTTGTCTCGTTCACGTGTTCTCATTTCTGCATATTTATTTATTCTCTGTAACTTGGCCATATAATTTGTAATTAATGAGAAATATCATTTTTCTATTCGATTTTTTTTAATTCTGATTAGTTGTGTTCATTCATTTCTATTTTGGGGGGGGGGGGATGTTTTTTTTTAATTGGGATGTCGTACTCAAATACACCTATTTTATAAACAAGTATTGTCCCTTTAATAGACAGCGAAACTGATCCCTTTCATAATTACATGCATGACTGAGAAATCGGAAACAGCACCACAAGTACATGCGAACAATTATAATAACTTACATAAATATATACAGGTGATGTTTTTATATATAGATATTACAAATTGTCATTGATGTCATTTTTTCTCATTGACATTGATCAAGGATGAAGGATCAAAATTCAATATATAAGTAAATAAGATTTGACACCATTTTTAAATTAATTATGACGAAAACAAACTAAAAGAATTATATTTCAGTATGTCAAATTTTCTATATACATGTATTTATTATAAACTTCACGTCTCATTTGTAATATCATTATTTACTCATGAACCTTGGCTTGTGGTTTAAAAGGTGCAGTTTCCATTTCCCTATTTTTGTTCTAGATTTGTTTTGTGTGTGTGTCTTTCGTGTGCTATCAGTAATCATTATGGACTTCTGGTGCTATGGATGCACATTTATTAAAATAATTCGTTGTCATAATATTTCGTTTCCGTCCAAAAAAATACGACATCAAAAGTTTAATTTTTCCTTCATTTTCTTTTATTCTTATCTTTATAGGTACGGTACACAATAGACTCCGTCATACTTCAGATGACTATGTGCCCCACGAACCCCTCCCAGATTTAGTACCCATGGCCAGGGGGAGAGACCGTTCCATTTCACTGCCAGATGTGCCTGCATTGAGGGAAGCCCAAGAAACGGAGGTTGGAAAAGAACTTCGACGCATCAGCGACGAGTTTCATTTCTCCTACCACACTCCGAGACAGGTACGCTCTTTTGTTATATTTAAAAACAATTATCCTAAATGTAAGTTATAGGACGTGTTTTGAAACTCTTTTAGATTCTTTGTTGTATATTTTACAACTGATGTATTTCGTCTGATTTGACAGATTGAGGTCGGGTCGGTTACTACCTGACCCCGATGTCTCGGTTGTAGTAAAAGTTTTGGAAAAGTGCCAGTTGTGATTAAAATTAAAAAGTGCATGGTATGTTACGTGCACTTTGCTTGTTGACAATATAATTATATTGTTACTAATAAATACATTGTCACTCGTCAAGGCTAGAAAAGGTTACAAAGTACATTATTGGCAACTATTGAACGGCTTATGATCTAAACCACAAATAAAAGTATATTTGATGCCCGATGTTGGTATTAGTGCATTTTAGATGAAATTAATTAAGTGGAAAGATACACTCAGTACATGTTGCCTTTGTGATCCTTTTTGAAATTAATAAGCACTTGTGATTAAGTAAACAAACACAGAAGATGTTTTTTATAGTTGTACTTAAGTATTTATGAACATGACTTTATATTGAAGTATATGTTGCCAATTGGAGAGAAGCCAATTAAGTGTGGGTGTGCTCCCTAATTTATTTATTTATTTATATTTTTTTTGTAAATTATCGCTTGACCTTTTTTGTAGCAACTCTCATTTTCAGTTTATAAGTCCTATTGACATTACGCAATCTACAGGATCATTTATGACACGGAAGCGCTTTAAATTAACAATGCGAGATGAATATTGGATCAAATTTAAATTCTCTTTAAATAACACATTTAGGGACGAAGAAGACTATTTACAAATGAAATGGGACACAGGAGACGTTAATTGAGGCCTAAAATAGAATAGAATTTTCAGTTTATTTAGTTCAATTTGAAAACGGTTTTAAATTTCTTATGTGTGCGGTATACCCTCCCCCCGAACCCCCAATTGTCAAAGGAGTTATTTGTTTGTCTTTTCGCCTTTTCACAAACTAGGGTTTTTTTTTGTTATTTTTTATTCAATTGTCATGCAAAGCACAGAAAATTTGTATTTGTTTCTTTGTGTTATTTTTTATAGATACTGAAATGTAAAATTTGTTTAAAAAAAAATATTATTCTTATATTTTCAGGCAAGAATCATGATACGACCACATCCGGGATCTTTCCCTGGAACTTGGAGATTCGGCGGCTTCTGGGACAGTTTACGAGAATTATTCACGCCTAGTCCTACCAACCCATCAGAAAATTGATACAATGCCTTTCATTAACAGTGTTCGGATGTGTTCGGGTGTTTACATGACAATTTTGGATATTTTTTTGACAATGTTCGGATACTTTTTGTGACAATTTTCCGATGTTTTACATGACTATATAATAGGATGTTTGCTCATCCGGAAGTTTGGTGCTATGCAAAAATCAGACCACAAGATTGATTGCTCAAGATGGGGGCCAAGCCCGCGATCTCATATATTCTTGGTGGTCACTAAAGTGCTTTTATTTGATTTTTTTTATTACTAACCATTTACGATTTAAAATCTATGCCTTTTTCATGTCTTTTACTAATTGATATGGTATTGTTATACCATATAAAAGAAGGCATAATTTTCAATCATGTTTAAAATATTATTGTTATTAATGTGTTTTTCTTGTTCTGAAAATAATGATTTATTTACATTTAATGTAAATCAGTTTTCAAATGATCTCAGATTTTATTTTAACAATTGTATATTTATATTTGAAAAGGGGTAATGATCAGCATTAATTTGGTGCATTAGAATATTTTCTTTCGTTCTTTCTATTCTTTCATTTTGTCTAAAATAATATTTTTTCATACACGTAGATATAGTTTTTTTCTTTGCCTGTGACTTTCTAAATATATATTATTTATTGAAATTAAATATATGATTTTGGATTTTATCTGACCATTTGATGGAGTGACATTCCAGCTCAGCGACCTCTGTTTTCATACCGTTTCTTTTTAGTTTTACTAAAAATAAATGTATGTAATTATGTATATTTTAAATATACTTTATTGTTTATTTGAATGTAAATAAATTTAGAAAAGAGATAATGGTTATTATATTCTCTCAGCCCATTGAATCAATCTATGTCTGTGACTAATTATCTAGATGAATGACTACGAAAAGATTGCGGTTGAAATGAGACAGTTATATGGTTACATCATAACATTAATTTACTTATATCAACCAGGTGAGTATATGAATTATTGTTGTTAATTTATTTTCCGGTGACCCATTGACTACAGATAATGTAAACAAATCTACAGACCTAAAATAAAACCAACACACTTGGCACTGGTCCAACTACTTAAAATAGTAACTTAGTCATTCGTGTATTGGTTTAAAAAAGGTAGAAACGTCGCACAAAGTGTATAACCATCGATTTCTAATTTACATAAGAAAATGATGTAGATTTCATCAACCTCCAGGGCAGACTCCCGAACAGAAGAAATCTTTCGTGTACCCTCAGTTTAGTCCTTCACTTTGAAATATTATGCAATGTAGATGCGATTAAATGTAAAAACAAAGACGAGAAATAGATCTGTATCGCACACGAAATAGGATACGACAAAAGTATATTTTAGAAATATGACCCATTGACCTAGGTTACTCATCTACATATATTGATATGATATTGAGATATGAAAGAAGCATAATGTTTTTGTTATGATATATCTTTTTAAAATCAAAGTTTATTGATTTTCCTTGACCCGATATTTGGAGATTACGGTTTAGTATGACTTTGCAAAGTTCTGTAGACAGGTTAAGAAACTGGAGCATGATTACACATGCTTGTGCACGAAAGAAGATCGAACTTGCACGTTTCTACGTGATTGTACAAGAAGACAACGAAGTTTGAAAAAAATTATACGAGTAGGGACAGAGTTTAAAGACCATTCTGTCGAGTTTACGAACGCATATTATTGGTTCCCTATATACGATCTCTATGGTTCAAACTTGACGAACACTGGAATATTGATTTTGGAAATCGAAGCGCCTCCCGTTACTGAAATGGAAAAGAACATAAACATTTTTTTGTGTCACGAAATTGAAATTGGAGCATCTTTATAACACCCTTTATGCATATATAGTGGTTCTGATGGGATGAAGATTGATATTCTGCTGGAGGGACGAATTTTGGAAAATCCCCCACAATTTACAATTACTTATTTTCTCACACAATGCTCCATGGATATGTTTTCCAACATCTTGTGGGGGAAGATAATTTTTTGTTTTCAATCGTCTTTCAGTGTAGACAGTTTTTTACCAGTTACAATGTAAGGTCAATTATTTTTAAAATATTATCCCTCCTCAGAATATCTAATGACTGGCACTTAAGGCCTTCATTTATGTTGAGTTCTGGTTTTCGATATATTGGGCAAGCCGAAAAACTATATATTATACAATCTTTATAATTTGTGCGTAATAACAATTCAGGCACATTGTATCCCCATTCCGGTCTTCATTTTAAATACTTTCTCAATAAATAACAGATATCCTTCATCAGTATAATCTTATCAATCTATTTTATCAGTTTATAAAAACAATCTTGAATTCAATACAAATTAAAAACCCGGACCAAATTCTAAAATGTAAAAATTCACTCGAATCTAATATTTACAACAGAGGTTGCGTATTTGTGCACCCAAAATTAATATAATACATCCGGCTGCGGTGGTAAGCACTGTGCGAATATTGAACTTTACCTTTTTTCATTGATCTCATTTGGTGCCAACGTTTTTTCTCTCTCATCATGTTGAAATTGACTTTGGACACAGTGCACCAGGGAGGAGTATTATGAATTAAATAACCGCCGGCAGAATGTGGTGATCCCTTAAGGAGAAGCCTCTACAGATAAGTTGAAAAAACATATTAAACTATGAGAATAAAAAATTGAATAAAAGTTGTATATACATAGTAGCCACTGATACAACTCTCCACCAGACAAAATTACGTAGAAGTTATCAACTATATAAGTCATAGTATGGCCTTCAACAATGAGATAAACCGATACCACATACAAACATATAGCAGATCTATATAAGGATCAAACTCATAAACAAAGTATTAGGTATTACTATTAATTACACTTGAAATAAACTTGTTATAAATTATATATATAATCTTGTGGTCATTTTATGCTAGTTTCTTCATTGAGATAGGGTCAGTAATGTTATTCATATATATCTATATATATATATGAAAACACAAGTGCTTAATGCTGAAGCGTGAGAATAACAGGAAATAATGTTTATTAATAAACATGAGAGTCATTGGCAAAGGAAATACTAAACAGTAAAAAAGGCAAACAATAAGATGTGAAATTTTTACTGTCTATATATTTATATCTACAATCGTAAGAAATAGTCTATATATAGTATATGTAATCTATTTGATGAGGTAAAAGCTTTGGAACCCAATAGTTTTCAGTTCGTACGTCCGTCTGTCCGTCCACAATCTGTTAACACTGTTTATCCTCCCGATTGCGAGTTTCGAATGCATCCTTGACGTTCCTTTTACTGAAATGGAAATTAAAAATGTTCATAAAAAATATAACTTGCATATATATATATCTATTCCTTATATAAATCATGTACATTGTATTCTGGAAAAGACCAGAACCATAAA
Source organism: Mytilus trossulus (assembly GCF_036588685.1). NCBI lineage: Eukaryota > Metazoa > Mollusca > Bivalvia > Mytilida > Mytilidae > Mytilus > Mytilus trossulus. The sequence continues at coordinate 23,903,880 of NC_086375.1, read as the reverse complement.
ATTGTTACTATAATCATCGTCATTAGGTAAATATTACTTAACGTGTCGCCTTTATTTTTTAGAAATTTAATGATATAATTCCCTAAATACATTGAAAACATCCAAAAAGTTTTCATGTTGACGAATTCTACGGCAAAATTGTAATCTTTCGGTTACAACACATTTTTTATCATGGTTGGCGGCCAAGGTTTTCCGAAAGCTTTAATGTCTGAAAATTGCATAAAATCCTCGTATTTTGACAAAATTCCCAAATTGCATAATATAATGTTCTTTTATGAAAAAGTAAGATCACAAAAATACTGAACTCCGAGGAAAATTCAAAACGGAAAGTCCCTTATCAAATGACAAGATCAAAAGAACAAACACATGCATCAAACGAATGTCATATTGCTGAATTGGTACAGACATTTTTTTATTAAGAAAATGATGGATTTCACCTGGTTTTGTAGCTAGCTGAATGTCTCACTTGTATTACAGCCGCATAAAATTCCATTACAGTGACAACGATACGTGAACAAAACAAACAGACATAATAGGTAAAAATGTCAAAAAATAGGGGTACAGCAGTATACAATGTGTTATAATCTTAGATTCAGTAGAACTTTGTGCGAAAAAAAAATATAAACCTCCTTTTATCTCATCGATGACGATTTTGATAATAAATGAAACAAGTTTGAAAATTAATATTTCAAAATCAAATTATACTATACGTTAATTAAGCCAATGAAGGTATGCTAATTATTGAAAGAATGATGCGGTGCAATGTATATATACCGCGACCTGGCTGAAAATCGGGATGAAATTAATGATGGCATCAAATCTGACACCATAAAGGAATTTTGAAAATTTATTCAACTTTTGATAACATCCTTTCAAATAATCTGAAGTCCGACATCATGATACCCATATTATTCGAGAGGGGAAGGGTCCGCATCATCATCGAATTATCGCAAAAAATATTGTTGTCAAATTATAGTAATGACGAAACTCATGGAATATTTTTTCCGGAAATTTGTAACTATATTAAGAGCAGACGCACTACATTTCCGGGTAACAGAATAAATGTGAACTATAGCACATTATTCTTTTTTAATATTACATGCTATTAACGATTATGGTAATGCAGATGTAATTTTAGCCCTTGATTTGACGAAGAAGTTACAAAAGTGGCATGATCTTCACCGTACAGGTGTGCCATGTGGAGTAGGATCTGTTTACCTTTCCGGAGCACCCGAGATCACCCTCAGTTTTTGGTGGGATTCGTTGTACTAAGTCTTTAGTTTTCTATGTTGTGTCTTGTCTTGTATACTATTGTTTTTCTGTTTATCTCTTTTTATAGCATGTCGTTGTCAGTTTATTTTTTATCTATGAGTTTGAATGTCCCTCTGGTATCTTTCGCCCCTCTTTATATCAGTCATGCATGTTCAAACAAAAACGAACGCAACTTGTAATCCCATTTTGCTATAGTCGTTTACAAAGAAAAATAGAATTAATAAAAAAAAATACATTATTATAAAATCAACAACAACAACAAAAACAGAGTTCAAATGCATTTTCAACGACTCTGAAATGTTTACCAGTGCTTTTGGTTGCTGTCATCTTTGATTGTAGATAGGCACAGGCTCTAAACTCATTTAATAAAAATAGGGATATTATTGTTACAATTGAAGGCCCTTGACGGGTAGCTTGACACACACACGCACAAAACAGTACAATATAATAAATGGCATTTTTGATATTTTTTACTTTCGTCATTAAATGAATTTAGAACCGGCCAATGAAATCTATCAAACGTTTTACAATGAGACCGTTTGTTGAAATCCGTTCTGAGGTCACTCAGTGATTATTTTGACACTAAGATTTACAACAAAAATTATGATTTTATCCTTTAATTCGATCCACACTTTTCACAGCTGATCGCTTGTTTACAAGCGAGTGAAATGGTCCATAGAAGATCGATCACTTTTTTAAAGCACTACATGTAACGCTTTCGCTCTGTTTAATACGTATAATCAGCCTTAGAGAAGAAAAAAAGATGGTTAAAGATCAATTGCAACACTAAAATAACACAGTAAAACTATAAAAGTAAAAAGTAAGTGTGAAAATGTAGTGATATATTATCTGCAAAAATCGTTTGATAACGCTGATAAAATACGCGGGTAAAAAAATTTAAAACAAGATAAAAACTCGTTTATTTGTTTTTTAAATGAAGTAGATGATATGACAACATGACATTAATATAAATGGAGTGAATTTCAACAGCATTTACTGTCATATATCAAGTTGTCTAAAATAGTGTGTCAGTCGTCTGATTAACATTCAGAGAGCCGATAATTACCGCGAAAATAACACGAACGTCAAAATAATATATCACATCTGATAACAGGTTGATCGGAAGTTGTAAATAACATGACAACATCAGAACTTAACAAATTGAATTTTAATATCTTGTCATATATTTCCTTGCAGTTAAAGTTGACTTTCTTAGTTTATCAGAACTGCTACAAAAATGATAATTTTAATACTGCATGAACCGAACGCTGAAACAGTACATGGGTTTTCTTTCAAACAATAATTGATAAGGCAATTTTTTTTTTGTGGGAGAAGAAAAGAGTGAAGTTTTCTTCAAATCAATGTTTTCGTTTGTATTGTCTTAATATTGCAACAGAAACAAATTGATTGTATTTTTTTGCGAATTTTTCCTTTATTTAAAACTAAAACAACCTCACATTCCAAACAAAATTGTCGGTGTCTTTGTATAATTTTTAAAGAAAATTTTCAAAGAACTTTTTTGTTGGACAATAGCTCGAGAGATTTTCTACTGGCAAAAAATATAAGTTAAGTTTGTACATTAGTTCTTTAATATAATTATATTTTTCTTTACTTATGCAGAGTACGTATTCGTTTACATATATACAAACATAAATAAGAGTCACTGTCTTCATTCAAACAGTTTTGTGAATGAAGAATGCTGAATGCAAGTGATCTCCAATAATGAAGCAGGACACGTAGAACATATTTTTGGGTAGGTTCCAGTTATTAAATTACGCTACATTTTAGTGTCGATGCAAGTTTGGTCCCTTGTATATTATTTACATAACATTTAGTTAACTTTGTCGAATTCCATGCACATCAGTTTGAGGTACTACCATCACCGACTTTGTAGTATATTCACCTACATAGTCCAGTGCGAACGAAAAAATATAATGAAAGTGACTAAGTATTAGTCCCTTTAGGTATGATAACAAATATAACTTTTACGCAATAGTCATAACAGTTTAAATTTTTTTAAAATAACGACAAATTCTCGTCTCTTGATATTAAGGAAGCTGGCTTCTCATGTTTTGGATCTTTTGTAAGATTTTCGGAAACCTCGGGTTTATCCATTTGAATGCCATTACCAATTTTGCCCGGTGACCCTCATTTTTCTTATTGTAAATATTTTACATATATAAAGAAAAGCCATCTGTTAAAATCTTATAAAATTTTAATTACTTTTTAACAGTTTTTGAGTACTTCAACTTGTCAATGATGAAGCTATGAAAAGTCAAGAAATAATATTTTCCCGCCAAAATTTCAATGGCTAATATCTCGAAAACAAGCACGGTGACCTATTTATTTTATTTGCTCTTTTGGATTCTTTTATTAATCCCTATTAATATAAGCTAGTTTCTTTAAAGGTTAATTACTTTGAAACTGAGAAGCGAACTCCCTTAAACAGAAATATGGTACATGTTATTAATTTTCAGAGGCGCCGCGGATCCAGAATTTGGAAGGGGACGTTATTCCAGAAAACGGAATACCGCCGAGCGGAGGAGACGACAAAGTAATTTGGGTCGATGTTATGCCAAATTTTGTTTCTGTTCAAAGGGATACGCCATCTCATGCTCTCACCCGAATCTACATCTGATTATGAACGTTTTCATAAAATGTTTCAATTGAGTTACAAAAATGAAGTTTTTAGGAGTTGAGCATCATGACAGTACAATTTATCTATACATTTGCTGTTGTTTCCCCGTCGTCCTCTGTATTTCTTCTCTTTCGCTGCTATTTTGATTTGGTTTTTAAAATGTTCTTTTAATATAAAGATAATTAGAGTTGATATGATTTCCAAAACACCTGTATGTAAGCAAATAGAGTCCATCGAAAGAATAAAGTTTATTCAAAAGAGAAATCATTATGGGTTTTGCACTTTTATGACGTCCCATTTTTAAAAAGCCTAAGGACAATGCAAAATGCATAATGATAATGCATTTTGAATAAGCAAATGCAACCACAGACTAAATGTAGACTTCCTTAATTCATAAGAAAGAAAATGATGCGTGCGCAAATGAGTTTGCACTTTTTAATTTAAGCTTTTCATTGTGCTTATGGAATAATGGATTTTCGTTAAAATGGAAATGTTTTCGTTTCTGCAAAAGTGCACGGATTATCCCTTATTTTTAGTTGGCTTCAAAAGAGGACAATCATTAAAAGCATAGTACATATTACTCATAACTGTTTTGCACATTTTGAAGAAGCATCTTACGGTCCAATGATTTCCCGCACCTGCAACCGTCTGCACCTGAAAGTCTGAAAGAGATGCTAAATTAGTGATTAAGCTTTCCGATGTATTATAATATAGTAAAGTACAGATGATAGCGAGAGATCAATATTATTAGTTTATTTTGTATACAAACAGTTGTTTATTTCTATATGATTGTAAGATTAGATAATCAGGATTGCTTACTTTAGACCAATAATGATTTAATTGATGCAGGGTCTTTTCATCTCTAATATTCCCTGTGATGTTATAAGTAAAGATCACCAGAAGCTGTCATTTTATCGATCAAATAATTCATCAATTAAATAGTGATTTGTAACTGTTAGATATATCTTAATACTTATTATATTAACCACATCAAGGGGCGATAATTGCGTCAGTACCTGAATAAATAAATCAGTAAATTCATGGTTCGCTTGTCAACTAATGTACAGGGTTTTCCATATACGTAAGAAATGTATACACAGATTGAGATGCAACAGTGGAAATCCACAGAAGCTGGGTTAAAAAAATAACTTTATAAGTAGTCTGACATTTAACTTGTTTTAGCCTGGTTTAACAGTTATCTGGTGATATATAATTGATTTAGATACGGGCCTGCCGTGTGGTATTGAAATAGCTTTTTTAAGATAAAAGAAAATTAGATAAATTATATTGACATATTTAACATCTATATTCAATGGAAAAGCGACATGTATGTATGTATGTATGTATGTATGTATGTATGTATGTATGTACCTGTATGTGGATGTTTTCCATCGAATGCGTTTAATAAAGGCAACAGCAGTTTACCGCTGTTCAAAACTTGTAAATTCATGGACAAAAAACTAAATCGGGGTAACAAACTAAAACTCAGTGAGGGAAACGCATTAAATATAAGAAGATAACGACTCAACATTAAAATGTAACACACACAGAAACGGACTATTCTGTGTTTTTTAAATGTTCATTAAACACATTCCATACCGGCACACAGCCACACGCACATGGTATCGGGAGTAGGTAAGGGAGTGCATTTCAATATTCCATGAAACGGGGTAACAGTGTCCTCCATGTTTATATTTGGAATATCAGCCCCCTCTCTCTCTCACGTGACGTTTACAATTGGTATCAGACGGACATGCCGTATCTTCTATAAAACCCAGATCTACACCATACAGATGACCTAAGGTCAAGTCATATTTTGATTTAGTACACGAAGAGGACACGGGCCCTTGTCACTTCACGAATATCGTTTTAATAGGCCACTTCATAAAATAACAAAATGCATAAATGTTTCTTTGGTTTAATAATTAATATGATCAAAGACATCTACAGGACAATAGTGGACAATACAAGATGGTCATCTGTCCGTACATATCTCGTCTAACGGTACTCTTAATTATAACGCTGACAATTTTAATGAGCGATAAAGATAACTATCAGCCACTAACTGCTGACGTGTGTCATGATAATAAAATGACAATCAACCGATTATAATTATTTCAATCACACGACAAATTATCGCCCTTGATAAGTATCAAAATGTGCATGTCATGATTCGTGGTATTTTTTTTAAATGTGCATTTATTTTTTATCTTGTCTAATAAAAAAAAAACTCAATAAAGAATGTTACAAAAAAATGTAAATTAAATTTTTATGTGTTTTTTTATATTTATTTTATTACCGTTATAGTATACCAAAATTTAATAGACATGACATCCGGCATGAATATAATTCATTTATTGATTATATATATTTTCTAAATATATACTTTTCTTCTACTGGGTCGCATTAGTAGAAATAGATAATTTTATTTTAAAGTGCAACTTAGTACATGTACATGAAATACTATATGCTAAAGTTATATATGCATGTATGTCAATAAACATGCATGTATACTAACTGCTTTGAGGCAATGATGTACTGTCGTTTATGTACGAAATATTGTATAAATAAATTTCAAAATAATATTAATCCTTATTATAGATCTGAGGCATCAATTTTCTTGATATAGTTTCAACACATTAGTATTGTTCAAAAACGTTAAAATACATATGAAATTAAACGTAATAATAATAATCTTTATTGCAAAATTACACCTATGAGGGTCAAGCAATACAATCAAACAATAATTTTATACCATACAATGCAATACAATGAAATACAATGTAATACAATGAAATACAGAGTAAAACAATACAATATATAGAATAATAGAACATTAGAGTTCATCGCATGAAAATATCGTTTACACAAGCGTTTGTACTAAAAAAAAATCTTGTTTTGAATTCCGCTGAAACACGATGTGACGATTTTAACTGTTCTAGTCAAATGTAATTTATATTCATTCATACATAATTATGATTAAGGCCAATACGCGCTTTCGCCATTCATATTCTATTGGGGTAAAAACCGAAATCGCAAAAATTAGGAGTCGAAAACGCGGGAATGCGAAATATTTTTCTTTCCGGTCTCGCATTGTCGACTTCGAGTTTTCAAACGCAAAAGAACGCGAAATGGCCTTAAAAATGGCTACTTTTATCGTTACCAGAAAGCGGTTTGTGTTTTAAATCGATGTAACTTAAATATTCACATAAATTTTACATACTGAAATTCATACGAAAATATATCAATACATGTTTTTAATTATTTCTGTAAAAGCAATGCGAGCTAGAAACTTTGCAGTAAACATCAAAGATAAATCTTACCGTATATATTTACATAGTTTTTATAGATATATATTGATGATAATAATAATAATATTGATTTTATTGTTATTATCTTTTGATATGGTAGACACATTAAACTTATTTATATAGGTTAACATTTATTCTGTTTGTCGTAAGTTTATATACAATATACAATTAGATATTAGCAAAGTAAAGGGAATGAAACATGTAATTGATGATTAAAGCAGTTATGTATTACACCCAAAGACAACCTCTTTGCATGAAAGCAGTGCCAATACTCTGCTGGTTAAATATTTGGCAACCATTAAATGGCCCAAAGTTTTTTTTATCCAGTTTGAAATGCTGTCGGGAGACATCTGCGCTAGACATAGAGTATACAAAGTAAAGATGTTTGTTTAAAACAATTAAAAAATAGGAGAACCGTGCACCTTCCCATTCGTAACAAATCGGCCGATTCCGTACCTCCGTAGACATAGACATAGAAAGAAGCGGAGTCACCCGAGAATTGCCGATTGCCATCTTCCGGTCTAGTGACTTTCATTGTTTCCGGAAATGACGCCTGGACCAAACAGAAAGCCCAATTCAGTGAATGAAGCACAATACTGTATTTAAACTAGAATCAGATAGATCTTCACCTGATAAACAATTTTACTCTAAATGCTTTGGTTTCAGGGATATATACCAACATCTATATTTGCCCCTATGTTCTATTTTTAGCCATGGCGGCCATCTTGGTTGGTTGCTTGGGTCGACGAACCCATTTTTAAATTAGGTACCCCAATTATGAGTGTGGCCAAGTTTGGTTGAATTTGGCCCAGTAGTTTCAGATGAGAGGATTCTTGTAAAAGTTAACGACGACGGACGACGGACGCCGAGTGATGAGTAAAGCTCACTTGGCCCTTTAGGCAAGGTGAGCTAAAAAGGAAGCAATTGCCTGCATGGTCCACTCACTTTGCAGAACCTACTTTATTGAATTATTGTTAAATCCGTTTTGTCCTGAAAACACATAGAAAATTTGTCACTGGACCTAAGGTCAAGAAAACAAGTTAACTTTCAATACTATAAGGCACGTCTACACTCGTGCAGACTATAAACTTAGGTTCGTCATGTGTATTTTGTCTTTTTACGACAGAACGTCAATCGTATGTACCCATCTATTCTAAGATCATCAAGAAATAGAGTGCACTGTTTAACGATGTTTTCGTTGTTCAATTGTCACATCTGATTCGCAGCCAAATTTCTTACAAATTTATCTACTAGAAGCAGGCGTTCCCACGGTACGAATCCAGTTGCTTACCACATCATAAGAAGTGTTGGAGGTATGATCGTAGTATATATTGCGTATGCACAACACGTGACTCACGTCACAAGACCATCTAAAACAGCAGACAACAAGACATCGTCCCAAAGGATTTACGCAAACACATTCCTTTCCGGTTTTATAACACAGAGGTGCTTGCACTTTCACTTGAATTTGGAACAAAGAAATCTTGGAGAAAAAATATTAGTTTATGAAACGCTGGTTTGCGGTTTGTTCGAATACGACTGCTTCTTCGATATGTTATAGTTTACCTGTAACAAACCATGCATGTGACTTCGATCACCTGGCATACACTTATCACGGTTTTATCTGTAAAGAACCAGATGTCGAAGTGAAACACCACAAAAAAAGAAAACGTTTGGTTAAACTTCGATTTTTTTAAGTCATGGGGTGTCTTGCTAAATGTAGGTCACAGTGACATGGTTATATACACGAGGGTGTCATCTTGGGGCCTGAATATATGATAGCAAAACAATCATACAAACACACAGTACTAAAGACTAACTTATTCTATAACAAAAGTTAACAAGGAATGAAATGCATATATAATCAAGAATGTCTAATAGCTTTCTTATTCTTAGATATTCTGCTAAATTTAAGCAATCTGACTTCAGGTCAACTTTTATTTATCCTTAAATATACGTTGTTTTTGTTATTCAGTTTTCATATCTGATTTGCAGCCAAATTTCGTACAAACAGCAGGCTTTCCCACGGTATGAATCCAGTTGCTTTTCACGTCGTAAGAAGTGTTGGAGGTATGATCGTAGTATGTATTGCGTATGAACAACACCACGTGACACAGTCACAAGACCATCTAAAACAGCAAACAACACGACAGTGTCCCAAAGGATTTACACAACAATTCCTTCGGTTTTGAATATACCATAGAGGTTCTTGCACTCTCATTTGAATTTGGAACAAAGAAATAATAAAGAAAAAAATAACAATTTATGAAACGCTGGTTTGCGGTCTGTTCGAATGCGACTGTTTCTTCGATATCGTTAGTTTACCAATACATGTGACTTCGCTGACCTGGCATGCACTTATCGATGGTAAAAAGCCAAATATATAAGTGAAATATCACGAACGGAAATGGTTATTGCCTATAAATGACTAATTTTGATGCTCTTTTGCATTCAAACAAATGTTTTAAAAACTTTAAAAGAATTGTACAGTACCTATGTCTCGAAAAAAATAAAATATGTAAATATATGAACTGTAAACAACAGAAATGATCAGTAATATAATATCTAAAATAAGTAAACCTTATCAGTTTATTTGTCCGACTCCGTACGAAGGAATAAGGATACATGACTGAAATTTTTGCATCGATTTCTCATCAAATTTTTGCCATTTTAAAAAATTAAATTTGTAACCTTTACACGGGTGTTTTGTTGCTGGTGGTGTTCCTATTATCTTAAACAGGATACTAGACTTTACTCGACAAAACGACAATCGACTGCTATGTTTTATATTAATGGTTGTGTGGATCTGGTTATTAAAGCTATATATAGTCATTATTTTACTTATAGCGTCTCGAAAAGATGAGAATGTTTTAATGTTACATATTTTTGCCCTGGCCAGTTCCTTGGAGCCTCATATTTCCAAACTTCGTTCGAGCGGTTGATGTCTAAAAATACGTAACAGTTGTCTCTTTGTCAATGCAAAGGAACAAAATATAAGATGTTAAAATAGTACAAAATATGGGAACATACGAGAAACTCGGAACCATTTTTTTTATATCAAATTAATTTTGGTCAAAAGAAGACGTTATTGTACATGCACTACATAGTATGATAGTCATAATTTTGGCATTGATTAATTACAAAATAATAGATATGGTCAAATAGTTTTGGGTCGTTATTAATTACTTAAAGATCGTTACGAAGTTTTGCTTATTAAACTGTAAAATATCAAATTTGGCTCCATAGTAAAGCAAGTATAACGAGGTACCCCAAGAGAGTTTCTAAAAATAGCCTTCGGTTTAAAATATTAATATATAATCTTTATTGCAAAAAAAACATGAAACCCTGACGGGTTAAAATGCAAACATAGTACAATGTATACACAAGTGACAAGAAACATAACTATACATGATAAATATAAGAAATAAAAATGAATAATTCAATGATGAAACTTGAAAATGAAAACCGTATCTCCCTTTAAAAAAGAAAAAGCAAAAACAAAAAAAAACTGAAAAAAAACTGAAAAAAAATAAAATAGAACAAATGAAAGAACCCAAAATAAATCGATACACACACCGTATAATGTAATTTTATAACTTGCTTAGAATTGCTTTATTAATGCAATGGCTAAATTGTTTGGGGATTTTGTCAAATTGTATATACATCCAATAAATCTTGTTTAAAAATTACAGAATAATCAAAAGATCCCCAATTACGAATTATACAAATGAAACAACTTCAAACTTTGACTCCATGCATATTTTTCTTCATTTCAAGAATTTGAAGTATCATATTAAATATACTCCTTCAAACTGATAACGGTTTTCTGATAATTATAATGACAAATCCATGCCTAACAATTAGTTTCTGGGAGAACAGCTTCTTTGATCACCATGTAATCGAGTTGATAACTATAGCATTAACGTTATTTCTAATTTGATTAATTTTTATCATAAATCAACTTTAATGATGTCCAGTGAAACATCTCTGATCTCAGTAGCGATTGAGATGACCAAAGTCCACTTTAATTTGTCCACGTCGTCTTTAATTACGACCGTTATTAGCTTTTCTTCACCTGACCCCAGATAACCCTACACAATGCAATGAACATAATACTATAGAAAACCAGTAATGCTAAATTTACTTTATTTTAAAAATTTTGGACAGAAATCGGAATATGAAATATTTGTTATCGGATACATTTTGCAGGTATTATATTTATTATTTCTGCGTCCGTCTTGACCAATCTATTCAACCATTTATGACGAGTTTAGTCATTGACTCGTGAACATCGGCTATTTATGATCGCAATAAGACGAAATAATATTTCTTGACACCTCTACACCAAATGCACATTAAATGTAATATTGTAATGTCCTTGATGTATTATCCTAGCTGCACCGTAAACTATGGTTTAACACAAGTAGTTTTGGGGGCCCTTTATAGCTTACTGTTCGGTGTGAGCCAAGATACTGTGTTGAAGGTCGTACCTTGACCTATAATGGTTTACTTTTGCGAATTGTGATTTGTGTGGATATTTGTCTCATACATATTTTTATATCTGTTATGAATCTAAATTAAAACAAACTATCCTTTTCTCTTTTTTATATGAGGGGTAGGGGGGCTTGGAATTTGAGTACAACATAGAAGTTTGTCGATGAGTTATTTGTCTGCTATAGTAAAACATGGATTTAATCTATAACCCAGTTTACAAGATTTCAAACAAATCCGATGTAAAGCTAGTCAGTCACGATAGGTGATCATTCATGAAGTAGTTGCCACTGGACGTTTAATCAAATGGCTATCAATCAATTAATTGACAGGGGCCAAATATATATTGAAATGACTAGCTTGACTAGGTAAATTTTATATAAAAGGTAAACAAATGAGTTACGTGAATTTTTTCTATGGATATAGACAACCAGCATTTGGCATTGCATTTACCCATTAATATTATAACTACATTTTACCAAAGACAAATATAAATAAAGAAGATGTGGTATGATTGCTAATGAGACAACTCTACACAAGAGACCAAAATGACACAGAAATTAACAGGTCACCGTACGGCCTTCAACAATGAGCAAAGCGCATACCACATAGTCAGCAATAAAAGGCCCCAAAATGACACTGTAAAAGTTTAAAGAGTTAGTATTCTTAATTCTGTCATAATTCTTACGGAACCTGCTGCAGGTCATATTGAATCAACCATCGAACACCACTAAAATAACACAATCATGAGGTAAGACCATGTATAAAGTATAACATATATGAAAACATTGTTGCTGTTGTCTTATGCTAAAGCCTATGTTATTTTCATATTCCATATATAATTTGCGATGTTGAAGCTTATTGAGACTATAAAAAAAATCACTAAATTACAACGGAAATTAATAACAAAATGAGCAGGAAGTTTGAGATCATAAGATATCTATTTTGAAATTATCTAGGTTATAATATTCAGTTTTTATTGTATACATTTTTTCCAATAACTAGACTTTTACCTTTAATATTTTGGTCTACTTACTAATTTCATTTGTTATTTCTTCAAAGACTTTTAATGAATCTATTTTATAAATTTTAATTAGTAGATGAACAAAGTTACATTATATATCTTGATCTATATTTTCTCGATAAATCACCTTCGATTAAAAAAATAGTCTTCATTGTCTACCAGCGTTCCAATATAAAATAAAAATAACTGCATGGAATTCAACATATTCAATTAAGTATAAAGAATCTAGTTTTCTTCATTATTTAAAAAAGAATCATAATTATTTAATTAATTTTATTTATATAATAGTATTATCATACTATTTTTTTATTGAACTGGAATTAAAACATTAGTTGTTTCTATGCATTATTTTGATGCTTTTGTTTTATCGTTGTCAGTAGAAACGACCAATATTCCTTATAATCTGCTTCGTAAATTCCACATTTTTGTAAGTCTGTTATAATAAATATGTGTGAAATATTTGCCGCTGGATATTTAGAAAACATCAATCAATCACTGTCTCAGATGGATGACTGTCTATATCGAAAGAACAGAAATTAATTATTATGATATGTAAGTGTCATATTCTTTTCTTATCAAATTAAAAAAAAATGAACATAATTTTATTTAGATTCGATATAGGGCAAATATATACATATAAGATTATTAAATACAAGTACGCATTCTGTTCAACAAGCTCTGGTAGTACTTTTTGACTGACAGTGTTCAGTTCACAGTTCATTTGCAAAATACAAATGCGTAACCTGTGTGTCTCATGCTTTTCGTCCTAGGCATGCATGAAGTATTTGCCACTGGACCATTTCATGTTCATGCTCGTGTAGTCATACTCTTCATTTTGAGATAGGATTTTAGCTTACAATTGTTTTGCCAATTTTCTTTATCGTCCTAAGCATGTATGAAATATTTGCCACTGGACGTTAAGCAGCCATCAATCCATGAATCAATTTTAAGCAACTGTAACATAGTAATAAATTAAAAACAAAAGATAAGCAAAATCTTTTCTTAAGTAAAAATAAGTTTAATGTACAAGTACTGACCTAGATGAACAAATACAGTTATCAAAACGTATCTTAACATAGTATTGGAGATTAGCATGGTTCATTAAAACTATTTGCACACAAAAGAGTAAAATTCCTTGTAACATATGTTAACGTCAATTTTAATTGCCTTATTGACTATCCATTTATTTACATAACGGTAAAATTTTTCTTTATGACTCACAAATGAAGATGCTGCCAATTAATTTCTAATCACTTGTTGACTTTTGTAATGCAGTAATTATTTCACACTTACAACACCACAGGGTTGTGGTCAATTTCATTCAATTATAAACGCTCATTTGTAGATGTAATGCGATAATTGCTAATAATTTGTTACAAACAACCAGATTTATAGACACGATATATTTCTATTGACAAGTAGTGTGATACGAGGCACGCGACTGGTGCCATATCGACACCCCATGACATTCTGTCTGACGCATACTCGTCCCCCGGGCAAATATGTATCGGTATGTTTATATTTTTGAATACGATCAAAGTAAAATACCTATACTTCTACGGAAATTGAGTTGTAGCTTAAAACGTATATATTGTATTAAATTAATTGCCGCAAGTTGGTAAATTGTAACCTATTTGGTAACCCAAATAATTCAATTCCTCCTCATAATCGATCTCTCCTACTTGCGAGGAGTAATGGAGTAATTGTAGATCAGAGGAATATACCGACTAAATTATTCGGGTTACCTATTTGGCAAAGAATACTGTCAACGATGTGACTGGGTCAAGTATAGTCGTTTCACTCCCCGGTCATTACACTGCACTCTGAGCGATGGAGAACAGACACGTGTATAAAAGAGTACGCCGAATGCTTGAAATTGGAAGCTTTTCTGGATCATTTGAAAATAATACAATTTCGAAGCGCTTGACCTATACTTAAGAACATCAGGGATGTATAAGTACAAATGTAGTTCGATTATAAAGTTGAATGTTTTATATCAAAGGAACAGTATAATTACTAAACAAAGTTGAACTAATTAAGCATATGAAATATATAGATATATAAGAGTTAATGTCGTGCACATTCTTTTGTATTATTAATGTTTTTAGTTTGACACGAAATGGTTCTGGGACCTTTATATAACATATCATCAGGTCCCAGATGGTTCAAGTGTACCGGGATGGTTAAAGCGATTCATATGCGAAAGGCACGCGAAAGGCGCCAAGTATCCGTACTTAAAGTTGGACCGAACGGGCGTTGATCAGCCAAACACAAATCTGATTGTGAGGAATAATATATTAATTACATCTTCCAATTGATGTTGCGAATCGTCTGCAGAAAGTACCAAGAGTCGCTTGCTAAAAGGAAAATTCCCACTTGTACAGTATTAAATGAAAGACAAAGAAGCAATGCATAATATAATAAAGGAGATTAACCAAGGTCATATAGTAACAATTTATGTCGCCAGCGAGTAATGTGATAATTATTGAAGTAAAGTATGGGAGTTTTTATGCCAGCTGGGTTTGCAAATGAAAATTATTCTTTACGTGAGTTTGACGCAGTGTCAAAATTGCCTCACTTATTGTCTTTTGTTTGTTTTTTAGGGGGACATGCGATGCAGCCATTCGGACAAAAGGATGAAGATTTTCCTGTATGAACTATATATGTATGTGTATATAGGATCAATATATTTACGGGTCTTCATCCTTTTGTGTGTTTCCAAGCTAATCATGCTTTAAAATGTTGATTCGACGTGCAATTGACATCTTATTTAGCTGTCAATTGCATACAACATTAATAACAATTAAACAAAAAAAATAAGTGCATAGCTCTTACAGACAACTTAAGAAACAGTGAGAATTTATTGCCCATAAACACGGACATGTTGCCCATTGTATATCATATGAGGGAAATTGCACTGCTACTTGACTTATTTGACAATTAGATTTGGATTCATATTTTTTTTAATTACGCATGTCGAGGAAGAATATTGTATTTGTGAAGTATCATATTTGTTATACCCTATTTGGACAAATAAAATATATCTATCCTTATATCTATATATCTATAATACTAAAATTACGAGGTCCAATTTGTCAGCCGTCATCACGTGAAAACGACGAATCAAAGAATTCAACTTTATATACAACTTATATAGTACAAAGGTGTAGATTAAAAATTACACCACTCCAGGCCCTTTTGTTTTCCACGTAATTAATATTGCCAATAATTAAGAAGTTCCGGGTCGAGTCCGATACCGATACCAAAAGTATAATAACCTGTTACTTATTACCTTATCTGTACGTTCCGCATCTGACAGGGGCACCACCAAACAGTGTATACAGGATTAATATGCAGGATTAATATGCTATATACACGGGTCATAATCACAGGATTGACACTACTAAATTGTCAAATTGTTACCTATTGTAGTATTTTAATCAGTAAGATTTTCTAAGATAACGATACGAATACTAAAAATCTGGACTAAAAATAAGGCGTATAGGTACAGTTTTCAATTTGTTAGCGGGCATGCGTGACGTAAAACAGCGAATCAAAGAATTCAACTTAATTTATAACTAATATAGGACAATGCTGTTGATTAAAAAATACTCCATTCCAGGACCTTTTGTTTTCCAAATAATTAGTATTTATCATGACCAATAATTGATTTATCCAGACGGGTTCAAACAGAAAGATTTGAAAGCAGAGAAAACTGTGAATCTTATAATCGGCATGATTTTATCAGATGACAATACTCATACTAAAGTAAGGCTTGTGCATAGTTATAGACTTTAATTCAGTCACGGACCCGCGATGTCACGGGTGTGTTCTAGTACTTTTTATAAGTCTGTACCTTAAAATAACCACAATGCGTTTCTTCTTTTTTAATGTGTTTTTCGTTCGAAAAAAGTACGTATCAAATGAAATATACATTTTACACAGTACAAAAAAAATGTGCTTTGCCATTTTATTTTGGCTCATACTCCAATTTAAACCAAACAATTGGTGACTGGACTTTTTGAGATATCGTTTGCATGTGGGTTAATTGTGTAATACATTTAGAAACTAAATAGGTTTGCAGATAAAAGGCATAGTATTTACTTGCTTTTATTTTAAGATATCACTTAGATAATTCGATAACCTTGAGTCAGCGTTATAACCTTTGAAATAAGGCATTGGGCACACGCCTTGTTGTAATATTAGGTAGACAGATTCTAAAAATACAATAGCTAACAATGTTGATTTTTTTTTTCGTGTAAATATACATTTTCTTGTAAGATGCAACACTAAAAATAGCGATGAGGTAACCTATTATTGATCGAAAACATCAAAATAAATGCATACTTCGGCAACAGGAACTTCAATTTATCAAATTCAGAGAAACAGAAACTTTAACATCAAATTAGAGAAACAATCTTCAAATGAATTCGGAGATTCAGAAACTTCAAATCAATTTCATCAAAACCGAATTCCAAATCAATTTCATCGAAACCGAATTCCAAATCAATTTCATCGAAACAGAATTGCAAATCAAATTAAGACTCAGAATCTTCGAATCAAATTCTGAGAAACAGAAACTTCAAATCAAATTTAAAGAAACAGAAACAGCAAATCAAATTTAAAGAAACAGAAACAGCAAATCAAATTAAGAAAAACAACTTCAAATCAATTTAAGACTCAGAATCTTCGAATCAAATTCAGAGAAACAACTTCAAATCAAATTCAGCGATACAAAACTTCAAATCAAATTCAAAGAAACCGAAACTTCAAATCAAATTCAGAGATACAGAAACTTCGAATCAGATTCAGAAAAACAAACTTCAAATCAAATTCAGAGAAACAATTTCAAATCAAATTCAGAGATACAAAAACTTCAAATCAAATTCAAAGAAACCGAAACTTCAAATCAAATTTAAAGAAACCGAAACTGCAAATCAAATTAAGAGAAACAATTTCAAATCAAATTAAGACTCAGAATCTTCGAATCAAATTCTGAGAAACAGAAACTTCAAATCAAATTTAAAGAAACCGAAACAACAAATCAAATTCAGAAAAAACAACTTCAAATCAAATTCAGCGATACAAAAACTTCAAATCAAATTCAAAGAAACCGAAACTTCAAATCAAATTCAGAGATACAGAAACTTCGAATCAAATTCAGAAAAACAAACTTCAAATCAAATTCAGAGAAACAACTTCAAATCAAATTCAGAGATACAAAAACTTCAAATCAAATTCAAAGAAACCGAAACTTCAAATTAAATTCAGAGATACGGAACCTTCAATTCAAATTCAAAGAAACAGAAACTTCATATCAAATTCAGAGTAACAGAAACTTCAAGTCAAATCCAGAAAAACAAACTTCAAATCAAATTCAGAGAAAAAACTTCAAATCAAATTCAAAGAAACAGAAACTTCATATCAAATTCAGAGTAACAGAAACTTCAAGTCAAATACAGAAAAACAAACTTCAAATCAAATTCAGATAAACAACTTCAAATCAAATTCAGAGATACAAAAACTTCAAATCAAATTCAGAGATACAGAACCTTCAATTTAAATTAAGAGAAACCGAAACATAAAATCAAATTCAGATAAACAGATTTCAAATTAAATAAAAATAAGAGAAACAGACTTCAAATACAAAGAAATGGAAACTTCAAATCAAAATCAGAGAAACCGACACATCTAATAAATTCAGAGAAACAGATTTCAAAACAAATTAAGAGAAACAGACTTCTCGCTACATTTAAGACCCATTGCATGGTGGCCTTCGGCTGTTGTTAGCTTTATGGTCGGGTTGTTGTCGCTTTGACACATTCCCCATGTCCTTTTCCAATTTGTTCATATTCAAAGAAATGGAAACTTCAAATCAAATTCAGAGAAACCGAAACATCTAATAAATTCAGAGTAAAGGACTTCAAATCAAATTAAAAAAAAAAGAATCTTCAAACCAAATTTAGAGAAACAATCTTCAAATAAATTCAGAGAACCGTAAACTTCGAATCAAATCAAAAAAAGAAACTTCAAATCAAATCAGAGAAACAAAAGTACAAATCAAATAAAGAGAAACAGAAACTTCGAAGAAACAGAATTTCAGATTAAATAAGGAGAAACAGATGTTAAATTCAAATAAATATATAGTAACTCCAAATAAAATCCAGAGAAACTGGAACATCAAATAAATTCAGAGACTCAGAAACTTTGAATCAAATTCAGAAAAACAGAAACTTCAACCCAAATTCAGAGAAACAATTTAAAGAAACAAACCAAAAATCAAATTTAAAAGACTCAGATAATTCAAACCGGGAAAGAAATAGAAACGATGCTGTTCCTCAATATTGAGAATGAACGAAAATATAAAGAAAAACAACTGCTTATAACTAGAATGGTTCATTGCATTGAAAACCCCCGATATTTGACACATAATGACAGCAGCGTACCATGGTATGCAGTCAAATTAGGTTTCGATGAATTTTATATAATTTGAATTTATTTTCAATATAAATTAAATTTTTTAATAAAGAATGAAATTGAACGGAAAAATTTCAAAGACTACAAATCAAAACATCATTGATCTATATGACTTGGCTGGAGCCTATATATGTTAATGGCATGCCCTAGCCTATAACGAGAATAAAACTTATACTTTTCGTTAAATACAGGTTGGTGTTTATCTTTTGTCTGGTGGTATAATTAAAGATTAAGATCAAGTGTAACTCTTCCACAAAATAACTGACTCAAAGTGTGAAAATTTAATATCTACACCTGCGTCTTCCCATATATTGATATCTTAATTATATATTCATCTCTGTCCATTGCAGTTTGTCACACCAAAGAACAATAATCGTCTGCAAGCAATCCGACCTCGGTTGTTTTATAGCCTTGTAGTCCGCACGTCTTTAATTTGTCTTGTCATGAAGTATCATTGGTTTGTTCATTTTCTGCTAAAAATAAAAAAAAATGCCGAAACACTCGAGTTTTCACTGTTCCAAGCAATAATTTCTTCAGCAGAATTTTGATAAAATTTTCGGAATTCTAGAGATTTTTCAATAGTCTTCAATTTTGTTTTATGTTTGGCATTCAAACTGTTAAGGGGTGATAGACAGAGAGACACGCGAAGATCTGTAACTGTTTGTCACAAGTTAAAAAAAATATAACGGTTAGTTAAATTTAAGGAGAGGGTTCTAAAAAAATTATTTCCCAGAATGAAGAGTTCAAATACACTTGAAGCGAAGCGTATAAACATTTGTTACAAGGAGGAGCTTCGTATTGCGTTGATCACAGAAAATAAAACCCCAAAACAATTAACAGCATGGAATCTTTATACAATGGTAGAAAATATTAAAAGATGCATCTTTGTAAATTGTTAACTACTTGAAGCCAATTTAAGTAATTTGTCATCTTAATGAATGCACGTGCACTAACGAGTAGATACACATCAAAGCCACTATGCTCCTTTACTTTTATCACATGACCAATTTGTCAAATCACATCATCAAAACGTTTCCTAATTAAGTATATCATCCACTGATAACAATTGTCTTTATGTCTCTGTGTAAAGCTAAACATTATAATGACTATCAGATCTGTTTCTTTTATATCATTAACTATCATTCATAATATAGTTGCTGATAATATTTAACAGTTGGTCTAATACTCTTCATTTTGATATTACACGAATATAATTCATAAATCTATTAAAGATAATTCATGGCAATGAACTATCCGAATTTTAAGACACTGTGACAGTTCAGTCTTAATATATATCATACCAATCTATATAACCACGATTACGGAACCTTACGGCTTCCGTTATACATGCACTTGTATATAAAATCTTTTCTATTTGTTTTTCAATTGAAATTAAGTCGACTATATACACGGCCTCCCAAAAAATCTATATTTGTCGAAATCACGAATTTAAATTGTGTTCACTAATTGACGAATTTGTCATAAAAGATTACATTTGTGTTAACGAATTTCCAGAACTAGTTATAACAGTTTTTGTATACTATAAATTATTGGGAAAAGCTTGTAACTGGGGAAAATAAGAAACTTCCTGTTATTCTATACAGTCTTGCTACTGGTAGTTATAATGGAAATATAGCTTGGTGTAAGAATGTAAAATCTGTGCTTGATAACTGTGGACTATCAAATATATGGAACTCTAAATATTTTATAAGTAAAAACTGGTTGTATGATACTGTTAAATTAAGATTAACTGACCAGTTCAGACAGACATGGTATGCTACTGTACAGAATTCTCCAAAAGCTCTTAATTATAACTATTCAAAAATAGTATACATTTCGAAACCTACTTTGATATTTTAGATGACAAAAATATTGCTTCTTTTTGTAGATTTAGAACGCTGAACACAAAAATTCCTATCGAAATTGGTAGATGGCAAAACATTCAAAGAGAAAATCGTATTTGTACTTTGTGCAATTCCGGTGACATTGGCGACGAGTTCCATTATATTTTAAAATGCTCGACAATAAACGATAGTAGACAACAGCTACTAAAGCATCATTTTATAAACAGACCAAATATTTTAAAATTTCAAAGTCTAATGAATAGTAGCAACCCGTCTGAACTAAACAATCTGTGCAAGTTTATAAGAATTATTATTAAATGCCTAGAATCTCCTGGGTAATCACTTTATGTCTCTATTTTACATTTGTATTTAAAATTTATACTATGTTAATTTATTTGTATATGTCTCTGTACCATTGTACTTTGGTTTGTGAGAATAAAGATATATATGTAATTCGAGATTACAATTTAATTCGTTATCACAATTAATAGTGATAACGAATTTTATAAATAGTTATAACAGATTAAATTCGATTCGAAGAAATAATTGCAACAAATTTAAGGTATGGTCATCAATTGCTCGAAACAATGCTGTTTGTTCGGTGTGCTCACTCTAGATTTACGTACAAAAAGAAAATATTCAATATTGAAGGTTCCATAAAAGTAGAAGGGTGTACTCGAAAACTTACGTTTGTTGAAGGGTAGATTTCGGAAAATTATATAATGCTAAGGATTATGATAAATATTCTGTAACTGGTATATTAAAAGAGCTTTCTGTATTTCATTATAAAAATAAGTAAGTATCACGGTCAAGCTTCTAACTTAAAAACAATTAAAGATATGTATAATCATAATATTGGTACCAATAAACGTTTAAATCAATGTAGTTGTTCTCAATTCAACAGTTTTTTCCCCCGCTGAAAACATATTTTTAAAGACGCAACGTATTTCAGGAATATTCTTAATTTACAGTAAGCAGACAAAATAAAAATATTACGATTATTTTTGTTTAACTAAAAATAAAATTATTAATCACATAAGAATATTAGAGAAGTTTTTGTGAGGTGTTTGCTTCATCATAACCATTACCCCGTGATTGTATTAAAGGAGAATAGACATTTTCCCATGCACTCATCGGCTCTTTCACAAAGAATTTGCATTCCTGCCAGAAATCTGCAGATACTTTTGGCTTACATAGCATCTATGTCAAATAATTGAAACAACCGTTATTAACATAAATAACCAGCAAATAAGACAAGATAGATCGTAAATTATGTTGGCACTTGTTTTTCAAATGAGCATAATCATAACGGACATCATAAAATAAGTATGGGAATAATGAATGCTCCCTCCCCATGCCATGATGAAGTTTTCTGTGATGTATGACTGTCGGAGAATAGTGATGTGTATTGAAAACGTTGTTTACATGTCAACATCCAGCGCTTTAAACTAATTAAGTCACAAAGAGATTTATTAGGCACGTGCGTTATCTGATCGCTAGATAAAGCAATTTGTTGGAGTCAATTTCTTGCGGCTAGAAGTATATATTTCCATCCAAGTGTCTGTTTCTTATCGGTTTTGACAACTTGTTTCGATAGTGTTATTTACTTCTTTGATAAAAAAGCTAGAATATTTTTTACTTAATTCTTTTAACCGTAAAAACAAATTTTATTTGGCAAATAATTAATTAGAAAGATTAGAGTTTATCGCTTCTAAGTTGTTTGAGAAAACAATCACGTCTTGGAAGTCGTTTTATCTTGTATTTTAAGGTTCTAGTTAGTGTCATTTGTACAAGGCCAATTGGCCTCCAGTTCACCGGACCAGGACACCGATCCCTTCACTCGCTGACCTTAAAATATCATATATCATAATTAAAATTTTGAACTGGTTTTCTTGGGTTATGCTTTAATCATTAACACTATTTTACGAGAAAATCCAAATCATTTCAATAAACTGATGTCATGTCCTATCATAGCACCCAAACTCCAAATTCGGACTTTCGAACATCTATTTAGACCTATACTAGAGTTAACAAGTTGATCATGACCACGGCCAATTGTGGTCATTGGCTGCTTTCATGGTCACAGCCAATTGTGATCATTTGAGTTGGGTCCCGTCGATCGACATAACCATGGTAAATTGTGACCATTGGCCTGTGATCCTGACGATTTTTATGGTCACTTGTGACTATTGGCCTGTTCTCCTGGCGATGGACTGGGCCATAGTCTATTTTGACCATTTCCTAAAATAGGCTCCTGCCGATGCCATGGGCATGGTCATGGTCAATTAGTTTAATCTAATTGCTATACTAGCAAATAAATATTAGTAGATTATATAAAAATAGTATAACTAAAACGTTATGATAATTTTAATACATTTTTCATTGTTACAATTATATATTAATAAGTAAGTTTATTGAATAAATGCACATTTATACCCCAATGGGGTTGAAGGCATATACAAATGAACACAATACATAATACAAATATAGCAACAAAAGAACAAACATTATATACATATAAGTATCTATCATGCAGTTTAATAAGTGCCATGTATTTTTTAAAATTTTAACTAGTGTTCTGTTGGTTGATAACTTTTAATTTTATATTTATGGACATCCCCTTTTTTGAATTTACCTTAGAGTTCGGTATTTTTGTTTTACTTTTTGAAATGTAGCTTTCCTCTTCCACATTTTTAGACATGCTTTCACAAGAAACTATTGTTTATCTAACGATCCAATAATCTGAGAGTTAAAGAAAAATGAATTTTGGGTCCTAAAAACAACAATTTTAAATTCCCCTTTTTATATTGCACCATGTTATATCTATTTATATATATTTAGGATTATGTTATGATGTGTAGTATGTGACAATGATCCGGCAATTCAACGATGTAAAATAATGGATTGATATTTATATAGAGTCCTAAATATAGATAAGATATAAATCCCTTTAGTCATGAAAAATTTTGAATAAATAGTATATTTAAGAAAGGTCTGTCACCAACCCATGAACGACAAAAACAATCGAATTATGTAAATAAAAATAATACTGTTATCCCTTCAAGATGCATATATTGAATGCACATCATGTCTGGCTTCTTATTTTATTAGGTCAATATCAACATGGATATATTGATCCTCGCGTGTTCATTGTTTTCCGTTGTTTTTTTTTGGGGGGGGGGGGGCATTCCCTATAAAGGTAAACCAGTAAAGTTCTTCGGATGCTGGCCCCCTTACTAGACAAAAATTGAAAAGGATGTTAGAAGTCTATTAACCATATGAAAGTCCATAAGAGAACGGGCACCCATGCATCTACCTTAAATCTCTTTGTTACTTTTGGACATATTTTCATAGCTCCGTTGGTTCTCCTGGCTTCTACCTATCAATGGGGGGTTTTGGCGATCCTAATGAAGATAAATCTGACGCATAATACGAAAAAAACACTTTTTTGTATGAACATCCGATGTTGCATATGTAAACCGCAGCCTTCAGAAATCGTTAGACCTTCGTCAGTACGAGCCATAGCGGTGACAAAAGAACAGCTTTCAGCAATAAACATTGTTTTCAATATAAACAAAACAGAAACAAAATCAACATTTGTCAGTACTCGCCTTATAGATAACATCAGGGTTTTTTTCACCAAAGAAAAAAAGAAAGACTTTGATCTTTAATATGGCAATATTTTCTTTGAACACGTACAATGAAGAAGCAGCAAATTGTCCCATATCAAAGAGCCGTTTTGCACGTATTGTAAATTAAATGCGAAGATATGTTGGACCATTTGGTCCTCTTACGCAAACTGTGCAGATATTAACCTTGTAATTGGCGATATTGTCACAGAGATATATCACCTAATATGTTTATTATACATGCAGTTATTGAAAATTTTCTCATCTCAGGAACAAAAAAAAAATAAAAATTTTGTAGCAATAATAATAACATGTTTATTATTAAATTATTGAAATTTTCTAATCCCAATAAAAAAAAATTGAAACAAATAATTATTTCTCGGTAGGAAAACCAAAGTCTTGAGTATATATATATATTTTTCTTAATAAATACGCTTAGAAATGTACTCAACTGGTTGGGTTTAACGCTTCAAAAAATAAGTCTTTCTAAAATAAATTAATTATATTAGTTGTATTTGAAAAAAAACTGATGTATACTTATGGAATAATTCCGCTAATATTTGAAAAATCGTCCTGAACATGTATGAAATATTTGCCACTGGACGCTAAGCAGCAAACAGTCAATATATTTGGCAACACAAACATGCATTTTGTCTGCTCTATGGTCGGGGTGTTGTCGATTTGACACATTTCCAATTCCTTTCTCAATGTTTTTTTCTTGTTACACTGTCATGTTAAAAAAAAATTTTTTAGGAAAATACTCTTTGAAAAATGATTTCTAGTTGAATTTGGATCAATTTGACAAATTTAAGATCTATAAAATGCTACATATAATGAAATTACAAAAAACTCTAAATATTTCAGGAATTTTACATCTACATGTCATATACATATTATAGTAAATCTTTCCACTTTTAATCTAATTGCTTACGAATTGTTCAGTAATAGAATACTTCTGCACATGTGTATAAAGAATGTCTAGCATGTTGGTCAATACAAATTGAGTCTGATGGAGTGATTCTATACAATCGTATAGACGAATGACTATTACAGAAAGTAGAAGGAAAATAAATTATAAAGTTATAAATCTGAATAAAGACAAAATAAATTGGTAAAATTTGTGCAGTTATATGCTACTTTATAAAAGAAAACGATAGATTGGCTTGGTCAGGTTTGTGCAGTTATATATATGCTTGTTTATATGAGAAAATGATTGATTGATTAATTGTGTTTAATGCCACTGGTATACTAGTATATCACAGCTACCAGTTTGTATTGCATGCGGATGACGACATGTCCCCAGAGAACCACAACTTTCGTGAGGTCAGGAAAACTGACAATCTTCGTCAAATCCTCTGTGTTGACCGTCTAGTAATTGCTGACCTGTCAAAACAATTCTTCACACACTTTACCTGTCCAATTTTCATTAATATAAGAAAAGTACAGTTGAACATCAATTTAAGAAATATGTAAAACATTTATAATCTTATTGTAAAAATTAAAATGAAGTACAAAAAAAATAATGATATGCGGATGCATCACCACATCTGGTGTTCTATGCAGAAAAATCTTAATTGCATTCTTGCACCTTCTTATAAAAGGACATTATTATAGATTTTTAATAATGCAATGATTGACATTGTCCTATTTCAGTAACAACTGTGCATATTGTCTCATTTCTGTAACAACTAGATGACAATGAAGATAACTTTGTTAACTGATTGATGATTGGTTGTTTAATGTCCAGTGGCAAATATATCTGGCATTTTCAGGACGATACAACTTTGAAAAATAACAAAGTCGGACATTACTATATTTTTAACCAATTTAATTGGTATATGTGCACATATATGACAAAGTAATCCTACTTTCCACCTTACAGATTGTTAAATAATGTGGTTCTTGTCCAGTGATACTCTTCTAATGATTTTTTGTTTATTAAACTAAATAGTAAAGTAAAACAATTGCAAAAAGCGAAATGCTACAAAATACATAAGATCTAATTCAAAATAACCTTTTCATAGATCCATATACAAATATAAACAATCTTTTTATGACACATTTTCAGGCTATTTTTGATACCATTTTTTTCAATCCAAAGTTTAAGTTGTAGGGAAGAGGTCAGAAACCGAAATCTACATTGATTGATTATATCTGTTTTTTTCATGCACATTTACAAATATTTTCTTCTTTTGGTCTTGGCAAGAATGGATTTTACATAAACAGATTCTGTCACTTTATTTTAGTTTTGTTGCAATGCTTAAATAATCTTGCACATTTGTACATGTTAAAATCACAAAAATATGTAAAATCACAAAAAAACTGAACTCTAAGGAAAATTCAATCGGAAAGTACCTAATCACATGGCAAAATCAAACGAATGGACAACTGTCATATTCCTGACTTGATACAGGCATTTTCGAATGTAGAAAATGGTGGATTGAACTGGTTTTATAGCGCTAAACCTCTCACCCGTACAACAGTCTAGTCTAATTTGATGTTGTAATTTAAGTTGTATCTATGTTTAAACTATTTAAAGAGTTATCTCCTCTGAGGGCAAATTTCATCTAATATAACTCGAATAACATTAACTGTTAAAATTCCATGGAAGATCAATTGAAGGATCCAGTATTAAACATTAAACTTTTTCAGAATAAATAATTTAAACAAGGTCATATGTATTTGTTCACAAGGTAACCAACCCCTACCCAGGTACAAATTATTGTCCAAAAACTTTTTCCTTGCACAATATATGTTATGCTCAATTTTTACATAGAAAGGAAGATTCATTTGAGTGTAAATTTTTTTAATATTTTAAAATTAATAATTTAACTTCAAAAAATTTGATAAACTGTTGACACAGAGTTGTCTCCCCTATCACATAAAACTCAGAAAATTACAATCTGATGGACAGCAGCATTGCTTATTAATTCAGTCACCTGACCATGATTGAGTGGACATGGCCTGAAAATGGTCAACTAAATGAGATGTACAGACAAAAATGTAACTTTATAGATAATATTGTTGCTTTTTGAAAGTACATGTAGTTCCAATCAAAATACCTTGAGTAGAAAAAGTTGAAATAAAAAATGGATAATTAATTCAAAGTCACTGGACTATGTCCTAGGGGCAGGGCCTCAAAATAGTCATCAAAGTGATATGCACTGATAGTAATGCAACTTCATAGTACATTTCAATGAGCTATCACAATTCTTTTCCTATCAAACTAACTTAAACAGAAAACTTCAATTGTTGATGCCACAGCTGGGGTCATAGATAGAAAACCAATCCCAATGTCTCTCTTTCCGTAACTGATGTTGCAGGAGAAACAAAAAACTGATAAAATGAGGATGTATCTGCACATCTGGGATTTAATGCAGATGTAAAAACTCGCATTTTTGCACATTCATAAGGAAATAATTATAGATTTTTAATAGTGCAAAATCAATATTATCCCTTTTCAGTAACAATTAAAAATGTTTATGTTTAGATATCTGCCTACCCTGGTACATCATTCTTATACAAATTATTTAAGATGTTTGCCTCGCCTTGTTAATGCTGCTACATAGCAGATGAAGCAAATACCAACATTAAAGTCTTGAGAAATCATTCAAGCCAAAAAATGTATTTTGACTCAAACCCAAATATTTCCACTGAAAAAAATACCAAACTTATAAAAACAGATTCTGCCACAGAAATATCAATTGATTTTCATTTTTTTTTTACATCCACTGTATAGGGTGTTTCTTCCAAATAAAATGTCTTTTGTTAAAACTGTTATCGCAGCTATTTGTCTCGGCACTTTGAAATTTTGATAATGCTCATGTTGAAATTAAATTACAATACTTTAACATGTAAGTTATGCTCATATTCAAATTCGATGAACCATGACTGAAGGTACATGGCTTTAACAAATATCTATGGAAATGAGATGTGCCAATGTTAATACAACTGCATAAAAAATACCCTTGACCTAACATAAGTCTTTCCCTTTAAACAAACATCAACTTGAAAATATATAAAAGTTTACTATATAAAAGTTTCAAAAGTCAAAGAACCATGATGAGGCATCATGAGGGGGTGGAGCTTTTTAATTTCCTTGGAAATAAGAATTACAAATACTAATAAATTTGCATACCACAAATATCATTGACTTCATATTAGCAGTTGATCTTAAGCTGATCTACATTGTAATTACAAACTTATACATATAAACTAAAGAAATCAAAAGACCATGACTAATGGGACAGGGCCAAATAATCTCCACGGGAATGAGATGTGCCAATGCTTATACAAGTGCATACAAAATATCATTGATCTACCATAAACTAGATCTAATCACAAAGTAATACTTTGTTGACCTTGCGGCCAGAGACAGCAAACCTATGTCTCACCAAATAAAAAAACAAAAGTCTTAAAGAGAGTAAAGTTTAAATAAGGTTTTAATTGCACTATAAAGATAATCTGAGTCCAACACTTTGTTCTTAGCATTATGAAGTACTAAGGAATCATAGGAGTACAAGAGATTCATTTCATCAACACTGTTCAACCAAAAATCTGATTCGTTAGCTATCTAGTACACTATCTAACCAATCTTCTAAATCATTTTCTGAAAACAAAGAAAATCAACATGAGTAATCTCCCTTCCTATTTGTGAAAAATTGACTTAAAAATTTCAACGATTTATTTCATTGTAACATTAAAACTTTGTTTGTATTCTTTTATACTGTTTAATACTATTTTCACAATGAATACCATGTAATTGTGGTCAGTTACCTTTTTTGCAAAAAAATCAGCCTTCATTATAAATTAAAATAATTTTTAACTGACATATTTGTCCAAACACTGTTTTCCTTGCACAGTATATGTTCATATTTCATATAATGAAGATACATCTGAATGTCAATTTTAAAGATTTTAAAAATAAATAATATTATTACATGTACTGTACAGTAAGATGAAGTACAGAAAAAAAACTGATTTAAGGATGGATCAGCACATCTGCTATTTGATGCAGACGACTAAACCTCACATTTTTGCACATTTTTCAGGACGTTTTAATAGATTTTTAATCAATCCAGTCAGGTTGCATAGCCTTTATTTTGGTATTTCATTCTTTTTTGTTTTACTGTTTTTCATTCATGGTTTGTAGTTTGTTTTAGGTTATTTCTTCATTTTCTAAAATAATGTTTGTTTAATGCTTAACCTCCAGTGGCAAATAATTCTTGCATGTTCAGGAATATTTGAAAAAAAAGGTGTACTGTGAATTCATTTATTTTCGTGGGTACTAATTTTCGTGGTTTGAGGAAAACTTACATTTTCATGGATATTTAAATTCGTGGTTTTGGCAAAGTCTACATTTATTACTTAAGAAAATTTGTGAATAGTTGCACATTTGAATTTGAGGTTCTCCTTTACCCATGAAATCCACGAAAATTGGTATCCAACAAATATCAATGAATCCACAGTAATTCAATCCACTAGACAATTTTCAGTCCTGAACAAGACTGAATAAGTGGGCATGTGCATTTTCTTTACAAACAGAACATATCTGATTGTGAAATCACGGATGATTCTCTCGTTGAATTTTAACAGCTATAGTTTTCTGTAAATTTTTTCTTTTTATGAATTTGAAAAAAAATCAATAAACTTGAGGCAATATAAATAATTCTCCACCATTTGTCAAGAAATGATGCTATCCCAAAATGCATCATTTTAACATCAAATAAACAAAAAACATGTCCTTGTATTCTGCCTGGATTTACTTTCCAGCAGTGAGCCAGGATTGTAGGCTATGATTTGTCTATCTTTCTAGGAATGATAATGTTTTTCACATAAGGACTTGTGTATACAATGTGTGATGGTGCTGTAACATACCTTGTGTATCTGCAGTGGATTTCTTGTTAGACTCTATGGTTTTTTGTTTCACTATTGGTTTATTTTTCTCTTGCTCCCCTGTGAAAAAAACACATATAATTACTTGAAGAAAAATAAAAGGCCAATCATGTATAGGGGAAGTAACTCTCGCAATTTGTTATTCAAATCACTAATCACTAGAACACACCCGCGAATAGCAGGCATTTAGAATTTGGCTAAAAGTATATAAATTGTTGTAGGGAGAATCTTTGTAAAATGTTTTATGTCTGTAGAATTTCAGAAATGGTATAAAAATTCATAGGTACTTGGAGATAGGACAATTTTTTGAAACCGTCTTCCTTTTTTCCAAAGTCCGATTTTTTTTCTCTGTTTTTTTTTACCTGACGAAAGCAAATCATCTAAATCATTCTCTAGAGATGAAACTGTTTCACTTTCTGGATTCTTTGGCACTGATTGTTTGTTTACATCTGTTGACGGGTCCAATACCACATAATCTAATAATTCATCTAAAGCATTAGATTCTAATGTTAATGATTCATTTGATCTTCTTCCAGTCTTTTTTACAATACTGTTTTCAATAGTCTTTTTATCTGCCGAACATGATACTAAATTTGAAAATTTATTTCCTAGTTTTTCAGTATATTTTCTCTGGTTTTCTGTTGATCGTCTGTCAAACTCTTCTATCTGTTCAGCCTATTGTAAAATACAATGTATAAATAATAAATAAGTATATATTGTTTTAATAACATATTTTTCCAGCTAATACAGAAAAGAATAGGTATGGTGATCTGTGGTTGCTGACCAAGGATTGACCAGACAAGCTTAATTATCTTCATCTATCAAAGTGAACATATCAAGTATAACAGATTACCATTATTTAAGTGATTTTATTTCAGGACAACAATTGTCTAAACTTCCAGTTTTGAAGGCAATACATTGACCTATAATTGTTATTTACTTATACATTGTGACTTGGATTGAGAGTTGTCACATTGGCACTCATACCACATCTTCTTATTTATTACTGTCATTATCCCATCACCTTTGAGGTATTTAAATACCTATTGCCTGACCAGAATAAAAAATTGTCAACACAATTTGTCCATTTAAATTGTACACAATTTGTCCATTTAAATTGTACAATAGGTATTGTGAGAGCTCATCAACAGGTGGTCATTTAACTACCCAGTAATTTTTTTTCACTATTTCTAAAAGATAAAATTTATATGACTGATAGCTAGCTTGCTTTCCTCATGTATCATGACCAATGTCCTGAATGGACTATTCTATTTAGATATGGGACATTTTAAGCCATTTCTTTTTTGTGTCTCTTAATAGTCAAGATGGAAATTTCGGTCAGTGGATTTAGTTTATAAAAAAAGGAGATATATGTTTGCTTCATGGTGGTTTTAATGTGGGATGTATTTTAAGTTTTTGATTCCTGAATGGAATTAAAGTGTTTGTGAAATGGATTTTTTTGGATATAAGCCCATCTATTTGTGAATAATTCTACAAGATGAATTATGTGTGGCGTAGTGTTTTCTAATGGGATATATTTTCATGTTAATATATTAAGATTCCTGAAATGGAATAGTAGTGATGCTGAGTTTCATTTAATATTCAGGATCTACTTCAATTGGAATTACTGTTAAAAATTTATTTTCAATATACAGTCGACTCTCGTTATCTCGAAGTTGGCCGGACCGGAGAAATATTTCGAGATACACATAGTTCGACTCAAACGAAAACTGGAAGTTTGACTGAACAAGGGACACAACTCTTGCTAAGCATGGTAAAGCTAAAATAAATCCGGGTGAATATGGGAAGGGGATCGATATTCTGGTATCAGATCGATGTATTTGTATGTCATGGTCTTTCGTTATTATAATAACATTGTTTTACTTATTCAATTGTTTCAGTTACAATTGTTTCCTATGGCTTTTATCCAAGAGAGTAATTTCCAATCGATAGTTTCGTAATTCAGGTCGTTTAAAGTTGACAAAATTGTTTATTCTCGGATACAAAAGACTTTAGAAAATTTAGATTCCTCTTCATTTTGTTTTATCTCGCTCTTTCTTTTAATAAAAGAAAAAACAACAAGATTAAAGACGCCGATTGAGTAGTTTTTAGGTGATCATCAACGGAAGTCATAATCCTTACTTTATACACACCCAAGCTCATTAGTGTAAATCACAATTAATTGTTTTGTAAACATTTTAAACACTTTTTCATGAACATAAACAATGTATCACTAATTATTTATAAAAATTCTATAAAAGATAATCTTAGGTAAACACTCTGTGGAAATAGCATGTCATAAATCAATACAGTTGTCAGTGACTGTAAATTTAATTACACGTGTATTGTCAGATTAACTCTTCAATCCATTTAAATGCCGGAGGTCATGTTTTGACATATGTGTTTTAGTTCGAGATAAATAATGAATTTTGAATGCTTTTGTTAACCTTGGGATCGTAAATTTAGTTCGACTCAACCGAAATTTCATACATTTATATGGAACAAAGTTCGGGACCACGTGAAAACTTCGACTCATCCGAAATTTCGAGTCAACCGAGTTCGAGACAACGAGAGTTAACTGTATCAAAAAAAGTACAAATGGCTTAGTGAATAGAAATTTCAATGCTTTATTCTTCATTATGAAAGTGGGATATACCAGCAATGATTTATTTGTGATTGTAAGCAAAATGAATAATTTACAATAAATATCTTTATTAAAAAGAACAAATATTGTATTTAATGTAAAATGTCCCATACCTATATAGAATAGTTCATTCAGGACATTAAACATGAGGAAAGCAAGCTAGCTACATGTATCATTCATTTAAATTAGCTCTGTCAAAAACAAACCAGGTAAATAAATCTACAGGTAGTTAAATGACCACCTGTTGATAATAGCTCTCAAAATACCTATCTACAATTTAAATTGACAAATTGTATTGACAATTTTTTAAACTGGTCAGGCAATAGGTAATTCACTACCACAAAGCTTATTGGATAGGCACAGTAATTGAAAAAGAAAAGAATGGACTTCAAAAAATGTTAATATTAGTTTGTAATTCTATATCAGAAATTCAACAAAGCAAAATAATAAAAAAAAATACATTATATTAGCAGTCCTCGACAGTATAAACTTAATGTATGAGGATCAAAATTTCTACTTACAGTAAAGAGATCTTTGTTCAATCTGAGAACTTTGTACAAAGGGACACAACCCAAACTTGATGAGAGATCTTGTAAATCTAATGACAGAGTATCTGATTGGTTAGACTCAACCCAGTCTTCTTCTTCTTCTTTAAATCTGAACTGTGATGTAGAACTACCTGAAATGGGAAGAAAAATCACATGAGAGAAGAAAAGAATCTATTAATTTTCAACAAAAGCTTTTATTTTCTAGCTTAAAATCCAAAAATATGATTTTGAATATTGCAAGGAGGGAAACTGAATATAACTTTTGAACAATCAGAACTCACATGATTTTTTAAGTGCAACGGTTTTGAACCTAATATTTTTCTCATTGCATACGTTTTTCTGCCACTTTATTTATAATGTTTTTTCAATATTTAACACCATGAACTTGACATCTTAAAAATTTCTAAAAAAGTTCTTGAAATAATTGACAAATGATTAGAAATTGTTTGTATGCACATTAACTGGTTTAACGCCACCACATTTGGGTCTGTACCAAGTCATGTTTATAGACTATGTATTGATCGTCTTTGTATGTCTATTTTTCAAAAGAAACATGTGTTTCGTGGTCAGTTTTATCATATATGCTGTTAAATATATAAAATGTTTGGTAATTTATAGTCTCTTTTTATGTATGCTGTAAAAGTAATTGCACACACAAAACATTTTCAGTAACCCAAATCATGACTTTTGTTTTTGGTACAGATAATATTGCATAATTAAGCAGATATATACTTCTTGTTTTAAAATTGACAATTTTGGCCTGTTTGTTTCTTAATATGCAATATACATGTATGTACATTTTTGTTTATTTTTTATACATGTATACATGTATCCGCCTCTTTTTGAAAAATCATGGCTGATGTTTGGTATTGACTTTATTCACAACTATAATGGTTTAATAATGTGACAACTTTTGTCCAATCCATGTCTTGCTTGTAAGCACAACATTTTTTTTTTAAATTAAGCATTCTTTCATATATACCAGCAGATTGTAGTAGTTTGGAGAAGTTATCTCCCCTTGATAACATAGTAGCTTCTTCATCTGGAGGGAGTTCATATCTGTCCCAGTTACTGACTAATTTACGTCTCTGAAAACTGGATGTTGTGGTAGCAGTCCCATCATTGTCATCACTACTCTGCATTTGGAAAATATATAAGAATAAATTTTTTAATGCATGTCTATTGTTTAAAATTATTGAACGCAAATATTGGCATATTCATATACAAGCAACATAGAAAAGCCTATTCATTCTTTTGTGTATATTTATAAATGAACAGTGGGTCATAGAATAGAAGAAAATGAAAACAAATATAAAACAAACATATTATTTTTATATATAAGATCATTCTAATGCTATCATTATACCAGTAAGCATTCATCCCAGTATATGAATTGAATATTTTATTCATACTCCATTTAACAACAACTGTTTTCTACCTTACAAAATGTAGATACAAATGAATCATCCAGAATGAAGTTTTCATGATTAAAGTTCTTTTTGGGTCTAAAATGAATAAACAGAGAAATTCATCTAGATAATTTATGCGTGTTCTTAGGCCTCCCGTACCCTCTTTGAACAAGTGTTACAAATATACATTGATTTTTGTGTAAATCATATTTCAATTTGAATGTTAAATTTCTAAAGATTGAATATTTGTGATTGAGATTCATTTAATTGCAATAAAACGTTGTTTTTTTTTAAAGTTTGATAAAAACTACAATAACAACAACCCCACTAGTATTTTTTGAAGTATTGGAAAATAGGAATAGGTGTCTGATAGACCTGAAAACCTCATACTAATTTCAACTCATCACTGTTGAGATTTCAGATTTTCAAACCCCTTAAGGTCATTTGACCTTTGCACTTACCTCGCTACTATCAGATAAGTTTCCTCTATTATTGAACTTGTTTGTAGACTTTGTTTGTTCCCCCTTAGATGCATCAGACCTGTAAGGCTGTTTTGAGCCTTCTGGTTTACCATCTTTTTTATCTTTCCCATCTTTATTTTTCTCTGTCATCCCATGTTTCTTTTTATACTGTGTATTCTTTTTCTGTTTGTGTTGGTCAGGTCTCATTTTTAGGATTTACTATGGACTCTAAAATAGTTAATATATATCATATCACATGTTAAAATGTCTTAAGATGGCTAAACAGTTAAAACAAACAAATGACTATCCTGCTCAACTCATGTGGTTATTTTGAATACATGTAGTGTTTCAAAATACTATTTCCTTATCAAAGTGCTTGTGAGCATTAAGTCATTTGTTATGGACAAAGGAAGATAACTCTAATTTGAAATATTAACAATGTAGTATGTATCATGCACAAAAAATGTAGTTTTAATTTTAATATATCCTGTATGTTTTAAATAGTTATTGTGCCTCTTAGCTGGCTTAAAAGTTTTATTTGTATCAATTTTGTGTAAAGATAGAGATGTTTATTCTTCTTTGTACTGTTGAACTCTTGCTTTTCTTTTTGGTCTTGGTATTGTGTTTTCTTTTAAAACTTAGAGCTACATATATCTTCATTGTATCTCTAGATTTATTGAGGAATGTGCATATACAACAAAACCTAGAGTATGCTAAACAGACATCTGATGTACAGTAGTTGTCGTCTGATTAATATAGTTCATATATGTTTCTCATTTTTATATATATTTGACCCCTGGTTTTCCCATTTGAATGGTTTTACACTTGTAATTTTTTGGGGCCCTTTATAGCATGCTGTTCGGTGTGAACCAAGGCTCTGTGTTGAAGGCCGTACCTTGACCTTTAATGGTTTACTTTTATAAATTGTTACTTGGATGGAGAGTTGTCTCATTGGCACTCATACCACATCTTTCTATATCTATATATTTATTTTACTGTGAGGCCTTTCTATCTTGCCAATCACTGATTCAGAAGCCTTTTTCTCACCTAGACTTAATTAAGAAATTTTCCCACTCAACTTTGAGACCCAATAGGCTATTTCTCTTATCATGTCTTTCATTGGAAAAGATCACCAGTTAAGCATGCCCTTAATCATGTTATATATATAAATATACATAGGTTAATATAGAATAGGTGATTGACATACACATATTGTATTTTGTAGCTTCACATTGTTTATTTTACTCATTTGTCAGGACATTTTTCCTTAATTCAAATGATTGATTAATAAAAGCTAATAAAATTCCAAGCTCGAGCGAATACAACCACAAGCAGCACGCTTTATAACAGGCGACAAGAGAAGATGACATACTTGCCAAACTAAAAACTCAGATGAACAACCCAAAAACTTATGTTTTTGTACAAAGTGGTTGAGGGGCTGGTACTGGTTATTGATCCAGACAACTTTTAAAAATTAGCCAGACCAAGACAAACCATCACAGCTAAAAGGTTTGAAAACTACCAGGCAACAAACATAATTTAAAACAAGTGAGGAAAAATACTAGGGACTTTGACATTCCCACCACCAATACTCAGCAACACTCAAACTCATTCTTTGTGTCCACTATAATTAACTGGAACCATCTTGAGGACACTATTGTGTGCGCAAGAAGCGTAGAGAGCTAAAAATCTGCTCTTACAAAACATCCGTTAATTGATGGTGCCTTCAATATGTGGTAAAAAAGCCAGAATTAGTAGCTACGACATACCCATACAAATAAAAAAAATATCTAATAACTCAACTGGAATTTGAATAAAAATTGAATTTCAGTTTTAAGAAAACTCTGAAAAATAATTATTAAAAATTCTTGGACATATTTTGGAAAAGGTTTCTGCAAAAAATATAAATATGTGCTCATTTGTACTAAAAAGGGGGGTTTTACAACTGTATAACAACACAAATTATTAATCACTTGAAAATTATATGTACCCCTCATAAAAGGGATAGTTATTTACATTGAGGGCTTACCCCTCATTTTAACATTTGAGGAGTTATTCCCAACCTGAAATTACACTTCACATGGGACACTTTTTTGGCTTACACTAACTGTTGTTTTCATGTATAATTAGAATTTTTGACTTACTTATTTGAGTGGCAAAGGGCACCTGTAAGGTAAATATAAATATAGGAATGAAGAACTTAGGATTAATGACAACAAACCTATGATATGTTAATCAAAATAGAGATGAGTGTCAACACATCGACAAATTTGGACTTGAAAAATGTCTTTATCGATGTGAAAGTTTCAAAAATAACGATTTTAATTAACCAGTTCATTAAAATATATTTTAGATTTTGTTTCGTTTTGCAAAATAATTTCCCTCAAAACCCGGTCAACTGGTTACCAGTCGTTGCTCGGATCCAGTCCAAGGTACGAAAATTACATTTTTCTGGGACAAGGTACGAGGAAGAAGCAGTCTTTTTCTAGGGCTCAGTTCGGTCGACGATCTCACCTTAAGTCTGTAAGTTTTAAATTATTACGTTGGCTTATGAAGCAAATTGAACTATTAGGATGACAATTAGCCAAAATTCGTGTAATTTGGTGTTGCTGTCAGATACATTATTTTTACACAGGTAGATTTTGTTTGCGGTTCAGCAATCTTTAAAAAAAATAATTAAGGGATTAAATTAAAAAAAATATGAAAAAAATTGTGTATTAAGTACACTGTATAAGAGTTATTGAATGTATGTGAAAATATATCATATATGTGTATTATTTTTTTATATAATATCTGGGAACAGTAATAGTTAATAGTAAACAGTTAATATATATGTTCCTGATAATATATATTTTTTTAATTTATAAAAACAAAATGATCCAAAATAATGGATCAATAATTTATAAAAAAAAAAGACTTTTATGTAATATTTTGTTTTTTGCCTAATTATAGTATGTTAAATGTGACAACAATGAACATTGTTATGCTAATGTTTCAAATAGGATATTTTAAATTTATAATTATGAAAAAAGTAATTATAGATAAAAAAAAACATTTTTCAAACATATTTCTTTATCATTTAATTATGTAAGAATAAAGAAGGGTTTATGAAAAAATAATGGGGGGCTCCAGTCATGCTTCAGTGATTCCCTGTATAATCTACCAAATTTTTCCCACAAAAGGGGGGGGGGTGGCTGGTGTCCCCTGGTTCCGCCTATGTATTTATTATCTTTTTATCACCAAGATAAGATCTCTATATAGATATACAAAATTTAGGAAGATGCAGTATGAGTGCCAATGAGACAACTCTCCATCCAAATAACAATTTATAAAAGTAAACCATTATGGGTCAAGGTATGGCCTTCAACACAGAGCCTTGGCTCACAGCGAACAGCAAGCTCTATGTATAAGTCAATACACGATAGAGTTCTATGTATGAGTAAATACAAGGTAGAGCTATAATGTATGTGTAAATACAAGAACTAGCTCTTTGTATGAGTGAATACAAGAAATAGCTCTTTGTATGAGTGAATACAAGAAATAGCTCTTTGTATGAGTAAATACAAGACAGAGCTCTATGTATGAGTAAATACAAGGTAGATCTCTTTGTATGAGTAAATACAAGGTAGATCTCTTTGTATGAGTAAATTCAAGGTAGATCTCTTTGTATGAGTAAATACGAGATAGAGCTCTATGTCTGAGTAAATACGAGATAGAGCTTTATGTCTGAGTAAATACAAAATGTAGCTCTTTATATGAGTAAATACAAGATAGAGCTCTATGTATGAGCAAATACACAATATACATGTACAAAATGTAGCTCTTTATATGAGTAAATACAAGATACAATGTAGAGCGCTATGTCTGAGTAAATACAAGGAAGAGATCTAATGTACATGTATGAATGAATATTAGAAAGAGCTCTAATGTATTGGTAAATACAAGATAGAGCTCTACATATGATTAAACAACAAGACTCCCTGTTTTGATCCAGAAATGACCATGATGACAAGACCTTTGACCTTTAGTTGATCACATCCTTGTTCTTTGATCTTTTCTGGTTAGTTGTCTCATTGACAATCTCCTGACATTTACATCAATATTGTTTGTCATTGTTTTCTATTAGCACACTTGAAAAGTAATTCCTGTTTCTCACATTCAATATTGATTCATGAATTTCTTACATAGCATCAATCAGTAATATATATATATATATTTTGATATTAATTTGGTTTACATGTCATTGACGTATACAAAAATGTAGGTTAGAATTACAGGATGTTTTTTTTTCTATTGTATCTGTTTACACATCATATTATTGCTTCCTTTCCCTTTCAAACTATACTAATGGTGAGAAAAAAATGTGTTTATTTTGAATAGCCTCTGTTGAAGCATGCCAACTATATGTAGATAAGTACTATTTTCATGGAGCTTATGGGTCATAATTTTGAGGACCAAACCTGTTTTATTTTTGATAAGGCAAAAAAAAAGTGTGGGCAGAAGATACAAAAATAGGATATTCAAATCATAAGTTGATGGCAATGACTAACTGACCATTTCATGGCAAAAACTAACAAATTACTATTAAAAATACAAAACACAACAGTATTCTGAACCCAGGACTGATTTCAAATGCTGAAAAATGGTACAAAACACAACAGTATTCTAAACACAACATAGAAAACTAAATAATGAACCCAGGACTGATTTCAGATGCTGAAAAATGGTACATTTTGTAAGCTATCATATATATATTTTTATGTTTGAAATTGTGAGATGATATAAGTTATGATTGTTTATCATCTATGACCAAAGGATAAGATTGTAATAAACTATGAATCACTGAACTATTTAGCCTTCGACAATGAGCAAATTATATTTTTTCATTTAAAACTGTAACTTTATTTTACACATGTGTTTGAGATTGATATAATGGTACATGTATGTCTAAACATTATTGACAATATGTTGCAGGATTATGAATACACCTGTTAGTCAACATTTTTACTTTTTACTTACCAGTTTACATGAGTACAAGTATACATTAACTTCATATTTTAACAGCTTGGAAGAAACTTGTAACATGAGGAATAGTCCAGATTGGTTTGAAGTAGGGCAGTATTCAATACTAGCCTAGACTATCACATTGTGTGAGAAATGAATGAAAATGGGTCTATTACAATTGTAAGACAGAAATTTTCAAAGTCTGGATCAGTATTTTTTTTTCTTTTTACTGTGCTTTTATTTCCCTACACATGTATCTCATTAGAAGCTCAAGCATGTCTTAAAAAGGCTGTCACAGCAATTTTAGACTATATAAGGCATTGTCTCAGAATTCAAGACTGTCTGAAATTTTACATGACTCAGTATATGAATACTAAATAGAAATGGATTCATTTCTAATTGCTATGCAGTGAACAAGTATTCATGAAATGAGATGGAAAGCTTATTATGAACAAAAGGATTAAAGAAAGGTGAAACAAAATGCTTTGCTTTTTTAATTGTTTTTGAGAATCTGTTTTAAAAATGTCTATCCCTTACCCTTCATGTCCCACTGGAAAACTTTGTCAGCAGTAAATTATTTTGTCTTGAAATTAACATTAAGTCTGAAACGGATATCTAATATGTTGATGATCAACTTGAGTAGGTTATTAATATACATGCTTCTTACATATTATCATGTCAATTTCTACAAATTGTCTTTATATACCATGTGTTGATTTTCACATAGCCTTAAAGAAAATCAATACATGCATGGGGATCAAGAAAGCCTTCTGTTGTCTCTCAGTCTTATGACTATATTCATTACATGTAGGTTGAAATAACAATGTATTTAATTCATTGTATGTTTTTTCAATAGAGGAACTTTCTTTTCAGACACCATACTAAACATCGTGTAAAAATTTGTTTGCATAGACCCTTTCGGTAGCCTAATACAATATAAGCATTATGCTCATAAATTTCTTTTCATTAGAAAAATTCAATATTTCAGCTTTTTGTTAACAAAGATAAATTATTATGTTCGTTTGAAAGGTTTTTTTCAGCTTTTGTGTTTCAAAGGAAGAGTTTTGAGCTTTTTATTACAAGATCATGGATAAAGGTTTATTCTTCAGTTACGGAGATATCTATAACCGATAGCGAATTTTTATGCTTTGTTGGAATGAGTTGGTTTTTTTTGTTCGATCTGATTTTTAATAGTTTGTTTATTTTTTCTTTATAAATTTTACAATTTGCTGAAGGATAATCAAATCAAGATAATAAAAAATAGTTAATTTTTAATATTGACAGAAAATGTCTTTTATTCCCTAACCCATTTATGAATTTTAATAGAAATTTGGCGATATGGTACAACTCTCCATCCAAGTCACATTGTGTAAAAAGTAAACTGTTAATACTTATAGGTCAAAGTACCACCTTCAACATTGAGCCTTGGCTCCCACGGAAAACAATTCAAACATGAAAACCAATGGTCTAATAAATAGTTGTGTGAATTTCTCTGTTAACTTGTGTTGCTTAAATGCTGTCTTATTAAAAAAACAACAACCTATTATTCAAATGTTAATTAACTTGGTGATAGTATTGGTTGGTTATAATATTCAGAAACATTTGATAGATTTAAAAATGTGTTGCAAAAATGTTTTATGGCATACAGTCTGTTCTAAGGAGTTTTGTTTGAAGTCTTAGTGTCGAGTATTCAAAAACTGTTTCAATACTTAATAAAGTTTGATGTTGTCAGGAGTCAGGAAACTTGTTAAATTTGCACTGGGCCTTGGGGAAAAATTTTAAGTACAAAAATCAACTTTGTTCCCTGAGTAATAAGTAAAGTTTATTGATGGATTGCCCTGATTTTTTTTTACATTGTTCATCAATATAAAAAAAACCATAAGGATTACCAGTTGAAGTTGAAGCACCTAAAATTATGTCACAAAATATATACAAAAATTGGTATAATTTAGAATAACATGCAGCAAAAAAGTTTATTTTATATGGGTTATTAATTTTTTTTAGGACCCTACAAGTGCAGATACTATTATAAAGCCTATCATAAAAGTGGAAATTAATCTTATTTTATTTTCCTGTACTATACTTTATTGTAGGTAGAAGTGAAATTGACTACATTTCTGGTCTAGAAAGAAAAGATCTGGTCCTCGTAGAAGACTTTTGGTTGTGATCTTGAAATAGACCAAAGGCATCTAGATTACAGGGTTAATAAAGGAGACTCACACCAAATACCAATTTCTGGTAGAGAGGCTACAGAATTATCATTTATTTTGGAAGACTTTGGTCAGCAAAACTACTTGAACTACCTAATAACAAGTAGAGAGCTGAATACTTTGGTCCTGTCCGTCATTTACTCCACTGATTCCGGAAGAGACCATAGAACCACAGACTTGGTGATCTAATGATAAATAAAGCTGTCCTGTAATAAGATTGAGGACAATGGCAGATAAAACAGGTGACAATACTATTACTAGGTATTTAAGTCAAGGTCATTGAAATTGATTCTAGATCATGTCCCTTGATAAAAATTGATCACGAAAATTTGTAACCAACTGTAAACCTTTGCACAAAGTTCCAATTATTTCAAGGATTCTTCAATCATGAATATAATTATATATTAAATTAACCAGTATGGTTTGAATTGGTCATTATTCGCATAATTTTGGTCGATTAAGTTTTCAATTTTTTATTCACATCATGTTTTCTCCCAATTTAAGATTTTATCAAGATTATAAGGATTATCAAGACTATCAGGACATTATAATGATGTCTGTTTATGGTAAGTGCAGAGCAGCGATATGCTAATTATGCTAATTAGTAAAAGTACATGTATTTACTTTAAAACTGGATATTTTCATAGATGGTGATGGATGAGCATTCAATGCATAAACTTTTGTGCTCGAGTAAAAGTCAGGTATCACCCTTTTTACCAATATTGTTTCTTTCTCTAAGGTCTTTCTGGTTGAATATTTTGGCGCTTAAATTTGTGATGCAGTTATTTCCACATTCAAAGAAACGTAAATGGAATAAAAAGATTACATTTCAGGGTGAATTATTCCAAGTCACCAGCATAAGAACCAGCATTCATTATAAAAAAAAATCCCTGTTATGTGAAACTTTTAACGGAATCACCTTGTATAGTAGTAAGAAGTTGAAACATCACTTATGAGTCTAAATTAAACCGTGTCAGAGAACTTCAAAATAAGACCATAGAACATCAGCGGCCAAAGAATTTCCAGTTCACATCACATTTTTGTTAGGGCCCTTATCAAAGTCTGAAGAAATTAAGGCAAAGTTTGAGAATATTTATTGCAGTCTAGTAAGTTTTGGGAACTGTCTACGTGTTGTTGTTGAGTGTCCCTTTTGTCCAGGGATGTGATTTTGTTTTAGAAATTGTGTGGTCTAAATTCTATTCATTGCATGTGGATTACCGATACAGTCAAAATAGCATCTTACTTTTCTGATTTTTAAACAATTGCCTATAAAAGGGAATCACACATTTAGAGAATGAAATTTAGAAGTAAAATATGACTGGCAGGATTTATTTATTTTGT
The DNA here is from genome assembly GCF_036588685.1 of Mytilus trossulus. Classification (NCBI taxonomy): domain Eukaryota; kingdom Metazoa; phylum Mollusca; class Bivalvia; order Mytilida; family Mytilidae; genus Mytilus; species Mytilus trossulus. The sequence continues at coordinate 23,859,682 of NC_086375.1, read as the reverse complement.
TGAATAACAATGTGGATTAGCAATTTTAGGTACATAAAATTCCAAAGGTATGGCACTATATTTTCAAATCATTCATTTACATGTTAATAGACTAACAGTTTTTTGGCATCTTTTGTTCTGTTTCATTGGGTAGCAGTTTTATTTACTTTTACACTGGGAGTTACCATGCTACTTCAGAACCATTCTGTTTTTAATTGAATATGTAGCACATTTTAAATTTAAATGAAAAACTATATTTTTCAATTGAATACTGTAAATTCAGAAATTTTGCAAGGTTTTTTGTTATTGCGAAAAATGCAAAAGAGTAGCAAACTCAATAATTTAAACGCTCATTTTAAAATATTTTATATGAATTAAACAGGATTTTTTCTCAAAATCATAAAAATTAAAATCGTATTTAAGTCTAAAATGACAAAATGGCAATAATAAATGCACACAGTAATTTCTGAATTTACAGAATCAGCCACCAGTTCATGATCATGATTCTTTGGTTTTTAAGCAGATTCTACCAAAGAAAGACATACACATATAATTTTAGGAACCTATTCAAATGTCACTTTCAAATCTTTATATTTGGTCACACGAAAAGCCACAAAATTGAAACAAAAGGAAGAGAATGTTGCCTTGTAGGATAAACAACTGTAAAATAAAATAATGTTATGGGAGATAACTCATGTTTACTTGGAAAAAATCCCTTTAATAGTGATAAAATGCTGACATTTTTATTATTACTTTTTTCAGCTGATCAAGTTCCAGTCTCAAATATGGAAAAATCAGACAATGCGGATGATGATGTAATTATCATAGAAAAAGATATTGAAAACACTCAACAGAAAAAAGACAAAGAAAATGTTTTAAAAGTAACACCAAAAAAGTCATCTGAGCCTAAACAGACTAAACAAGCCAATAAAAAGAAGACAAAGAAAAAAGGTAAGACAAAGCTTCTGAACAGAAAATATATATGAAAAATTAGAAGCATAGAACCATGTACACATTAAAATTATGGAATACATAAGTAAAGTTAATATCCATGTCCATGAATAATATACATGTATGGTTGAACATTTCTTTAAGAGATACCAAAGTTCTGTTACTAGGAAAAAGGGCACCTTCTGTATAGTGATTGAGTCAAAGTGTACCCATACTTCCAACTGTTTCAAGTGAAGCTGCATTGTGAACTCTAAACATAAATAATTAAGTTCAATAGCAAAAATGTTTAATGCATTCTGGATGGAAAAATTTATCAATTTCTCCCATAATTTTTCCGGCATGGTCTTATCAACTTCACCTGTTTAAGTTATAAACTACATTATATATTATTCAGGTTTCAGTCAGGGTATACAGTGGGATATTCCAGGCTTAGGGTTTTTATTCGCTGAGCCTTAGGTGATTAATTGCCCTGTATTAAACCAAATTACACTTATTTTAAAGATTACTCATGCTGATATTTGTACATTTTGTACTTTTAAGTATTTGTTTAACATACACAATTTTGAGAGTACAGATATTAACCAAGTTTTGTATTGAATTACTATACTGTTGTCCGAAATTTATAATGCGCAGTATTTTATAGCACATTTGTACTGAAGTACAACTCGGCACGATACAAAATGTTCAACATTTTTAGGTTTTGTCAAGCAAGAGTTATGGAACTTTGTTCGTGATAAAAGTTTTTTTGAACAATTTCTTATCAGAATTGGGATTAACAAAGTTATGCTCATGTGTGAATTTAACAGCTTTTTATTGTTTGAATCATGAGTGATGGAAATAAAATGGAAAAAATACATGATTGAAGAACAAGTGTTCATATTCATTTTTTTTTTTAGATTAAATTGTTTGACAAGATTCTCAAATATATTTACAGTAAATTAATTAATTGAAGTTGTTTATAGTAATAATTATAATATTAGTATGAACTTCACACTGCATGTAATATTATAATTATTATAATGAATAATATAATTTTTTTCCACAATGTCTTCCTAAGGATGACCGTTAATTGTTCCTATTGGACAGATATGATATTGAAATGCTATTTTATGATCAAGATAATTGTATATAAATAGGGCAAATAAGGTAACTAAAATATCTAGATAATCCAAACATTACCTCATTTACTTTTGTATGCCCTCCCCCCATGATTTCATGGTTTTGCCAAAGTCCGCATAAATTCCTATTGAAAATTTGTACCTTACTCTTTGGACATTTGAACTCATGGTTTTCCACAACATCCATTAAAATTGGTATCCAACAAATAATAATGTATACATAGTAATAGGATTTACTTTGAAACTTTTTATGTTAAATTTTGAATAATTGATAGATTGATTGTTGTGTAATAAAAGGTTAAATTGAAAAGAGAGAAGTAGGACACATGGAGTCTAGTTTCAAACCTCTCCTGTTTACGCTGGTGTTACCAAACAGATATCTTTAGCTTGAGAAAATGATAAGGAAAGGGATTTAACTAGGTTTACATAAATATGAAGGCTGAACTGCTCAGAGTTGAGAAAGTGGGTTTATCTTATTGTTATTAAAACTGAAAGTCATTGAAGACAGTTCTGGTTAAACAAAAAGGAGAAAATGGTATTAATATAGATAATTCTTGAAGAATTTTGAAAAGTAAAATGACTTTTATTATGTATAAAAAAAGAATTGGAATAAAAAAGTGGGAAGATACCATAGTGGTGATTAACAAAAGAAATTCTACAAACTGACACATTTAAAAAAAATGACAAGGTTATACCATACAGTTTTAAAAGAATATCAATGAAAGGGCAAAATAAAAGTCATGAAAACACTTAAGAAAACGTAGAATTGAGCAATATGGTTCCCACAAAAACCACAATTGATTACCTAACAGTGAGTTTGATGTTACTTTTAATATTACTCACAGAACACACAACTACTTCCAGATAATTGGGCCTTGATCATATTTTCGATACATGTAAAGTACTTGAAATTAAAAATTAAATGAAAACGTCATTATTTCGAAATGGATAAAGCATTTGTAGGAGTCATTGTACATTTTTTGATAGAACCGATATTGTTGTCAATAGGTTGACTTTATTTTGACGATTGTTTCTCTTCTTTTCAAGCTAAAGTTATTGGAGTACCAAGGACAAGATTTTGTAAATAATCTATATATGGCTGCGGTCATATTTATTAATTTTTTTCCCATCTTTTTATAATTTTACGTGTAATATTACTCACAGAAGGCACAACTACTTCCAGATAATTGGGCCTTGGTCACAATTTGGTACATGCAAAGTACTTGAAATTAAAAATTAAATGAAAACGTCATTATTTCTAAATGGATAAAGCATTTTGTAGGAGTCATTGTATATATCTTGATAGAACCGATATAGTTGTCAATAGGTTGACATTATTTTGACAATTGTTTCTCTTCTTTACAAGCTATAGTTACTGAAGTACAAGGACAAGATTTTGTAAATAATCTATATATGGCTGCGGTTATATGTATATGTTTTTTTTTCAATCTTTTAAATCTTTGATTGATAAGGTATAATTAAATCCTTAAATAGATGAAGTAAATTAAATCGTTCAGGGAGTGGTTCTTAAATTTCCGCTTTATCATTATTTGGAAGGAAGTCTCTTATTTATGTTGTTAAACAGAGTCTTTAGAAATTTTGTTTATTTTTAACGAAGATGTTTAAACAACTATCCAGTATATTTGTTATTTATGTACATAATCAAGGTTTTAGAGTTCATACGTTTTGACTTAATTTGTCGGACAATATGTGACAGAAATAATTTTTAAATTTAAAAAAAAGTCACCATGAAATTGCAGATATGATTGAATACAGTTTCTTGATCAGTAACGAAATCTGAGATCGTAATTACTTTTTTTTCATTCCATTTTATATTTGATGCTTTAAAATCTCGATTTCTTATGTTCTCACATCAAAACTATTAGGGCCAGGTATAATCTGTTTTGTCCAATTTTTAAATATAGAAAAAAAATAGATTCTTAGTGTGGGATTTTAATTGTTTATCTTTTGGGATATTCCTATTTCATATTCAAATATGTCTTTTTTTCAATAATCGAAAAAAAAGTTTTGGTGACCTAGTGAGACAGCATTGAATGCTAATCAATCAAAATTACATTTCAAAAAATACCATAGCGAACATAGAAGTACTTAATTTCAAATTTCAAGTTGACCTTTGACATCACTGTAAGAAATATTTGTTGTTATTTGACTGCAAAAATTGAAAAAATTTTGTTCGTATATTGTGTTTTTCTGTCTTGCTTCCATGAGGTTTATAAAACAAGTTATGAGTGTGTTGTGTCCTGCAACAGGGGTGGTTAGATTTTGATTCAGTCAGTTTATGTGGAACCACTTGTGTTGACATATTTGTTGAACAGTTGTGTTAGCAATGGCACATCTCATTTTAATGGAAAGTTTGTATCTGGCTTTGTCCCCTCAAACATGGTCTATTAACTTCAACAATTATCCATGAAATAGTACAATCGTGCTGAAAGTGGCGTTAACACAAACCATAAAAAATCAATCAATATAAGGATCCCAACAAAAACTGGGTTCAAACTCATGTACTCATGTTCTCATGTGCTCAGTCAAGCAGGATTCTCACTAACAATTTTTGAAGGACTTATCATTTTTGATCATGGTGAGCCCAACAGTAAGAAAAAGATATTTAATTGCAATATAATTATTCATTTTAGCCTTCATGACCTATTAAAGTCATAATAAACGAGTGACTGATAAAAAATAATATTATTCCAATTATTGAACCAATACATACATCATAAACTTAGTCTTAAAAAAAAACTACTAAGGATTTTCTAATTCCAGGCATAGATTACCTTAGCCATATTTGGCACAACTTTTTGGAATTTTGGATCCTCAATGCTATTCAACTTTGTACTAGTTTAGCTTTATAAATATTTTGATATGAGCATCACTGATGAGTCTTATGTAGACGAAACGCGCGTTTGGCGTACTAAATTATTATCCTTGTACCTTTGATAACTATTATAATGAAAACTATCCATTGAGCTATAAAAAACATATGCATTATTTTTTTTAATTTGAGGTTTCTTATGACTTTAAAGCAATGAAATGCCATTAAATTCAGATAACTTTTTAACTTTTGCTATAAAATAATAATACGTGTGTTCAGTTCATACAAAATATTTCAATCTTAATGCATCTTTGGACTCACTAGTTTTAAAAATGGTGAGTCTATACAGATTTTTAGGAGTCCAGGACTCATGAACTCTCCTAAGTGAGAACCCTTGTCTAGGTCAGCAGATCCTGCTCCTCTAAATATTTAGGGATCAAATTTCCAAACTGAAATCAGAATAAAAGTATTTAGTCATCGCTTGATTTGATGATCAATCGTACACCTGAAGTTTATCACAAATGAATTCATCCCTCTTTCAAAAAAATTAATAGGTTTAAAAATTCTTTGAAGTGTAACTAACAATGAAATATAATCAATTTATATGTTAGAAATGATGTTCATAATTTGAAACAATATCAGCGTGGTGTAAAGATTAAGGCAAATCTGAATAGACATGTAATTGATTTGGTTATAAAGTTTTTGTTTTAAGCCATTATGCATTCGCCGTCTGCTGTCAATACCATGAATGAAAAATGTCAAAATTTGATGTTAAATTATTTGAATTTAATGATCCAATTGATTAAAAGTATTTTGAATTAACCTAGATTTTTGGTTATGCTAGTTTAAATAATAATAATAAATCTAAGTAATTTGTTAAATGAGGTTTGCAAAGTTTTTTATAAATTTGCTGACTTTCAAGGAACTATTTGGTTTGAAATGAAAAAATAAATAAGTAAATGTTTATTCTTTGATGCAGGTCATGATAAAGTTTATATCGAGATATATATCCACCTAACTCTTGGTATTTTTTTGTATTTTTTAAATTTCTTAATCCTAAGTTATAATGATCTAGAGAAATTTACAGTAGTTAAACACGGAAAAAGATTTAATCTCAATAAATGAAATTGCATGTTTCAGGATATATTTATATACAAGGATTGAATCTTCCTTTTTGCTAGAATTACACTTTTACTAATAATAAATTGCTTAAATTTAAAAAGGACTGTTTCACTTTTACATTTTGAAAGATCTATAAGATGAGAAACACATGGATTTTGGAAAGTGTCATCTTGCTAATCTGGAAAGTTTGGTGATTTTTTTTGGATGTATATGTTCTTTTCTCTTTTAATGGTAATGCCTGCATATCTTAAGCTGATTTGGATATGACTTATAGATTGAGTTTGATTTTCATTAGGTTGATAGTTTTTTGGGGGTAGTTAGAGCCCTGAGGGCGGATAGAAGGGGTGCTGATCCCGAAATCCCGGACTTGAAAAAATGAAATCCTGAGGTCCCGAATTTAAATAAAGTAAATCCCGACATCCCGAAATCTGAAAAAAAAGGGTTCTCCGATCACGAAAGTGTTAATCCCGAAATCCTGAGCTTAAAAAGACTTGACCCTGGAGTCCCGATAAAGGTCCTATCCCCCCTCAGCCCTTGATCCTACAAAATTTTATGAAAATTGTATTTTCTTACAGTTACTTTATTTGGTCTTTGTTGGATAATTGTCTAATTGGTAATCATACCTCATTTTCTAATTTTTAAATCCATAAACAGAACTACAAACTTTCAGTAAATAGAAATAACTGAAAAAACATTTCATTTACATAAGACAAAACATTGTGCTCAAATCAAAACATTTTTGTTTTAAAAAAATGACAGGTTGAGAGAGACGTGGTGTAGTGGTTGGTGCATTGGACTACTTACACAAAGGTTCCTGGTTCCATTACGGTTCCAGGAACTGAATTTTCTGCTCTCCATGGACACCATTTGCAAGTATGGTCTTGAGGAAACGGTGATAGTCTGTCGGAAGGGGATGATAAATGACTAAGAGAGAGCCATATCACTTGCACTTAAAGGCACCCTTGTAGATTTCAAAAAAGAGAAAGCTAATGCCGCTACAAGGCAGCACTCGCACTCACAACGTGGAAAAGGATTAATATAAGTTGTAATAACTTTTTTCCCAATCCACTGTAAATAAATATGTTTGAATTAAACTGAACTAATAACAAGTTATGAATTCAATATAAATTCAAGAATAAATTAAAATCACAAAGTTCCAAGTGACAATGTTAATATGGTATGATCATGTCGGTACAAAAGTGCAAACTACTGATTGGACCATGGGCACTGATAGTCTGCTAACTGTTCTGACCCAGTTATAGAATACAAACATGTGGGTGCTGGATAATCACGTTTCACTTAAAAAACTTTGGTGAACCGTGGATGTTTTCTGCTGACATAGATTAATCAGTGATTATTCAATGTTGCTGATATTGACCAATCAGTGATTATTCAGTGATTAATCAATGTTGATGACATATTTTCTGGAATAACTTATGTCTTTTACAAGAACTACAGTGATTTTTTCATTAAATAGGTCAAGAAACATGGGACTCTTTTTTTACTTAAACTCTTATGACAAGTTATGATAAAATGACCAGGACTTAAAAAAGAGTAACTTTTTCCATATTTTTTTTCATATTTTCTCTTGTGATATGGAAATACATGTAATAGTAATGTTCTTTGAATTGGAACTACTGCCACTTATGTAAACAGAAAAAAATACCAGCATATGAGGAAAAACTGAGCACAAAAAATAAAAATACTTTTAAAATTGATTGAAATATTTCCACCTACAAATCATCTTGTGACAAACGCACCTCCTTAGAACTAGACCAGCTTCATATATTTAAAAAAAATTAACTATGACCTGTGTATTATTTGATTTAAAAGTTATACAAAGAATATCACACATGTACTATCTATCACTTGTAAAAAAATAGTTCACAGTTTATCTATTTTAAAATTTCCCTCTTTTTTTCTAATCACATTTGCATAGTCTGTGAAATTCTTCAGGTTCTTTGGTAAGGAATAGGTAAATTATTGAACCTATCTTGCTTGTAGATTTAAGGAATTGATAACTTTGACTAACTGTGACCTTATTAAGATGATAAAACAAGAAATATTTGCCATATTTTGGTGATTAAAAAAATATTAGGAATTTTAATAGGCTAGATTAACATAGAGCACAAAGTTCAACCTAAAGAAATTTTGTCAAAGTGTAGAACATTTTTTTTTTGTCTTTTCTAAATAGTTTTTTTTAAGTGGTTTATGCTATTATTATTCTTTTTACATGTGGGAGTTAAACAGACATGGTTTTGTTCTCCTGCATTTAGCTAAAGAGCTGAATAAAAAAATAAACAAATATCACTGATTACTTGAATATGTAACTTCAACATCCAATTTTCAAAAAAGGGAAATTTTGTTTCACTTTTGATTTTTGGAATAAATTTAGGTCCAAAGCTTACCTAATCCTTTTGAAATCTTTCACTTTTTCATTCTCCTACTCTCAGCTTATAGTTTCATAAATTTGAAAAATGATTTTCTACAAAATCTTTTAAATTAAATTTCATTTCATTTATCAAAGTTTGATTAAGACTTGTTTTGTGGGATGGGATTTTAGTTAGTAAATATGAGGTCCTTTACTAAGACACTCCATTTCCGTAGGAGGGTTATTACAAACTTTCTTATAAATACCACCACAAAAGCGAGATAAGTAAATCCATAAGTGATATCATTTCCCTCCTGATAAAATTGAATAAAAATTAGTATTGATTGTAATGTTTAAATGTGTATTGGGTTATGGGTGACCTGGTTTCACCTGGGACAATTTAATATAAATATTTATCTTTGTGAAGTAAATCCCGTTGTTATTGAGTCCTTTTGAACATCTACCTGCATTTCAAACGGTAGAAGAAAAATTTTGATCCCATGCCAGAAAGTAGATTCTATGGTTGAATTGTTTGTATATTGTTACGGGTACGATCTAAGTGATTATACCCAATCACGTGACCCGACAGATCTATAGACGCCAATAAACTATACCTGAGCAAAAGTAGTAAAGAAGACGACGGCCATGCACCACGATTAAATATTAGCTGGCTGGACAAAAATCATGACAATGGACTGCTTGGTACAGCAACCAATTTGGACAGGGGCCTACCATCATGGTGGCCTAGCCTTTCATCATCTCCATCATTTTTCTCCATATTATTTTCCAAGGAAAAGAAATCTACCATGTTCATTTTATTCTGGTAAGCCATTTTGTCTTTTTACCGTTATGGAAAAAGTTCTGCTTAACTGAACATATAAGTTTTAAGAATATTTGACATATGTAATCTGTTATTTTTTAATTATTACCTATTGTTACTAAGTTTGTATGAGTTTATTAAAATGATTTTTAGTAAGGAATAATATTTATTTATACCATGGGAATAGGACTTTCCGTTTTATATGTTTGTACATGAATTAGATATCTTTTGAAGAAGTTTGTTTAGAGTTTGAAAAGTTTTTTCAGGCGTTATTTAATTATCTGTATTGGTAACGATTAATAATTTTCAAATTTTTCAGAACTTTAGAATTATTTTAACATAACACTGTGGATTCTTTTACTTTATGAGTATCAATTTTCATGGATTTAGGAAAATTGTATTTTTAAGGATATTTGATTAGGTTTTACATATAAGTTTACTATGGATTCATTATTATTCACTGGATACTAATTTAAGTTGATTTTGTTGATATAGAAGAACCACAAATTCAAATATTCAATGAATTATAAATTTCCTACAGAAATATATAACTTTGACAAAACTATCAAATCAAAGTCTCCATGAAAATAAAATTCTTCAACCCATGAATCTTAGTACCATAATTATGATTATACCCAAGAAAAAGAAAATGAATAAATCCACATAAAATAGGCAATATCTGTTTGATTAATGGTATTACATCCACGATTCAATACAAACAAATCCACAGTAAGACCATTTCAATACTGTGGATTCATTAATATTGTTGGATACAATTTTTTGTGAATTTCATTGATACAGGGGAAAAAAGAATTTAAAAGTTCAACAAATTACAAATTTTGTCAAAAAAATGTATGCAGACTTTGTTTTAACTACAAAATTAGATATTAACGAAAATTCAAGTTTAGCTCATTTCACGAAAATTCAAATATACAAATATAAATGAATCCACAGTAATGATTCAGTAGCATTTATGAATCTCAAGTGACTTAGAATTCATTGTTTCCATCTAAATTTTTTATTTGAAGCTGCAGTTGTTTTCCCTTTAAGGTCAAACTAATTACATAATATTATAATATTTTTAAAGAAGTAGGGTGAAAATTAGAAGATATATTTTCTCTAGATATTCAAAGTTTAGGAATCAATATTTGTTGGATACAGGGAAACCATTTATTCATATGATCAAAGACAAAGATGTAGAATTTTCTAAAGAAATGTTTGCACACCTTGGCAAAATCATAGAATAAAATTTCCACAAACATGCAGTTTTCCACAATTCACAAATTTTGTACCCACTAAAAATAAATATTAACAAAATAGCTGGAAATCTCAATTATCTAGCTGAATAGAACAATGATTGCTGTTCTTATCTTGAAACTTGTTACAAGATCTTCAATGATGACAATCTTCACACCTAACCACAAGATCATGTGGTCCTCCTCATCAAGTTATAGATACCTACTAGATATTTTGTGAAGGTACCTTTTGGGTAGTAATCAACATATTAAATGAAAAAAAATCTTCTGTAAATAAAATGCAAAAGCCAACAACTCAAAAACACAAATTTAAATGGTTGTCACAGAAGGGAGATGTTTAGCTAGCTATAAAACCAGGTTTTCTGTTTAAGAGAATGAAGTACTGGCAAGACAGGAATGTAACAGTTTCCTTTTGTTTGAGGTGTTTGAGCTTTTGATTTTGCCATTTGATTAGGGACTTTCTGTTTTTGAGTTTTCCTCAGAATTCAGTTTTTTGGTTATTTTACTTTTTCCTATATGTCAAGCTCTGAATTTACCTGAGTTTTAAAAAAGTTTTGAATAAATTTAACAAAGACTATTTATTTTAAATTGCAATAATATTGACTTTGTGGAAAAGCAAACGCCTTGACAACTATTTTGTAAAAGACTTGTTTTTTGAAGATACATAATTAACGATTTAATTGCCAGGTAGGTTGCAGTTAACATTTTATGTCTCAAAAATGAGTTTTTTTAAGTGCATTTTTAATTGTTAGATCAATAGTATAATGGACATTAGTCACAACAAATGTCTTTGATCAGTTCTGTATTCTAAATTGACTTTTTAAACTAATCGACCTTTAAGAATTCAGAAATTCAAATCGTTTTTATTTTTAGAAAAAAAATAACATTACAGTGAAGTAGGTCACTGTGATCTTGTTTCTTAGTGTGAAATGAAAATTTTTGATAATTGTGGTTTGCATTATTTACTGTGGGTTCATTTATTTTTGGTGGGTACCAATTTTCGTGGATTGATGAAAACTTGCATTTTTGTGGATATTTATGGTTTCATGGTTTTTCTTTGCAAATTAAGTGCATTAAATCCTAAACAAATTTTAGAATTCTTTGGATATTTAAACTTGTGGTTCCTGAGTAACCATGAAATTCACAAAAATTGATATCCAACGAATAATAATGAATTCACAGTATTAATATTTGGTTTCTCACCTTGGAGGAACACGAAAGTACCTTTCAACTAAGAGTGTTTTGTTAATGTACAAATCACTCTACATGTATATGATATGATCATTCTTGAGATGACAGTTGATGAGTGGCTCAGCTTGATTGTTGTTTTATTGGGTGTTGTTGTTGATAATTTATAACTTTGATACGTCAGTTTTTCCGATATCTCCATTGCGATTGCAGACTATCTATTGGAACTTTGATCCCTTATTATATTCAGTCTTGTTATGTCAAGTTTTCTGTTTTCTGCTGATGGTTGTTGACACTTCTCTCTTATGTAGTGCATATTCAGATACTGGTAGATTTTCATTTCCTGTCCCAGTATTTGAATTTTGCTTAAAAAATCTCATAAAATTATATCTTTTATTCAGTTTTCATAAAAAAGTATGTTTTTTTCAAACTGGTAGTATTACAGCTTGTGGAAGATAGACTATGATATACTTTTACAAAACACCTCTGACATTCAAACTGACGAAGACAAAGTTTTTCTTTCGGAAATACTTAGGAAAACCATGACTGTTTTGACAAAAGAACTACGAAGTTTAAAACAACCAAACATCATATAGATATATATTTATAATATATTTGCTTGTTCTTTCCTATAGATTTATGTATACCAAAATATAAGTCACAACATTATAAGTATAAGAAAAAAATTGTTGCCTACTGGACTAAAGTAGAGCAAATTTTTAACTCTATAAAACACTTTTTTTTCTTTTCATTTGAAATTGATATTGTTGGAATTTCACAGGTCATAATTCCATAACACTTTCTGTGTTCCAAACAATAGTCAGCACATTGTTGAAAATTATACTTATGAATTAATTGAAGTTTGTTTTCCGGTGTCATATTTTTTCCACCTGTCAAATTTAATTTATGTCCACATGGCATATTAGTTTCAAATTTTTTTAGGAAGGGTCTTTGATAAGAAAACATGACCTGACCAGTGCATTATGATATATTTACCAGTACATACCAGTTTATTCAATACAGTACTGCGGAATTATATTGTAGTCCCATATTATTGAGAAACTGAAGTCCAATATTTCAGTAGTCTTACATGGGTTTTCCCCTCTGACTTCTGTAATTCTCAAGTGCATGTTCCAGCTAACTTCCAGGGTGGAATGCAGGCCAATATCTAATTTGAAGTCAACGCCTTAATATTAAATGTCTAAACATTTGGATTATACAATCATCCTGCCAGAAAATCTTTGTCTGATCTTGAATTTGGTTGACATCAAACTTGTACGTGAATATGCTCTAAAGTAGGTCAGTTTTCATGAAGTAGTAGGTCACTATTACCTACTTGATATCCATTGAAAAAATTTAAAAGGTAACAGGAATTACTAGAAATATTGCGGCATAGGCCACACCTGCCACCAAACCCTAACTTCTTCTTTTTCTTCTTCTTCCTAATATTGGAGTCGAATACTTCCCGGAAGAAAACATAAATAATTTTAAGAAAGGACAAATGCAGGGTTCTATTTATATAAATTTGTGTGTAAAAATGTACTATAAAGTTTGCAATTGTTAACTCTGCCAAGAGATGGGTTATAAATATAAGCAGCGCTGACTTGTTTACCGTTATTGGTTTCAATTTATGCATTTCATATTCAGGCATTGTTGGAAAAAATTGGTTAACATAAACATTTATTTGAATTTTAAACTACTCAGATTTGATTTGACATCTAAAATATGTTGGGAAATACTCATTCGTGATTAGCGTATATGCAAATTACTTATTGATATTTGAAAGAAGATTTACAGTTACGTTTATTTCAGTCTGTCATTTAATATACTGCAAAATTGCTTATATATTATTGCGGGTAAAAAAGTTTAGATGGATTTTTCTGAACTGGGATGACCACACATTTTAATTCTAAAAAATAAATCGATATTTTATCGATGAATTTACTAGAAAAAACATAAAATTGAAATCTTTAAAAGTCACAATCAGTTGCTATAGATTTTTTTATCACTGAAGGTCAGAAGAAAGACATTAATTGTCTTCTGCTGTCTTCATAGCACCATGCCATGCCATATCGTTTATTAGTTGGAATAAGAAATCCATGAGGTGTACAACTTGATTGAAATGTTGTCCATTTTAAAATTAAAAGGTAGTAATGGTGAAAAATCAAACATTTTGTGACTTCGGTGACCTTCTGCTGTTGTCAGTTCTATTCTATGGTTGTTTTGTTGTCTCTTTCCCCATTTCCATTCTCAATTTTATTCATTATTTTTCCTGAACTTGGCTAATATGAAGCACAGTTTTCTAGAAATAGTTTGACATATATAGAATCAGTCATATATAGAATCGTTTTGATTTTAACATTAATCAATATCTTTACAAACTTAAATTTCACTATATGGGGCTCAAGTATGATTCCAATATTAAGTCATAAGGTCAAGTTTAAAAATTACCTCTGGTCACCAGGTTAATGCAAATAAACATTTGAATAATATAGTTTTGAACAGTTTTAAAGGTCTCAGGTCCATTTTATTGATATGTAAGGTCGCAAGGTTGCCTGCTAAACAAAAAAGGTTGCAGTTTGGAATTGACTATGTTGGGGGTACCTATACTTCTTTATTGGGTCCATACTCCAAAGCCTTATATTTTATGTATAAAAAATTAGTCATGGTAACCTAGATCTTTTAAAGGATGGTAGCTTAAGATAAGTATACATTCCATCATTTTACCAAAAATTATGTTTTGTGGAACAGTGACAATTAACACAAGTAATAAAATACATGTGTTATACAAAAGAAAATATAAGGGGTATTTATCCATGACACAAGATCTTTACATGCACAGCAAACAAACACAGAAAGCAATGACAATAGGAATAGCTCTTATTGCTTTTCTTTATCCCAAAACCACAGTGAGGTTTTACACACACAGCAAAAAGTCTCCTTCCTACAAGTTTAAGACAGCAATTAAGAACTGAATTCAGCTAAATTTTCTCATGAACTGACTATTATGCAAAAATGAGAATATTACGACATAAATGGGAATATCACGCCACAAAAGTGAATATCGATCATGCCACTTAAGTGAATATCACTCCACAAATGTGAATTGAAGAACAAAGTAATACAAATGTATATATAAAAAAAATCTGGCAAAGACATAAAACATCTACTGTCATAATTTAGTCTGAAAATCACACTGAAGGGTGCAAGAACAATACAAATATTAAGACAACCACGGGGCACATCAAGATGTATGTTAGATAACTTGGCAGGAAATAAAGTTTGTACAGGGCAAATAATTCGGGTAGACTTTGTAAGTTGTCATCTAATTGAAATTATTAAAACTCTAAATTTATTATTCAAGATTTTATTGTTCAAGTATAAGGTGGTTGTCAAAATATCTTTGGTAAATAGATGCTTTAACAACAATAGTTTTATAAAAGGACTTAGAATATCTTTAAAATTTTGCATTATGTTAGACGTAATATCGTAACACATTGTTGTATCGTAAAAAGTCAGTTGATATGTCTTACGAATAATTTGAAGTTAAAGGGAATGTTTCAATAACTTTTTGTCAAAGGTCTTGTCTGCGTCAATTTTGTAAGTTAAGATTTGTGTCAGATTTTTCTTAAAATCCAAATAATTAATAATTGTTAGCAATATTTTATCAGATTTAAGGGTAATGACAGTAATTTTGAAGTATAATTCATAAAATTCATATTTCGTTTACTAAAAAGGAAACACTGCATCGATTAAAACTTGGATTAATTTTGTTTTAATATGCCCCCGCCACTAATTGGCGGAGCATATAGTGTTACTCATATCCGTCCTTCTTTCCATTGGTCCTTCTGAAATCAAATTGTTGTCTGGACTTATTTTGTGAAAGGAGAGGTGACACAATTTTTTATTTTTTTTTGTCTGAATCAATAAATATTCCTCTTAAAACATGTTTTGTACTATTTTGTTGGTCCAAATCTGATGAATTGGCAGTTTTTAGGTCAAAGAATCCAGTGCTCGCTAGCAGATATTGTTGTTCTTAACATTATTATTGCTGAATAAGCAAACATTTTTATGTTCTTTTCATTTTGCAATCAATAAAAATAAATTTTCGTTTTTACATCAACCATTCTTGGTATTTACGTAAGGTTTGCCACTGGACTTAACACTTCCAGACTCATTATTCTCTGTCTAAATTTAAACCTATGGGTACATTAACCTACTTTCTAAACGGTTGCATAAGCTCAAATGACCTAGTTTCCTGCCTATGCTTTTAACTAACCTAATTTCAAGGTTACACATGCATGAGCTTAATTGACCTAATTTTTTGGTTCTTTTTTTTGTTGAGTAAATTACATAATTCGATTTATATTTCAACCATAAATCATATAAATAACAAACAAACATTTTATTTTAATCCCCGATCGAATAGTAAAATCTAAAATTAGTTTTAAAACTACGAACAGACAATGATTATGTCACGTCTGCAAATTATTCAGTTAATATATAGAAGTAACTTTTCATGTTCGGAAAACTGCGCATACAAATTAATACTATTAAAACTTGAAAATTTCTAACCATTTTATTTACTCAATAGGAAATCACATTTCGTTTATCAGTTGATCTTAAAATCGACTAATTTGAATGACGTGAGGGAAGTCCCGTTAATTTGTTGTGGTAACAGCATCTTAACAAACACAATTGAAATCACGGAGGTGTTTTATTTAATGGATTCTGTCATTGTCAAACAATATCTAAACTGATGTTGATGAAAAACGACTTCCAGTCAAGAAAAGAGCTTTTAAGGCTATCTATTCAATTGGTATAAACTAATATGAAACCTTCTTTTTTGTAAATTTATAACAGCAATTAGTTTGTATTCAAAGGAGTCATAGTTAGATATAATGTAATAGCATTTATAATTATTTACGTAATAGGTAAATGATATAGTGCTGAATGATTCAGAGGCAAATATAATAAAAAGGATAAATATCATGGTACACGCCATCTTCGCTAGCCAAGTGTTACGATCCACTACCGCTCTCTTCTACCGTGAAGAAAGCGGTAGTGGTTCGTAACCCTTGGCTAGAGAAGATGGTTACACACATTGTAAAACTTTTGTTCTAAATTTTTAATCCCCAATCAATAAAAATATAAATTTTGAAAACTAAACTGCAGAAATGAGTGATCAAGATGATACTTTTGAAACTTTTATATTTATGTTCAATTCTAACAACATATGACACTGCAAATTCGTAAGATCTTTGGTTTGTACATATCTTTAAAAACTAAGAGTGAAATGGAAAAAGATTCCAGTTGTAAGAACTTTGTTGACATAATAATCCTTAATAATTTGCAACAACAGACATTTGTTTAATAAAAAGAACTTTAAATTGATATCAAATAACTGCAAACATCTGCATTTATAATATCAATTTCGTTGTTTTAAAACCCGTTGACAATTTGGTGTTTATTTTTATTCCGGTGAATAATAATCTGCCGAGCTCTGTGACCAGTTCCTTAGGTATTTATATTCAAAAGAATTAAGATAATCTGTATTTATTACCTTAAACAGTCCTCAATTTAAGTTTTGAAGTGTGCTCCAAATCTGATTACGAGGGATGATAAAAATATTTTAAACCAACACAATGACTGTATTATGTTTTTATTGTGTTACATGCTCAACTTGCAGACTTATGTCAAAGTAACCTACTTAGATAAAATTTTTACAAAAATGTACTTTGAATTCAATCACAATTTATTATCTGCCCCTTGTTTTATTATTTCCACAATTATTGATGTCAAATTAATTTTAACAATGAATATTACATATGTAAAGTTATTAAATGATGAGATTGTGGTATAATTATTTGAATAATTTATATTTTTGATTAACAAACAAATAGCACCTAAAGGAATTTGCAGTGATGTACAAGGGACATAACTCTTAAATTGTCATGAGAGACATTACAAGGGACATAATTCAATCCAATTGAATTCATTTAACTAACTTTATGGTTTTAACAGGCACATATAACTGTTGCAGGGTTAACCAGTTTACGAAACTTAATAATTATTTAGAACTATAAATATAGAACTATAAATGCAATGTCATAAGTTACCATGAACAACAGATTGTTTATTATATCGTCGATTACAACTTCATTATTAAGAAATGAAAAACAATTTCTAATATTCATTGCTTAATATTGGAAATTATATACTTAAAACTGTGTTAAAAAGGCGTGTTTATAGCAATTTTGAAGCTTGGTTAAATAGGCAGAAAATTTAAACAGCTTTATGGTTCAAACTATTAATTATTAATTCAGCAGTACATAAGTGGTAACTTGTTACAAGTACAATTATAAGTTCACAAGTACACCTGAGTGATGGTCAAGGTCAGGTTTATATATAGTTTAATAAGGTATTAGGTTTTGAAGTGCAAATAGATTTGACACTGTTAAACTTTCCCAATCACTATGAATGAATGCATGTGTACAAGTTTTCTTGACTTGTTTATATAAGTCTGATAATAAAGGACTTTTACAGGTGAAAAAAGTAGGAATTGGGTTCACAGCAAATTGCTGAATTTAAGAAAATACGTATTTGGACTGTAGTAAATTGCTTACTAAAGATTGAGGTCAACCAGTGAGACTAACAACTTTTTGGGAAACCCTCCACCCTACAAAAAATGTAATTGAAATGTGACTGTCAAAGTTTGTTAATATATTTTTTAGACAGTCACACTTCTGATTACTTAATTTTATGACCCTCACCAGTTTTGTGTCCCTTTGTCGTGTTATATGCAAGGAGGGGCATCATCTGTGTCCCATCAACACATTCCTATTTTATTTCTTCAGATTTTGATTTGCTAAATTAGAGAGAAAATAAGGTTGTTATTGTATAGAAGTAATTGATAATTCATATACTATAAATGGATAAAGTTTCGTGCACAAACAGGTCTATTTATAACCTCACCAAATGGGGAACTCCTACATTTTAAATTGGTTTCATGCAATTTGATGCATCAAAACTTAATTTAAAAAAAGCATTTAGTCATTAAATAAATACTTTTATTTAATCGAACAGGAAAAATATATTTAAAAAGAAATTTGAAGAACAGGATAGAGTTCGTTAATTAATAAAATCTTTTGAAATAACTCCTCATGTCCGTTAATTTAAATGTACCCTAACTTTAAAATATAATAAAATTCAATAAATTCAATATTATGATGAAATAAAATTCTCTATCAATTATTAAATCTGTAATAATATTACACAATATGTCAGTGTTACCTGCCAGGTAAAATACAGGTAACCCTGACAGATATTAATGGGGCTCACCTGCTGCGGAATTCCCAAAATTAAACATTTGTTTCAATTGTTCATTGTATAAAGCTTATTCGTACCCAGATAATGTAATAGTACTCAGCGATCTGACAGCTTTATCTGGGGCCGTCTTAAAAGGTCGCACCTCTCTTTATCAGAAATATCCCCTTAATGTTCCGTACAAATATGGCTTGAGAGACCAGGGTTTATCTGTGACGTGTGTAATCGATATTTTTGTCTTGTCATGTATTGTTCTGGCAAAAGACTGGTCAGGTTGTCTTTTCCAGGCTACCTGAAATAGAATATGTAGTGATTGTAGTCCATTAATTAATAACTTGGAATTACAAAACCGCTTAAATCTGTACTATTGAAAAATCAATATCTTTTTACCCAGGCAAGGTTAGCTAGAATTATCTTCAATGAAACAAAATGACCTTACAGAAGGAACTAATTGAAAGGAATTTGTTAAGATTAAAGCAGGAACACCAAGTTGAAATATACCATTGAAATCAAAATTTTTATTGAATTCATTCATAAGTATGAATGAGCTTTTATTATCTGCAGTTCTTAAACTGATTGGAAATTCAGAAATGTCTGCTCTCAATTATTATTGTTGACCAACAATTTAAATAAATTATTCAATTTCAGAAAATGCTGCTTACAAATAGTGCTATCAATATTTCAATGCTATACTTCTACTTCTGTGTAACCTATTGGTTGCAAATTTTGAAATATAAAATTAACTCATCATAGATACCAGGACTAAATTTTGTAAATATGCCAGACGCAGGTTTCGTCTACAAAAAGACTCATCAGTGACGCTCGAATCCAAAAAAGTAAAAATTATTGCAAAGTTCTAAATTTACAATAAATGTCCACAAATTTTGGACATCAGATACTCAATCAAGCTTTCTCTTACTAAAGATTGCAAAAAAAAAAACAACCTCCCACTATAATGTACCAGTTTGACTTCATGTTATGATCTGTAATTTCAATGGTATTTTTCATTACATTGTAAGTCTAGCACTTGCACTAATATTCCAAAGTTTGGAATGTTAGTAATCAAAGATATTTGTTTCATTTCATTTCCGGTAAAAGTTTAATTGTAATGAACCCTTTAAAGTTTCGGACAGTTATAAAAATAGAAATAAGATTAAGTTTCCATGTTACAGTTTATAAAAATAATTGCCTTGTTTAAATGCATTTGTTTAAATGCAATTGTTTGAATTGGTCCAATATTGATTTTCAGAAGTACTTCTAATTGCATGTTTCGTATCGTGACCAAACTCTTTTGGTGGGCTCATATAGACTCCCAATGTAATGTTACCATCTGTTGTTGTTACCGCCCAACTTCTTATATTTCGATTCAACTTAATGACTTTAACCTACTGCCCCAAGGTTAAGGAGGCGTTGAGTTTTAAAAGTTAATAATTTTATTTGCCCATATTTAACATTTGCTGTCCATAAGATACAGTCTATGTAAACAAAACTTTTGTATACTAGAGAAACTATGCAGAGTATTCTATATAAACATTGACCAATAAATATACCTGTAAAAGTACATTAAAATGGGTCAGCCAGGGGTAGCTGTTTGGTCTTAGACACTATTGATTTATAGATATTTGTTAGGAACTAATTTCACTGAATTTGAAATTAAATTTTATATGGACTTGGGTGCAAAATATTGCCATACAAAGAAAACATTTTTTTTTTGATGGTTTTTGAATATCAAAGTTCCTTTTTGGAATCCTTTTTTTTACAAAGCTTTCCCTTACAAATGTATACCACATAATTTAATAGGGAATTACATGAACTATAAGTATGTTGCTATTCAAAGTTTTCTTTTTTGAAGTTTGTGTTGAAAGAATGACATAACCAAAGAAAGAAATTACATCAACCCCCCAAAATGTATTACATTTTACAACCAAAATTTAGATGTGGTATGGTTGCCAATAAGACAACTATCCACCAAAGTTCAAATGAAGTTTCTAAAGAACTATTCCTATATCGTTTTGTTTATATAGATTAGACCGTTGGTGTTCCCATTTGAATGGTTTTACACTAGTAATTTTGGGGCCCTTTATAGCTTGTTGTTTGGTGTGAGCCAAGGCTCCGTGTTGAAGGCCGTACTTTAACCTATAATGGTTTACTTTTTAAATTGTTATTTGGATGGAGAGTTGTCTCATTGGCACTCATACCACATCTTCCTATATCTATCTCTGAGTATTGCTTTGTACAAAGATGCATAAATAATATGAATCTGGAAAGGATTGAAAGGGAGGGTCTGGGTCCTGTATGATTTTAATCTACCTTAATCTGCTGAAATCCTAAACTAAATCTCGAACTCACGCTAGCTGACATCACTAGTTTCAATAATCATGTAGTTTGAAGAAATTTTTATAGAAATTTCAGTTAATATAGATATCGATTGATTTACCAAATTAGAGTTTTTACCCAAATATATTGGACCATTTTCATTGAAATTTGTTGGTGTGAGCTGGACATGACATCCTATGACTTTGGACACATATTCTGGTTTTAATATATCTTGAATTTTAATACATGACATTATATCTATTATTGCGCCGACATATTTGTTATTTAGAACTTGTTTTCTTTCTATTGCAGGTTCTTGTGGTCTGTCTAGTAGCTTAGATGACGAAGTGGGTTTCCCCGCTGATATTAAATTAGAATCGACCAACGACTGCATGCCAGATGAAGACAAAGACTTCAAAGTCTGCGTAGTTTGTGGAGAAAAAGCTAGTGGTTTTTACTTCGGGGCCTTAGTATGCTTGCCCTGCAAAGTAAGTTTTATAGGAAAAATTATGATTAGTGAATGGAAATATGAATTTGTTACATTGTAGATGTGATAAAACTCTTAAAAAATAAATTGCCGCAAACTTATGCTTCGACAGATTTGTTAATATATTCTCTTCATTCCACAAAAATAAAAAGGGAAGGAAGAAGAATTTCTTATTAACTATTTTTCACTTAAAAACTGAAAGAAATAAAATGAAAAGTTCCTAAAATCTATTTGTTTCACAGGAATAATTTGGATTTCCCCCCTAACAATATTTTACAAAACGAAGTGTACCATCTAAACAGACATGACCAATTTTTAAGCTAAATAAGTGTGCTTGAACTGAAAACTAAGAATAAAAACTGTGCATGCTGACTGAGAAGTTTGAATTTCAACTTTTTTTTGTATTTCATGTCACTATCTGCTCAAATAAAATTAATTATTGATGAGAAAACCAACTGACGAACATTATCCGAAAGATCTCAAGCGGCTTTTGAAGTTCTTATTTCTCTATTTACTCGACTTCAACAGCAAACAAATATTTACATGAAGGCTAATGTCGATATTGAAATTTGACTTTTTAAAAGTTTTTGATGAAAGGAAAATTTTTGTTATTTCATCATGCATGTGCAGTTATGCTTCTTTCCTATCTCTCTCTAGTATTTATAGAATTATGAGTTTAAGAATTTAATTCCAAAATACACATACTGCACATGCATTGGGAAATTCTAACAAAAACTTGAAAAAAGTTTATTGAAAAAGCTTAAAAATAAACTAGACAACCCTCACAATTAATAAAACCCCATGTCTTTTGAATTTTGTAAAGGTTTAAATCTTAGAAACTAAATAAAAGTGTTTGGGTTTAGGTTTTGTCGTCATCAAGGCGATCACTAGGTTAACAACAGAGCGTAATGACTTCTCCACGGCAATATCACAATACTAACTTATCATACACAGCTTAACTATGCAAACCATACATTCACATATTAAATGTATCCCTGAACGTATGTAACATATCTAAAATTGATTACAAATTATTGAAAACATCCGAGACGATTTTATATCAGGGTTCACATTCCAGAGTATAAGTGTTATTTACTTAGATTGACCATGTTCAAGTTTATTCATTATTAAACTGGAGTATGTTTTGATTTTAAAAAGAAATAAAAAATTGCAGACTTGGTTGTTTAAACTTAAATTTTATACATATCATTAAAGATTTGTTGTTGTTGGCTTTATGTCCAGTGACAAATACTTCATGCATGTTACAGACAACTGATCAACAAAGAGGGGTCTGATGGAGGGGTCTCATCATTAATCAGGAGTTGATTTTTTCGTCAATCATGACTCACAGAAAATAAATTTCCATTATCACAGATCACGAAATATAAAAAAAAAAAATCTGTAGAAAAATGGATCATGATAGCCAAAATGCATCCATCACGAAGAACGAAAATAACCCATCAGGCCCCTCAATAAAGGAAACATCCATTATTACTGCTATAATCTTTTTATCCAGGTTATTGTCAAAGAGTTTTATGAAAGCAATAGTTTGTTAAACCTTTGAAAACCCAGGCTCAGTTGATGAAATTGCTAAAATAATTCATTTCTTTTTAAAAAAAATTGAAACCATGTACTACCATGTAAATTTGATTCTTAATAGAGGGTGGTAAAAGGTTATTTTCGTGCAACATGTTTTGCCATTTTCATTTCACGTACAGCCGTGAAAAAGGTTCATTATTCACTGTGTTTCTTGAAATCTGTAAAAAGCTCAACATCGAGCAAGAAATTTTTAATTGTTTGTTCATTGTGGCAATTTTATTTCGCATTCTGCCATGCAGAAACCCCCCCTTTACGCCCCTCTTAATAGTTCTTCATCATATTTTGGGGCCACCTTGAAATCAAAGATGTCCACCATTTTAATAGAACACTTCAACAGTAAGAGAAATAGTCCCAATAAACTTAGTTAATTATGGTTTTAATCTCACGATTCTAGATAGACCCATTCTTGTTTTTTAAATCAATTTTTTTTTTCATGTCTCTGATCCTTATTCCTCAATAAAGATCAAAATATGTCAATATTTTTTTGAACCAAAAAATCAGTGAA
Organism: Mytilus trossulus; assembly: GCF_036588685.1. Taxonomy (NCBI): domain Eukaryota; kingdom Metazoa; phylum Mollusca; class Bivalvia; order Mytilida; family Mytilidae; genus Mytilus; species Mytilus trossulus. The sequence continues at coordinate 23,835,811 of NC_086375.1, read as the reverse complement.
AAAATAATGTACCCCCCTTTACTCTCCCCTTTTGCTTTACAGTAACTATAACAAGAGGTGATAATATGTCATGAGCCAAGTGGGTGTTTTGTAAGACAAGTTTTTCCCTTGAGAGTGGGTATAAATATAGAATGATTGTATAATGAACAAAACCAATATTAATCCTCGATAAATTCATGCTTGAAAATTATTATTCATATTAATTGTAAAACATACATTGTGAATCACCTAAGTATATCCATTTAAAATTTGTCCTTGGTCTAAGACAAGTTCTGTCGCGTCTCCAAATCAATATAACATTTCATACTAGTTAACTATTGCGTTTTAAAATTGAATATTTTTCTATAAAAGACGACTTGAATACGTTGATTAGTATTGGAGCAAACATATACATACAAAAGGTGGAAGAATCTCCATACCACTATAGCTAAGGTTTTAAATTCTAATGGAAAATACTGACAGCTCGCTCAATAACTTTAATATATATCAAATATTAAACTTGGTTAGAGATAAAAGGTCGTGTAATTTAAGAATAAATTATAATTAAAGCAGATAAATAACCTTGCATTGAATGTTTAATTGAAAGTTGGATTTACCGTAGATTTTCTCTGGCGATAGACTTGTCCATAACACTCCTATTGGTATTTTAGTACACAAAATGTTTTGGGGAAATTGCGGTCTTTTATCTTTAGACAGTAAACCATGATAGACATTGAGAAGATGTTCAACAGATATTCAAAACCCCTCTTTCTATATTTTTCTTGATAAATTAATGTTTTAATTGGTGGCAGACCATTTGATTTGATTTTCTATGTTTTTAGTGCCACTTTTAAGCACCAATATTGGGCTATTTCATGGCGGCCCAGAGAAAACCACAACCTTCGATAGGAAAACTGACAATCCTAGTCCATTAAAATTGGATTCCAGTGTACCCGCACAAGGGGGGTTCAAATTCACAACTTTAGTCACAGTTCAGTGTTGACTGGCTAGTGATTACATTAGGAACTACTTAGACCACTTGGACAGTGAGGCCCCTGGTGGCAGAATAAGGACTTTCAAAAACTTCAAAAGTGGAAACCAGAAGTCCTTGTCTAAAATAGGGGAGCCTTGCAATAGAATAAAGATCCTCCTTTCTGTCTCTGTAACTAACTGCATGAAAAATGCTATTGCAAAAACAATACCCTTTCCCCATCTGACTATTTCATTATACAAACCCTCGCTATCACAATTGAAACATTTAATCAGTGATGCCATTATGACTTAAATGGAAATCAAAGTTGAAAACTTCCAAGAATTTGACCTACTGTTTTATGGAACTCTTGATTAGATGCCACTGTTGTCATGTTTGCCGTAATTTGGTGGAAGAAAATTGTTGTAGATTGAATTAATGAATCCACGATAAGTAATTTGCACACTTTGTAGTCGAACAACTAAGTCTTCAGTATGCATAAAAGCCATTGTTAATGACAAATTTACATGCCAAGATATTGTTTGACATTAATCCATTTATTCGTACATGTATCGACTATTTCCTTCGCCATTTGCATTTCAAAGGATAATTGTTGTAATTAGAAAAAAAATTGTAATTTGTGAAAGAAAAAGTAAAAGATAAAAATAGTTTTCTTAGAGATTTTTATTGTTTTCAAATAGTCATTAAAGATAGGAATTTATATGTTATAAATGAAACAAATAAACATTAACGAGGCAGTCTGATGTTTTACATGTATTTATAGTCTAAAATCGGACAAGAAAAATACATTCTCACAAAATCGACAGAGAGGTGTTACTTTTTTTTGGTTCTCATTAATATTCATATTTTGTTTAAATAGGAAAGAAATATAGAACCTTTGAGAAATCTAGATTAGCAAAAATTGACAACAATTATTGATATTTTAATAATAACATAGAATTCAGTGCACATTTTATGTGTCTGGAATATTATCCCCATAGAGATAAAATATTTTAGGATATTTTTTTTTTAAAAGGTTTTAAAAAGCAAAACAACAACAAAAAGACTTTAACTGTCAAATTTTATGAGAAAGTTATAATCCATTGGAATAACGAATGATAAAAAGATTTAGTTTCTTGTAAAATCACGATAAAATAAAGTAAGGATGTGAAATAAAATTGTGTGTTCACAACAACACAAGCCCTGTAAACAGGATATGGGGTTATGGCGATAAATATAGATCAGTGTCATTTGGAACCATTTCTGTAGGTGTTAATTGTAATAATTATATGTTTTTTTCAATGTATACTTCTAGGAAAAATTATGCATTTATTAATAAACCTTAAAAAGATTGTTTGATGAAAAAGAACAAAAGGAGTACAAATAAACTAAAACAATAGAGTAAAATAAAATAAAAGATAAACAAATAACTAAAACAATAGAATAACAGAAAAATAAAAGATAAACAAATGATTTTAATGCAATAGAGATTGCAAAACAAATTATCAAAATAACCACCTTATTAGCATAAAATGAATGATATGTGGGACATATATACACTTTTCTTTCATTTTTAGAGACATAAAAAAGATATAAAAAACTAAAAATAAACAAAGGATTGAAATGTTCACCCCATTAACTTTTAATAAGGTTTAAAATATGTAAAATAGACTATGAAGTTTATTTTTTTATATTTAGAACATTTTAAAGAACTAGAAATCTATTGATAATACTTATTTATTTTATTGCACATCAATTTTTTTCCGTCTCAGATGGAGTGGTTGCATCAAGTATTTGCATCGATCTTTTTGTAAAAGAGTTTTATAAAGAGGAATAGAAATAATTTGATCATATCAGGCATGCTTTATATACATGTTTACTTCGACTGCTGGAATTAATGGGCTGCTCTCATTGGCTTAATGGTCTCTGTATAGGAAAACAAATTGAAAGAAAAACAAACAATTTCAAAAGGCCTTTTGAAATTTTTACCATTTTACCATGAGGGAGTTCAATAGTTTTCTTATGTCCCGCTCTTAGTAGTTGTTTTGTTAAATAATATTTACATATTTACACATCAATAAATAGCAAATTGAATTTTTCTAAGGAAACTTTTAGATACAATGTGTAATCTTGATGGTGTAAAGAAAATCTTAAGCTAAATATTGATCAGAAAAGTACAAATTTTGTCATAACTACTTAAGAAATATTATTATTTGTATGATTTAATATTTTTCTATAATTAATAAGTGATATATAGTTCTGTTGTATTGTGTTTCAAGCCATTGTTGTCAATTGGAGTTTTATACAAGGAGGTTTTCTTTTATTATAATTTTGAATAAGGAAGTAAAAAACATATAACAATAAAAATGGATTTTTTAATCTTTGAAAGACTGTAATGGAAATTTTTATGCAAATTTCATTTTATATTTATTTTATTTTATTTTTAAGAGAATTTGCTGTTAATGAATAGATAGCTTAAAAACTAATAAAACTTGAGTCAACAAATTGAAGTAGTAGCATTTCCTTGGAGCATGGTGGACCACACAAAATTGACTAACTCTTTATTCCAATAGGGAACAATAAATAAGTCTTTATTATTGAACTTTATGCTTGGTTTTGTTATTGTATTATGCCCAATTTTACTATTATTCTTTGACAAAGTCCTGACTAGTTTCAAAATCAATGTCAAAGTCACTATTTGAGCAATATTCAGTCTGTAAACAAATTATTTATTCTTTCTTCTTTTTATTGCAGAGTTTTTATATTAGATGTACAAAAGATGGAGAGCCAACCTTTACTTGTCAGTGTAACGGGAATTGTGATATCGCCAAACAAGGAAGAATCCGATGCCAGTATTGTCGCTATCAACGTTGCCTCATGGCTGGAATGTGCCGCAAAGGTAACTATAAGTAAAGTCATAACTTGGCTCAGTAAAAAAAAGTTGAGTTGAAAGATATCGCAGGGAGAATCATAAACTCTTATGTCAAAGAAAGACTGACAAAAATAGGGATTTTTTTTTAGAGAAAATAAAAAGTCTAATTCTAAATCTTTATTCTTTGTTAAGATCAGTAAAAGCATAAACATAAACATAAAATATCAAGAATTGGCTTAAAACACATTTTACTACATATCCATGTTAATTAATGATGTAATACATGTACTTAAATGCAACCTAAATCTTAGTACAATTACAGTACATTAAAATAAAGTATATTTTAACTCCTACAGGAATTAAGGTATGGCAGGTTACAATTCTTATAATGTAAATTTTATTCAATTCAATTATTGAAAGTAATTAAGTCGACAAATAAGGAAGCTTAAATGCTAGCTTTAGTAAAATTTTTATAAGGTTGTGGTCTATTTAAGGTACAACTGTAGAAAGTTCAGAAAATGTAGAACTCTTTTTATTTCAACTAGAATAATTTTTATTAGCTAACAAAGTAACTATATCATTATTTAAGCAAGAATGGTTTTCTATGACTCATTAAATCAAATTATAAATTAAATGAAAATATTTGTACTGTAATAATTTTTAAATTACATTTACTTATGAGTATATTACAAAATGTACATACTAATTGTTCATACATTTTTAAGTTCACCTATGAAGCAAAAAACTTAATAGAACTGAAGAAAAGTACTTATATATCATGGTATTAAATCACCTTTAAATATATTGAGACTTAAACTTTTTCTCCATACATAATTTTTTGTATGCTTATTTTGCATAGAATTTTTCAATAAAATGAATATGCTTACTTGAACGAAGCAGCAACTTTGATAATAATGTAGACAGGGATTTAAAAAATAAATAAATAATGCATGATGAAAACAAATATTTCTTGAGGGAAATTTATGCCCTATATACATTTGTATTTTTTTTTAATGTTGGATACTAAAGACAAATATAGCTTTTTTTAAGTCAAGTGTTTAAACTCACATACAACATAGAGTCAATTCAAAAGGCATGGTTAAGGAGGAAAAGGGGGTTGTTTTAAAGGCATCATTAAAGAAGAAAGGGCGAAGTGTCCAAAAGTGTCATTATGGTTACCAATCTTCAGATGTTTAAAGGGGCCTTGGTGACCAATAGAATTGAGAAAGGAAATGGGGAAATGTGTCAAAGCAACAACAACCCAACCATAGAGCAGACAACAGCTGAAGGCAACCAATGGGTCTTCAACGTAGCGAGAATTCTTACACCCATATGTGTCCTTCAGTTGGCCCCTAAAAATATGTATACTAGTACAGTTATAATGGAGGTCATACTAAACTCATACTCATACAAGTGGTCTAAGTAGTTCTACTTTAATCACAAGCCAGTCAACACTGATGTTGTAAGTTTGGACCGCTCATGCAGGTGCACTTGACTCGGTCACTGTCTCAATTGACTAGGAATGTCAGTTTTTCAAAGGTCATGGTTTTCTCCAAGTACTCTGGCTTCTTCACCAATAAAAACTTGCCACCACAACATAGCCAAATAGTGGTGCTTAAAAGTGGCGTTAAAACAACAACAATGAATCAGATGTTTAAAATATTTTGTAGTTGGATATTTATCTGCAACTAGTTACACTGGTTATGTACTAATCTAAAAATATAATGCACAAAGTTAAATTTGCTATTCTATCAATGTTTTTTATAAAAATCTGTACCTTTTCCTTTTCAGAAAAGCCAGAAACCGTCCAGCCAGCCGAAGGGCAAGTGTTATGTAAAGTATGTGGTGACATCGCCAACGGAATCCATTTTGGAGTGAACACATGTGAAGGTTGCAAGGTGAATATTTGTACTTTAGACTTTGACTCTGAATACAAATATTTTCAAGAGTTAAATGTCCTAAATGTAATCAGTATTAAAATGATATAGATTTATATTTATTTATTTATTTGGTAAATGTACTTAGTTTTTCTAATATTGTTAAAGATTATTTGCAAATTAAAGTTTCCTATACTCTTTGCAGAGACGACTGTTCATACTGTAAAATCAAGACCCAATCAAAATACAGCAACCAAAAAACCAAAAATCACACATATAGAAATAAGATTGTATGCTTGCCAATTGCCAATTAGACGACCATCCACCAAATATGTAATCGGATCACTATACAGCCTCAAAAATGAGAAACTTATAATAAGCTATAAATTGGATGACCAAAATGTTAAATAAATTGAGTTTAAACTAAAAAACAGTCAACTGAAAGTTACTCTCAAATAAGTTAAGTTGAGAATGGTAATGGGGAATAGTAAGTTAGTATTTAAGTAAAGACTTTATTAAAAGAGGGTGACTCAATTAGCTTTCGCTAATCTACCGTGAGGCCCTCAAAGAATGTGTCCAAGAGACAACAATGAACAGAAGGCAACCTATTGGTCTTTAATGCTGCATGAAAAACCAGCACAGGTAGTGCCTCAAAATTAGTACTAACCTTCTTTTTTTCAAAGCCCAAAAGTGGCGTTTCAACACCATCAATGAATTTTTTTTTAAACAAAAAATGTAGATTAGAATCCGCAATTAAAAGAAAAATGAACAGAATTCTATTCAGGAATAATCAGACTTGTAATAACTGATATACATGTACTTCTATGTTCTCTACTAATAAGATTTAAATTAATTACAGAAATTTTTCCGAAGAGGACTTGTGGAAAACCAGGGATATAATTGTAAGGGAGAGAAATCTTGTCAGATCAACCCAAGGAACAGAAATAATTGCCGTTATTGTCGTTACCAGAAATGTATCAGCGCTGGAATGTCAAGAGAAGGTATAGTAATTACAGTTAAAATATTTTCACTATGTTAGAGGGGAGATAAGTCAATGCATTTAATTTTTCCACTGAAAAAGATCTGGCAATAGCAGAGAAGGGGAGATAAATCTATGCATCCAAACAGTGTTTCCACTTTTAGATAATTTAACAATTTAAAATGTTTTACAAAAATTGTTTTTGAAATAACATTTTTGAAAGTATTGAAAAAGATGCTTTGAATGTTCTTTACATAGTTCTGTTGTTTTGTTGATTTATCAGATATTGTAGAACATTGCTTTTGGTGGATTAAAAAAATTGTTGGTTTTGGTTTTTGTTCTTAATTTCATTTCACAGTGATACATTTTTGTGGTTTCCAATATGTGAATGTACTATTCTATGAAGGTTAAAATTTCAAGGACATTATCTATCAACACAGTAATTACAGTTATTATGATTTGTTGATTCAGGATGTTTTTATTTGATCATCGATATGTGATTCTTTGTCTTGACATATAATGTACTATGAGAAATCTGTATGTTGTAAAGCACTCAAATTATAAATCTATCACACACGAAATTGATAAAAATATATTTATAGTACCCCACAAATAATAATGAATCCACAGTATGGGCTGGGTTAAATAATGTAAATTTTAGACTATAAGATATGTGTTAGACTAATCATAGACTCCTGGACTTCTATCACAGAAATATATATGATACAAGATTTTTTTCTGTATAAAAATACCCCAGAAGATTAGGGTATCATCTGAAAAAAATGTCTTCAAAATACAGGCAATATGTTGAAATTTAAAGTCCCATCAACATGCAATGATTTATAAATCCCAAAAAGCTAAATATATAAAGTTCCTTAATCAAACTGTTTGAAAAGGAATACATCTTGAGATTGAAAATCAAATTTTGAATGAGTAGTTATCTAGCATACAAACTTACCATAAGTTAATCCATGGAGTGACTAGATAAGCAAACTTTTTTTTAAACCTTTTGATTTATTTGTAATAATTACAAAGTCACTCAATATGACAGTATTGAATGCAATCCTGGTAGTTTTGACAGGAGCAAATATAAAAAAAATCAATTTTCCTCAAATTATGCAAATTTTAAACATTTATACGAATTTAAATTACACTTTTTCTTTTCTTTTCAGCCATCAAGATGGGTCGGCCAAAAAAGTCAGATGGAGATTCTCCACAACAGTCCCCTTCACATTCACCATCATTTTGTGATCGTCGTAGTCCCGAGTTGTCTCCTCAGGGATCTCCAATCTCCGTCCATACTTCACCACAGCTATCACCTGTCAATGAACCATTGTTTCACAAATATATGATGGCTAACCAGCCCGTGAAGACCGAGACAACATGTCCACCACCAAGTTGTCAGATTCAGTCGGAGATGACCAACAGCAGACCCGTTCTGTCCACAACATCCTTCATGAATCTCAAAACAGAAGAGCAGACGGCGTATAACTGGGTCTCATCTGCCCCAACCTCCTCCTGGCCTGGTTCTTCAAACACCATCATGTCATCCCAATGCCAGCCCGTCCACGCCTCAACGACCTCGCATCAGCAGGAGAATCCATTACTCATAGAGGACGATATGGATGACATCCTTAATTTCATACAAATGGACCAGGCCAGCCGGAGTCAGCCACAACCTGTTTTCAGAGATAGCAACTGTTTATATCAGACACCACATGGTAATATGGGAGGGAACACACCACTCATGGTTAACACATGCAACAGCTTCCAACAGGCTTCAGACAATTATCAACAGAATTCTGGACCAAATTCACCATTCCAACCACAGTATCCTCAGCCAAACCAAAGTGCTTACTACCCCAACTCCCACAGTCCACAGTATTATCAACAACCTCATTCCCCACAGACAAGCTGTCATAGTCCCCACAGTTACAGCAGTCCATCTCCAGGATCATGCCACAGTCCACATAACTACAACACTCCTTCCCCAGGATGTCACAGTCCCGATACGTATCATCCATCAATGGCTGCTGAATATCCTCAACAACAACAACAACAACATGGTGGATACACTATGCCAACCACACAAGTTCATCCACAATTCAATCACGGAAGCAGCATGTCACATGATAATGTACACATTAATCCCGATTCTCAACATCAAATCAATCAAATGTTTATCAAATGCATCGGAACAATAAACGAAACACAAACTCCAATCAATGGAGCTTACGTCACAAGGGACCAACTTACAACAGAAGTAATCAATTGTACGCTTAATTCATCATCGCCGTACAGAAATAACGATTGTTTATATAGTAGTAGTGACGATAACAGTAGTCATGATTCATCAGACTTCCCTGTTAGAAATAAGCGAAAAAATTACGACCAATTTGATCAGTCATGTGGGTACGGAACCAATTCCAACTCATTTATGCCACAATCTTCAGACTTCACCTGTGAGAGTTACAGTTTACAATCTACTCAGAACTATTGGAAACAGAAGTTTCCTTTCGATCCCATGAGCAGAATGGCGGAAGAAGACCATGCTGTCATTAAACATATTCTGACGGCATACTCTAACATGAGAGTTTTCTATGACGAATCTAGAGACTGGAGTTCTTCAAAACTGGTAGGTCATTATGTAAAGACATGTTAGAAAATTTAGCTAGCTGTTTTAATTTTCTTTCATGGTTTGCGATTTTCTTAAATTGACAAAAAATAAGAATTCCATTATTAGGATTTCAGTAAGTACTTCACACTAAATATGCTATCCAATTTTATTAAAATTTGAGCTTTTATTTTTGCAATACCTATTCCATCAAATTTCCACAAATTATAAACACATCACATTGAATATACAATATACCTGAACAATAAAATTGAGAATGGAAATGGGGAATGTGTCCAAGAGTCAACAACCGGACCATAGACCAGACAACAACCTGACCATAGAACAGACAACAGCAGAAAGTCACCAATATGTCTTCAATGCAGGGAGAAATTCCCACACCCAGAGGCTTCAGCTGGCCCTAAACAAATATATATACAGTTCAGTGATAATGAACACCATACTAAACTCCAAATTATACACAAGAAACTAAAACTAAAAATGTCTATGTTTTGTATGGCCATAAGGCTTGGAATTTAAAATGGGTCTTACTTATAGAATGATGGCATAGTAGAGACTTATTAAGATGAATTACTAAAAAAAAAATTAAGCAATAAATACTCTATTTTGATATGTTTCAGGAGGAACATTGGCCAAAAATGGGAAAAGAGAAGGCTCATTGGCAACACATACAAGAACGTATCATCAGAAATAACAAAGCTTATGTTGACTTTGTTATGCAAATTCCAGGTAATTATAGAGATGTATAACTGTTTTTATACCACAACTTAAAAGGAAGGAGTAAAATTGTTTAAGTCTGTCGGTTTTTAAGTAAAAAATTATGGTATAAAACCACAGATGTGTAAAGTTTAATATTTTTTTACATTTTTACATGATTGAAAATTCTGGTACATAATAACTAAAAATGAACACCACAAGTATCAAAAAACATTTTGAACCCCAAAGAAGACCCCAAAATTCTACTACCCAACCAAGAATTATTGTAGATAAACATTTTTAAAGACAAATTTAACGACTAAAATTTAAAATTTTCAGAGGCTGAGAGTCGAGTAATTCAATAATAATTCTGAAATTTGTTCTTCGGAAAAAATATTACTTAATTTGATTATAATTGTCTTTTTTTATGCCCCATTTATTGGGATTATGTTTTCTGGTCTGTGAGTGTGTTTGTTAGTCCATCCATAGTCCATTCGTTCGTCAGTCTGTTCATTCTTCCGTCCACTCGTTCATTTGTCCAAATTCAGGTTAGTTTTTGGTGGAGGTAGTTTTTGATTAAGTTACTATCCAACCAAGAATTATTGTACATGTATTCAAAAAATTTAAAATACAAATTTAACAAATTACTAAGATTTAAAAGTTTCAGAGCAGAGTAATTCAATAATAATTCTGAACTGTGTACTTCTGAAAAAAATGGTACTTAATTTGATTATTATTGTCTTTTTTATGCCCCATTTATGGGCATTATGTTTTCTGGTCTGTGAGTTGGTTTGTTTGTCCATCGGTAGTCCATTCGTTAGTCAGTCAATTTGTTCATCAGTCCATTCGTTCTTCCGTCAACTCGTTCATCTGTCCAAATTTAGGTCAGTTTTTGTCGAGGTAGTTTTTGATGAAGTTGAAGTCCATTCAAATTGAAATTTAGAACATGTGTTCCCTATGATATGATCTTTCTAATTGTAATGCATAATTAGAGATTTTTCCCCTATTTTAGGTCCACTGAGCATAGAAAATGATAGTGCAGATGCGGAATTCGCGTACTGGGGACACATTCTTGTTCTGTTGAGTTTTGGCTGGTGCAAAATTTTATATGTAAATTAATTGAATAAAATTCATAATGTGTTTCAAATATATTTTCAGGGTTTATGCAGTTAGACCATGAAGACAAACAAGACCTTTGTCAATTGGCCTCTTTCCAGGCTGCTTTAATCTTGTGTGGTACAGAATGGTACAACAAACAACAGAAGAAATTCCAGAACTTCTGGAATTTTACAGTGAGCCCTGAAAATCCAATGTATTTGTTCAAACTGCATCTTTTACAGGCCGGAGAAGTCATCAACAAGCTAGAGCTTTCACCAGTAGAACTTTCTTTGACTTTAGCACTCAGTTGTTTCAGTGCAGGTAGGAGATTAATTTAGGTTTATCTTCATGAAAACTGACAAGGTCTATACATATATTCTTGCAACTGGTCAAATTTGATTTCAGTGCAAGCAAGTAAAACTTTCTTAGACTTAAGCACTTTTAAAGGTCAACTTGAATCTCCAAGATATATGCAGAATAAACTAATCATACAAAGCAGGATTATGTATATTTACTCCAGATGTGGGGTTTCCTCTACGAAGACTCATCATCACGACTCATCAGTGATGACTGAATCAAAAGTTAATAGGGCTAAATAAAGTTAAACAAGATAGAAAGAAGACATCTAGTATAAATAACTTTTAGTGCATAGAAATTTAAAATTATACATCGTCTTACTGTCTTTTAATTAATCAGTAAAAAGCTGGGTTTTTTGTTCATATATTTTATATACTGTTATTATTTTAGATTTGATGTTCTTGAAAGATCCAGAATCCGTTGAATCAGTCAGACGTCATCTTATTTATCTTCTTCAGCAACATATTGCTGGTAAGTACTGGGAAATAACTTTCATTGGCTAATGCTCATTTTTCATTACTTTTAAATTTCTGGTTTCTTATGTATTGTAGTTACAAAATAGTGTGGTCATGATATTATTTATAAAAAAGAGGAAGATGTGGTATGATTGCCAATGAGACAACTATCCACAAAAGACCAAAATGACACAGGCATTAACACCTATAGGTCACTGTACAGTGCATGCTTTGAGGAGAAATTGCATTATCATGACATGTTGTTTAAATTCACAAAAGCTAAGTATGTGAGCCACAGGGTCTTTAAAACATTATAGGGCTTCTGTGTATGTATTTAAGTCTCTGTAAAATTGCCTTGATATGGAGCATAAAAAGTGATTAATTTTACATAAGGATTTCAAATATTAAAACACATATATGGTATGTACAAATGGATAGGAATGCTGAAAAATACCAGGCTTGGCAATGCAGACTTAGAAATAAAAAATAACAAATCAGATAAAAAAAATAGTTCACAAGAAGGATCCCATCAATCTTGGATATTTCTACAAGTGTGAATAAAAAATAGGACTGGAGATGTAGAGTCATCAATAAAAGCTAAATCCTGGAAAATTATTGTTTTTCTTATTTTTCTTTTAGAACAAGGTATAAACCCTGATGAAAGACTAGCTGCTATTTTCAACATCATGCCGATGACAAGACACATTAGCATGTGGCACAAACAACTGATGAAGAATATGAGGGTCAACATGGAGTTGGGGGCCGTGTCAAAACAGGTTGAGGGCATTTCAATCTAAAGAAAACCTCACTGAATCATAACACACATTCCAAAATCTTGTTTGTAAACTTTTGAGTTTTTTTGTTTTTGTTTTGTTTTTTTCCCTTACTAATGTGCAATTATCACAACAAGGGGGGACAACCCCTATGATACATGGAAAACTAATTTTTATGTCCCAATAACTGCCATGTTGCTTGAATTCAACGAATTTTTTTGTGACGACGAACGCTCAAATATTGAGTATAATTATTTTTAGGGAATGTTATTTGTTTTATTGTTATATTAAGTGACCTTTGCATTTAATGCTTAATTTTAAATCTATATTTGACCCACTTCACTTGGTTTTTGAGTGAAGTAAAATTATTTAGTCACATGACAAATCTTTGTTTTTTAACGAAGAGACTTAAGTATATCTTTTATATTTATTGCACGATTTGTTATACAGATGAAGTATTTTTTTACTTACATGTTATGACGGTGAAAAAATAGTTTATTTTTGTTGTTTATATTGAAATACAAATGTATATTTATTTTTATTTTTATTTTGGGGATAAGGTTGTTTCTTTTTTGGGGTTCTTTTTTACTGAGTAATTGAGGGTTATCTTTTCCTTTCCTTTGTAAATTGTTTTAAATTATATTAAAATTGAATTGATTATTAAATGAATTATTTGAATTGCTTATTATAAAAGGGAAACTTAATAATATTGGTGTTTTTTTTGTGGGGTGTGGGAAAAAGGGGGTTGTTAAAGAATTGAATTATTAAAATATCAGAAACTGTTGAGATTGATTCTCATACTTTTTATTCTTGTCTTCTCTTTTTATCTTTTTCTGTCTTTACAATAAAAATAATCTCTCTTAACTTGACAATCAAATGTTAATGATATGGAAATACTGTTAAAATTCTGAATTGTTTCCTTTATTTGCTTTTTCTCTTGTATGTCTCAAAGTTTCTGATATTTTATATTATTTTAATCATATTCTTAAATTATGATTTATTAATGTGTAAACAAATAGATAACAGCTCTATTATTAAATCCATTATCATGGAAAAACAAGATCATTCAAATTGAATGCTGAAAATGCTCAAAACATGTACAATTTTACCATCCACACACTGAAGAGATTACTGCAATCGTTGCTTGAAATTGACTTTATACAAAAGATTTTTAAAAAAAGAGTATACAAAAAAGTGAAAAGTTTTTTTGGTATTTTTGGTGAAAGATTGCTTGTTTAATATTAAAATTTTATGAACATAATATCAAATTGATTAAAGCATTGTTGAAGTAAAGTTTAGAAAAAAATACAATTATATAAAAATTGATTTGAAAATTGATAATATCTTTATGATAATTAAAGTAAGTCATAAAACATCATTGACTTTGAAAAACCAACTTATTGATTTTATTAGCAAAACAAACATTGCTATTAGATCAATTTATTGTCTTAATAAGAGTTAGCCAACCTCTTTTCATTTTAGTAAATGCACATTCCTGCTGAAAGAAAACCATGTTTTTATATTGATATTTCTTTATTACATGTAATGAATTTGTATATACTTTTGTGAACAATGGAATGTTGGCCAACTCTTATAAATTAAATTACTTTTTTTGGGTGGATACACAGTTTAATAATCTAAGAATAAATTATGTTAAACTTTGCCTTTGGCCTCTATAAGTATGATATACTTGGTTAATAATTCTTAGTATCCACCTCATCAAAAGTTGTTAATTATATATTATTATGTGACTGATGCACAGTAAAGGTTAGATGACAAAACTGTTTCCATGGTGAATTCATGCAAGACCAAGATCCTGATTTTTTTATCTCTTCTTTTCTTGAGATTTCAAAAATTACCCTTTTTATTCTCAAGAATTCTGGTCACAGTAATTCAGATCAAGAACATTTGTGTAATTAGAATGAAATTAGAAAATACTGTGACTAAAATAGATAAAATGAAAAAAAATGAGTTTTCATTAAAAAGTTTGAAATCATATTATGATTTTCTGTCTTCAACGAAAAAATAAAGAAGAAATATCAGATCTTTACAAATTTGAATCATCTTCCTATCACAACTTGGTGTAAAAAACTTAAATTGTCTACTGTGAATAACTTGATGAAGGGAGATAACCATTATTTCATATTTAAATTATCTCCCCTACATTAATTGGTTACAGAGCCAAACCCTTTAATTAACCAACAACTTCTGGGAAAACGATTGTGTTGCCTTTGGAAATAGTTTTGTCACTGGTTTATTTATATATGTTTGATTGTTTTGTTTTTGCTCATACTATGAACATTCCGTGTTGTATATCATTTGTAACCGTCCAGTGTTGAACTCAGGACCCATGTTGAAAGTGCTAATTGTATATATTTATCATATTCAAAAAAATTTAGTACCATACATAGATTTATATCTCCCAACATTTGTATATTATTGAATTAATTGGCACTTAAGGGAGATAATCAACTGCAGCAAACAAATTTAGATCTTCATTTAGCATAATAAACATTTCCTCTGCCTTTCTGAATCTGTAAAACAATTTCATAAATTGTTATACTGGTAAATTAAAGTAAAAAAACATATGGATTTTTAAACAAACACCTTTTAAAATTTTATATTATGAAGGAAAAGGATGAAAATAACATGTTTTACTCATTCCTTTTTTGCTAAACTATCGCAACTATAATTTTTTTATAATATATTTATGACTAAAATTGCTCAATTTTTTTCACATATCCAATTACATTTTTATTGTTATTAAATTCACCTGTGATTATTTTAGATATTGGCCTTTTATTGTACATTTTGAACACTTTCCTTGGTAATATTTGTCTTTTACAATGGCATCCTATCCATAAATATTATTTTTGTATTTTGTTATTTACTCCATGGTTAAATGATATTCCTATAATTTAATATTCCAATTGTTTTATATTGATTTTATATCAGAGTAAAAGCATCTTGGTGAAAAATATGGATGCACATGAACCTGTTTATATTCCTCTATTTTGTTTTCCAACATCTATTTTTTTTTTAAATTGAGAAGAACACACTTAAAATTATCTATGAAGGATATACAAATATGTGAAAAGCAAATATCCTAAAAGATGTTTGAATACATATAAAAGTTGAAATTGACAAATCTAAATTTAGAAATTTTTTGGATTTGATGTATTCAAAATCAGGTTTAAAATTTATTTTGCATGCATGGGTCAAATAGTTCCAAATTTTAAATTTTAAAATGCACAGAAGTATTATTTCATTGTGTATGTTTTTACAATCAAACTTTTAAATCATAGAATTGATTCTACTGAGTGTTTTATGTATGAAAAATCATTTATTCACTTGTATATATTTATATTTATATTTGTACTATGACATTGAATTGTGACATCTTGTATATTTCTCTTGTTTGTAAACATATTATACATGTATACAAAGTATGTATTGAATTCCAAACAAAAATGTTTACAAGAGAATAAAAAACTGATAAAATTCAGTTGAAAAAAATAATGATTAAATGCAAAGCCATTGATCTATATTACTTTAATATATTTCTTTGTTGAAAGCATACTATTAAAATACTGATTATTGGTTGAAATTTAAATTGTAAAGTTTGACCTCATTGAAGTCAAGGTCAATTTTTGATCTTCAGAATTCACAACATACAATACGCTTGCTTGAGTATACTGTTTCACTGTAAATATCATTGTATTTGTCTTAGAGACAAAGTGGGTATATTACCCTCTAAGTAGGTAGTTCCTGTATGCCCTTCATATGCATATAAACATATATATACAGTGTCAGGCCCTACCCATATTTTTAGTCAACCCTTTAGAAATGTTGACATTTGCTTGGCTTATATTTAGAAATCACTTTACCCGTTCTTTGTTTTGTATTACTGGTAAATACCTGTTGTGTCGATAGAAAGCTAGAAATATTGTTTGATTGAATTGTTTTTTTAGTTATTGCGTCTTTTTAAATTGCATGGTATGTCTACCAAAAAATATTGGTCATTTCACACGTTAAAACAATTTCAGAGGTAAACATGTTTTAAAGGCAAATTTTACGGTTCTATTATATGTCCTCACTTTTAGGAAGAAAAATATCTGTATTTTATCAAGAGGGTTATCTCCTAATGGTTTGCATTATTCCAAAATAATATTGTCAATTTATTTTTTGCTTTCAGTTGACAAAAAATTACAAAATCAATTTAAACTGTTAAATAATGAATCTTTAATCTGATAAATTCAAGATTCTATTTTTGAAATTTGCGCAAAAAGTATGGATTTTTTAAGGACAGAAAAGTGAATTTGTAAATGCTTATTTCATATCTCAGTACTGTATGTCTTTATCATGAAGCTTTTGTTTGAAAAGTTGAATCAGATCATCTGAAACTACTTTAGATTTTTATACAGTCCCATAGTTCAACTAGTGCTACCAATACAATATGGCTTCAAAATTTTCATTTTATATTATTTATTCAACTTGTTAACGAATACTGATCTTAGATTTAACTTACCCAAATTCAATGTAAAAAGAGTTTCACTTACTTGAATAATGAGTATGCAATTGTTAGTTATTTATCTTTAGCAATTCACCAAGATGAGACAACTCATATTGTTGAGATGGGAAGGGAGACAATTCATGATCTGCCTTTGGATAAGGGTAGATAACTGACTTGTGCAACTTTGAATTTTGAAGTCAACTTTAAAAAATATAAATCTGTAAAACCTGATATAATAATGACTATATTTTTTATAATTTGTTAAATATTAATGTGATATTTTCTGATGTTCTGACTCTCACAATATTGCTTGCTGTAGTAAATTGTCATGCATCATAAGTGATTTTTTTTGCCTAGAAAGAAGATGTGATTGTATTTTGAAGTTTGTTCTAATACAGTTTTATAGGCAGATTTGTCTTTCTTATTTAAGCCTCAATCTCAATTTCCTGTCATATTTTGATCCTGGTCACGGCACCATAAATGTTGAGGCTAACTTCTAATATCATATACAGAAAACAATAACAACCATACAGTTTGACGTTTACTTCATTATATCAGAACTGCTAAGGCGACGTCTCACCCTGACATCAACCCTAGATACATAACAGTAAAATGCGACGTCTTGACTCCCGCGGTTTTCTCAACACATATCTCCTCCAAGTTGCTGTGGCAGTGATAGTTTAACCTTGTTTTGGCCCTACCAAAATGCAGCAGTTTTCCATACTGGTTTGCTGTACTTGAAAATATTAAACTGACTTATGGCATGTAGTTGAATAGTGATAACATACAGATTAGCTTTGTCCTTTACTTGTGTTTTGCCATTATTCATTAAAACAAGATGTGTGGTAAAAATCAATGAGACAGCAACCTTACAACAAAACTCACCAAAAGACACAAAGAGAGGAACTTTAAGTGTGCAACTTTAGAAAGTTGTCCTTCTATATACCATATCAAGCTGTTTATTGTCCCTAGTCTTTAAACGTTGTTTTGAATTTAACAGAGACACTTGTTGGTATTCTTATGGTCCCTTACTAAAAATAACTATGGAAAATTTCTTTTTGCTACAGTTTTTGGCTGTTTTTTTTTCAGATAATTTAATTTGTTTGGGACACAAATGTTCATGTAAAATTTGTTTATTGTTTCAAATTGAGGGTTTAAAAATGAAGTTTTCTGTGTGATGTCAGTTTATGGATAAAAGAAGTGTTGAATAAATATCAATTAGACAGTGGCCCAATGACACATAGAATTCAAAATTCATCTTAAAGATATTGAACCAAAGACTGGCACTAATAATGAATATCAAGCTCAAAGAGAAAACATAGATACATCAAAGACAATTTTTTCAACCTCATATCTTATGTATTGCTTACAATCTCATCTAGGTGGTTAGAATGGATTGGACTTTAAATTTAAGATAAGTATAGTATCATCTGTAATATTCTGTTTGTTTTTAATAAAAAATGTTTCTTCTGGCATAATCAATGTATAGTCATTTTCAGATTGTTATGCTCTATGCTTCAGTGCAGTGCCTTTACAATAGAAATGTAAAAAAATATTATAAGAAAACAGCTGCTCATAATACAAAGTTAAAAAATCCTGTGTCTATTGACTCCTTTGAAATTATAGCGTTATTTTTCCTGATGAAATTTTGCCTGTTAAAAAGAATTCATGAATGAATAGCAGAAAAAAAGGAGATGATGAGGTAACTCATTAATGATACAGCAACCCAAATGACATGCATTCAAACAAACCAACAAAATACATTTTTGAACTTTTGTTATCCAGTAGTATCAGCAAACACAATGGTTTTAAGGTGGGATGTTCCAACAACACCTACCCCCTCCTTCCCAATGAAATGGTTTGCTGTTTATCAAATAAATACAGAGATGACTAAAGATCTTTGTATCAATACTTTATTCTAGAAATAAACAAGCACCAGTTGGATCAACTGCAGTATACATGAAGTTTCAGTATTTAAGTGAAAACTGCAGTTTTTACTTCTATTTTTTCAGACAATAGTTATTGTGAGAAGTGAAAACAGTATTTTTGGCTGATAAAGTTTTCATACAAAATTATCCAAAATGAGGTAACTGAAAAAAAAATTTCTCGAGTTTGGTCATTGTGAGTGAATGATTCCCTCTAAACTTCTTTCATTAAGATACTGCATTGAGGTTGCTGTTATCCCAAATCATCATCCATCATCTTCAATAAATGCGTCTGTAACTAGTTGATTGTGTTCACAGTTTAATATCCAGTGCCAGTGGCGAATATTTCACGCATATACGACTGTGAAGGCAATGAGACAACAAGTGTGTCAACGTTGTGTTATTAGATAAAACATATTTTTATCTGAGGTGAAGTTACCCATATAACCCCCAACAAATAGCGATCTCGAACCGTACTACTACAAATCTTATATGGCACGGAAGATAGACGTCTTTCGAGATACAACAGACACAATTTTTGACATTTCATTTCATGAAAAATGGACCCCCTACGATTTACTCCAGGTATCGGGAGATATATTATCTTTAGGTAATTGTAGCTATGAGATGATTGTAAAAAAAAACTACAGTGTTACTGCGTTAATCTGCTACCATCTGTTTTTTTACACTTTTGACCATATGGCAAAGTTTATCATTACTAGTGTGCACGGTGGAGCTGAAAGCAGGTGTGAAGGTATGTAACCGCTATATTGATCATTTATTGACTCATGTTATTAATTAATTAATTATCAATTAATGTGATTATTTTTCTTAAGTCAATTGATGCCGTTCTGCATGTTCTAAATAGAAATAACACTTCTATATTGTATACAGAATACTATGTTTCGATTCAGTTTTATATACATTTATTTCTTGTTTATTATTATTTATTCACATCATTCAACAAATATAATCAAAAGATTTCTACTCGTTTGATTAACAGTAGATAGTTACATGTCTGTTGCATAATGATTATTTATTTTTATTATAAATATATGCTCCTATACATTGTCTTAAACCTCCGTTTTTCTAAACATCACTTCAGCACTAAACAAGCTGATACTTCATCGAAATTACATGTGAAAAAAAAGTAAAAAGTATTTCAGATTAAACAAAATATTTGATATTTCCCTGAGGTTGCTAAGCCATAGTATGTTTTGGTAATGTATTGCGTGCATTTGTAATTGCGATTTTTTTTAAAGAAAGACAATAACGCGAGTTAGATTATTGCAATACTTATCCAGTCCTATTATTTGCAATACTAAAAACATCGCAATCACTTTTTGTATGATTTACAGTAATCTCCTAAATGTTTTCCTCTGCGCGCCGAAGAACAGAGAAGCGATAAAACGATCCGGCGGGCGATCGCGGGTCTTTTGGTCAAAGAGCATTTTCGATAGCCATGTGTTACGATCCACTCCCCTCCTCTCGGTATTGGATCTGGTAACCTTTGCCTTGTGAAGATGGTCAAAGCATGGAAGTATTATAATACTACCATGGTCAAAGGGAGGAGTGATACCAAAAACTCACACGTAATGGGTACATATATATCTAGCGAGTCAGAAATGTCGTTTACCAATAATTAACAAAAATATTCTGTTGTAAATTAAAAGTAATCATAAAACATATGCTTTTCATACACATTACTTGCATACTAAGTTGCTTTTAGTTTAGCATCACATTTATTATTCAATATGCCCAAAGTTATTATGACATCTACTAATACTTCAATTCCAATGAAAGATAATTAGTGGAATAAAGGAAGACAGTAAACATTATCGAGCCACGGTATCCTGTCGTGCCGGGTATACCCCTTTAGCATTCCTTTTTAACGGGGAAAAGAGGGGGGGGGGGTAGTAAGTGCAATAACATATAATATAAGTTTATGAATGTTAATAGATTTATAAAATGTTATAAAAATTAACTTGAAATACCCAGAAAGAAAAAAGAAAAATGGGGATCCGAATGCACTTACCAAGCGCCTTTGGCTCAGCCTACGGAAATACTGACGAAAAGTTTTAGATACTTTATTTACAAGATTAACTAATGGTGATCGAATCTTGACCATGTCTATACCCGCGTTTGCGCCATAGAGAGCGCAGCTTGACTGGGTCGATGCCTCTGCTGGTGGAGTATTAGTCCCCGAGGGAATCAACAGCCCATGCAGTAGCCAGTACTTCGGTACTGGCATGAAAATACGGATTTTTTGTGTTATTAAAATTTACTGTTACAAAAAATTAGAAATTATTATAAATTAAGGAATGTATCTCCCTTATGCAAAGCTCTGATTCCTTTCACGGATTTGGCTATACTTTATGGAACTTTTGGATTATAGCTCTTCATCTTTTATATAAGCTTTGGATTTCAAATATTTGGGCCATGCACGAGCATCACTGAAGAGACATGTATTGTCGAAATGCGCATCTGGTGCAAGAAAATTGGTACCGTTAATTTTATTTTTTACTATACCACAAGAAAGAGCTTTTGCGCTTATGTTTTCAGCCAGCTTTAAAATGATTGTGATGTTGATGTTGAAGCAGCAAATACTATTTTTTAAAGTTTTTACTGGTTTGACACCAACGAGTATCGAAACCACGAATTTCAGCACGCGATGCGAACTCGCCAATGCAATAACATGGCAATTTTAGTTGTATTATAAAATGCGATTACAACAAAACACAAAGATTCGTTTAAGGTAGAATCATGGTATACCGCCATCTTGGATTGTACAATCACAGTACAAAATCGGTCTAGTTATTTGCCTAAATCTGCAAATTTGGAGAGAGATTTGCAATTTGATGGTTAGACTATTTTTCTATATGAAAAAAAAACTTATAATTTTTTGGGGTTCTAAAATCATTTTAATCAAATGAGCCATTTAAGGGGAGTACAAAATTTATACTGGGCTTATAGGGAAAATTTTTATTTTTACTTGTAGCAAGAAAACAAGTTGGGTGACATCATGCTTTCTTTTTATTTTCTTAAAACATATTATGAAACCTATCTTTTTACAATTTATTTCAAAATTCTATCCCATAGAACTTTTTTTATTCACACTAATGTGTTTTTTTATGAACAAACTAAACAAATTTTGGCAAATTTCAACGACTCATAGCTTGAAAAATAGCACGGTGACCCATACTTTTTATTAAATTTTCGAAATAAAGCATAGTAAAATCTTAATTTTGGCAAATTATAAGAAAATTCTGTCTCAAAAAATATATACTTATGATCTACCTTAAAACTTAGAAATCTTGAAACAAGTTTAAAGGTTGCCTGGTCCTTAAAGAAAAGTTTTTATAACCCAAATGTGTGAATATATGTGCCTGCATCATTTCTAGAAACCTGTTTATCAATTTTCGTCAGTTTTAACAGTAACTATTCATTTCAGAATAAGTCTCCTACCGACTAAGTCGAAGTGGACTTTAGGTTTGCACTTCATCCGTCTGTCTGTCTGTCCATAAGTCCTCCAAATCAGTTTTCCACACTTTATTTTCTTCGTGGTTGAAGATATCGATAGTGAAGTAGTTATATATAGTTTACAACATGAAAAGTTATAGATCAAGTTAGCATTTTGTTCCAGTACAATATTATGAATTAATAACATGAATATGTTTTGTCATGCAATGCTCTCATGATGCTTGTGAAATCATCCTATTGCAATATTGTAGTTTGTGTCAGATATATACATGTTAATATCTTCATTTTATATGAAAATATCTTTGATAAATTAATCACAATTTCAGCGGTTTTATTTACATAAATGTATAACTCGATGTTTGACAAGTGCACTACTACGTTTTTCAAGGCTGTATTGCGTCTATAGATGTCCATCTTGATACTTGTACTGATTTGTGGTTTCTCATTGTGCTTTATTCACAAAAGTGGGGGAGGGGGGAGTCAGAAAGTGATTTTTTTTAGCAAAGAAAGGGATCAATCCATCCCCTCCGACGGATCATACGCCTCTGCATAATCTCATTTATTTATGGATCTGTTCATCCTTTCACCGAAGTGAGCCTCTGGTTTTTCTTCCTTCAACATGGTATCGTGAGAATTCAAAAAGTATTGACGGAAACCGATTGATCTACATCCATATTATCACACAGGGGAATTTTCAATTCAAATAACCTGATTTATCAAGTGAAGATAAAAATATTATTAGATGTAATATTTTTTAAAGACCGATAATTAAGAGAGGAGGTAAAGTAAGTAATAAAGATGAAAATTAACCATAAAATTATTGATACAAACGAAGCTTACATCTGGATACAACATTAAGGTAATAATTTGTAATATAAAAATAAAAAGGTGAGTTATCATACTGTTATAAGACAGCGTGAAGTTTGGTATAAAGAGGCCGGCAGCTGCCATACTCAATTGTGTTTTAGAGTCGATTGCTTTTTCAGATGTTTTTTTCTTGATTAAACAATGTTCTTCAAGAAACACCGCTCCTTTAGACCTACTTTACATCTTTGTTATGCTATGTTCTTGATAAACTTCGTTAAAATACTTTTAAAGTAAATATTGAATGATTGCGCGCGCGCGAATGCGATGAAGGTGATCGTCTGCAACCGTCTTTTCAATGACGATTTGCAAGATCGAGGACTGCATCGCATTCTCTGATAATGAGTTATTTAGGTATAATTACCAATCGCTGATTGATGTGCTTTCTGTAACAGCAATTGTTCACAGTATTTTTCTCCTCATTTACCACTGCCTGAAACACTTGTGATGAAGCGGATTCTCTGATTAATACCTTACAACAGACGTTGTACCAGTCAACCATTAAAACCACAGTTTTTGTTCAATTTGCTATAAAACCTCAGGCTCATCTAAAGCAGGAAGATCAGTAGCTTCAAATACAAAATAAATCTTTGCCGCTCTGTGATTTGTGCCAAGCCTTCTGAAAATATACTGATACCTTTTTTGTAATGAAAAATGAAGCTGAGATAAGTCCCTAAAATTATCAAAATTGTAAAAAGAGGTGCTAAATACACTATTTTCCTCATCTAAAAGCATTATATGTCGATTAATATTTCGTTGATGGAATTGTCCAACTAGACATGAATCTGACCTGTCCTGAATATTCTCTAATGAAATTTGTACTTGAAGTGTTTAGGGGAAAATATTTTGAATTCATATAAAAAATTAAGTCTGACACGACAGCCATCTTGAATGTATGACATGGTGCATAGGTACAAAATATAAAATGTATCAAACTTTGATTTTTGGACAATAGTCAGCTGATAATTTATTTTGTCCTTTAGATTCCTAAGTAAGGTCTTCCCAGTACATGGTGAAAGACATGATTGTTTTTTTCTTCTGCGGGTGTTATTCCTATACATTTCATCTTCGCTAGCCAAGTGTTACGATGCATATATAATTCGTCCTAACATCAGCCTAACAATGTTAGATGAACGCATTTTTTTTGTTCTTCCCTCGCCGGGATTCGAACTCTTGCTACTGAGATTTTTATATTATAAGTTACATGGTGTGTAAGTGACCTTATACGATACATATTGGCTAAATATCAAAATATTTTGTTTCATATACACCAATTCCTTAACCTCTCTTCCCCCATGTCTAAATAAATATAA
This sequence comes from Mytilus trossulus, assembly GCF_036588685.1. Taxonomy (NCBI): domain Eukaryota; kingdom Metazoa; phylum Mollusca; class Bivalvia; order Mytilida; family Mytilidae; genus Mytilus; species Mytilus trossulus. The sequence goes on along the minus strand of NC_086375.1, from coordinate 23,811,025 downwards.
CTTGACACATCCCCAATTATTAACGTGTTAATAAACAAAGAGGATTTCTCACGGTCGTTCTGTTGGCTTCTGGTAGGGGCCTCTAGTGGTCCCTCTTATAAGATAAGATAAGATAAGAAATTTTATTGGTTTAGAATTGAAACCCGTTTTATAGGATTGATACCAAGACAATATAAACATCGGTTAGACATAAACATACAAACATATATCTAACCACAGGTCAAGGAATTGTATATCTAAATACTAGTATACAATTCCTTGAGCAGGTATATAAGTACGTTTGTTACAAAATGTCACGAATGTAGAACACGAAAGCACATAACCTGTGTGTTTTATGTCAGATATATCCGTATCTTTCATCAGAGGATGCATTTTATGAGGTTTCAGTCAAAAGAGATGAGCCATCCTGATTCCTACATAGCCATGCACTTGCCAGTAATGATTGCACAAACATACTATTTTGTTATCATTGTCTGTTTACACAGATGGAAATCGTCTGCTGACAAAGTTCGGTTCGTTATTTTCAAGAAAATTACCTTTCTTATTTTTATTCGGTAATTTATTGGGTCGGTGGAAAAGTTTTTCGGGTCGATCGCTAATTTTTTGGCTGTAAATGTTATGCGAATTCTCTTACTGAAATGAAAAATGTACTTTATGGCTGATGGGGAATGATCAAAGATGTATTATCTGTTTGTAGTATCAATATTTGCTGCACACGCGAATGAACATGTTGAACATTTGATAGATAAAAAAAATCATTTCGAGCTCAGCTCTAAGGGATTAAAAATGCATTTTTCAGCATATTTACAGAAGCTATTGTTATTGTAAATGAATGAAATTTAGACATAAGCGGAATAACTCTAATCTGATTGCACATCACTGTAAAAGGGCTTGCATTTTATTACAGCGTGTGTGTATCAATCTGAATGGACGGTTAATTGTGCGGTTAGTTGCAATTTCCCGTTAAAATACTAATATATATAGTCGGAACATCGACATCGCAGTGTCCTTGTGCAGGTGTACACTAGCTCCTATTGGACCTCCTATTGGGACCAAAGCTTGATGAACTGATCTTGTATTGTAAAACTCTCTTAGTGAAACCATAGATGTAATACCCATGTTAATATGAGTATTACATCTATGGTGAAACAAACAACATTACCTTGCATTAATTTACGCAAAAAATTGGAAACTAGAATCTGTATTTTAATCCAATTGAATAGAGATCGAATTACATTGATTAGTTATCAGAAATTTGACTGATTTAGAAAATATACAATATTTTTCCTCACTACCTTGCCTTGTTAGCGCCTTTGTTCGATCCACTTACGAGCTCCCCTATGTAATAACTTTAATAATGTTTGGCAGTAGGTAAAAATGTAAAAATAAAAATGCAATATATTCCGTGTCTGTTTTACTACAGTACACAACTGTTAAGTTCGCAGAAAGGTTATGAATTGCATTTTATGGTTCTTACTTTTTAAAACATGACTTCCTCGTTTTCCTGATACTCGAAAATCTTTTGATGTTCAAGTACTTGCCAGCAAAATGACGCTCACGAGAACAACACTTATACTTTTTACACTGGTATCACTGTTGTTTTTTTAAATGCTACAAGTTAATCTGATGAAATACAATGTTTAGATTGAAATAAACATACAGTTCTAGTACGCTCAGACTCTATAAGGTTGCAGTAGTCTCAGTTGTGATAGTATGACTGCATCGTGTTTCTTTCAGTGACCGTGCATGGCAGTATAACTTTTGACATCCCCCTGCAGATATAGCTTTTATATGTGCGTTTCTTTCTAACTACCTGTTTGTTTTTAAATCCAAATTAGTCTCATGGCTTTATAAAAGCATGATGATCAGTGGCGGAGCCAGCGGTGGGGGTCCAGGGGTTGGAACCCCTTTTAATGTTTACGCTAAATTATTTTGAATGAGGGCATATGGTTTGATCCTCAATTTATCCTGGATTGGAACCATTTCCGTTTTACAAATGAATGTAGTGGCGGATCCAGAATTTTTCTCAAGTATGGGCCCACTGACGGCCTAAGAAGGCTAGGGGCCCGCTCCAGTCACGCTTCAGTGATTCCCTATATAAGCAACCAATTTTTTTCCCAGAAGGGGGCCGGGCCCCCACCTAAATCCGCCTCTGGAATAGATCCGCACCGGAGTGATTCTATAGCTATGCTGCAAGGGTTCGTACAGCAAACCTGATGTGAGCGGTCCAGCATAATTTGCAGATTAAAGGCTATCATTAAAGATTTGAAAGAATTATGCCACTCTGTAAGATGTTTAGCTCTTTCCTCTCCATTTTCAGGCTTCTTACATCAAACCTCGAACATCAAACATTAAAGACGAACGTGTCGTCATCTCGGAACATAATTTGTTACTATGTTAAAACTATAGGACACACACAGTCGCAGCGAGGTGCCAATACTGAATCACTCGGGAGTCCCCGACGAGTCTGAAGGGACTACTGTAATTTTCCAATCTGGAAACTATAAACCGACTTACGGAACTTGTTGAAAATAGTGTTAGCAAAAAAATACAATCTGATTGCCGATTTGGTGAGTATAGATTTGGTATGTTTTCCCCATCAAATTGGGGATCAGATGCCTAGAGGAAAACATATACCCCAGGCTCTTCTTGAAGTTACTGAATGGTCGTTCTCTATAAGCAGACATATAATACATTGTCATGATTATTTGTCTCTGCTATAAGGCACCGATCGTTGTTTTGAGATCTTCTTCTTTCTTCTTCTTTTGTTACAGAAAACCATCAACGTACTGATGTTTACTTTCCGGCGCATGCCTGGTTAATGTTTTCAAAATAAATTTATGTAAACAATTTTTGTCAAAACATAAATTAACAAATATTTCTTGTTCAAAGTTGTTGTTTTTGGTCACATATTTTCGTATTTTTCAATTTTTACAATTTTTCTTTGTTTTTAATTTATACCATTTTTATTTAGTTTAGTATCAAGGAGCACATCGTGCGTGAGTGCATCCTTGAAGTTTTCTGTAGTAGTGTTTTGAGTAATTTTAGCAGATAGTTTGTTCCAGTCTCTAATGGTTTGACAGAAAAAAGAAAATTTATAGCTGTCTTTATTGCATTGAATTTGTCTGTAGGATTCTTTATTGGTGGATCTTGTATTTGACTGACTCTGATGTAATACATTATGCGATGGAATGGCTATATTTTCATTTACAATTTTGTGGAACATTATTAGCCTTGTTCGTAGTCGGCGTTCTTGTAAGGTTTGCCATTTCATGGTGTCTAGCATCTCAGACACACTGCTGGTGTTGTGATGTCTGTTGCACACCTACCTTGCTGCCCGTCTCTGAACTTTTTCAAGTGATCTTATATTTTCATTAGTAAATGGGTCCCATACAGTACAGCAGTATTCTAACTTTGGTCTTATAAGTGTTTGATACGCTCTTTCTTTAATTGTTTGTGATTGGACTTTTTCTGATGAAACCTTATGATTTATTTGCTTTTGCAGCAGTTTGTTGGATGTGGGTGTTCCATTTTAGGTCTGCTACCTAAGTATTTTGCATGTTTTACAGTTTCTAAGATGTGTCCATACATGTTATAATAAAAGTGTACGGGATTTCTTTTTGTTGTTATGTTCATGATGTTACCGTGACTTGTCGGGATGAAAAGACATAAGCCAATCTTTTTCCCATTTTATGGCAGCTTCTAGGTCTTCTTGAAGCTTGAGGCAGTCATTTTGAGTTTTAATTTGTCTGTAGATTATACTGTCATCTGCAAAGAGTCTGATTTTGCTATGTTGGATGTAATCTGGGAGGTCATTTATGTAAATTAGAAATAGTATTGGTCCTAGCACTGTACCCTGTGGGACTCCTGATGAGACTGGTATTTTTGAAGATGACATGTTTTCTAAAAGTACTGTTTGCGTTCTGTTTGAAAGAAAGGAATCTACCCAGTTAATGATTTGATCTGATATGCCAAAGTATTTCATTTTGTATAGTAATCTTTTGTGTGGTACCTTGTCGAAAGCATTAGCAAAATTCATGATTATAAGATCTGTTTGTATGTTCTTGTCGTTGTTCTGGAATAGTTCATGTATCAGTGAGATGACTTGTGATTCACATGATCGTTTTGCCCTAAATCCATGTTGTAATTCATAAAGAGTGTTGTTTGTTTCTAAGTGATTCATCATGCTACTTGCAAAGATATGTTCGAGTAGTTTGCAAGCTATGCATGTTAAGGATATAGGCCTATAGTTGCCTGGGTTGTGTTTATCCCCCTTTTTGAATACAGGTGTGACATTTGCGTGGTTCCAGTCAGATGGTACTTTGCCTGTTTGTAGAGATGCATGACTTTTGTGGCACTGTTTTAGATAGTTTATTACCATGGTTTTAAAAGAAGTAATTAGTCTCGATGAGGACTTGAAGTTTTACAGTGAGTGGCCATGAAAGAGTTAGTTTAAACAAAATGTTCCAGGAGCAAGCATAAGGGTGTATTCGACTGACATTTGTAATGGAAAAGACCCGAGACATTCCGAAACAAAACCGCGGGAAATGCCGTCAGAGAAGATGTCGACCAAACAACGTGGACCCATTTTAGATTATACAGGGGCGTAGCTAGAAAGAAACGATGTGCAAGCAACTACCGCCGAGCGGAGCGAGGCAAAAAAATTTTGGCACCCTTTTATGTAGGGAAATGGTTTTTTTTCGGTTTTCGGTCATAGGACAGTTGATAGAGGAGCTTCATGTAGATAGAACTTATAAACAATTTATGAATGTAAAACTATTAATAAAGCTGCTGAATAGAGTAAATCATGGTTAATTGAAAACATAAACTACACATTTTTCTAATACAGAATTTACTCGAAATTGTCAAAAATCTGCTCTTCGGGTCTAGGCCGAAACGAACTTCTCTATTTATTTGTCGGCAATATTCACACTATCCCGATGCATATGCAGTAATGCTAGCGATGATAACCTGTCATTGTTCATTGGTGATTGTACATTTGATTTAAACAGACGTAGTACATTGATAGATCTCCACGGTAGCACTCGCGAGATGTTATAAACCAGTGTACGTGTTCGCCATCGAGCGACCTCCCAATTGAATTCGTCAAAATTACATACCAGGTCAGTTTCGTATGTCTCTGACAATGTTGAGATTTGTTCGTTTGTTATATTTCCTACAACAGGAGGAAGAAGATACGACACAAAGAAGCGATTTTCTGATAATACCAGAGGCGACTCCACTCTCCAGTTCCATTATCATAGGCATTCGATTTTCATATGGTCTATAAACGCAAAATATAATGAGACTTTCCAATACTGTTTTGGCGTGTTTGCAGGATGAGTTTCTCTGTTATTCCGTCGAACACATCGCCATGGCATAATTTCAACGATATCCAAGGGTTCTGATAAATCTCGTGCCGATTGGTACATCTCATTCCAAACAGATAAACCGTACTCTGTAAAATGTGCTCCGAAACTACATGTGTTAGACTGCGTATAGCAAATTCAAATCTTGTAAAAGATACAAGTTTCGTCATGCATGATCTTCAATAAAACTTCTATTCTGAAACCAAATGCCGTTATTTAATGACATTTCATAAATTAAAAAAGTGACAACATGTGTGTTTCCTTTAAAATTTGATTTGTAATTTTAAAATTTTGCAATATTTTTTTTTTGCATGCCGAACCGATGTGCACGCAACTACGTGTTGGCGTATAGGGAGCTACGCGCCTGTTATAAGAGGATTTTCACGAGTTTTCACTTTAATAGAATGTTGTGTAATGTTGATTGGTATTCAAAGTGATTTCTACAAACAGTTTCAGAAGATTTAAGAGCATACATGTATGATCATAAGTGGATTAGGTTTCAATCACAGCCACAGCAGAGACATGTCTCTGGCCACGGGCACTAATTCAAGTCGACTATCCATACCTTAGGGGGCTACTTCAATACCTAATTGATAGGGGTTGCCGCTGGATTCCTTTTACACCACCCTTACCCTATCCATATAATTTAGATTTCAAAAATATATTGCTTAGTTAAAAATGTTACCTTTTCCCAAATTCATGATATTGCTTGGATTTCATTTGGTGTGCAATGTAATAGTGGAATACCAAAAGGCCAAAAGAGAGAAAATTGGTTGATAAAACACAGACGTGGATACCAAGAAAGATGACAGACTAAGTTATAGGAACTTTATTGACCTTATCATATATTTCTGATAATATTCGAACTATTCACATAGTTTTAAGCTAGAAAAGGTGACCTATTCCAGCAGCACATCTCCACCTTGTGTATAAGAAGTGGTCAATGCCATATCTGGCATTATTTTCTATGGCTATAAATACTTCATTTCATATTATATTGATGTTTATTAATGGATAGTTTTATCCTGATAGCAAATGTTTTGACAAATGTAATTGTTTGTACCTACAAATGTATAAATATTAATGCCCCCACCAGAGTGGAGTAGGAATTAAGCGGCGTTTTGCATTTGCGTCGATCTGCATTTCATTTGGGCCGATTTTTTCTTTCATTTGCGCCGATTTTTTTCTTCATTTGCGCCGATTTTTTTACAGGTTAATTACAGGTAAATTACAAGTGAATAGATATAACTTGAAAAAGATGTATGAGTGCCAATGAGACAATTTTCCATCCAAGTCATGTTATTTTTTATTTATCATTTTGACCTCTTCTGTTAGCTAGTTGTACAAAGGAGAGGGGTGGTGGAAGAAGGCATACTAGATACATCTTCAGAATTTTTACTTGACGGTACCCACAGTTATTTAGCCTTTGTCTTTCGGTCATCAATCTGCCGCATGGTTATGCTCTTCAAGTCTGTGTTTTGACAATAGCCAGACCATCAGAATCCGTGGTGAGTCTGGCTTTACACGATATTATGGTACATTAGTAAGATAAGTTGTTATGTTTCATGACACTGATCTTCCGATATGTATGACCATCGATGATTAAGGAATAAGCAATTGACTCATCGGCTCATTTCAGTCCATGTCCATATGTCCATTTCGTTACAACGAAGTTTAAGAACTATATCATATGAATCCAAATTAACTTAAACATAAGTGAACTACATTTATAACCAGATTTTACCAATGGTATAGTGCATGGACAAGTATACTAACTTACCTGTAAATCTAATTAGGAGCAAATATAAAATCGGCGCAAATGAAAAAATTAAATCGGCGCAAATGAAAGAATGAAAATTTTTAAAATCGGCGCAAATGTCATACGCCTGAATTAAGTTTTATCTTTGTACATCTGTACGTCCTTTCAAACATCCCTACATCTGTACGCCCCAATTTGGCAAAATTGTTTATCGTTCTCTTACTTAGTGTGACACAACCAAATGTTATGAAACTATAACAAAATGCTTATTACTGAATTGAATTGAATTGAATAACTACAAAACGCAGATCAAGTATAAATTTTGGTGGTGTCACTTTTACTGTTCTAAAGTTCTGCCCCTTTACAAGAGAAGAATGTTTCACTTCTGTTTTCTTAACAGGGGCGAATCCAGCCATTTTAGAAAGGGGGGGGTCCCAACCCAGGACAAAAGGGGGTGTCCAGCTATGTGTCCCCATTCAAATGCATTGATCGTAAAAAACTGCTTAACTTTATTTTGCCTCAACTATATGTTATGAAACTTATGCACAATGCTTATACATTTTGTAACCACAAAACTTCAATCAAGTTTGAACAAGGGTATAGTCACTTTTAATGTTCTGTAGTTATGTCCCTTTATAACTAATAGGCTCGATGGTTCATCTTGGTCCCTTGGAAAGAATTAAAACAACTATTATTCTATGCTTATGTATAAATTGTGAAACCACATGGGGAAATCAAAAGGGAGGTGGGTGTCCCTTCTCTACAACTCCTTGATCCGCCACTGCTTCAAATTATGAAAAATAGGTGTACAGCTGGTCTGTTTTTACTGAATTGTAAGTTTCTAGCAATTCTAACATTTGTCAGAAATGAGAATAATGTGAATGGGGATACCTTGGTGTAGAGATTTTTTAAGCTGTTTTTACCAAAACAATCGAGTTTAAATTTTTGTGTGTCAAAATTTTGCACTTTGTGTAACTACATGTACTATATTGTTATTTTGGCAAGATTGAATTCATTGTATAATAAGTTATGGGTGACTATTTAATCCATAGTTTGACATACCAAATTTGTTAATCTCTAAAAGAAGTAGGGAGAAAATTACTAACGTCGATATATTACGTCCCAGGATAGAACAAGCATGACTGCAAAAATAAGTAGAAAGAATTAATTAATAGATCATAATACAATAAATATTGTTAATGATAATTAATTAATAGATCATTATCAATTGTTTGATAATAGAACTGTGGATATATCAGTTAAAGTTTACATTTCATTAATTTAAGTGTTACAATGATATTATATTGATCTTGTAATTATTAATCAAGAAAAATAATTAAACTGTCACAACATGTACAATTATTACGTTTATAATACTAAATTATTGATCATATTTTACACATGGTGTTTGAAAATCTTGCATAATTTACATTTTTATTGTATAACAAAGAAGATTTAGTATCATTGCCAGTGAGACAACTCTCCACAAGAGACCACACAGAAATTAACAGACAACTCTCATCAAGAGACCAAATGACACAGAAATTAACAATTATAGGTCACTGTAAAAGTACAACCTTCATCAATGAGCAAAGCCCTTACCTTATACTTGGCTATAAAAGGCCCAGAAATGACAAATGTATTACAATTCAAATGAGAAAACTATTGGCCTAATTTGAATACAAAAAAATGAACAAAAAACAAATATGGAACACATCAACAAATGACAACCACTGAATTTATACAGGCCCATGACTTGGGACAGGGACATACATACAGAATGTGGTGTGGATAAACATGTCAGTCTGTTTAATTTTGGCATTTTTAGCTGAGGTACTTAACAAAATCAAATTAGGACAAAATGTCCTAATTTAGGTCAAAAACTATTACTTTGTGATTCTATAAATGTGCTGTAAAAAGTGGGGTAGGTAGGTCTAAGGTAATATTTAATTTTACAAACATTTTTTAGTTTGTTACTGTCAGGGAATCAGTCTGACTTTTAACAGTGCTTGTTCCAAAATGGCATAAAAAGTGTTAGGATAGGCACTAAAAATTATGGTAGCTTTAGTGGAAATATGCATTATTTGTTTTGGCCCAATTTATCATATGAATGTTTTCCATATGATTAAATGTTAAAATAAATTGAATTCGTATAGTAGTTCTTCATAAATACTTTTTGTATTTCATTCCAGAAATAAAATGGAAGTTATAAAATGAAACCTTCTGCAAGACCACAGGCTAGTGGTATACCATGTCTGAAAGTACAACAAGGAGGGTGTGTTCTAGATCACACATTGAGGGGGAATGTAGTTAGAAATAATGGAAGAACTATTGTCAGACCAAGTGAAGTTAATAACAGATTTAAGTCCCAATTTGGGGAACAGGGTAATAGTTTAAAACTGCAAACAGGAGAATGGAATAGTAGATTTAGGGCAGGAGTAGTAGATCATGACAACAGATTCAGTAACCAAATAAGAGACCAGGACAGTAGATTTAGAAAACAAACAGGGATACAGGAGAACAGAATTAGAAACCAACTAGGGGACCAGGGCATTAGATTAAGAACACAAAATGGGGAGCAGGAGAAAAGATTTAGAAACCAAATTGGGGAACGAGACAGCAGATTAAGAAACCAACTAGGGGACCAAGGCAATAGATTGAGAACACAAATTGAGGAGCAGGGGAATATATTTAGAAAACAAGTTGGGGAACAGAACAGATTAAGAAACCAAGGGGAACAGGAGAACAGATCTAGAACACAAATTGGGGAACAGGAAAGCATTTTGAAATATCAAAAAGGTGAACAGGACAATGAATTTAAAATTCAGATAGCGGAACAGAATCAAATTGAAAAAGAGCAGAAAAGAGTGTTTGATAGAAAAAAAATTGTTAAGACTGAAAGAGAGGATGTGGAAAAAGAAAAAGTACAAGCCAGAGACTGTATAGAAACTGAACATGGTAGATCACTGCAACATGACAATGCAGGGACAGGTGAGCAGAGTACAGAACTGGTAGCTAGTGATGATAAAGTATCCTGTGACCAGACAGAAGGGACCAGTAATATAATTCAAGTAAGATAACACTATATATAGATGATTCCAAAAACTGCATGAAACTTTATGATATTTTAAGCTCACCTGACCCAAAGGGCCAAGTGAGATTTTCTTATCACTTAACGTCTGTGGTACTTAAACCTTTACAAAAATCTTCTCCTCTGAAACTACTGGGCCAAATTGAACTTTGCCACAATCATCATTTTGGTATCTAGTTTAAAAAATGTGTCCAATATCATGACCTGGCAAACCAACCAAGATGGCCTCCATGGTTAAAAATAGAACATGGGTAAAATGTAGATTTTGACTTATATCTCTGAAACCAAAGCATTTAGAGCAAATCTTGTTAATCAGGTCAAGATCTATCTGCCCTGAAATTGTCAGATGAACTGGACAACCCGTTCTAAGGTTGCTGCCCCTGTAAATTGTTGTAAATTTTTACAAAATATTTTCCACTGAAACTACTGGGTTAAGTTCATTATAGATATATAGATCTTGTAAGCAGCAAGAATGTTCAGTAAAGTAAGATCTACAAACACATCACCATTTAATACCAGAACACAATTTTGTCATGAATCCATCTGTGTCCTTTGCTTGATATGCATATAGACCAAGGAGAGCGAGCCTCTAGTTATGAAAGTTATTGATTCTTTTCATTGATTTGATCACCAATGTCAGAAGTTAGTTGGCCTTAAGGACCAAACTAAATTTCGAATCTTATATAAAAAACAGGCTTCGTATCACTTGATGGAGTCAAAACGCAAGACAAATGTATGCTGTTTTCATTATCAGCTGCAATGGTGGCTTCTGCGTCAACAATGTAATTGTTTTTATACGACCGCAAATTTTGAAAAAATTTTCGTCGTATATTGCTATCACGTTGGCGTCGGCGTCGTCGTTGTCGTCGTCGTCGTCGTCGTCCGAATACTTTTAGTTTTCGCACTCTAACTTTAGTAAAAGTGAATAGAAATCTATGAAATTTTAACACAAGGTATAGGACCATAAAAGGAAGGTTGGTATTGATTTTGGGAGTTTTGGTCCCAACATTTTAGGAATTAGGGGCCAAAAAGGGCCCAAATAAGCATTTTCTTGGTTTTCACACTATAACTTTAGTTTAAGTTAATAGAAATCTATGAAATTTTGACACAAGGTTTATGACCACAAAAGAAAGGTTGGGATTGATTTTGGGAGTTTTGGTTTCAACAGTTTAGGAATTAGGGGCCAAAAAGGGGCCCAAATAAGCATTATTCTTGGTTTTCGCACAATAACTTTGGTTTAAGTAAATAGAAATCAATGAAATTTAAACACAATGTTTATGACCACAAAAGGAAGGTTGGTATTGATTTTGGGAGATTAGGTCCCAACAGTTTAGGAATTAGGGGCCAAAAAGGGACCAAAATAAGCATTTTTCTTGGTTTTCGCACCATAACGTTAGTATAAGTAAATAGAAATCTATGAAATTTAAACACAAGGTTTATGACCATAAAAGGAAGGTTGGTCTTGATTTTGGGAGTTTTGGTCCCAACAGTTTAGGAAAAAGGGGCCCAAAGGGTCCAAAATTAAACTTTGTTTGATTTCATCAAAATTGAATAATTGGGGTTCTTTGATATGCCGAATCTAACTGTGTATGTAGATTCTTAACTTTTAGTCATGTTTTCAAATTGGTCTACATTAAGGTCCAAAGGGTCCAAAATTAAACTTAGTTTGATTTTGACAAAAAATGAATCGGTTGGGTTCTTTGATATGTTGAATCTAAAAATGTACTTAGATTCTTGATTATTGGCCCAGTTTTCAAGTTGGTCCAAATCTGGGTCCAAAATTAAACTTTATTTGATTTCATCAAAAATTGAATAAATGGGGTTCGTTGATATGCCATATCTAACTGTGTATGAAGATTCTTCATTTTTGGTCCCGTTTTCAAATTGGCCTACATTAAGGTCCAAAGGGTCCAAAATTAAACTAAGTTTGATTTTAACAAAAATTAAATTCTTGGGCCTCTTTGATATGCTGAATCTAAACATGTACTTAGATTTTTGATTATGGGCCTAGTTTTCAAGTTGGTCCAAATCAGGATCTAAAATTATTATGTTAAGTATTGTGCAATAGCAAGTCTTTTCAATTGCACAGTATTGTGCAATGGCAAGAAATATCTAATTTCACAGTATTGTGAAATAGCCAATTTTTTTTTTAATTAGAGTTATCTTTCTTTGTCCAGAATAGTAAGCAAGAAATATCTTATTGCAAGATTTTTTTTTAATTGGAGTTATCTTTCTTTGTCCAGAATCAACTTAAATCTTTGTAATATACAATATACAATGTATATTCACTTTTTACTACCAACTGATAAATTTAAATGATCTTTACCATTCAGTGATAACAAGCAGTTTTTTTACATCTTAATATTTTATGATGTATTTAAATGAGTAGTTATTGTTGCAAACTCCATTAGAATATTTTAATTGAGATTAGTTTTGGAATAAGGGAAAGGGGGATGTGATTAAAAAATTGGGTTCAATTTTTCTCATTTGAAATTTCATAAATAAAAAGAAAATTTCTTCAAACATTTTTTTGAGAGGATTGATATTCAACAGCATAGTGAATTGCTTTAAGAGAAAACAAAAATTTTAAGTTCATTAGAACACATTCATTCTGTGTCAGAAACCTATGCTGTGTCAACTATTTAATCACAATCCAAATTTAGAGCTGAATCCAGCTTGAATGTTGTGTCCATACTTGCCCCAACCGTTCAGGGTTCAACCTCTGCGGTCGTATAAAGCTACGCCCTGCGGAGCATCTGGTTGATTATAAAATTAAGAATGGAAATGGGGAATGTGTCAAAGAGACAACAACCCGACCAAATAAAAAAACAACAGCAGAAGGTCACCAACAGGTTTTCAATGTAGCAAGAAGTTCCCGCACCCGGAGGCGTCCTTCAGCTGGCCCCTAAACAATATATACTAGTTCAGTGATAATGAACGCATACTAATTTCCAAATTGTACACAAGAAACTAAAATTAAAATAATACAAGACTAACAAAGGCCAGAGGCTCCTAATGAACTAGAGCAGTTCTCGCTCGGACACACACTCCATAATCTAGTATATTATAAGAGCATAAACCTGAAGCACGGGGAGGTCTAGTTTATGGTGAACCACTAGTGGTTAGTCAAAGATATTTGGTATGCAGTTGTATTAATATTGGCACATCTCATTACCATTATGATTTTTTGGCCCTGCCCCCTCAGTTATGGACTATTGTCTTTTGAAACTATGGCTTAGTTTTCATGTATTAGTTTGTGATTAGGTCAGATTACAGGGAACCTACAGTAGTAAGTTAATGATAATTGGTATGCATTTGTATAAGCATTGGCAGATCTCATTTCAATGGAGATTAATTTGCCATGCCCCCTCAGTGATGGTCTAGTGACTTTGAAATTTTTGCTATGGTTTCATGTATTAGTTGGTGATTAGGTCAGTTTATGGTGAACCACTAGTGGTAGGGCAATGATATTTGGTATGCAGTTGTATTAGCGTTGGCACATTTCATTACCATGCAGATTATTTGACCTTGCCACCTCAGCCATGGTTTATTGGCTTTGAGACTTTGCTTAGTTTACATGTAAGTTTGTGTTAATGTATGTTTGAAGGGAACTATTTATGATAAGTCAATAGTATTTGATATGCAGTTGTATCAGCTTTGGTACATCTCATTTCCATGGAGATTCTTTATCCATGTACCTTCAGTAATGGTTTATTGACTTTGAGTATTTGCAAAACTTATTTGTTAAAGTGTTTCTATTTTAATTTCATCAATTGCATTATCAAAACTACAAATAAAGCTAGACATCTCTGTGATAACAGTAGTTTATTTAAGAGAATTGTGGGAAATGAAGTAAATTGTGAATTATAAAAAAATTCATAACAACTGCATGCAGTCTTATAAAAAGGATTGAATTTTTTTCTTAAGAAATTTGTAGTACCGTATGATGAAAACTTATCTCTTTTGTTTTTCATTGTAATGCTGATGATAACAGATTGTGTTTAATGCAGAGTTGCAAGTCGTAGAGATATAAATATATTTCAAATGCACATTTATCACCCTAGGGGGGTAGATGACATAAAACATTTGATTGATTGAAAAAACCGATATAAAACAAATCTTAAATTGAAGTATGCAATATCTGGCAAAACTGCAATGAAATCAGTGTTATTTGTTTCTTATTCATCTGATTCACAGATATAACTAAACCACATTCTTTTCAAAAGTTGAATTTAGAAAGTGATAAAAAAAAAACAACATGAAATCAAGTATACATGAAAAATTCAACTGTTATCGATCAATAAAAATGGTACATTTGTTTATATGTACCTACAAATCTGGAGTATCTTAAAAACAAAAAGGCATTATGATTATAGAAATGCCTCAATTGACCGACTCCACAAGATTGAATTACAATGTTACTTTGAGTATTTGATAAGTTTATTAAGTTCTGACTGATTCTCAATTTCTAGCATTACTGAATATTTTGAAGCTTGTTAGCAAAGGTGCGATCTCCAGTCGATCTTTATAATTAAAGTAATACGAAATAACAGTTAACCAGGCCTTCAAAAGATGGGAATGATTAAAAACTAGGTAATGTAGTTAATTAAGAAGATGTGCATTCTGTAGCATCCTTATGTTTCTGAAATATAAAGAATCCATCTAACATGAAAAGTATTTTACTGAGGGGAAAATCTCGACCATTTTCATTGAAAAACAGATTGTTTTAACAGACTTTGCAATAAATAAGCAAAATCAGGCAATGGCTCTTAAAAAATGAATATATATGTTGAAAAAATTCTGACAACAATATTTTTTCATGTTTTGGTATGTTGAGGAATTTTTTGCTCACCTGGTACAAAGAACTGAATGCAGTTAGCACCACGTTGTGTCCATCTTGATGTTTTTCGTAAACATTCCTAAATATAGGAGTGTTTGTTAGTTCTATGGAAGGTGAGCTAAAAAAAGTATCCAAAATTATACTGTGGATAGAAGAAAACTTGCATATTCATGGATATTGGATTTCATGGTTATGCCAAAGTCTGCATACGAGTCTATATAAAATTTGTCATTTGTTGAACATTTGAATACATTGTTCACCCTTACCCTTAAGGAATTATTGCCCTTTATAGTAAATTTTTTCAAAATATTTTCCTCTGTAACTAAAGGGCAAAGTTTATTATAGATAGAGCAAATTGTAAGTAGCAAGAATATTCAGTAAAGTAAGATCTAAGAAGACATAGCCATCACCAAAACACAATTATGTCATGAATCTATCTGTGTCCTTTGTTTAATATGCACATAGACCAAGGTAAGAGACACAGGCTCGTTTTCCTAAACTTTTGCTTGTTGTAAATAAGCAAAGTGATGATTTCAGATGTTGCTACTTTTATATACTTTAAATTATCATAAGCTAGAAGAAAATGCTTGTTTAGAGCATTTTAGGAATATAACTAATAGCATTGTCAGACATCAGAGAGAGTATCTTGTCACCTCGGACTAATTACATGGGAATATTTACATCAGATAAAGGCAAAAGAGAAAGGATAAAATCATAAATCATATTTATTTATCTGTTGTACACATCACTACTTTACCAGAACAGAGGGATGAAGTCAAGGTATTCATGTTGTTTTTTTTGTTACGTTTTTTCATCATCGATGTGAAAAGATTATTTCTTTGATTTTGCATCTATAATCGCAATGTAGATAGACTTTGGTAAAGTTTGGTTGATGACCTCAGTGCGAGATGCTTAAGAATAATGAGTTTTGGTGATTTCCTGTAATTTTCGTCAATTATAAAGATATTTTCCTCATTTTCATAGATAAAAATCAACATTTGCAATACAAAGCTAATATATATTGGATTTCATATTCAAGGTTTTGTTGATTAATGTTTAAGAAATTTATTTATTTATGAAGGTGTTGAGCTCACCTTGATAACAAGGCTCATAGAAATTGTCATTAAGATCGCATGATCTGATCTTGTATTCCAAATACATGTGTTCAAGCAAAGATTTTAGAAAAAAGCTTAAAATAATTTTTTTAGAGAGCTACCATTTGACTTTTAGGAAGGAGAGGGGGATGAGATTTAAAAAAAAGGCAGGACAGGTTTTGAGTTAAAAAAAAAAAGAAGGCAGGATGGGCAACTTGGCAAAAAAAACAACCAATTTATGCTAAAAAAGTCGGGATGAAAAAAAAAGGCAGAATCAAATAGAGTGCCAAAAATAAATAAGCAGGACAGAAATTAAACCTAAAAAAAATCAGGACAAAACTTTTTCATCCTTGCCTCCCTCCCCCCTAAATATCAAATGGTAACTCTCTTTCAAATGTGTGATATTTCGGAAATGTGTTTTGCAAAATTGCTCATTGAGAAATGATTGAAGTTGTGTTCTTCTACTATCAACCAATCAAAAGGGAGACAATTATAAAACAAAAAGTCGTCTCGGTAATTTTCAAGTTTCTCTATGTATGCAGACAGTGTATGGAAATTTTTATTATTTTTATACTGTAAATTCAGAATTCAAAACATGCACTTTAAATTGCAAAATTTTGACCACGGAAAATAATAACATTCTGTACATGTTGGTAGTAAAAAAAATTGATTCATTATTATTCAATGGTAACAAATTTTAGCATAGTTTATGAGTACAGGTTGATCATCAATTTAAATTCTAAATAAATACAAATTTAAATATTTGTACATGTATATAAAGATTATCATGTAGTAAAAAACACGAAAAACAAGTATCTGAGAAAGTATCTTTTTTCCCCAATCCAAAAAATTGAGAAATCCATAATGGTACATCGTATTGCTAACATAAGTTAAAAGTAATGAAATTTTTCATCAAGTGCAATTTTGTGACTATTAAAAAAAACTTCTGATTTATTTATAACTACCAATATATGATAATACAGATGTCAATTAAAGATTTTTTTAAAAATCTGTTGAAAGCAAGAAATGTTTGGGATGCAGATTGAACTCGAGAATTGTCTTTCTCAGTTCTAACCTTGCTTCATACTTCAATACTAAGGTCAAAGACTTAAAAAAAGCAAAAGTCAACTCATTATCTTGAACAAAGGCAAGCAAGTTTTATTTTGTGTATTTAAATAGCTACAAATACCATCACCAATTGAAAAGGTCGCCATGAATCTTAAATTAACATCCAATTTCGTTTATTAGGTCAGATAAACCCATATAACTGTTAAAATTGTTTTGTTAGTGTAAGGGCATGTCTGTTCTTAAATGAAGAACAATTTAAATCCTCGTTCAAAATTATTAAGTTGATCATCTCCATTGAGCTTCTGTAGCCTGAAGGGATAGTTACTAGTAGTTATGAAACCTCGCTGGACATGGATTTTTCAGTAGCAAATAAAATTATCGTGATTTTTCTAATCCACTTGGCACATTTTGGGTGTTAATGAGACGACAATTAATTATAGAATAATAACAGTCCTCGGGCGGCAGTCTGGCAGATGTGCAAACTTCTTACGGTTAAATATAGGCTTTCTTCACTAAAGCAGACAACAACAGAGACAGGAATCTTCATAGGGTTTTAAAGTAGCGAAATTTTTCAATTTCTCAAATTGCAGTTGTCTTGGTTTTCCAGTGATTGGTTTTAGAGAATGGCTGATTCGATGATAAATGGATTTTTCTGGATTATTAAGCATTAAAATGCTGGCATGTTGTGCAAGACCACAAGATGATGGCACTCATTTCCCATGGATGCTATCTCTATGAAGAAAAAAGAATTGTTCATTTATTGACTTTCTAGACATTTCAAGGTTGAAATGTCCAACTTAACTTTGCTTCAGATTTGCCTTATGGTTCTGGCAAGGAATTTTATAGTAAAATCTTACTATACAAATCCTTGGTTCTTGTAGTATATGTCATGCAATGCTTGTGCCGTTGTGGATAATTTAGTTATTGTCAAAAAAAAATAAAAAATACTTGGTACATATCAATGAGTCATCATCCCATCTCATAAAGTTGACCAATATTGACATCTAAGGCCTCCATTAGGTTCTTCTAAGTGCCCATTCTGTATCCCAAGATAGAAATCTATTCAGAGTATTGAGAACATTTTTTTGAGACAGCCAAATGCCTGGAACAAGTATTAAACTAAAACAAATAGAACACACAATTAGAATTAGACCAGAAAAAGAACATTAAATTCTTTAAAAAGAATATGGTAAACATCTAATCATAAAATAATCCACAAAAAGAATTTAACCATTAATTGAACACAATACAATAAGGATTAGATTAGAGAAAGAAATAGAATTAGACCTGTAAAGAGCACACAATTGGTAGTAGAACAGAAAAGGAACATGGAAGAAGCCAAAAAATGGTAAACACACTTAAAATAACTTCAGAATAGGAATACAATATAATCAAACCAAAAAAAAAACCCACAAACAATTAGATATTTACCAGAAAAAGAACAAACATGGAATTATACCAGAAAAAGAACACACAATAAGAATTAAACCAGACAAAAGAACACACAATTGGAATTATACCAGAAAAGCAAACACTATTCAAGTTTTACAAGAAAAAGAACAAACATGGAATTATACCAGAGAAAGAACGCACAAATGGAATTATACCAGAAAAAGAACACACAATTAGATTTTTACCAGAAAAAGAACAAACAAATGGAATTATATCAGAAAAAGAACACACAATAAGAATTAAACCAGACAAAAGAACACACAATTGGAATTATACCAGAAAAGCAAACACTATTCAAGTTTTACAAGAAAAAGAACAAACATGGAATTATACCAGAGAAAGAATGCACAATTGGAATTATACCAGTAAAGAACACACAATTAGATTTTTACCAGAAAAAGAACACACAATTGGAATTATACCAGAAAAGCAAACACTATTCAAGTTTTACAAGAAAAAGAACAAACATGGAATTATACCAGAGAAAGAACGCACAATTGGAATTATACCAGTAAAGAACACACAATTAGATTTTTACCAGAAAAAGAACACACAATTGGAATTATACCAGAAAAGCAAACACTATTCAAGTTTTACAAGAAAAAGAACAAACATGGAATTATACCAGAGAAAGAACGCACAATTGGAATTATACCAGTAAAGAACACACAATTAGATTTTTACCAGAAAAAGAACAAACAAATGGAATTATATCAGAAAAAGAACACACAATAAGAATTAAACCAGACAAAAGAACACACAATTGGAATTATACCAGAAAAGCAAACACTATTCAAGTTTTACAAGAAAAAGAACAAACATGGAATTATACCAGAGAAAGAACACACAATTGGAATTATACCAGAAAAGCAAACACTATTCAAATTTTACAAGAAAAAGAACAAACATGGAATTATACCAGAGAAAGAACACACAATTGGAATTATACCAGAAAAGATCACACAATTAGAATTTTACCAGAAAAAGAACACACAATTGAAATTATACCAGAAAAGCAAACACTTCAAGTTTTACAAGGAAAAGAACAAACATGGAATTATACCAGAGAAAGAACGCACAATTGGAATTATACCAGTAAAGAACACACAATTAGATTTTTACCAGAAAAAGAACAAACAAATGGAATTATATCAGAAAAAGAACACACAATAAGAATTAAACCAGACAATAGAACACACAATTGGAATTATACCAGAAAAGCAAACACTATTCAAGTTTTACAAGAAAAAGAACAAACATGGAATTATACCAGAGAAAGAACACACAATTGGAATTATACCAGTAAAGAACACACAATTAGATTTTTACCAGAAAAAGAACAAACAAATGGAATTATATCAGAAAAAGAACACACAATAAGAATTAAACCAGACAAAAGAACACATAATTGGAATTATACCAGAAAAGCAAACACTATTCAAGTTTTACAAGAAAAAGAACAAACATGGAATTATACCAGAGAAAGAACGCACAATTGGAATTATACCAGTAAAGAACACACAATTAGATTTTTACCAGAAAAAGAACAAACAAATGGAAATATATCAGAAAAAGAACACACAATAAGAATTAAACCAGACAAAAGAACACACAATTGGAATTATACCAGAAAAGCAAATACTATTCAAGTTTTACAAGAAAAAGAACAAACATGGAATTATACCAGAGAAAGAACACACAATTGGAATTATACCAGTAAAGAACACACAATTAGATTTTTACCAGAAAAAGAACAAACAAATGGAATTATATCAGAAAAAGAACACACAATAAGAATTAAACCAGACAAAAGAACACACAATTGGAATTATACCAGAAAAGCAAACACTATTCAAGTTTTACAAGAAAAAGAACAAACATGGAATTATACCAGAGAAAGAACACACAATTGGAATCATACCAGAAAAGCAAACACTATTCAAATTTTACAAGAAAAAGAACAAACATGGAATTATACCAGAGAAAGAACACACAATTGGAATTATACCAGAAAAGATCACACAATTAGAATTTTACCAGAAAAAGAACACACAATTGAAATTATACCAGAAAAGCAAACACTCAAGTTTTACAAGGAAAAGAACAAACATGGAATTATACCAGAGAAAGAACGCACAATTGGAATTATACCAGTAAAGAACACACAATTAGATTTTTACCAGAAAAAGAACAAACAAATGGAATTATATCAGAAAAAGAACACACAATAAGAATTAAACCAGACAATAGAACACACAATTGGAATTATACCAGAAAAGCAAACACTATTCAAGTTTTACAAGAAAAAGAACAAACATGGAATTATACCAGAGAAAGAACGCACAATTGGAATTATACCAGTAAAGAACACACAATTAGATTTTTACCAGAAAAAGAACAAACAAATGGAATTATATCAGAAAAAGAACACACAATAAGAATTAAACCAGACAAAAGAACACACAATTGGAATTATACCAGAAAAGCAAACACTATTCAAGTTTTACAAGAAAAAGAACAAACATGGAATTATACCAGAGAAAGAACACACAATTGGAATTATACCAGAAAAAGAACACACAATTAGAATCTTACCAGAAAAAGAACACACAATTAGAATTTTACCAGAAAAAGAACACACAAATGGAATTATACCAGAAAAGCAAACACAATTGGAATTATACCAGAAAAGCAAACAATATTCAAGTTTTACAAGAAAAAGAACAAACATGGAATTATACCAGAGAAAGAACACACAATTGGAATTATACCAGTAAAGAACACACAATTAGATTTTTACCAGAAAAAGAACAAACAAATAGAATTATACCAGAAAAAGAACACACAATAAGAATTAAACCAGACAATAGAACACACAATTGGAATTATACCAGAAAAGCAAACACTATTCAAGTTTTACAAGAAAAAAAACAAACATGGAATTATACCAGAGAAGGAACACACAATTGGAATTATACCAGAAAAAGAACACACAATTAGATTTTTTCCAGAAAGGAACACACAATTAGAATTATACAAGAAAAAGAACACACAACATACAGTTTGATCAGACAAATAATGCACTATATAATAATCCAAAAAGAAAAAGATCACAAAAAGAACTTACAAATACAATGAAACCAAAAAGAAATACACATTTTAAAGAATTTGAATTAATTTTGAATAAGACCAGAATGAGAATACACACTTAGGATTAGACAAGATAAGAACACACAATAAGACTAGAAAAAGGATACACAATTAGAATCAAACCAGATTTTAAAAAAAGAAGTTCTTTTACTCAATACAATACTTTTATACTGTAATATAATTCTCTGGGGGTACTGAGAGCAAGATTATCCAACAAAATAATCCATTTGTACAATAAAAACGAAACTATGAAAGCTTGAAGGATTGCGTCTGCTAGTTGTAACACTGAAGCAAGTTTTCTAATTATAGTTCATGTTTATAATTGTAACAAAAAACTTGGAAAAAGATCAGACAGATACAAAGTTTATTTTATATCATGATAAATTATACAAATAAGTAAAATATTAATTGGTAATCTATCTAACGGAACAATTAAGATTTGCACATGAAAGTAGTAATTTAGGTTAATGTAGTGAATGTATAGACAGATGGATTACAGAAATCCTTTAAATTTGATTGAAGTCGAAACAGATTAGAGTTTAAAATGCATAATGATTGGGGATAATTCTGATTCTAGATTCTAATGAAAGACAGGAAAGACAGGGATCACGATTCATCAAGACGTTTTATTGATGAGGTTTACGAAATATTATTGATAATTTTGTAGATATTCCACTGCTGTGGTCTATTGGAATCTGATTATAAGATTTGTTATATTTTAAAAAGATATTTTGAAAAATTGATCGTCAATTAATGCGTAACCCCCTGGACCCCTCTTCGCTTTTCACGACTTAATGGAGAAGCAACTAGATGATGTAAATATGTATTATAGTGATGACTTCAGAATGTGTATTTAGATCAAAAGATTGTTTATATACCGGTAGGTAATAAATAAAGTTACTGTATATACCTAGGGCAGGTGTCAGTACACCTGTGTTACAATAATACCTGTAATTAAGGTAATTTATAACAGTGTCACACCTATACTGATATTGGTTGACATTTGTGGTCAAATATGACCATTGTATTAATTCAAAGATATATATCATGCATTATGGAAAAATTATGAATGGATAGGACAGTTAGAGAAATTACAAATTATTCTCAAATTAGACCGTGTTCGGATCCATTACGTCAATTTTATAGCGATTTTTATTTTTTAGATGAATGAATTTGTGAACATATTAGCTGAGATCACTTTCAGCAAGTGTGTTGAGGTGTTACTTTATTCGTTTTTTATGTCTCGCACCCAGAACCACAAACCACAGATAAAAAACAGGTCCATTTACAAAAATGACACATTTTTATTAAAGGATATGTAAATTGCTATTGGTGGTAAAAGCTGTTCAACAATAACCCAGAGGAAAGAAATAAAAAACACGGAAAACTAATCCATTTTAATAATGGTATATAATATAATTTAGTGAAAAAAATATATGTTTATTTGACATAAAAGTTGTTCAATGACATGTATGTATTCATAACATGATTGAACTTGCTTTTTAAGTACATGTATTAGGATGTTGCTTTGTTGATTGATAACAACTACCGTATACTTTTAGTTACTGGTGGGTTTATAGCAAGAAAGAGGGGTAAATAGAGAAAGGGGGGAACACTGGAATTAAAATGATAAATACAAGTCATACATAAGCTTGGGAAGATGGGGAGAACATTTGACCTCAGAAAAATAACTTTTGAAAAGGAGAAGAGCTGGGAGAAAAGGGGACATGTTTATATATATATGTGAAAGATAAAAACATCTTTTTCTAAAGAATTTGAAAAAGAAAGAAAAATTTGAAGGAATATATTTTTTGAGAATGATCAAGAGTAAAATAAAAAGTAAACCCCCTAGAAAACCAAACATCTTTTTAAGTAACCTTATCTATATTGCTTGTATATTTTTACCAATTAGATTTTGAGTGCTTGTTGGATCATAGACCTTTGTGTTTCTCCTAAGAGAACACCATGTAAAATACAAATTTACAAACTTGTTTCAATTTATCAAAATCGGGTTGGAGCCTCGCTAATCTTCCACGGTAATCCATGTATTACTTACTTCATGTAAAGAAACATAAATTAGCGATGGGGAGTAGTGATTTTGTCACACAATGTCTACCCAACAGATAGTATTGGGTATCTATATCGACAATGGATGTCAACACTGTAATAAACCCACTGACCTGTTGGTTGGTATTTTTACCTGATTATATAGGTAAAGTTTTTCACCTTTTTGACTGACATCTCAATAACATCCATTCCTATAAACTATTATTTTTCAATATCGTACCCGTAATATGCCTTGGGAAGAAAGGGTCCCAAATTCTTTATTAGAGGTCTTTTGGTATGTTTATGAATAAAATTACATGTACCTGAATAGCATATGTAATTAAAGAATGGAGCCAAATATTTCATTAATAAGTTTGTAAGGTCTTTAGGTTTACAAGTACTATAATATTTAAATGTGAAAACAGATTGAGCCTAGGGTTGATTTGCATAATAATATTAATAGCAATAGGTACATTAAAAAATAGAAGCGAAGTAGTTTTGACATGATTTATGTGAGTCAAGTCATTTCCATTTATGTAAAAAAAATTGAAAAGTTATATATACTGAAAAATATGGGTAAGTGGATTGTTTTAAAATGCAAATCAAGATGTGGATGTTAAAGTGAAGAAATGAAAAAAGCACAAACAACAACAGGCCTGGTTCAACTAGCCAGTCTAAAAGGGGCTCCAATCTAGGATAAAGAGGGGTTCAAACTATATGTCCCCACTCAAAACCATCGATTGTAAAAAAAAAACCAGGGGTTTCAACCCCACCCCCTGAAATCTGCATTCAAGCTTTAAGAAAATTTGTTCTTCATTAGACATTTAAGTTCCGGGTTCAACTTTTTATCCTATGAAATGAAATATCCCATGATTAATAGTGATTGGACAGTAAATATTTTGAGCTGAGGGGGTATGTAAAACTTGGAAAGTCTAACAGCAATATAGGTCCCAGGAAGTTTCTTATTGAAGTGTTTCATGTTTTCCCCTATTTCTATATATTAGTAGATTTTATGTTGTTCAGTTCAACTTTAAGGTAAATAAACAGATTTGTTCTAGGTTATCTTGTTTGACAACTTGAACAAATGCCAATTGAACAAAATTCTGTTCAGAAAAATAAGGAAATAAGAATTCATGCATCTATTTTGGTGTCAAGGTCAAAAGGATGGTTTAGTCTTAAAGTACATATAATGAAGATGATACAAACTTAACGGTAAATATTTATGTTTTTAGTCTCGGTGACAAGGATGTTTCTCCTGTTGTTTGCTACAATAAAATCAACACGGTACTTGAAATATATCCAATATTATGGTAGAGAGGAGTTTGACATCCATGTTAGTGAACTCGAGAGGTTATTTATTGGGATTTGATTCTGAATTATATTTTTGTTTTGCTTTTTGTCAGTGCTGTCATGGTGTCTGCAGATGGCATAGAATAATTAAGTGTTAATTTCTAGCGGGATGATAGTTGTATCAAGTCAATAAACAAAGTCGTCTTTTTCATTAAAACAAATTGGACATTCCTACTGCATGTATTTACTTCTGGCACAGGTCAAGAAAGAAAATGAAAAATGAAAAAAAAAATAGTCCTCAAAAGGCTACACGGAAAACAAAAAAGTAAGAAACACAAACCCCTATGAAAGCAAGCAGTAAATTCAGTGTGGATGGTTAAAGTATGGTGTAAAATTAACCATTTTGTGTTCTTGTTGCAGGAAGTGAAAACTACCCTTTAATAGAATATAAGAATTTCTAGAATGTTAAACTATATGAAAAGCTAGATGCATAAATGAATATTCTGCTGAAATAAATTTTCCCATTTTTCTAACCTATATCCAAATGCAGTTTGCCCTAGGACTCAAAATTTAGGTAAGCCTTAATAAAATTTTTGCATTTCCTTCCTGGTCATTTTACCAGTCAATTTAGTATACATTTCTTAATCACATTGATTTTTTGAAGTGAATTAATGACTAAAGTCGTTACATAATTTTCTGTTTACTTTCAAGATAACTTTGAGATAATGGAAAAGAAAGGATATTGTGTATAATTTCATGTCACAAATTGAAATCACTGCACGCACATGAAAATTCAAACTTTGCAGTCCAATCAGTCCATCATCTCAATTCTTTGCTATTGGCATTTCAACTGCACAAAATGCATTACTTTTTTAAATCCCGGCTGTCAGGGGCTTGCATTCACTGATGCAGTTCCAAAATTTTAGATGAGTGTCAAGAAGACTGCCAGACTGGCAATGTCTCGGAGGTAACATTGTATCCAAGGTCAATGTCACACCAATGGCGTCATTCTTATCTTTTGTTAGTAACTAGTAAATTTCTAACTGCAAAGCTGTTGTTTCTTTATTTAGACTTGGATTATAAGGAACCATCCCCACAAATATGGTGCCGTGACTAGGAGGCGCAACTCCAAAAATTAAGCTGAGTGAAAGGAGCTGAAATTGTTTATTTGTTATACAAGTCAAAATTATATCTTATTCTAATTTGAAGTGAGTGCAGCAGACTTTAACCATGAATAAATCTTTGATATGTTTTATAGAAAACTGACTTTAAGGTTATGAAGGTAGGATAAATATTTAAATTCAGCTCAAGGTTCATAAAAAGGTATTGTTGCCAATACTAATTCTTATTTACAAAGAAGAAATATTGTTCATTTACCAAAAAAACAATGACTACTTGAATATTTTGACACTGTCCTAAATAGTCTTTTTGTAGAACCACCCATTTATAATTAGAAAAACCCGAACATCCCTAATATCTTTAATTTTGTATAGTACCACCCTGATTCAAGAAACAGTACTATAGTATATATAGTCGAAAAGAGTGCACCTAATAAACTGTACTATCTGATTGGCATCACAGGTGTCATATCATTGTTTACCTGCAAAGAAGTGACATTGCTCATTTAATATTTGATGTTCATTCAGATCACATTGTTTTTTCGGTAAGAGTTAAAAAAATTATTGTTAATTATTTTAAAAGAATATTGTTAAAATTTGATTTATAGCTTTTTTGGCTTTTCAAATTAAGGTTACATGATTTTAAAACTTTTCATAGCATTTTAAGAAATTAATTATTATTTCACTTTTAATTAGAAATATTTTTTTTAACCTTGAATTATTAGATTATACAAATATGGGAAAAAAGTTAGAATATATTGATGTGGAATGGATGTTTTGTTTCCAGTGGCAAATATTACACATACATATCAGAACAAGAAAATGTGTATATGATATTGATAAAAATTAAAGGTATAGGAATTTTGTATGATTTGAAGTATACAAACCATATGGTAGAGTTATCTCCCATTCATGAACCTACTGTGATATCAATCTCAGAAAACCTTGTTTCGATTAGGTAACAGTTTAAAAAAAATAGAACAAAATTGTATAAGATTTCTATATTTGGAATAACCAGAATTTTAAAAAGAATTGGAAAATCACACATACAGATTTTTTTTTTCATTTTTGATGAAGAAGTTTTTCAAAAAAGTTCTCAAAACTTTTTATTCCGAACACCAATCTGACGCACCAGAAGTGAGCAATGAATGACAAATGTTTCCCTAACAAAGCTTCAAGATTTAAACCTCATTATAAATCACCGAGCTGACCCCAGCTATTTGTTTACTGCGTCACATTGTCAAGAATTTTTTTTAATGTCTTCCTCATCTTGTGCATTAACAGGATCTGTCTAATTGTATCGTCTATCGTATCCTGCCACTGCCCCGCCATATGATATCGGACATTGCATCACGACTTGATTAATTGTGCCGATTACTGGATAGAGATTTGATGTCTTTTGTCTGCAGTTATTTGACAAAATGACAATGCCTTTCACACTGGAGTCATTTTCTTCAATTATGAAGTACTCCTAATCTTCATTATGAAAATATTTTTTACAAAACAACAATACCAATAATCAGTTTGACGGATGAGAAGTCAGCTACAAAAAGAGACAATGACTGGCCTTAGTCAACAACGGCATTGCGGCAATACCAATTCACAAAATTAAACTCTATTCTCAAATTTGAGATTGTTTCTCCGGGCGTACATGGTGCATATAGTTTTTTGCTCAATTGAACTGAAATTAAAAAAAGAAAATAAATGCGCAAAAAGAAATTTAGACTGTAAGGCATGATATTCATATTATGTAGAAATCTTGATGAATTTTATAGAGCAATTTTTCAAAAAGAAAGATATGTAGGTACTTGAAGTTTGTTTGTTTTTACCGTGATGTTAAATGAAATATTTATAGGGTATACCACTTGATTATCTTGGGAAGTTTTTTTTCTCAATAAATCATACACAAATTTTGTTTCAAAAAAGGGGGGGGGATTAAAACAGTGGCAGTCAGTCTACCATTAGTATATCTTTTTTACTCTGTCAACGAAGTAAACATTGTAGAAAGATGATATAAAAAAAATAAATGAATGTCACACTGATTGTTTTGCTGTAAAATTTATTGCAAATGCTAAAAAAATATGTGGAGTGGAAAAACAGCTACAAGATTGTTCAGATGAAGTTTTAAAGGCTATGATGAGAATTCATAAAAAATCAAGCATTATGAACTTTTGTCCATGTTTTCGCATGATTTGATATGTTTTTTAATATTAATATTTAATCACTATTGTTATTAAAAAAATATCAATTTCCTTGGACTATATTGAAATATTAATTAACATTATCCTTAGAACATGATGTGAATTAATATTTTTGTGTGATTCACATGAAGATAGAAGTCTGACATGAGGTCCAGTTACACCTGCCTGTTCGATACTTTTCAAAGATTTTATTGTTTTATAATGTTTGAGCAGACGTAAAAAAATGGTCATATGATACACTGATAAAGGGTGGTCAAAGATAAGCGTGCTCCCTCGACTGTGTAGAGATGGAGCCACTCACACAGAAGTAATGTTGGTGTAAATATTTACCCAAGTTGTGGAAAAGTGATTAGTTTTTGGATAGACATGCTTGACTGATTTATGTTCTTGATTTATGTAGTGAGATAAGGCTCCTATCCTATTGTATCAGATAGTCGAAGCATCTGCTGCACTACTTTTATTGCTTTTCCCCTGTACGCTAGGGTCTTTTGCTATTTCATTTATCTTGCATAGTTCTTGCCCTGCCCATTAAACACGGATTGGGAATTAATTTTGTGATTAAAACTAAAATCGTTACAATTTGTGTTTATTTGTAAGGCGATGTGGTGCTCTCGTTTATTATGGTTTAAGATCCTGTTCTTATTTGGCTTCTCTATAGTTTCTATTGTTGACAGAGCGAACAAAGGACGGTATTGTTAAGATCAGGTTTTTAGTGGACATTGAAGTGGGCCGGGATACAGATGTTTAAATATTTTCGGAAGTTTCATTCAGAACAGTTTGTGTGAAAATTTATTAACTGTGGATTTTATTGACGTCTGCATTCATTATTGGAATTTAATGTTAAACGTGAAGTTCAAATAATTATACATTTGGATATATATACATGAAGGTATGTAATTTATTTGATTTAGGAAAATATATATGCATAGTAATTAATTTATGATCATAATTATAAATAAAGTTTTCAGAAAATGCTTATGATAAATGATGTATCGTAGAATAAGAGTATAATTTTGATTAAAGATATCTATATGTCAGAATATTATATCTTTTTTCAGGGCGTTAGTTTAAACACAAGAATATAGTGAAATAAATATTTGCCTTTAATTCATTTATCTGAAATTAATAACCAACCACTGCTACATAAAACTATCATAGTAGTTTTATCAGATTTCAGATAAAAGATGTGAAAACTAATTTCTATGATAGCGAACATGTAAAAGTAACATTCCCTCGTCAGATTGTTTTAGAAAATATATATATTAAGTTTATACAAATCGTTTTACTAAGGAAATTGAAAGATAGAAGTTTGTACACAAAGATGAGGGTCCTGACCTCTTGTCAACATCATCAAAGAGTAAGATTGACCTTAGAAATGTATACACCTGGTTTAAACAGGTAAAAATTCACCATTTACTTGGTCTATTACTGCAAGGTAAAGTCACATTTTGTGCTTCAGTGCTACTTTACAATGTAAGTTATATCAGTTATGAATTATATAATGTAAACTTTCTAAATTTTAGGGAGGTATTGAATTAAATTTGTTATCCTTTGAAATTTTAGGGAGGTAAAGAATTATAAAATGATAGCTTTTTAAATTTTGGGGAGGGGTAAAATTATCAAATGTTTTTATAATCATAACAATAATGTCATACTTATTTCTTATCTAATATTAATGATATGAATTTGTGTATTGCCAAATTGATTTTTAATTCAGATTTTATTTAAATTTTGGTAGTTTTTGTAATTGATTACTTTGTTTATATATTGTTTATGTTAGTGTAGGTGAAAGTATTGAACTGAAGGAAGTTCTTAGCTTTGTTTTTTATTTCGTAAGATAATTAAATATTGGAAAAAAATAACCTGGTTTATTTTTAGACTGGGTTTGCCAGACTGTTTCCTTTTTCCTGATAATTCATGTTCGCTTTTATTGCATTTTAAGATTTAAATGAATTCCAACTGTGATTTTGAAAATCTTCTTTTCTTCTATCACAATTATCAGTGATGCACTAGAATCAGAATGATTTACGAATAGATAGGAACTCATTCAATGTAATGGTATCAATTTATCTTATCAGAATTTAAATTTAAACTTTTTTTTCAACTTTAATGATTTTATTGAAAAGTTGCATCAAAAACAGAATGATTTATCTGGTTCCTAGGACAGAATAAAGTAACAAATTATAATGCAGTGTTTAAGATGATATTACTTAGGAATTTTGCAAGAAAGCAAAAAGTTATTTTTCAGTTCTTAATTTTGACATTTCAGCTGATTTGACTTGTCTGTTCATGATAAGCCTAAATTTTATTACAATTTGCTTTAAAAAAACATAAAATTTGATATATAAAGTTTATTATTCATAAGATAAAATTTATAAAAAAATTATGATTGAAGAAAAATAAACTTTTTTCCATACCATTATCATAACCAGTTCTGAAAATTTATAATGGGGTCGTGTTACGGTGTCAATGACACTATTATATTTATCAAACATATGTAAAAAGATATGATCTATGCTATATGTTTATCATGTGATAAGATCTTTAAACTAACCCATGTAAAACTTCTGTCATCGTAGCTACTGTATTTGTCAAACTTTTTGAACTTTTTGTTCCATGTAAGTGATCTTGCTACTGTATCCATTAACCTTTTTATGGAAGTTTGGGATAACAGTAGAACCATTGTGTTTGTTGCCCTTTTGACTAAAGGTATTGTTACCCTCTGTCACATCTATACAAGACCTGTTATGTTTTTCGCAACCTTTTGTGATCTTGCCAGGGAAGTATCTGTCAACTCCGCCAAAATGGTTTGTTTCCTCATGACATAATGTTAGCATTTGCTGTCAAATTGTTGAACTGACATGTCATATATGTCAACACTTTCTTCTGCTTCTAGTAAATGTCAACTTTTATACCAGTAACCACTTATCATTGGATTTTATGAAACAGATAAGCTGGAGAGAGAGTATTGCAGATGTACTGTTTATAGGATATTTATAGCATTTGTCAATGAAACAGCAGCACCAAAAAACTCTGAAATTTATAGGTCACCATACCTTCTTCAATCATAGAAAGTTAGATAGTCATCTAGACAATATGTCAATGTTTGTCAAGCTTCATATGTTTTGTTTCATTGTAATATATGACTGTACCAAATCTTCAACTATTTGGCCCTAATATCCAACATGGCACTGTTTTCTTGTGGAATAACAAGACAGTAGGGGCAGGCTTGCCCCTAAACTTGACTGAATTTGTAGTGGAACTGGTAAAAAAAAGTCTGGATTTACCATAAATGAATCTCCATAGGGGGTGACCCTGAACCACAACCCCCTTATATCCATCCCTGTTTCCCGTCTTTCAATCCTTAATGTCCCATGTTGCAGATTCTACTTGTTGTGTTATTTTTAACTGTTCTGCAGTATTTCATCTACTGTACCACTAGCCTGTCAATACTTTGTGGTGATTTTGAATCTTGTCTTAATTGACTAGAATTGTTTTCCTACAGCAACCTCAGTCTGGTGGTTCTCCAGGCATTCCACCATCATCCACCAATATAAACTAACACCCACAATATAGCCATTAGTGCTGAAGGGGTGTTCAACACCGACAAACAATTACTCAATCATATTAATTTTGATAACTTCTCTTTCCTCTACATGTATGAAATAATTGCCACTGGATGTTATGCAAGCAACTTTCAATTGTTTAAATATTATCTAAGGGAGGCATTAAAATATTCAATGAAAAAAATGGTACTGATGGTTATAATGAGCTTTTTATATGGAAAATTCAGTGTAAATGCATAGCTAAAATGAGGTCTTTATTTAGTGATGCTTGCTTTCCGTTTGATCAGATATCTACCAGTATATTGCTGATTTTCTAATGTGAAATACAGATTCTCTGCTCTGAACACAAAAACTTAGGATTCTTGTTCTGTGATTCATAATGTTGGTAACTTCTTAGACAATTACATTTCCAGTACTCTCCTTAGATCTTGTCTGAGAAGTATAGTCATTAATGTTCTATGTACAGCTTATACCACTTGTAATGTTGATTATACTTTCCTGTGTGCCACTTGAATATCAGATGTGTAGAAGCATCAGAATTTGGACTTTTAGGCAAAACAATATTCATCAGTTTACAGAAAATATACATGTATATATAAACTATTAGTTTGTGAGATGTAAATATTATTTTTTCCCAAGTGGTCAAACCAAATTGTATGTTGTGAAATATACAAGTTTTACAAGTGGTCATCTTGTTGGGAAATTGCCGAAATTTTGCATTCATCCAGTCTAAATCAATCTTGACCTTGTTAAATTCTTCGTCTTGCAGGGGTTATGTTCTTTGTTTAAAAGGTCATAGGTCACAGAGAAATTACAGAGATTGTGTTTACTTTTAAAAACAAT
The DNA here is from genome assembly GCF_036588685.1 of Mytilus trossulus. NCBI lineage: Eukaryota > Metazoa > Mollusca > Bivalvia > Mytilida > Mytilidae > Mytilus > Mytilus trossulus. The sequence goes on along the minus strand of NC_086375.1, from coordinate 23,778,138 downwards.
ATGTTTCAGATTTATAACTTTTTTTATTGTAAAACCTGAATTATACAGAAAGTGAAGGTCAAAAATCAGAGTAATCAAAAAGAAATTTAATAAGATGATCTTTCTTAGTGGTTAGACCAAAAGATCAGGTCATAAAAGGACTTTTGAAGTGTTCAGAATAAGAATTGGCAAATGATGCTTCTCTGTGTGTTTTGATCCTTTATAACAGTCCTTTAATTTACTTTCTTCAAGATGTGACTCAAATAAATGCAGCCTGGTACATTTAAAGAGATTGTTGGAAGACTTCGGATAATCTCATGGCGCTAAGGTGACATCTTTAAGTCATTCATGTAACATTATACAAGCTTCTGCATATTTGTTTGATGTGTTCTTTTAGTTAACAATTCATTTGTTTTAATTGTACCAATAATGAAATGAGCTAAAGAAAAAAAAAAACAAGAAAAAACAAAGTATTCCTTTCAGTAAATGAAATTTTGAGGAAAAAAACCTTTGATCGCAAAATATTAAGAGTTCTTGTTTCACTCTAATTAGACCAAACAAGCATCATATTACAGGTTTTACTGTCTTTTTATTTCACTGAATGTTTAAAAATCAATTTATCCTTCCATTTGCACGCCAGAAGGCCGCGATTTTTTTGTATCAATCACCAGTTTTCCTTTTCAAATTCTTTGTTTCATGTGTTACTCAACAATAGACGTTACTTAATCATCACTTTTAAACCTTAAAAGTCCATTACGGAAAAGACGAGGGGATAATCTGCCTGACTCCGAACTGATTAATCTATTAATCTGCTCCTGGTGTCATTAAAAATAGTGGAGACAAATTAAGTTCCGTAGTTATTTAATGTTCACAGGATAACGAATCCCTCGAATCCCTTTAGTTTTTGGAAAAAGAAACAATGAGAAAGCCGTCAGATCTCCGTCACATGATAAATGTTTAACTGGAGTAAAAGTAATTACTCATTGGTTAACGACAAATTAAATACGAGATATGGGGAATAATCGTTTGTCTCCATTGTTTGTACGATAATGATCCTATCACTTCATGGTTGCATTATTGCACAAGATTTTCTCACTAAAGATTTGGACAGATGTTTTAATTTAGGCTGAGCAATATAAAGATCAGGACGGATATTTTTATTGTACCACATTAAACGTCTTGGAATGAAAAATTAATTTGACATGTCTTAGAGAGAAATTAATTTTCCCTTTTAGTTTTAAATTGAAAAATATGGTAGTTGTCCAATTCTCATGATGTTTCACCTATATGCCAACAGATTCTTGTTTTAAAATTGAAAAATAACATAGTTGTCCGATTCTCATGATGTTTCACTTATATGCCAACGGATTCTTGTTTTTAAATTGAAAAATATCATAGTTGTCCTATTCTCATGATGTTTCACTTATATGCCAACGGATTCTTGTTTTTAAATTGAAAAATATCATAGTTGTCCGATTCTCATGATGTTTCACTTATATGCGAACGGATTCTTGTTTTTAAATTGAAAAATATCGTAGTTGTCCGATTCTCATGATGTTTCACTTATATGCGAACGGATTCTAGTTTTTAAAGAGATTTGTATGAGGGTTCTTATGTAAATATAATATCCTTGTTTCTTTGTGAAGTGTTTGTAAAATTTCTTTTAAAGTAAAGTTGTGACACTTGAAAGGCGTGTTTATAAAGTAGTTAGAGATAGGGATTAATCTGGCTAATAATCTACCGAGATTAATCATTATTAGGGTACTTTGTAACTTGTGTCATTTGCTTGTTGGAGTAGTTAATGGAGTACTTACGGGTACTAAGCAGACGACGGTACCGAACACGATTGTAAATTAACTTCTTAATCTTCTCATCGGCGAATAATTACTTTCTTTTTGACTGAACAATGGCTGACTTGACGTCTGCTCATTGTGTTGGACATCTTATGTTAATGAGCCTTGAGACAAGTAGATTGTAAGAATTTTTGAGGGAACTGAGAGGTGTAAAAACTAAACAAACATACCAATAGGTTCAATAGGGTCTGATACAATACTTGAATCTGCAGGTATTTCTGTTTGAGAGATAATCTAGCAATTTTTTGGGGGGAAAATACATGTAAATTTTGGCTGACACTATAGAAGTCTCAGATTTTTGTAACAACTTTAACAACTATTTTGGGTTAATGTTGTGTTGAAAGATTTGCTTTTAAAGATTTTGTTTAATCCAAATTCCTTTAATACCAGTGTTAATAAGCATCTGCCAACTAGAAGAAGAAAAATTGCAGAAAGAGAAAAAAACATTTTATTATGGTACACATTTATAGAAAAAACAACGTAACCTATTTGTCTTCTTAACAACATGCAGTTCTTGAAATACTTTGCATTGTGTTTTTCAATCAGTATTACCACCTACAAGGACTTAAGTTAATGCATTTTCTAAGAGGGATATAAAAAATAAAAATGTCACTTTTAGGAATATAATCTGCTATAAGAGGGTCCCATACAAAATTAATCTAAATCTGAAGAGGATATAGACCAGCCTCCTTCAGACTGAGGAGATAATACATTTTTCTCTAAATGATTTACAAATCATTTCCTTTTTCATTAACACTTTTTTTTTGTGCCACACTTATCTAAGTCATAAATAAACAACATAGAAAGATTACTGAAATTTATGGTATAGCAGAAATACTGTAGGAAATATGGTAAATCTTTAAAGACATGGGGCCTAATAAAGGGGAGATAATTCATGAAAATATGGATTTTTCAGAAAATTTAATTGACTGAGTTATTTTATTATAGAAATATGACTTTATTTGAGGGGTTTTCATAAGAATATGGATTCAATGTGAGCCTATTTGAGGGGTATATGGAAATATGATTTTAATTTGAGCCTATTTGTAAATTGATGAGTTTATGGTTTCTGTAATGCCCAGCCTAAGATAGAAAGGGTGCATTATGTTTTCCAGTCTCATAGAGTGCATGTCATATATGACCTAATATATTGGATTTAACATATTGGTTTGAGGTAGTTTGCCAATAATTAAGTTGTGATCAACTTGAAACTGAATGCACCCATTCATTAAGACGTGTTCGAGGGTCAATTTGAATTCTATTCCGCTTTTTCCTGACATGCATCTGGCTTTTAGAGACAATACGGTAATCATTGTAAATATGCATTTTCTATAAAGTACTTACAGGCTGATAATAAAATGAATATAATGAGATCTTCTATGCGTATCTCTATTATAACAGTGCTTAATAGTGTCAAAATGATCATTAAAATAGATTGAATAGCATGTTAATATCATTATATTATTTATAGAACCATTATAGGGTAGAAATTAATAAGAATTATTGGGTAACTAGTTATTAATATGCCAGATTCAGGGATATTTGTGTCATAATTTGATCATTTTGTTGTCAAAAACACATTTTGATAATTATGTAATACGGTTTTTGCCGATTTTTAAAAAACTTTATGCTTTGTGTTTTTGAGTTTTTGCTCAGTATGTCTGTCAACATGGCAATGCTGTGGGACTGAAAAATGGCGGAGAATAAATCTGGTGTTTTTGACCATCAAATTATGCTTTAGAAAGTTTAGATTAAATTCAATATAAAATTGATGTTCTACTGATGTTTAAATCATAAACCAAAGGTTAATTAATCCAAGAGAAAAAAAAAACAGATTCCTGAAGATAAAAAAAGATAGATTTTTATACCACTACATTTGAAAAAGTCAAAAAGTTGGTCATTGCTTATTTTGGAGACCAATACTAAAGATGGGCAAACTGTAACTTGAATCATAGAATGTAACGATGGTCCCTCACATTTTTTTTCCTATAAATCCAAATTAAAAAAACAAACTAAGTGGACTCTTCATGAAATGTGCAGGGTCAGCATGAGTCATTGCATGGTTTAAATGTTACATCAGAGGTTTAAGTGGACATTGCACTAGCCCTTATATTACCTAGGGTTGATGTGATCTGTCAGCTTTATCAGTGATACATACCTGGAATATTTTGTTACCGATTTAATTGATTTAGATTATTCGGAACTTTAACTTTGATTGTTACTGTGATATTCAATACATTTCTTACATAATCTTATTACCTATGAATTAACCGAATAAGTTTGTTCTTTTAATACGTTATGTCAAATTAGTCATTTGAACGCATACTAAGATCTTTTATTATGCACTTTTTAACATGAAAAAGAGCCATTTAAGAACCACTTTGAGCAGTGTTTGAACATCAGATAACTTTCATAATTTAATAACTTGTCTTCAACTCCGAACTTCGTGGCTTCATGATGGGAAAATTTTGCAGAACACCTGCTGTAAAAGTTTTTGCTTATGTCACTTATAAATGCATTCTTTGCCAACTTTTGTTTATAGAAACATTTGCCATTTCTGTTCATTGTTTTAAATTACCTGTTTCAATTTTAAATACACAGACTTTATTGAAATTTCCTGTCTCTGGCTTTATAGATAAGTATTTATCTATAGAGGAGAGAGGAATTTTATCTTGTTACTAATTAAAGGACATTGTAATGAAAACAAACAGATAAAGGGGATCCCTTGACAAGGTAACAAGACTCTTTATGAAGAGGAAGTGTTAGTGATATCCTTTGTCGTGAAAAGGTCTTTTGTGGTGGAGTTAAAAAAAGTGCGTTTTCAGGGGTGACCATTGCATGTGGGTGGTGAGTTACATTTTTTGATGGATGCTAAGTGGACAGAAAAATCTGTGGATATTACATCTATGGGTGAAAATTTTTAAAGAGAAGTGTTCCAAAAATTTATTTTGAAGGAGTTTGAAAAGTGCTTTTGCAGGGGAAGCATTGGATGTGGATTAATTGTGAGTTTTTTTATTTATTTTGGATGCCATTTGGACAGAAAAGGTGAAACTTTAAGAATAGTGTTCCAAAAGTTTCCTGTGAAGGAGTTAACAAAGTGCTTTAGAAGGGGTTACATTGGAGGTGGGTTGTGAATTGTATTTTGGATGTCTTGCACAATTTAAAAAGCAGCTATAAATGCAGATTGTTATATTTTTCAAAAGATTGAAGAGATGATTTTAAAAATACATTGTATTTTCTTTTCCAGAAAGACGAAAACTATACTGCTAGCATTAGTATAGAACCAGCTGTGTACAAATTTGGGGGTGAAGCTAAGATAAGGAAACTTCCCACTCCGTTAAAACATAAGTCACCGGATACTCCTGCAAAAAATGAACTGTCACAGAATGCTATTGGAAAAAGAGTTATGATGGATTATCCAATCAGAGGCACCATTTCTCCATTGTCTGATCAGGCAATTAATCAAAAATCGTTTGTCTTTGGTAGACCATCTTCCCCTGTCAACCATTCAGATATCCAAAGATGTAAATCTCCCCCAGATCAGTCACGACCCTTGTCACCTTTATCAGAAAGCTTATCAAACAGAAGACCTGTCTATGGTAAACCACCAAAATATGTTCCTCCGTCAAGTCGTAGTGCGAAACAGGGAGCTTATGCAAAAACTGGAGGGATTTGTGATCAGTGTAATAACTGCCTCCTCGACTTGAAACGTCAAGCGGTGAGATTAATGAACGTGGAAAAGCCATCATCCAATAAGGTAAAGTCTATATATATGTTGCACAGGTCATCATCGTTAGCCTTAAGTAGTTTGTCTTCGTATTAAGATTGTCAAATCCAAGTTTGTTTGTCCTAGCTGTAATTTATTACGTTCATCGGTGTATACCCTATTGATTATTAAACCACTGTAGCCTAGATATCGTTATACTATATTAGAATTTCCATTCCGACAAAATTAAGATTTTTAGATTTATGCGTCTACTAACATTAAGGAATGTAGACTTCTTTAGATATACATATTGTGCTGTGGTATTTGGTCTCTTAAAAGCTGTGATTTGTGATTTTGCTTATATGGAAGTTTCATTACCAAGTGGAATAAATATTGGATACAAAGTTGATAACCTTGCTTCTTCTAGATATATAAGATTAGAAATTATTATCTCTCAGGCTGTGAAATAATTTGAAATAATGAACTTACTTTTAGTTTAGTCTGTTTTAAACTTAATGAAAATATCTTAAATAAAAAAAACCCAAAGAAAATCACTTTTACATTTTGCAACATTTTTTCATAAATCTTAGAATTCAAAAAATTCTGCATACAGACAATGTTATCAACCTTTTCATAGAGTTATCTCCCCTTTTCATTAGCTATTTAAAAGTGCATTCTGTGTTAAATATATCTGAGCCCTTTCCCCATTGAAAATTATTGGAAAGTAGTTAATATAAAGTGAGATTAAATGAAGTTTTATTTAATTTCCCTCTATAGACGATTCTTTGATTGAGATGCAATTAAATACTAATCTAGGATTGTTTGTCAGTATGTTTTGCACATCACTGATTTGATTAAAATATTTCACCCTGTGAATTAAAAGTATCTCCCTAGTGCAACACTGCACCATGTTTCGCAATCCAATAAGAACAAAGGGGGTTATTGGGTGTGATCTTCCACACTGTACAGAAAAAACACAATCCCATTTGTTCAAAAAGGGGGGGGGGGGTATTATAAGGGTGTGATCTTGCTCATTGACTGTACAGTTAAAACTCAATTCCATTAGAACAAAAGGGGTTTGTTAGGTGTGATTTAAAAAATCGAACACTGTAGCAAGGTCAACCAGAGCATTTTATATTTTTCAACCCCAAAAAAATATTTACCAAAATTTTCTTGCTTTAATGTATTGGAAAAGATTTGCTCATCATTTTTCCAAATATTTTGGCTTTGTAAAAATCTTTAGTGTTTTCAGCTAGAAATCTATCTCAAAATACTTGCACTCAAGCATGCATGAAAGGGTGTGGATTAGAAAGATGTACTTATTTTATCTTGACTATCAGGATCATTAAGTAGATCACTTAATTTGTATTTTTAAACTAAGTAATGGCACATCTGTTCCAGGAAAAAAAAGTTTTTGATGAAGTTCTTTTAGCTATCAAAAAAGTACCTAAAGGTACATGCTTACAGTATTGTGTTGTGTGTCTTTCTGTCTGTTTGAAATCAAAACACCTCTTTAACACTATACAGACCTGGCTCCGCTAGAAAATGTCATTATTGGCTAGACCATGACACCTATTGAACTTCAAGGTCAATGTCAAGGTCGAAATTAATTATTGTGATGGTTTGCTATCAAGAGGAGTTGATGGCTCCCATTGATTTTTTAGGTCAGTTTAAATAGCACAAATAGATACATTTTGTATTCAATCTTGCAACAGGTCATGTAAGGCCAATAAATACTGTTATAATATGTCTTTAAGATGGAAATGGCTCTATATTCTAACTTCTACAAAGCATCAGATTATGTATTTCTGTTCAGACAAGAAACGTAAAGTTCTAGATTAAGACCTTCAAGATAAGTCTTGTACAAGAGGAACAATTAATTGCTAGTCTGTATCTGTCTAACTTTCACATTGATTATATATATTCATGCTTTTGATAATTGTCTGTAAGAGTTTCTATCATTGGAAGACATGACCCCCAGTTGATTTTCAAGGTCAGTAGTAAAGGTCAAATAGTAAGAACAAATACTTGTAGTATTATGCCTTGCAACAGGTCATCTAAGGCCAACAAAATAGTTGTTGCAGAGATTTTTCAAGATACAAATAATCTGGCATCAACAGGGCATAGGATTCAGATTTTCCGTTCAGACGGGAAGCACAACTTTTTTTTTTTCGACCTTCAAGATTAATCTTATACAAGAGGAACAATTAATTGTTAGTCAGTATCTGGCTAACTTCACTTTCACATTGATTATACCCATGCTTATGACAATTGTCTGCAATAATCAACCGTGGATTGTCACTGATTAAATTTTATCAAGTTTGCTGTAATCCAGTAATTGAAGGAAGATGCGAAATGTACATCTTGAGTGCTTTTCTTGTCAGCTATTGATTTTAAATTGGTTCAATCACTAACAAATAATGTTTGACATTCAGATAACAGGATAAGTGTATGGGTTATTTAGATCGGTGGCTAATATCACACAAGCTTAACGTGATTAGCTTCATCTTGACAAACAATTGTTGCGTTTCTCCCAATTCAATTACAGTTTTTATATCCGTGTGACTCACAATGTTTTTGTATCCATTAAGATGTTTCCGATGTTGAATGTGCTTACATAGGCAGGACAAATTTGACAACCGAGTATGCTTGATCAAATTACTGCTCATTTCTCCCCATAATCAACTAGATGGTAATACATCACTTCGACTTAATTCTTTCATTTATTTTATCGCCTATAATCTAGGGTTCTGTAACCATCAACACAGCTAACCTATAATTCCACTGTCAGATTTATTGCTGTATTTTTTGTTTATTGTTGCACATGTGTAATTACTGTTTGGTTGTAAGTCAGACCTCGGAAGTTTTTGTGGTAATTAGCACATGAATGCATTCATTTCATGTCCTTCTTACATTTTTCTAGCATTGTTTTATCTCATAATTTTTTATGGTTGTCGGACATGGTATGTTAAGGGTCACTTTTATGCCAATTGTTGCATGTCTAAAGTCTGTTCTGTCCATCGAAGACAGTTGTTGCATGTTAAGTTTAAAAGCAAATTTTCCTAATGTTATCACAGATATTAAATAAATATTGAACACCAATTCAAAAGCATAGAATCTGGTAAACAATTAAATTTAACAGTTTGAAGACTGTTATTACTGGAAAAAAAACTGAAGAAAAGTAATCTTTTGGGTTTTTATTTTATTATTGTAACCATTACTAAACGAAACTATGTCTATAAAATGGAATATTTGTGTCTGCCCAGTAGAAAATCTATAAAAGTTTTAATGCAAGTTTAAATATGTAGGCCATTAAACTGACAATTCATCTTAAAAATTTATCTTAGATATACTACATGCAAATGGAACAGTGCAGATCGGTTTATTCTGGAATAGATGTCCTTTTAGTTATTGTTTGATATAGGGGAATTCCCACCAGAGGCAGATTTAGGGGGTTTTCAAAGTACCGTAAGACCCCCTCTTGTTGGAAAAAAATTAGTTGATTATATGGGGACTCACTGAGGCATTACTAGAGCAGGTCCTTTACTCTTAGGCATTTAATGCACCTTCCTTGTGCAAATTTCTGTATCTACCACTGTCCAAGCCTTCATGTTCTAATTTTATGAACTTTATTACGAGTCACTTATATTGGAACTTTGATAGCCTTAAATGAGAAAGCAACCCAACATCTATACAGTCCAGCACAAGAATAATCAGAACTTTTGTTCCAGGTTGAAGGCCTCATTGTGACATTGAGATGAGGAGCAGCAGTTAAAGAACTGTTCCTTTACCTGGGTTTATTCAGGCTTTTGCAGATATTTTGTCTTGTAACCCTTAATTTTCATTACTTGAACTGTCAGTTTGAATTTCATTCAAATTAGCACTTTAAAAAACTTTTGAAATACACAAATTTGTTGCTTATGAACAGATTTTCTTTGGAGAAAGGTTAGTAAATCAGTGCTAATTCAAAGAAACACTGATGCGTAATTCTTATAACAAGGCACTAAATGCTCCCTGATATCTTTTTAGCTTCATTGGCTTAGTAATTATTCTCATTTTCAATTTACGACAAAATGAATTTGTGTGTGGTAAGCATAAGATGTTCTCTCAGTGGAATATCCCTGATTAAAGTTATCTATAGTGTGATGAGAGGTGTATGGCATGTATTAGAGGGATACCTCAGTAATTGGTACCTGGTGAGGAAGGGTAATTCCTCCCCATTATCAAATTAGTTTGAAACAGTTATATATATCGTTATATAATAAGTTGTAATAAAAAGGATTACTGAAATTGGTATATTAATAAGTTTTATTGTGAATGTTTTGTCTTGTTACATTTAAAACACCAAGAAATTCAAATTTATTTATAATTATTTAAATCGTGTGCAATAGCTATTTACTGGTTTGTTCATAATTGCTCATGGAATATTTGCCACTGGACGGAACTAGCCATCAATCAAGCAATGAATTAATGAAACTTTTTGGGATGGAGATTGGAGACTGTCAGAGCACAGAAATAATGTTGGTCCTCTGGGTTGCCTCAATCTGAAACCTGAACTTATAAATCTTAGAAAAGTTTTTAAGATAGTTTCTTTATAACATATTAATCATGTTTGCAAGAATTATGTGTTCTGTTTTAAAAACAATTAAAAAGAAATATTCATGATTAATCAGGATAGACAACTCTAATGGACATTCCTAACTGTAACTTTCTGTAATTATCTTATCATCAAATTAAGATTAGGTCCCTTGAAAGAGATAAGTTGTTATTTAGTGAGGCTATTTGTTGAAAGATACATCGAATTGCAATCATCTTCACAAAGGTTAGGTTGATCCAGACTTAACTAATCGATCAGATCGGTAATCGAACACTAATCAATCATATTTGATCAGTAATCGATTGATGACTTGAAGTCATCGATCAATAATCGATCAAACTCTCTCGGGAGTTTGATCGATTAGTGATCGATTAGATTACTGATCGATTTAAGACCGATTACTGATGGATTAGTGACTGATTAATGACAGATTACTTACTGATTGTATTATTATTGAGAAACCATAGCTTTTCCAGAAATAAGCCACCCCCTTATGGAAGACATCAGTTGTGAAATAAAAATTCCATGGAAATATTTTCACCATTGCCAAAATTTTCTGGAATTCCAGGATTTACTCAGTCATACATGTTTATACAATATATGCAGTCATAACCAAGAGAAGCGTATCTAAAAGCTTAGTCCTAACATATTACTGATTAAAAATTATATTTTTTTTGATTTACCCGTGTATATTAGTCCTAATAACTATGACGTCTTGAAAGGCTATTGTTTTTTTTTCTTTTACACCTTTCATTGACGAAAGGCGTCAAAGCAAAATTTATATAGCCTTCCAAGATGTCTTAATTTTTTAGACTACCGTTTATATAATTATATATAACGTACAACATTATTTCCATGAGAATTTGGATCCAGCACGTACCCAACCCTTCCCATATCATATTTTCACTTATCAAAAATTTATATCTGTCATAAAAGCATACAAATGTTTTTTTTATGAAAAAAAGATAAACCTAAAGTATACATGTATTTAACAGATGAAAGATACATTGCCATTTCTTTTAAACACATCAGAATTTTCTTTTCAGGATACAGATTCAGATTCAATATTTTATTAGTCTCACCACATACAAACATAAAATGAGATTCACATACATGGATTTAAAACATTAAAACATTTGAATCGCATGTACCAATCTTAAAAAGATTTATGAGAGACTTTTAGGATATACTATATACTTATCAACATATTTTTACACATTTATAATTAAAATTCTGACACAATATACATTTTTACTAAATGATATTAAAACATTTGTTTCTTTAAAAACTAGTGAAATAAAATACTATTTCTTCTTAATAGAATATTGTTGCAGGTTTTGGCAACTATAGCAGCAACATTGTCATTACTAAATAAAAATATAAATTTTTCATTATCTGATAAAAGGTTAAAATGTTCATTCAAATGTAAAGCTTCGTGTATCTTTATTTGTCTTAGATCCACATACAATGGGCATTTTAAAATGACATGCATTTCATCTTCAACAATAGAGCTTCAGTTAAAACATGTCCTCTCGTGGAGTTCTTTCTTTTCATATCTTCCAGTTTCTATGTTTAGTGTAGCTACCCCACATCTAAATTTAGCGAATGAACTTCTGTTTTTTAATGACATAATATTTTGCAAGTCCTTAATTTACTTCCCTCTGCATATGCAGCAACTCTTGTACACCAGTTTGATTTAAAATTATCAAATACATCCTCCTAAATTTGTTTAATACAATTTTTGTTCAATACATTTGATTCAAAATTACAATATTGCTCATAATTATACAATTTTAACATTTCTATAACTCTAAAACTCCAGTTTGTAGTTATGTAATGTTTCATTATAATATATTGTTAATGTTAATTAGGTGAAAATGTCAAAATAATAGGATCAAAAGCACAAACAGCAAATAAATAGCTGGAAAGATTGCATGGGAAAATTGATTTAGATATAATTGATTTGACCACACTATTGGAAACATTAACAAACATCAAAAGATTCTGACATCTATTTAGTTTCAGACACTTGTGAAATAAACAGGCAAGTTGAAAACTTCACCTCCATCTAAATTTCAAGATTTTATCATGAAATATGTAATGGAGCTTGAAATAGTGACCATGGTGACCAGCTCATCCCTACCACTCAATCTATTCAACAACACTACCTGCTAAAGTTTACTCAGGAATGCAATAATCATTCCATAAAATTTCTAGACCTTGAAATCCTCAAAGACGAACACGTGAAAATACTGGTGTTTAAGATATGAAATGCTATTTAAAAAATACAGAAAAATTCCAACATCTTTATAAAAACCCAAACCAACCCATTTGGAACTTTAAATCCTATATTAAAGGCAAAGGTATTCATTTACTTAGAAACACAAACCAGAAAGAATACTCTTTATTGAAAGACTATTTTATTAACTGAAATTGGAAAAACAAATTCCATCAAATTCCATGACAGAAAAATAAAATTAAGAAAAAGGAAAAAGTTTAAAATAGATGTTATGTATTATTCATTACATATTATCATCCTAAAGCAGAAGAACTTCAAAAAGTATTCAGGAAATACTGGCATCTTATTAAAACAGATTATTCAATAGGTGCTACATTGTGTATCACATCCCATTAAAACCTATCTATAGGATTCAAAAGAAATAGAACATTGGTGAATAAATAAAATGACCTATAAAATAGTTTGTATGAAGGTCACAATTCCTTCAAAATACTTCACTGTGCAGAACAAATTAATGACCATCATCATGTAAACTTCACATGTAAACTGATATTCTTATAAGACAAAATTCTACCAAAGTTTTTAACACATAATTCAACATTTATTGAAATAGGTTGAAATAGTTAGAAAATTAAAAACCAAAAAATCTAAATTCAAATTACCAAATTTTACAAAATTATGAAAAAATCAATAAATTAAAACAGTAATAAAAAAAAATGACAAACAGAAGATTCCCTTTAATCAACACATTTCCAGAAAAACTCTAAACATTGCTACACCATATCAATGAAAAGCAAGAACAATGATTTGTAGTTGCACTATGCAACTACAAATCATAGGTGGATATAACGGACTTATTTATTTAAAAACAAATATGTAACACATAAACAAACGACAATCACTGAATTCTGGCTACTGACTTGTGACAGGCTAACTCAGCAGGCACATACTCAATTCTTTTTAAAAAACATTTTTAATTTCTTATTTATATTCATTTTACTTATCTTTAGTAACATATGCTTTCATGTGAAAATAAAACACTAACCACAAATACTCTACTATTGCCTTGTATTAAACTATTTTAAAATTTTAGAAAAAAGGGGGGATCTTCTGTATGTAAATTCAAAAGTCAATAGACAGTTTTCCACTGACTCTGATAACAATCTATTTATTTTTATCAGTATTTTGCAATCCATAGTAGAGTCATAGTCCACAGCTGGTCATTTCTGGTCAGTTTTCTACAATATTGTGGTAATTCGACAATATCCTGCTGTGAAGACAAACAAGTGTGTTTGAATAAATGATGTATCAATTATCTGTTAATTGGTAAATGTTCTGGCTATTTAGTTGTGACCTAAAATATGGCATTATTTAATAATGTTATAGGACAAACCCTAAATTTCATCATAAAGGTTAAGGATATATCAAATTGCACAATTTATTTGTTTTGATTAATCCTTATATATGAAAAATACAGATTTTAATATATATTAACTTGGTTGAAATTTTCATCTTCTTAATAACATCACAAGTGTCTGAAGCTGATATTATATGTCAAAATTAACTTTGATGTGTTAACAAAGGTCATTAACTTAAAAGGCATCAAATATTTATCAAACTATGGAAGTATATATAAACTACTACTATATTCAAGTCAAATATTGTTGTTAAAATCTATTTTTTCACTCTTTTGGTCTTTTGTAAAATGTAGTTTGTGCTGTATTTAGACCCCTCTACAACCAATTTTTTTACATGCACACATATGAAAGTTAGGGTTTTTATATCAATAATTATGACATCTTGGATGACTATTTTAAATTTTGCTTTGACGCCTTCCGTCAATGAAAGGCGTAAAAGAAAAAAAATACAATAGCCTTTCAAGACGTCATAGTTATTGTACTAATATACACGGGTAAACCTACAAAAATGTAGTTTTTAATGAGGAATATGTTAGGACTAAGCTTGAAGATACGCTTCTCTTGGTTACGACTGCATATATTGTATAAACATGTATTACTGAGTAAATCCTGGATTTTTTTGCATATTTAGACAGAAACATAAATTCAATACTAAAAAATCAAAACTGATGTCTTCCATAGGTATTGGTTCTAACCTTTACACTCAAATTTCCTGACATATTGACAAAATCATGAAAAAAAAATCAGTATCTTCTAAGCAGTGAAATAATTTTAAATTCTAGAATTCCAGAAAATTTTGGCAATGGTGAAAATATTTCCATGGAACTTTTATTTCACAACTGATGTCTTTCATAATGCATATTTCTGGAATAGCATTGTTTTCTCAATAATAATAATAAAATCACTAATCTGTCATTAATCAATCACTAATCCATCAGTAATCGGTCTTAAATCGATCAGTAATCTAATCGATCACTAATCGATCAAACTCCCGAGAGAGTTTGATCGATTACTGATCGATAACTTCAAGTCATCAATTGATTACTGATCAAATATGATTGATTAGTGTTCGATTACCGATCTGATCGATTAGTTAAGTCTGGGTTGATTGACCGTCTGCTTCCATATGTTGAAGTTTAGAAAATGACCGTCTGCTTCCATATGTTAAAGTTTAGAAAACAAGCAACACTTTCTTTTGGAATGTTTGGGAGTTTATTTATCCTAATCCCTTTGATCCACCAATCAGATTAATTAAAACAAACTTTGATGAGATCCTGTGTATGTTCAGGTGCATATCCATAGTAACCAAGCATGACTGGTTCTTTTCTTAACATGTAACTGGTACCAATTTGATGGTAAATTTGTGAAGATTTCATGGTTGTCTGTCGGATAATCATACTTGTCTGTTATTGTGTAAAGAAATGATTAATTGGAACTCCATGAAGTGATCAAAAAAATATGGGTTAGTAAAAAATACCAGAAAGTTTCTGTATAAAACAAAAAAGTAAGAATTTTGATTAAAATGTACAGATGATGACTTAAAAACGTCAGCAATGTGAGATTTCTTTACAAAAAGTGTTAACTTTAATTTACTGAATAACATCAAGCTCTAATGCTGAGATTGCAGAAATTTAAAAAAAAAGTTTTGAAAATTTTAAAGTTGAAAATTTTTTTTAAAGTGAAATTTAGAATTTCATCAAACTTTTTGAGAGGAAAGTTGATACATTGACATTGGTCAACAATCAACAGTAACACATATACAAAGTATTTCTCCAAAATCTTAGATCATCAGTAATAGAAATGATGGAAGATAAAATATGTTCACTTTGAATATAAACAGGAAATCTAGAAGAATAACTTATTTGCTCCAAAAAAATGAAAACTTTTAATTTCCTAAAATGGTATCTTTTTCACACCACAGTGGACAATACTAATGTTGTAATCGCAGTCAATTGATAGGATTACGGTATTGCACTTAAATAAATCGTCTAATTGTGTGATTACTCCATATTATCTGTAAATGACCATCTTGGTCTCTCTAATCTGTTCATGTTTCTCCATAACCATTAATATATGTCATCAATTCTAATGGCGAGTGATGGAAAAATTCATGTAGAAACCAGAAAAATTACTTTCTGACATAAAAATGAATAATGGAGAAAAATCAATGGCATTCGTTTATGTCGAAAATTATTAAAAGAAACAGTGTTAGGAAATTGGTTGGTGATTTATGGCGAATATTTATCAAGGTTGGATAACAGCCAGCCCTGCATGTTATTAGGAGTCATTTTACAACAGACAAACAAGGAAATTCGATCTCGTAAGGTTGTACAAAGTGTGCAAATTTTCATATTTATTTCATTAGCATGTCTTTATGATGACAAACATCGGGTGTCAGAATAAAATTTGTATTATAAATATGACATTTCGGGAAGACATTTGAATTATTTAAAATAAGATTTAATGCAAGGGTGAAGTGGAAAACATATGAAGTTTTTGCTTGTTGATCAGTTATTTACAGACTGTCATTTTGTATAAGATTAAAAAGGTCAAACTTCAGAAGAAGTCATAGGCTTTTTGATGTTAAAAGAACAAAAAGACTATTAGGGCTATTTGTTCAACTGCAATGGCTACCGAGGGACTATAAATGACAAGTGATGTTGAATTGGAGTACTTTATATCTAAAGCATTCCTGGGGTGTATGATTTGATTGAAATGAAACGAGTGGGTCTTTTTCAAATTTTGCAAACGTTTTGTATTGTTCTTTGAATTTAATTGACTGTTAACCAAATCTCTGCATCTGTTGCATTTTTATATCGGTGGATGTAGGATGATACTGCCATTAAATTTGAAGTATCTTTTTAACTTTTATCAGGCGTCAAATGCCTTTTGCATCTGCTGCAGTTTTATATCGTTGGATGTAGGATGATACTGCAATTGAAGCTTCTTTTAACTCTTATCAGGTGTCAATGAAATTCGTTTTATGTTATACTTTGACATAAATAAAAAGTTCTTTAAAGTAACATATGACTCTAAAGTCAATGAAAAATTTAACCCTTTACTTTTGTTTTGAGCAAAAGGAATCTGGCACAAGGAGTTCTGTTATCACACTGAGCAGCCGGCACATTCTACCTCTTGACTTAATAAATATATTTATTGACAAAATTGATTGATTTGGTTATTGATTATTCATTAGTTAATTTAAGTCAGGTTTAATTTTTATTAAGTTATAAACTTTAAAAAAAACTGGCAGGTGATTTTGAAAATTTTGAAATTTTGAAAAAAAAAAACAATTTTTTTTTAGTTGCAGACTTTTTAGAGTTGTCTCCCTGGTACTTACAAGAAAAATGTGCACAAAATTAATAACACATGAAAAATGCCAACTTTTGTAGAAAGTATTTACAAATTTTAAAATGTAAATTGCATGTTTATTTTTGTGACTGATTTTCTCATAAAAGCAAGTATGACCTGTCTTTTAACATGTATTTACATGAAGTATGTAACTAACTATGTCCAGCTGTGAATAAGACATTTAATTACAGATTAAATACCCTCCCATGAGAACATTGATTTGTGACTTGAATACTAAATACATGTCCCCTGCAAATAAGCCCAAAAGTATGTATGTCAGTAAACATTCCTAATTTTATATACATTTGTCTGGCCAACTTGGTGGAGTTGTTTATTTCATGAAATGGTCACATGATTGTATAAAACATTTTTTTTTTTACAAATTCTGTTAACTATCATTCATCTCTAAGGCAGATCATAATATAAGGAGAAAAAAGATTCCCTGGTCAGGAGAAATAAAAAGAAAGACAAAAAATTGAAAAAAATCCTTGCATGGCTTATGTTTTTAACTTTCATCAACATGATAGAAAGTGCACTTACCATCATGTAATTAACAAACCCCTCCATAACAGTGGCTTGATGAAAATCAGATTACTTGTATTAAAAACTGAAAAATGTCAAGAAGGGAGACATTTTGATATCTGAACCAACTCTTAATCAAAAGCTGTTTATCAATTTCCAATTGAATAGTAACAAACATGACCACCCCCATCCATTTTCTCTAATTGTTAACTTCATGTTTGTTTTTTAAGCTATTGAACATACAATTCAATTGATTTGTTGCTGTCCTCAACACAGAAATATTCACTTATTAAAAATTTCCTGATATTGGTCCTTGATGTTGACATAATATTCTATTGAAGTTGTTCAAGTTGTAAATATTTACCTAATTTAGTTATGTAAACAATTCTTCCGAGGACCTTGATATTATGTATTAGTAGCTTCTGTTGCTAATCAAGAACAAGTACAAATACTCTGTTAGTCATGATTATAACGGTATTATGTATAGATAGTTTCCGTTGTTTAGTAGAAAGTGTGCTAATACTGGGTTAGTCATTGTTCAGTAAGTTCTTTTGATCCTAAATATATATACTTATCATCTTGGGAAACCAAAATCAGACTTTCCAAAGTTTGCAGGTTTTCAAATTATTTAATTATTTTTCCCTTTTTCTATTTCAATACACCCTTTTAAGGTCATGTTCTCTTCTTTTGATTTGTTTTTAACTTCTTGTTGAGGTTACCCTTAAAAAATAACCTTTTGAAACTTTCTTGGTCATCAGTTTTGAAATCAGGCCTGTATATAACAGCTTATAATTAGCTGCTTGAATATTGTACTCTTCATATATTTTGACTTTGAGGAGAATTATGATCTTGAGTGGACATTTTTTTATTTGATAATAACACCGCATCTCTTGACTTTCAGGGGTCAAATTAGTCAGGCGCATTCTATCTACTGCACAGCTTCTCTTGATTTTTCATTGTCAAATTAGTCAGGCCCAATGTATTTACTGGACAGCATCTCTTGACTTTTCTTTGTCAAATTAGTCAGGCACAAGGTATCTACTGGACAGGTGCTAAAGCATGACTGTCTGATCTGATGTTGCTCTTCCCCGTTTGTTCCTGTCATTCAATGGTTAGAGATTAACATTGGTTGGTTAGAGATTAACATGTTTTTTGGGACAAGAACTCCACAACAGTATTGCTTTTAGATCAAATTTTAGATGGCAGAAGCAAATCTAGAGTTCAAGGGTGGAGATAAGACAAGTTTTTGATGGATTTTATTGGATTTCTGTATTTGGTAGATGAAAATCAGAAGATTTAGTGTCGTGTTCATTGAGTAACTACTCATGGGCTACCCAGGAGAGAGCGAGTTTGAAGGATTTATCTTTAGATAAACTCCGTGAATCATCCGTTTTTTGGTTGAAATCTTCGTAACATTTAACACTGGACAGATGGCATTTAGGCATTAAAATATTCATAATTTGATCAAGTTATTTATTCTACTCTCGCCTCTTTGTTTCATTACATAAATAAGGTTTAATATGACAAAACCCATATTAATTTATACTAAAGATAATAGAGAATTTTGCCATAAAAATATTGACCTGCTGTAATTGTTTTTGATAAGATCAGAGACTATCTACTGCCCTAAAACCTTAAATGACAGATGTGTTGTAATATTACAGTAATACACTAATTTATTTTGTGGACGATTAGACCAGCTTAGGCTCTATCATAAATTAGGTCCACAGACGACACAGGGCACAGATATTATTTGCCTTCCATGTGCTCTGTAGTCTCGGTAATTGTATTTATAGCTTAAGGTCCTATTATTACTCACCTTTTTTTTCTATTCCGCTGAAAGAAATACACATTTAAAGAAGGTTTAATTTCGTAATTACAAAAAAAATGTAATTAAGAGTCATGCAATCGTCTCTTTCATCTGGCATGTCCACAAAATATAATCTTCGATGGTTGATGTATGTGTTTCGTGGTTGCATTTGTCAAATCAGTGTTTTAACAATGCTACCAAATCAGGGCACAGATTTGAAAATCTAATATTATGTGTTAATGAATCAATTTGTCTGTTTTTTCAGACAACCATAAATTTTAATTATCATGCATTTATTATACAGTAAGAAACCCTTAACAAAAGATGTTTTTGGTGATAAATTATTTGAGATTTTGATGTTCTGACAGTTCAGGGCACCAACTTCAAAATTTAATATTATGTCCTAATAAATAATTTGTTCATTTTTGCAGAAACTTAATAAATTTTGATTATCTTGCATTTATTACACAGATAAAGTCCTTAAACAAAAGATGTTTTTTGGGTGATAAATTGTTTAAGATTTTGATCATGATCTTTAAAGGCTTTTTTGTTATGACACAGATCACACAAATGTTATAGCTCTCTCCAGGCAAATAGGGTCAAATATAAACAATAAAAATCGACACAATATGTGTGTATGTAAATAATTTAGCTGTAGAGAATATACTTTTAAAAAGGTTAAAAAATCACATCTACTTTGTTGTATTAACACCCTGTGTAAGACAAATCTAGGTTATATTTACACCCTATAAGACAAATCTAGGTGTCAGCTTAACATTAGGTGGATTGAACGATAAAATCTTGAGATGGCTGTAATTGAAAAAATCCTACATTTCTTTCGACTAATTATAGTGTAAATCCATAAATCGTCAATGGGAGATAAATATGGAAAACCAATAAGCAACTCTTACATAAAAAATAACAATAGGTAGTATTTGCCGGGAACAAAGACACAAGCGGAGCTCTTGTCCATTTATAATAACTTGACCGCCCACAAGTTTTATCTGTTGTTGAACCTTGAAATTTTCTCTGTGGATTTAATTTGACAATGATCACCTATGTTCCTGTCAACTCAATGTCCAGCCGATTTCTGATTGTTATCGTTATTTAAACAGTTTCGGTGATTGAATGGACCACGTAATAATGGCTGTGCCATATAAAGAAGAAGAATACTAAATTACAAATGTCAGACTCAAGAAGGATGTGGTCAAGTAGGTGAACAACATACTTAAGACATTTTTTATACCACCCCCTTGACACAAAGTCAACTAATTTGTTAAAAGGTGTATGACTTATTTAAGATACTGTATATACTTTGAACAAATTATAACACATTGTATACTGAGATGGTGTTATAAGTACTAGTAGGCTGTTGTTTTCAAGGGTTATAGGAGAGAAAAGAAAACACATGAGTTGAAAGAAGCCATTAATTATCAAAAGTCAAGGACACTTGACAGACTAGGTTAAAGGTCAAGAAAATTATCTTGAATACACGTCATTTGTCTTGTCATCACTTTAAGGGGACCTGGTTTTGATTCATTGTTCACATCTGCAAATTTATTTGTTTATCTTTATGTTAACTTCCTCTTGATGTGACCACAAGGGCATACAACAACATTAATCTAAGTTTCTGCAACATTCCTCCCACACAAATTAGTTATACCACTGGGCATTTATGAAGAAGTAAAAATCTGTAAAGTGGTCAACAGAATTCCATTGGACCTAGAAATAATGTTGCTGGGGATTTTAGAAGTCTCAATTGGTCAAAAGATACCTGACCATCATGTTTTTCGGAAAGACATTTCAGAACTTTACGCTAAACATTAACAAAAAAAAGCATTAAATATTGAACACATCAGTTATATGCCTGATGGGTATGGGCAGAAAAGGTAACACTGGTTTGCTAATCTGTATAAAGTGTGCTGCTTTGAAGTCATTTGATCTTAGAGAATTTTCTGGTATGAAGCAGTCATGTAACAATTCAATATCTTTGGGTGCAAATAAGTCAGTAGGCATACTGTTTATTTGTATGATTTAAAGTTGATACACTCACAGACTCATAAACTTGTCCAAAAACAAGGAAATACAATCAAGAATTGGGTCAGAGCTGTAAAAATATGTCTTTGATGCAGTTGTAAATAACAATTTTTATGAGTAAATTTGTCTTGAAAATGTAGTTTAGTTGACATCATAGATGCAAAAAACATGGCAGTCATTTGTAGTTATATAGAAATGTGTTTTTAGCCCATTGTATATTATAACAGACTCTGACTTGAGAGGCTGTAATTTCAAATATTTTTGAAATCAAAAGAAAAAAATCATGGTTTCTGAATTTTTAGCCCATGTGTATGTAACTGAACCCTGACTTGAAAGGTTTAGTAATCTCAAGTATTTTTGAAATCAAAAGAAAAAATTCAGAATATGTATGTGGTCAATGGTCTGAAGTGGGCATTATGGTCAGAAATTTATGGTCGCATTAAGGGTGTGTAATAAGTAAATAAAAATTTCTGTAATTTGATTTTAAAGGATTAAATGTACAGGCAGGAAATTGAAAATAAAAATCTTATTTCAAAAATAAACATAGACTGTTATAAGTAAAAATATTGTGTGTAGGTCATTTACCCGTAAAACATTTGTTGTAAAACTTAAAAATAACAATGATATTTACTTAACGAGAAGGTGAAGCTTAAAGTTACAATAAACAAGGCAAAAGTGATATATTCCTTGGTAAATATAAACAATGGACTATTTACTTAGGGTCTGCGGAGGGTCTAATACACTTCAGTACCATTTGAAGGGTGTCTTTGCTCCCTACTGTATGATGGTGTCTGTGGAGGGTCTTAATTTAACAGGAATACAGAAAAGTGTCATGTCAACTCAGCAGAGCAATTGTATAAAAGGGTTGACATAGGTTGTGATAATATAAATTTTTAAAGCCTTAAAGGGAATGCAATTTAGGGACAAAAGTATATGCAACCTGTTAACCTTATGGGAAATATTAACAAACCAATTTATAACTGGAAGGTAATGATATGGATATGAAACTGAATGGGACAGAAAATGTGAGACAAAAAGACAGATTTCGACAGATTTTATTTATAATTATTTTAATATTAAGGAATGCATTTGCCATGAATTCCTAGGTAAATCGGACAAAGAATTTAGAATTTTCCACCAAATTTTCCTCTTAGCTAGCTTGTATACGGAAATTGGCAAAACAGCAGGGTATCCAGATTTATACAATTTTTCATCAATCGGCGAAAATGGTACCAACAAAAATAAATAAATTCACATAATTCTGGAACTGTGATCATAAAGAGTTAAGAGAGTAACTTGGATTGAATGAGTGATTTAGGAAGTAAAATGTCTTTCAAAAGACAAAAGCACAGGTGTTTGAAAAGTACAAGAACTTGGGAGAGATCCTTCCTTTTCACCCCTTTAACATTGAAGAGTCCATGGAGCTGGAATTTCAACAATGAATGGACATGGCTTGAAGCGGCCTGAATTACGGTCCAATATTATACATTCCTATCATGAATAGATAAAAACGGTCACAAAAGACAGGGTGTCATCATAATGTTTTATGGACGTTACACAATAGATCATATTAACATAATTGTTAAATTAAGAGTGAAATTTCATTCTCTATTAGACAATAAATAAAGATTTGATCGGTTTAATTGACATGTTCTCTATCTGTGGAGACCTACTAACATAGAGATCAAATTTGACATTAAAACTATTTCATAAATCGTAAAATTAAATTCTTAATGGGAAAACCAATGCTCTCTGGTTCCTGATTTTTGCATTGAAACTTTTTGAATTTTCAGTTTTTGCCATCCATACCACTCCTGTGGAATTTTTTAGGCCAAAATAATTGAGTTCTTTGTTTTATATCAAAATCACAGAGGAATAGAAGTGACAGTCGCAAACCATTGTCCACTAGCATCTGCTTTATTTTCCAATGCAGAATGTAGTATTTGCCATTGTTCTTAAATTAGATAATATATTGACCTCTAGATGTCTTTTGCTTGTTTTGTTTGTTTTTTTGTTGTTGTTTCCTTCAAAAGTTTACTCCACTTCTCATTTTATTATGCCCCAATTATGGGCATTAAGTTTTCTGGTCTGTGCGTCTGTTCATTCGTCCGTCTATCCTGCTTCAGGTTTAAGTTTTTGGTTGAGGTAGTTTTTCATGGAGTTGAATTCCAATCAAATTGAAACTTAGTAACTTCATACACATATTCCCTATAATATGATCTTCCTAATTTTAATGCCAAATACGAGTTTTACCCCATTTTTATAGTCTGCTGAACATAAAAAGTAATAGTGCTGATGGGCCATCCATATACTAGGGACACATTCTTGTTTTATTTATATGTTGACCATATTTCTTTTTTGACTTGACAAGGTGTGGGAAAGAGCCTTCAATTTTTTTTCTTAACCTTTAAATAAAGTTTTAAGTTTGCATTGCCTTAGTTACAGATCCATAAATCCTCATAACAATGTAAGATGATTTTAATTTGTAGCTTCCGTCAGCAAAAAATTATTAAACTCCTCTGCTGTTGCATGTCATTAGCAACAGAATTAGAAAATACTTCTAGTATTTAAAATTTGATTGCAAATTTGGGAATAACTCCGAATTAGTACAAGAATTCATTACGGAAACTCATTTCTATTGCAGACAAATAGTCGCAGATAGATGCTACTGATTGTCAAAATGTAGTGTGTAAATATAATAGCTGGTTTTATCTGGGTGTTTTTATAATAATTTTTTTTTTCTTTCCCTGAAAAATAGGTTATTTTACACCATAAGATGAAATGATAATTCTTTCACATTATAATTATGACAACCTTCTTCTCTTAGCTCATGAATAGATAATTGTGAATTTACAGTTTTCATCCGGAAACTTCTCATTTCATACATGTATGATAGAAATGTCATAAATATGATTAAATGCAGATGTAGGGAATACACCAATGAGACAGCCACCCAACTACACAAAAAAAACCTTATAACAGCTAAAGGTTAAGATATGGTCTTCAATATTAACAAGTGTTCGACTGCTGATATCAAATTTTTCCATCATAACAAAATTTCAGTGACATATCTGACTTAAGGTGGTACTTAACACTTTAACTAAAATGAATTTGCCTCTTTATTTTTCATAAAATTTTGACAAAATATGTACTTTGACCAATTGAAAAATGTACAAAATTAAAACAACTTGAACCAAACACTTTTCCAGCTGATTTTACAGAGTTATCCCCCTGTAGTGCTAGATACCACCCTAAGCAGAGGGCAATTAATCAACAGGCACTTATATATTAATGAAAAAACTTTATTATATGCTTTAAATTTATGAACATATTTTATTGAAAAGCACTTGAGTAATGTACTTTTATTTTACTGTTTGAACAGAAAGCTTGAGTAATACATTTTATTTTTTATGTTTGAATGAAAAGCTTGAGGAATATATTTTTATTTTTTTATGTTTGAATGAAAACACTTGAGTAATATATTTAATTTTGAAAGTTAAGATGGGGATTATGTTTATTATAAGTACTGAAAGGTAACTGTTCAGAAGGACTTCAGCAGATTATAAAATGGCCGACAGTGCCAACTTTTCAAAAAACTTGGAAGAACTTTACTTGTTGTTACCTATCTGATTAATTTGTTTTGACTTATTCTTTTAACGACACCTACTTGTTGAAGGTCAGGGGTGGGATTATAAGTCGTGAAGTTTAGGGAGGGATTATAAGTCTAATCCCCAATTAATTGCGTGTATATTTTAGTGGCTGTAATACCATTATAAATGCTATATAGGAGGAGCATTGGGCTAAGATGATTAAGCATTACCTAAGGTGTTTTGCCAGTAACGATGGGGTTATATGAATGTCAAATTTCTGATACAGAAGTTAATTCTTATATAATCTGCATAGAAATTCCAAATTCTCAGCCACATATTTAATTTTATCCAAACATGTTCATTCATTAATGAGTTGCAATTTAAGTTTTTGATATTTGGAAAATGTTGTCCGAAAAGGTGAGGATTTTTTTTATGCATTCTTAGTAAGCCAATGTTTTTGCAAGTGGTAAATGTTGTTAAAACTGTATCAACAGGCATTTGAAATTAAATGGTATTTACACCAAATATGAATATGCATGAGTTCATTGAATCTGTTGTAAAAATCAAACTGCTTTTCATGTTTATTTTCTATAGCATTGACCCTACTACTAAACTGATATTTCTGAGTGATCGCCTAGGTATTGATAGAAAGAATGAATAATGAATTGACAGCATCCCAACTGCACAGGTTTTTCAACCAATGGTAATTTTAAGTAAGTCTGTCAGTACAATTTTTGTTTATTTATTTTCAGGTTTTAGATGTAGATAAAATAGGGGAAAAGCTCCAAATCACAGACCACAAAGCACAAAGCAATGGGCACTGTACTACCTGTGACACAAATCTACAACACTTAAAGCAAGAGGCCCTGGCAATGGTCCAGTGTATACAGCAGGCCCAAAGTGAAGGTCCAAAATCTGGCATAAGACCTCCAAACACCTATGCAAGGTAAGTGGTATAAATGGTGTGTATTAAGGTGTTAGACCTTGGTTCAGGGAGATAACTCTTTAAATCAGTTATGTGTTTGTAAAAGTCTTTAAATCAGTTATGTGTTTGTAAAAGTCAAGTTTCATCAACGTATTTTAAGCATTTACCTGAAACAGATTGAAAATAATCTATGTTACATAGAAGCTAAGAATATATTTATGAAAATGGTTGACACGAACGTACTGATGATTTTAAGAGTTATGTCCCTTAACCTAGGTCTACCTCCTTAAGCATGTCAAAAGAGAAGATTAAACCTCCAGAGAAAGCAGAGGTTATAAATGAAGGTCCAAGGTGAAAACCTAAGTTGATACTGCATTATTATTATCATGTTTTTAATTGAAAAGATGAAACATATTAACAAAAAAGGACAAAAGTAAGTAAAAGAAGGGAAATATTTCAATGATTAAAGACATCGCAATTCAGAATTCTGCATGCAAAAGAGTTTAGATTCTAAACTTTACATCTTTGAAATCGTTAGAAAATATTTATGGAATAAAACTTCAAACATATGTCTACTTGAATAAAAGAAGATAAAAATTGTCAGAAAATAAATACCGAACTATCAAAGAAAAACAAAAAAGTGATAAAAAAGAAATAATCAAACACCTTTTTGATTACTGGTATATGATTGTTACGATAACAGCAATATGGATAAAATAAGAGGTATACAGCTTGTTCGAAAAAAATAATGGCCACTTCATTTAAAGACTCTACACCACTTTAAAATCTATATGTGATCTTAATGTGAACATTTGGGTGTGTTTGATTTTGTTTTTCTCAATAGGTGAAGGGAACTTCTTTATATGTAGGACATAGAGGGTAACTTTAATTTCAAATATGAAATTAATCAAGAAAAAATGAACAAGAAAATAACATAGGAATGTGTCATTGATAGTATTTGTCCTGGGCATAGACTGAAGAAAAAAATGTTAGCTTGAGGATGCAGACCCTTCCCCTTCCTCTCTGTTCCCAATTTCTCTGTATATGCTTTTCTAAACATGAAGTTTCTGTATAAGGTGGTAGATGTTTGACCAATGACTAAGACAATACAGACCTGTGTGAATCCTAGCTAGGTAGGAGGATGTATATAGCCTTTTATCCTAATTCCCTTCCCCTTTCTCTATGTTTACCTTTCACCTATCTACTCCTTTATAAAATTCAAGTTTCTGTAGACGATGGTAGATGTTTGACCTTTCCCTTTACCAATTCCCCAGGATAACCTTTTTCTAAAAATCAAGTTTCTGTATATGAATGAATGAATGAATAAATAAATAATTCATTAAAGTGCAACCTAATTTGACATAATATAATATACATATGTTCATGATCATTGATATTTTTAGCCAGCCTTATAGGCTTAGGAAGCACTGTATAAGGTGGTAGATGTTTGACCTATGACTAAGACAATACCAGACAGGTGTGCTCCCTAGCTAGGTGTTAAACCTGAGGATTTTCACAGCTGGTTTTGCGATCACCGTCTTATCTTTTAATTCTGCACCACTGCGTCTGTAGATGATGCACCAGGAGATAATTTGTTTTTAAGTTCTCTGCACTTTGTCTATCGCTAGAGAGAAGATGATTTCTGAAGTGATCTACTGATATTTTGTTTATATTTCGTCATAAAACGAAATTGAATTTATTTATTCATGGCCATATTGCATGTGATTATGTTCATATTCTTTTTAAAGATTCTTTTCTTGTTTAATTTGGCATTCTTGAACAACTTTTTCAATTTTTTTAAAAACTGGAATGCTTAATTTGTGTTTTCTGAAAAGTATCTTCTTTTCAATGCCTTCAATTGCTTGAATAATCTGTTTATTTATACTGTTTAACTTTGCTTTTCTTAAAGATCAAACGGTTCGGTATTAAAATGGTTCACTCGTTCTTAAGTATAAGCATTTCTATAGGTAAAAGGTATATTATTTTGTTAATTTCATATATACACTTATCGATGAAAAATTAAAAGGTAACAGTTTTGTAATTAGCCTATTCAACAATGGTGTTAAATAGCTTTGGACAATTACGCCGTTAGATTAGGTGCCAATTCTTTATAATAACTGCTATTTTATTCCTGGGGTGTTCATTTCCTTATGAAATATTATATGGACATCAAACAAAACTATAACAATGAAAGTAGACGACAGATATTCGGGGGTCGCATTGTAGAAACTGTTACGTTATTTTTTGTGAATGAGTTGTGAATAAAAACTTTGACAAAAGATGATCTATATCTCTATCTAGTCACCAAAAAATCACAAGGTTGAGAAATCATCTCAAATGTATACATGCCTTTTGACGCTTTTGGTTTGAAACAAGTTTTTGTAATTCCGTTGAGATTAATTTTACACTGGATTTTATTTTGACGCTTATAGTTTGAAACAAATTTTTGGCCGTTCCGTTGTGATTAATTTTACACAGTATTTTATTTTGACACTTTTGGTTTGAAACGAGTTTTGTGTCATTCCAGTGAGACTATTTTTGCACTGGATTTTTATTTCTCCTGTAGGATTTTTTAATTTTCCGACTTTCACAGGTATGTGTGATGTATATCACCTTTATTTAATTGAAATGTAAGTCTTGACATACCAAAGGCAAATAAAAATTAATTGTATGTTAATGAAAAGGACCTGTACATAATGACCTGACTTTTCATTTGGAAACCAAGCCAAAAACAGGTACAGTTCATGTCTTCAGTTTTCAATTTTGTGGTTTATTTTTCAGTGAAGCAAAATATTTATCTATGAAACGTTTCTTGGAATCTGCTGTGATCAGCTTCTAAGAGAGGTTTGGTTATTGATTGCCAAATAATTGAATTAATTTAAGTTAATAGAAAAAAGTGAAAAGAATTTGTTTAATGTGTTGAAAAATGAACAAAGAATTTCACAAGATAAGAAAGATAAAAAAAGATTTTTATCTTTTGCCCATGAATTTTGAAATATGATTTATATTATAAAAGTGTTAATATTCAAAATCATTTCTGTGAAGAAGAACAGTATATTTCAATTGATTGCACTTTTCATAATGACATTTATTTAAAATATTTGTAAAAATGAAGAAGAGAAAAAATTTGAAAATGTTTCAAAACTAATAACTGACAGAATCTTTATTGATTTTTATTTTTTTCTACATCTGTATATGGAAACTCAATCAGAGAGAAACTATAATGAATTGTAATTGAATTGCAACTATGAATTGTAATTAAATTGCAATAATAGTCAGTATCTGGATTGGAAAAGCAGAGAAACTGTTTGTGGTATTTAGAAATTCTGTTGGCACAATATCAGAAAATTTCATGTACAGAAATCTAAATGGACTATTATTTTAATAGCATTTGAAGTAAGCACGATTTTACCTAACTCTGAAATTGGGCGTTTTTATTCTGAAACTTATAATATGGCATGTCTGTAAAATTTTAGGAAGAAGGTTTATGATGCAATTAAAAATTAGTTAAAAACATTCAGATCCTTAAAGGAAATAGCTTTATTATTGATCTATCTATTAGGTCTTTAGATATACCTATAATAAGAGAAGTCGCGATAACAATTTATAATTATTTTCTAAGTCGAACTTCAAACGAGAAATTAAAGTAATATTTATGAGGTTAAATGTCAACATAGCGAATTCCATGCCCAGTAATATATATGACGGATATTCATTTTTATAACACATTTAAATTTCAAAATGCTAATATTTGTTTTAATTAAATGTCTAAGCATTTTCGTCATTCAGTCTTTGAACAGTGTTTTATGTGTCTGTTGCCACATTGAAATTCCTGCGTTTATTAGAATTCAACGACATAAAAGTTCTTCCTTGGCGTACTCGTGACGTTTACCTGAATAATGTGTCACGGAGGTGTGATGTTATGTTACTTCTATAAAAGTTATTAAATATGGTCAGATAGACCTTAGTTCAAACACTCCATGGTGTACTTTTCTATTTTAAGAAGTTACGTCTTAAAAGGGGAAATTTCTGTTGCTGCCACGATGCGTTTAAACCTTATCACAGTGAAGTCAGAAGCCTAGCTTTTGTGACATCTAAAAACTTTTGGAAATTTTCTATCACAGGGTCAAGATCTGAAAGTTTTTTATACTCTATCATCAAAATTCGACTATATACATGTATTATATACTTAAAACATTATACAACAATTTTCCATTTTTGAATAGAATCTAAATTAAATTTCATAAAGCAATTGTTGTTCAAGGCAGTTTAAAGATACAATGTAGCAAATTTTAAATGGTTTTGTAAGATTTTGCAATCAATGGACATCTTTAATCAAGATTAAATTGATTTTTATCTAAAAGGCTTAAGAAAAAAATTAAGTGATTTTTTTTTTTTTTAATTTTGTATTTATATTCAAAATTTAATCAAATTTATCAAAATTGACTTTTAATTGGCCTATTTGGTCATTCATTTCGTAATAAAGCATTATATTGATAGAAGTTAGAACCTCAAAAGTATAAACTTATAGCTCTGATACTCAAAATTGCAATGGCATGAAATAAATAAAGGTAAAATTAGCCTGTCTCTCTGTTTATTATTCTATTGCATTATATATTTATTTTTACATTGGAAATAATCATAACAAAAACAATACTCTACGATTGCACTGATAAATTGTAGAAACTTGTAAGAGGGGGGATAACTCTAGATATTATCAGTGTATCAACTGCTGAAACAGCAGACGGCTAACCTCAAGTCCAAGTAGGATCCTGATTACAGGTAAAAACTTTTGCCAGGTGTTTCCTAGACAAGATAGGAATTTGTTATTGCTCAGACATTGTCAAATACATGTACAATAAATGTTGATTTATTTCAAGTTGTTCATTATTGCAGGTTTACGAGGTGATATTTTAGTAATTCTATTTGGATTGTACGAATGGATTTCATTTAATATTTTAAATGCATTTGAAATTCCCTTAGATCAACATTTAAAAGCTAGTTGTTAAATAGTTCTCTTTTCCAGGTGTTATTTTATTCAATGCAGAAATATTTTAAACGCGGAAAATTAATTCGTCATGTTCTTTTGATCTGGTTTAATTTGTTTCGTCTTCATTTAACTGTGCAAACTTTTTAAATGCATTTGCTATGAAACGGAACATTGAAAAATCGTTAAAAAAAGAAATGTTTTTATTTCATTGAAATTGTAAAAACGATATACTTTTGTTATGATGCCTATACTTTGAGTGTTTTGGTAAGAAAGGAAATTGAACTTCATTGTTTAAGTAATTAGTCACATTTCATATACAGCTGTTAATTTTCACAAATTAATGGATTTCAATTCTTTATCATTACAATTCCTGTCAGAGAAATTCTATTTTTACCAATTATCTTCAATTAAACCTTGACATCGGATCATTTATAACATTTATTATACATATATTGATATTGTGTTTTTTGTATGCAATATTCAATATTCGCTCATTCTATGATCAGCTCTTATTGTTATTAGTATTTTGTCGTATTTCTTTGATCTGAATTCTATAAACTTTTCATTTAGAATTTAATTGCATTTAATATCTTTCATTTTTTTATGGAATTATATCTTTTCATCTATATATGTTATTTATTCAATTATTAAAAAAAAAAACGAAGTAAAGTTATGTCTTGCCTCTAAAATGTCTATGACTATTTTGATTAATTTGATATTCACACCAAAGACAAACTGATGCTCTAAAATAAGAGCAAAATGGGAAAATTTTAACCTATGGTATATCGATAAAACATTTGAAAACTTTCTTGGGATCACTTTCATCAGAAAATTAAATTATTTTTTTTTAAAGCATTTTGATTTTAAAGCTAAATAAAAGGGCAAGAACTGTTCTTTTGCCTAGCAAAAAATATCATATGAAAGGGCAGACATTATAAATATCTGCCTAACAGTGTGGCCAACGAATAATCCCTGCACACTTTTTCGCAGGTTCTATTGAACAAAATGACCTCATATTTGGTAAACCTCTTGACAGAGTTGACTTAATGTAACATGGGTAAACTTATTGGATCTGGTAGACACCTATTTCCTGTTTGCCGATATTTGAAATTAACAATATGCAGAATAAAATTGAAATTAAAACTTCACACTTATCTCAAGTACTACTGAACTGAATGACTTCCTAAAATTACAAGTGTGTGTATGAAAAGCATGACAATACATGCATTTTCCCCATCAAGAAGTTAAAAAGTTTTACATGTATACAAGTTGAGAAGTAAAAAATTAAAGACTACAAATAAATAAATGTTAAAAAAACAAAAGTTTTCTGTTTTAGTTTTAATGTGAGTAAGAATTTTTCTCAAACTCTTTTCTATTGAATGTTGTGCATACTCAAAGTTTAATTTTATGAGTAAATAAGTAACCATTTTGAAGTATAATTCATTTCTGTATTATTGCAACTTGTATTCATATGAATTATCTTTTTATCTTTGCAGGTACACCAAAAGCAAAAGTCAGCCGTTGCCAGCCAATGGTCAACCAATCCATCCAAATCAAGCCTGGAAGTCTGTTCAGGTAAGGGGAAGTCCCATTTATTCCATTATCATGTATGTAAATCTATTCAAAATGAGAATATATCGTCCTATTTAAGAAAAGAAATTGGTAAAATTTAGATTTATGTGGCTTGTAAATATTGGATAAAATCATCTGTTGGATTCGTAGACTGTCTGGATG
The DNA here is from genome assembly GCF_036588685.1 of Mytilus trossulus. Classification (NCBI taxonomy): domain Eukaryota; kingdom Metazoa; phylum Mollusca; class Bivalvia; order Mytilida; family Mytilidae; genus Mytilus; species Mytilus trossulus. The sequence goes on along the minus strand of NC_086375.1, from coordinate 23,745,387 downwards.
TATACAGAAAACCTATATGCGATGTTTTTATTGAATTTATTCAGTAAATACTCTTACAGTTTTTACCAGAGTTAAGAAGTTCTTAAGACATGATTGATGTAAAAAGCTAAAAAGTTGTTAGGTTAGTTCTTTGAGAAATTCTTATATAGCAAGGATCATACATAGAAATATTCTAAAGAAAACTGGAAATTATATCTTTATTAATGGAAAAACTGAGGTTTTATGGGTAAAAAATAGTATTTGAGGTTTCATATTTCACGATTCTGGTTTCATATCTAAACAGCAAAAACAATATCTGGGGTTTTATATTCCGACAGAAAAAAAATACTTGTATATTCCAAGGGTGAAAACATCCAGGTTTAAATCACATTCCTGACATCAAAAATCGTATCTAAGATTTTATGTTCGAGGGAAAAACCGTATCTGAGGTTTTATGTTCAAAGGGGAAAACAGTATCTGAGGTTTTATGTTCGAGGTAAAAAACGTATCTGAGGTTTTATGTTCAAAGGGGAAAACAGTATCTGAGGTTTTATGTTCCAAGGGGAAAAATAGTATCTGAGGTTTTTATGTTCCAAGGGGAAAAAAAGTTTCTGAGGTTTTATGTTCCAAAGGGGAAAAACTTTTTCTGAGGATCTATGTTCCAAAGGGAAAAACAGTATCTGAGGTTTTATGTGTCTAAGGGGAAAAAAATTATCTGGGGTTTTATGTTCCAAAGGGAAAAACATTATATGAGGTTTTATGTTCTAAGGGGTTAAACAGTATCTGAGGTTTTAATGTTTCAAGGGGAAAACAGTATCTGATGTTTTATGTTCTTGAGGGTGGAAAATTAGAGGTTTTGTCACTTTTGTGTTAGGGATGGTTAAAAGCAGTATCTTGGGTTGTATGTACCTACGATGAAAAAAGTATGCACTGATGTGAAAATAATAATCTGACGAAAATCTACAATAAAGGAAAAACATAAGTAAAAGACTTACATTTTATATGTTCTGATTTGATGGTGCTTAACATTTTATAGCTCAGAGTATTATTAAATTATCATTTATAAAAGAATTAAATGAGAGCAAAATACCACAGGAAATATTTTAATGTTCTTTTTTATCCGAGACAACCATTATGGCAAATATTAACTTCATATATTTTTTGTCAAGTTCACGTCAGAAGACAATTTTGTTTGAAGCAGATAATGTGTGACCACTTTTCTCTGTAATATTCTCTTTATGTGAATTACATGTTTTTTGACAAAATTACATGTTATGAGGACCGAAAAACTTCCAAATCAAACACAGAAAAAAATAAATCAATTGAAGTTTCAGACATCAAACAAAAACGTGAACAGTGCAGGATGTCATTACAAACACAGTGTAGAATTAAGACACTATTACCACTCAAAAAAATTCATAAATTTTATTATAATTGGGTTATATGTAAAATTATTACATAATAACGTTGAGTTAAAGCTGACAGTTGGAAAGGCTAACATCTGATGCCTAGAAATTATTGCTTTTCATTTTTGTGAAACTTTATAAATTCCGAAATTAGATTCTTAATTAAATTTCATTAAACAATACAGATATATTGAGATGATTTTGATGAAACCTTTCAAAAATTATTCTCTTTGTTTAAATGTAAAAATTTTATAATAATTATTTCAAACGCTGTCAAATTTTATCTAATGGAACCTTTGATATCTGAAGAATGAAATACTGTTTTCTGAAAGCATAACGTTTTGAAAAGTGAGTCCATTTAATGTTACATTAAAATTACAAAAGAATTAGATTGTTGACTATTTGAAAAAAAAGGGGGGATGGGGCCATGCATGCACATGTGTTGATCTGATTTGAACTTGGAATATAAAGAATTTCAGGAGATAAGCTAATAAATTACATTAATAATTGTTAACGATTTACAATGTTATTTTATCGTGAGGGGGTATAGGACAATAGCGTGTGTGTCACTTCAGTAAAAGACTTTATATAAAGTATGATTGTCGTTTAATATTGCCACTTGCATGCTTTGCAACTTGTCACAAAGGCTTTCATTAGTTGATCGCGACCAGTGAAATGTTGCGGGATCAGTGCACATGCAGGCGTAATTGGTATTTTTAAGGAGGAAATAGTCAACGTTAATCAGTATTTATAATCTTGCTGAAGTATGCTTGAACCAGGTGTCAACTCATGCTTCTTTAAGCATCAACAAAGACTTGTCAACGTTGCTTCAACCTGAAATAATGATGTAAAACACTGGACAATGGTCAAACGACAACTGGACATTGGTCAAACAATGAGATTTGTAATAGCTTAGTGGTCTTTTTCTATTGATTTGAATAGTATTCTTGACTGTTCATTAGCAATAGTGATTTATGTTTTTACAATTAAATTTAAGTCATAAAAAAGAAAATTGTATACAGTCAATGTTATAAATTTCTTCTAGTCAAAATGTTTATAAAATGTATTGAATTATCTGTCAGATAGACAAAATGAATAATAGGGAAAAAGAAAAAATTAGCTAAGCAAATTGGTTTTAGAAATAAAACTTTAAATGGAATTCTTTAAAAGGGCTTTTAAATTTACTTTTTTGTTTCATACACATTTAATGCTTTAGGCCTGAAAGCTTTCATTTTCTGTAAAATTCAAGATTGCAAACAATTAAATTGAATCTGTGAAATGTATAATAATATTATCTAGCCAAATTCATGTATTTTTTATAATTCGGTTCGCGAACAAATTTGATTATTTCTGCTTGACTTAAAAATCATTAAAATTAAACAACGTATTGATAAAGGACAATCTTTGATATTTTAGAAAATTATTGGATCACTTCGGATGTTCTTTCTTATTGCCTTATTTTCAGTCGTGAATTTTATAATAGATTTGTGGAAATCAATTTTCCACTTCGAATGTATCAGTCAGAGCCATGATGATCTGCTCTATGAAGCATATTTTACTTCTGTGGAGATTGCACGCGTCCTATAAGATGTAAACTTAGTGATAAAAAATAATATCATGATCAAAAGTTCAAAACAATATTCCTTCAGTACAAGAGATAAAATTAGTACGTTGAAAGAAATGGATGCCCGCGGATAAGCCTCCTTATGATGAGTCGGGAAGTTTAATAGATAAATCTTAAAGGAATAGGTAAAAAGTAGCGACTTGTTTGGACAAATTAATCTAATAAGAGAAGTAAACACAAGTTTGATAAATTAGCCGGAGCCTGGGGACGAAAAACTGTCAAATTGTTGAAAATATCACCAGGTGGTTGAAGAAAATGGATTGTTTTCTTTAAGCATGTGTTTGGACAGCAATCTCATTTCTGAAGGCTATGCTTAATTTGCCATGAAAAATTAATGTATTAATTGATCATCTTAGAAAATGATCTGCCAAGACTTACATTCATTTTATGATCTAATAACACATGTTGCAGGGACATTGTAAAAAAAGTTTATAGTGATTTAATTGAACATTGGATATGAATCATTTATTATTTGGACATAAACTCAAAAGGAATGTTGGATAGTTGTAAGAAAAGTTGAAATTTCTGTGCAAGTTTGATAATAACTGAATTTTATGGCGTTCACACAATTATATTTGTTCATATACTGATTCATGGGTAGAAAAGTTTTCATTGATAAAAATTTTATGGGACATAGTTTAGACTATCCTACTGTCATTCAATAGGAAGTCGTAAATGGAACAGTCTATATATACCGAGGACTAAAATACAACAGTAATACTAAGGTTACTTGGTGAAATGGGATTCAAAGTTATTGAAACTGACAGATTTTAATTGACAAGTGATATATTTATTTTGCAATATTGGATATGTTCTTTAAAAGTGATTACTTGAAAAGTTTTTGATTTCGTACTTTTAAGTGATCGAACAAATAAAGACATTAGTAAATGCTGGAATATTAAGGTAGGCTGTTGTTAGATTAACAAATTGCATATCAATATTTTATCTGTTGTAAATTTACATATTTCATATCAATGTTTTATCTGCTAATATTTTTGCTATCTTAAGAAAACCTTGGAAAAGTACTAAAGATAATTTTTATGCTTTTGAACCTCATCTTGTGTGTAAAGTGTATTGCTTACTCCAGATTTTTTTCCATTTTAGTACTTTAACAGAAAAATAGTTTCAATATTCTAACTCAGTGTGCATAGTACAAGTTTTTAGATACTTTATAGTCCTTTTAGAGAAAGGTAGTTGCAAAATCAGCAATGTGAAAACTATAAGACATCTGATTCTAAGCAGGAAATAACAAAAAACAGTTATGTCTTGTTGACCTAAGGAGGTCAGATTAAATGAAGCAATTGGAACTCTAAGATTGCAAAATCACAAGGACCTATCCAAACAAGTTTATAACAATAGTACTGTTTTTACACAGACAGTTGATTATAGAAAAAAGATGATGAAAATTACTTTTCGTATGTAGTATCTATTATTTTGGCTCATGAGTGAATTAGCGTAAAATAGTGGACAAAATAGTAGTATATTTTGGCAAAGTCAATGTTTTTATATATGTTGGCATTTGGGTTAAATGTAAAAATACTGGTCTGACTAGTAATATATCTTGGCAGGCTTAATGTTTATATTTTCTGACCTCACAAGTTGTAATTTCTGAAAGTGATTAAACAGGGGATAATTAGTATTGTTACACTCACTTGGGGCAAATAATACATAATTATATCACGGGGAGGGGATACAGTCCACATGGGGATAAACCCTATAATTAAATGTTTTCTACCTGGTCAGAAAATCACAGGGTAGGAATTTTGTTATTTTTTTTTCTTTTTGAGGGCAAGATCTCACCATGATAAAACAACGGAAAATTCTTCAAAAATCTTGTATCTTAATTCAAGGGTGTAATTTCTTTTAAATATATAGCATGACCGTTATTCCTTTGTCTGAAGATCAGGGTAGTTGTCTGATTTCAATATTCATAAAATTCCTTTCATTAATAAAACTTTCTTTTAAGATTGATTATCAGTTTCGAATTTCTTTCATGTTTGTGATATGGATTGCCTAATCTTATTAGTACATGTGAGATAATTGTGTATATTTCACATGTCGATTACATAGGGTTAGATAATATAGTCTGTATACAGGTGTTGTTATCATGTGGTTAGAATAATGATAAACAAAAGGGGATATACTAGCTTATATCTGTACTTTTACTTACAGTTAGGAATGTTATTATTGGAACAAATTTATAGATTTTTGGAATGAAATGAAATCAAAGCATAATCATTGAAAAAAAGAAATGGATTTTATTTTCTTAGATTTTTTGTTAAAAGTTTTTGTTTAAGTTAAAAGTTCAAGCAGTTTTATCAAAGGAATGGATTATTTGGAAGTGATTTTTATAGGGATAAATTAAAAGATTATTGGAGTTAGTTGGAATTTGTGCATTTTGTGTTCATCAAAGGATTATTAAGTGCATTTTTACACTTTTCTCTTCAATAATTGGAAAAAATACAGGAATAGTGCATTGTGAAAAGCTGATCAATTTTGATATTCTAATTGTGTAACTTTGGACAAATTATTCCTTAATTGATCATTAATATTTTGTAAAAGTTTTTTCTGAATATTTTTCTGGACTAGAGCACATGGATAGAGATGGGATATTTTTATTCTTATGTAAAAGGTAAATTAGACTTTTGTAGTATAAAACATGTACCTTCATCTCCTTTCAGTCTTATATTGAAAGTGCACATTCATAACACATAACAATTAAAACTTGTACAAACTGTATTGTAATGGTCCCTTAAAAGTCGGCTAATAAAGATTTGTTTTGTTTCTATGAGCCTTTTGACTTGTGCTTAATTTCAAAACTAGAATATTGCAATGGGATAAAAATGCATTTTTTTACAAAGATTCGAAAAAAAGTATTAGGATTTTATTTAAATTATGGCTTTATTAGGTTAGTGTCTCATTTATTTATACCCATATTCCGTTTTATTTATTAAGAAAGATTCTCCGAAGTATCTGAGAGAACGATGAATATATCTATCACACTTCCACTTGATCAGAAAATATTGGATTGGGACATAGATGGAAAGCTCTCAAAATAGATGGAAATTAGAAAATAAAAATTAAAGTGATACATGGGATTATTATGACTATGACAGTCATGTTTAATAACGTTATACATATAATTTATTACGAACAAGAGAAATATGTGCCCCATCAATATAGATCACTGATGAAGGTCAAAACCATATTGGTTAAAGTCTGGGGAATTTATAACGTACTGGCCAATATGTCAATATCACACGATGAGCCAAACCAGAGAATCGCTATCGTAATGCACTTACAAAAAATTTGAATTTCAAATTTATTGGAATCGGAGATTTTGATGTAGAGAAAAGTTTCTTCTAGTATTGATAGAGATCTTCTTGGAGTATAAAGAAATTCTGTATGGAATATAAAAGCTTTGGAATTGACTTATCTGTGATCTTGTTACACATTTACATATTCCCAATGGACATTAAAAGTTCAGCTGGATTTTGAACCTTATCAGTTTTGGAATAGAATTGTGTCAGATAATGTAAGATTTTTATGAGGGGAAAATAAGTGGTTGGTTTAGTAAAAATGCATGTATTATAAGGGCTTTAAAAGTCATGTTGCATACAAAGATTTTTGAACTGATAAGTTCATAACATAGTGAGTTTTTACTGCTTTTTGGCCTTTTGTGAGAAGTTTATCATTTCATAGTTTCTAACAATGGTATGCTGTATTTTATTTACACCATTAATCAAAGACATGGCAAACTTAATTCCTTGCCTCTAGACAGTTCAATTTTAGATTTGTCAAGAGCTATTTTAACTAATGTTTTTAATAAGGTGATGTCCCTTAAAGGTAGAAGGGTATAGCACTTTGTTTATTGAAAATTATTTGAAATGCATTAAATTCTTACCAAAAAAGTTTGTGATTAACTTTTCTTGCTTTAAAAAAAATTCATGGGGGAATACTTTCTGATTTTCATGTACTATTCTTTTTGCATGGGTACTGATGTAAGACAATCAGTACAAATAAACCCTTGAATTCTGTAACTATATGCCAATTATGCATTGTTTTTGTGTAGGCCGAAGAATTATCATTTTAATTTGTATTCAAAATTACATTTGAAGTAAGTCATTAGAACTATTTAGTTTTGCATGTTAAAACAATGATGATGAATTAGGAACATCCCACAGTCTACATGCATGTACAATCTATCGACAATTCCTTGTTTAATTTTGATGAAATGCTAAATTTTTTATACCACATACACCCTCTACAAGTATATTACCATGTTTAATTGTCTATAAAATACATTGACTTGTAGGAAGACAAAATTAGAGGTTATTTTCTGTATATATTTGTATATATCTATATAAGTATGTTTCGTAAAAGTTCATTGAAATCGTATAAATGCTGACTGATGCTTTGTAAGAAGTTTTTTTTTACCTAAAAACGCTGACTTTTATAGTGGATATATTTGAGTAATAGTACATTGACGACTTTGTGAGCTGTTATTTATGCGAAAGAAACAAACTACAGTCTGAAAACAGACTTCTTAATGTCATTTTCCAAAAGTAGAAACAGTGAACTTGTTTATGATGGGATTTAGTGAGAAATAAGTTCTTGCCAAAAAGCAGTACTACCATCAGCACATGAAATAAATGTATTGAGGAGACACAAATATGAACGCTGCATAAATTTTTTGAAAGTTGACTTTGGAAACTAGTTGGGGTAAGTGATTGACCCTCTTTTTAAAGGGTGGATATAACAAGGGACTATATATGACATTAGTCAGAGCTGGTTTTAACCGTCAATCAAATTGCTCCATTTCATTATTTGATTATTGTTATTTATGTATTGCAGAACAATAACCACATCTACGAAGAACCAAACATGAATGTGGATCAACAACATAGTGGATTAAATTATGGACAAGTGGATATGTTAAATAATTATTCTGTGTCTGGAATACCTACTTACATGAGGAATCAGTATTACTCACAGCCTCCGAACTTACCTCCGCCAAATCCTGGAATGTCAACAAATATACCTCAATACAACCAGCAAAATTTTAATCAAGCGATGGGATCTCCGTCAAATATTCCGCAATACAAACAACAAAATTTTCATCAAGCTATGGGATTACCATCAAATGTTCCTCAATACAACCAGCAAAACTTGAATCAAGCATTGGGATCACCGTCAAAAAATCCTCAATACAACCAACAAAATTTTAATCAACAAATGGGATCACCATCAAATATTCCTCAATACAACCAGCCAAATTTTAATCAACAAATGGGGTCACCATCACATATGCCTCAACATAACCAGCCGAACTATAATCAGGTCATGGGATCACCTCAATACGGTCAACATCAACAGATTGGCTCGCCAAATATGCCACAGTTTAATCAACAGATGGGTTCACCTCAAAATGTACCTGCCTTTAATCAACAAATTGGTTCTCCACCTCCAGGATCATATCAACGGATGATGTCACCCCCGCCAGGATATTCGTCACGGATGTCATCACCGCCACCATCTGCAGCTGCTTCCTTTTTTGCAAGGTAAGAATTGATACAAAAAAATACATTCCTATTGCTTGAAAAAAAATTCAACTTTTGGTCAGGCATTGACACACAAAAGTAGATGGCATTATGGTTTCCAGTTTATGCATTCTGTTTGTCTGTCTTGCACTCTTGTATAAGGTTAATATTTTGGATTTAGAAATTTTGTGTCACACATATTTTCGTATATACTGTGTATACTTGAAAGACAGTTTCTTGATATCCATGAAAAATTCACAATTTCCCAACTTTTGATGACATTGTGCATCTCATAAAAGTTAAAAATGGATTTCCCAAAACAGGAACTTTGTAGGGGAATAGGTGTGTGAATTAAGCACAGAGCTCACAGAAAGTATCACTTATTGGAAAATTTGAGAAGTTACAAAAAATTCATTGAATTGAAAGTAAATTTGTGTACTGGTAATTGAAATGAAATTTATAGTCTGCTGCAAATAAGAACTCAGTTCTTCAACATGTAGTCTCAAGATTGTGCACCTGAGAAACCATTTCTTTTGAAAGTTACACCAGTTTTATGTGTACGAGGAGTAAAACTTTAACATTTATTTAGTTATATGGATAATAAAGATATTTATTTGAGTTTTATATTAATAAAAGCTGACATATACTATCCAAATAATAGCTCGTTTTTTGCCTATAAATTCTTAATATTTTATGTAACGTTTCTGAAGCTAATTTCAGATGGGAATTTATAGTTCAGTTTGAAAGTATTTGACATTTGAGTTTGTATTTTGCCAACTTTTGTTGTTTTTTATCATCCTAATTTTGTGGTATAAATTATTCATTGAACACATTGGCAAAATGTTATTAATAATAGGAAATGATTGACTGACGATAACACCAATAGTACAGAGAACCACACAAGGGAGATAACACACTGCATCAACTTTATCAGCTACTGCTGTTTCCCTGCTCAAAAACAAAACATTGTCAGAAAATTCTATTGCAGCTTTAACTACATACCATTTAACTTCAGGCCCCATCCAAACTTCTTATAATAAAAAGAACAAACTTAAGACTTAAAGGTCATATACATTGTAGGTGTGATTCTGAAGTTAAAGGTCATATACATTGTAGGTGTGATTCTGAAGTTTGAGAAAAAAAAACTAGCTCAGAAGCATCTTAACTAGAGCCTAAACCATTCTTGTTTCAATAACCTATTACTCGAGAGTGGTCAGTATTATTGACATTTTTACAAGTGATCTTTTAAAACTTGTGATTATGTAATATAGGTGTCTTATGGGGTCTGTGTGTGTTTTCTGGTTGCTGTCCTATTGATGTAATACGAACATCTATTTGAATTCATGTCTGGATAAAGTTACAAGAAATAAGCACTTTTAATTAAGTAATTTTGATATCGACAGCTAATAACAGATTAAAAAAACATTTTTGACAGTCTTAATTAGAATTCAATGGAAATCGGTTAATCTTGAATGGTTTATATTTTTATATAATGATTCAGCAATTATTGGAATTGTTCTATATCATTGTTTTTACCGAAATAATTCAGCTTCATTTCCTAATCAGGCCTCTACATTATCATTTTTTCTAACTTGTCCCTTCGGACAAGTTGTAAGAAAATCAACTTGTCCGAACTCTTAACTCACTTGTCCGAATTTTTAATTGAAATTCCTCCATATTGATTATACATGTACATGTTATATGCAATAATAACACTTGCCCTTTGATTGTACCTAATAAAGATCAATAAAGGGAGTATTTTATTATGTTATATGAATACCACATCAAAATTCATTTTATTATTTCAGAGTGAAGGCTTATTTGCAAGACTGAGCTCTCTGACTCATTGTCACTATATATCATGTGTCGATCATTAAATTATATCTCTTTCCATACCACTAGGTTCTTCTATTCATGGACCTATATTCATTCTGAAGTCATACATGTGATGGACTGTGAAACTCAGATCAGGAGATTTGGAAATTTTGGTCAGGAGATTAGGACTCAGATCAGGAGGTTTTTTATCGACATAAATTTTGTCGTAAATGTAACCATATGATGTAGAAATTGCGTTTTTCCTTCAAATTTCCATCAAATTGTAATATGTTCATAGTACCCTTATTGCCTTTCTTTTTGAATAAAATAAAATATTAAGAAGAATCTGTTTCTTGTTTTGTTTTGTTTTTGATAAATGATTGTTCACTGCTTGCAAATAAATCATTATATTTATTTATCTTATCTGTATAGATTTGTATTCATGTCTCCATCTCCTTATCATTGGTAACTCTACAGACAAATAAGAAAGAAATAAGCTCTACATGTATATTTGCAACATCATAAATTAATTAAAAAAATAACATACAATAACACTAGTACTGCAGGGCATTATAAGATAAGATCAAATAAGATAAGATAAGAAAACTTTATTTTGATTCGGCATGAGTACAAATAAGCAACACAAGCTCTAAGGAGCTTTTGACCGAATATAAAAACATATAAATAACATAAAAAATATGAAAGACATATTTTGTAGAAAGAGATTTTAACAGTGTAAAATGTTTTGCAATTTCTTAGTTTACTCATTAAAATCAATCAAATACTACCTTCTACAACAGATTTATAATATAAACTTGAATTTAATCCTTGAAAGGAGGTCCAGATTGCTAAAACAATTTATAAATTTATATTTTTCTATTTGTCCCAAAACATTTAAATTCATTTAATCAACATCCTTTTTTGATTATTTGATTAAAATATCAATCATTTATAGTCTTTCTACAATTTACATTTTTAAAAGCAAAATAACTGAAAACAGGATAAAACAAAGGGAAGTAACAAACAAGTATTTCAATATTCCCAATACACATCGTTTTTATAACACAACGGCAGTTAGCCAGAGATTACCAGTATGTTTGACACCCAAGCTGTCAAGTGAAGCCATATAATTATACATCTTCTTTGGTGTACAGGTAAAATTTAACACAGGTGTCAATTACACCCGTACAGTAGTAAGAAATGATCAAATATGGCGTCTGAAAATTTTCATTCATGAAATATTTCATACACGGGAGTTTTTTCTCCTAAACGGGAGGACGGGAGGAGACCCCTGAAAACGGGAGTTTTGTACTCCCGTCGGGAGGTTCACATGTATGTGAAGTAGTGGTATGGTTTAAACCAAATACGCCTGGCACCTTTTTATAAATAAACCTTTTTAATTTATTGATGGTGCCAAACAAGATTTTACAATTTTTTTTGATTTTTACATACATTAATATACATGATATATGATCAGGAAGAGTACATAAAACATTTTAGTAAAAAATCTGCCTTTTTAGATTTCATTTAATTTTTACATCTTAACTTATTATTTTAACAAATTGATCTTATTAAATAAAACCTTTCTTAATTTAATGTTATGCCTAAAAGCAAAATCAAATGACACAAACTTTAATTCAAAAATTTAAAGTTAAGGCAAACAATGGTAAAACTCCATATCATGCATATGGAGGTGCTCCTAATTCAAGGAGGCTTATAGTAAGAAGAAACAATAACATTGGGTTACTTCCCCTTACTTATTTCCCCTGGTCAATGGCTGCCAGCATGTTCAAATACGTTCCATCAGAGACATATTATACACGTTTACATGTCTCTGGTTCAATCAATGAATATTTATTTGATTTTGTATGATCAATAAAACAATCATTCATATTTTTAGGAATGTTTAAGTCTTGAATTTGATCTATAAACATCTGACATCGATTTTTTCACTTGTCCCATCGGACAAGTAGTATGATGAATCTACTTGCCCGACACCTATTTCCACTTGTCCCGGACAATCGGACAAACGGTAATGTCGAGCCCTGCTAATGAATTAATTGCACATTAAGATGAAAAGACAAATCTCATATTTGAGAAATATAATTTTTCGTACTTTGATGCAAATGGACAATTAGAAACGAAGATGCTCAAATTGATACTTGTCATTGTACGAAAGTAACGTCGCTGGTCTTTTTCCCTGCCCACATGTCTTAATTAATGTATCATTCCACGTCAAGGTACTGGTCCATTCCTTTGTTCATAATCAATTAATTTAATTATTTTCTTTGTTGATCGTAATCAGATGTGTTGTAACTAAAAATTGAATTTTCATAATGAAGTCAAAACCATGGATTTGGTGACAGGCACTGATAGTTCCGCCTAATTAACCTGTTGATTTCTCCCTCGGGGAGGAGGGTTGTAGTGTGACTCACGATTTTTAATTTTATTCAATAGAATAGATTTGTTAAAATATCGTTACTTTATTCTATTGTTTTTATGTTTACAATGGAATCATTTTTTTTGCTCTGGGGCAAAATGTGTTTTTTATGATTACTGACCAATTTTCAGTAATTATCCACTTTAAAAAAAAACAAATCAATTAATCGACAAAAAGTCATACAATTTTTTTGACAGATAGTGGAAAAGAATAAAATAAGTCTGGATAGTTGAAGTAAATGCTTCCATGATATGGTAGCCTCTGATAAGTCTTGATTACACCACAAAATTAATTAACTGGAAAATTCAAAATGTTTCGGCTTTGTGCACTGTCATAAACATGTTCAGAAGCTGTTATACCATGCAGTTCATTTAGTTCCATGATTTTTTTTTGCAATTTTTTTTACAGAAATGATGAATTATCCACTAAAAGGCATTGGTTAATTTATATATTTTTTTTTTTTATGTCAAATGCATTTGAAGAATAGATTGCAGTATTGTAGAAAATGTCTTTTTCTGACATGGAAAAATTTAAAGTGCATTATCATTGACTAATGTAGATTTTTTGTTAAGAGTTATTGCCCCTTAAACAGGACTGTTATTGGTTAGACCTCCCTTACTTTTCTTCCAAAACCCCAACTTGAGTGGAAGTAAGCCTCTAATGAAAGTTGAGCTCAATAAATATGTCAAATGGATTAACAGTTATCATCCATTAATCTTTCTGTAAAGCTGAAGGATTACCCAATATTAGGGGTTACCGGTAATGAAAACATGGGGTGATTTGATTTTTTTTTTAGAAAAATAAAGGAATGTTTAAACATAAAGATAAGAGAATCATGGGCAAAAAATTAAAAGAATAGAAAAAAATTAAGGAACCCTCTTTCCTGACCAAATTTTGTTAGGGTCATGAAATCAAAAAGTTTTGGAAAGTATAAAAAAGAAGATGTGGTATGATGGCCAATGAGACAACTGTCCACTAAAGACCAAAATGACACAAACATTAACAACTATAGGTTACCGTACGGCCTTCAACAACAAGCAAAGCCCATACCGCATAGTCAGCTATAAAAGGAAAGGCAGGCTTGCCAGGTGAGCTGTAAATAGCCTGTTAGTTTTCAAATAAGCTTCACATTTTTGTTTGTTTCCCATACATTCTCCAGAGAAAAGGAAATATTTATAATCTGCAAATTAAGAGTAAATTTGTTTAAGCTGAGGACTTTGAAGTCTGTAATTAACAAACATTTGTTATTGCCTAATGCCCCTGATTGAACTTTTGTAGTCCCCAGATTAGTAAGCAAGTGACATTACAGTGATTTATTACAAAAGAATTTCATTTAACAACTGTTCCTTATAAATTTAATGATTAATTCAAATGTTTCATACATAAAACAGATGTTGCTTGGGATTTGACAAAATTTACAGTTAGGCAATCACTAAAAGAAGATTTTTGACATATTTATTTCCAATTAGGAAAACGTGGTCCAAATTCCGAAAAATGTCCTTGAAATTAATACTGAAATGGTTTGTTACTTTTAAAGAAATGTAATTAATTTTACTTTTAATTAAATTTGGCAGGTTTTGTATATCACAAAAGTGATTATTATGTCAAAAGGTGTTTCACAAAAGACCCTTGAAATAAACATGACAGAACATACCTGCAGGTCTTACGTTTGACAAAGAACATTTTAATAATAAAGATGATATCAGATTTTAATGGAAGCCGTTTAATCCGATAGTGATTGTGATGGTTTATCTGCCTTTGTGCAATGTCAATCTATGTTGACACACGTGGATTTACCCAGGGTGCTAATGGGCCTGCGGATATCTTGTTAAACCAGCTCTTGATCACTTCGTAACCTGAAATATAAACTAATCTTTTCAGTAAATTAGTTATGAGTTTTGTTGCATTGGAAACTGTATCTATCTATGGGAAAGTTCTACAATAAGATATCTAATAAACCAGCTCTTGGTCACTTCGTAACCTGAAATATAAACTGGTCTATTCAGTAAATTAGTTATTAGTTTTGTTGCATTGGATACCACAGTATCTATCTATGGGAAAATTCTACAATTAGATACTAATAAACCAGCTCTTGGTCACTCATGTCACTTCGTAACCTGAAATATAAACTGATTTTTTCAGTAAATTAGTTATGAGTTTTGTTGCATTGGAAACTGTATCTATCTATGGGAAAGTCCCACAATTAGATATCTAATAAACGAGCTCTTGGTCACTTCGTAACCTGAAATATTAACTGATTTTTTCAGTAAATTAGTTATTAGTTTTGCATTGGAAACTCTAACTATCTATGGGAAAGTCCCACATATCTTCTTAAACCAGCTCTTGGTCAATTGGTAACCTGAAATTTAAACTGGTCTTTTCAATAAGATATTAGTTTTGGAAACTGTGTCTATTTTATTAGTTTTGCAACAGAAACTGTATCTATCTATGGGATAGTCCAACAATTAGTTTCCAAGCTGTTGTACATTTCTTTTGTTTACTAGTAGATCAGAAGCTTACTCATAAGACATTTATCCATTTGGTATTATTCATTTTCTATTTCTGGATAATGAGCAATGGACGGATAGAAAAGGTTGCCTTATGTTACAGATCAAAGTTAGGAATGTCTTTAGCTCTTTAAAAAAGGAGAAGAGCCAATGGCTATTTTAAAAATCTCAATTTGTCATATCTTTTTGTGAGATTTATTATCTTAAACAATTTGCATTAAAAAATGTCTTGGGGTCATCTTCAAGATTTGTCTTGTTGCAAATTACACACAAACTTGTTTAGGTGTAAACTTTTTTGGGCAAATTGATTCCAAGTGAGAAATTTCTTTTTAAATGTTTCTATTTATGGTGTTGACAGCTTAAAATGGCTCAAGCAGACGACAGGCAGATTTAAGATGTCATCTTTCAAAGCACTGTTTTTATCTGAGATTATTATCTATTGATTTTAAATTGTAAAAAAGTGTTAAATTCAATATTGAAATTACCAATTTTAAAAAGGTTAGTTAACACTTGTGTCAGTTAAGGTGTTAGAATGATTTTCTAATTACTTTTTCTTTTCATTGGTAAAGCATTTTGTAAGTTAAGATAGCAAGAATGTTATTTTTGATAACGAAATGTGTTATTTTTTTCTTAGTTTGTGTTGTTTTAAAATATTCATAGATTCCAATTTTACAGTTAAAAAATCAAACTATTTTATGCATTTTATACAGAGAAAAAAAGTTTTTGGTTAACCATGAAATCGATAAAATTTTGATATTGAAATTAAATTGAAGAATAAATGCATAGTACTCCCACAGAAATCTTGACTTGTCAAATTAGAACTCTGTTTTGTATTAGAATTACTTCCCTTTAACTGCTAAACATATATTGATTTTAGCATCTCCTGTGCTAATACCACAATTTATTATTCTTATAGGACCAATACACAATAAAATGACTAATTTCAAATCATTAAAGTAAACAAATATCAATTATTTATGCTATTTAGTTGTTTGAATCAGGTATGCAGAAAGTTTACTTAATTGAAAGGCATTTAATTGAACAATAAATTATATCTAAGACCATTAAGTTTTATGGGGTAGGGTATTTTGCATGCATGGTAGAGCAGTTTAATGTTTAGAGTTGTCAGGTTGGGAATATTGAACATCAAACTCAGCTGTTTATTAAATATGAAGACAAGTAAAAATCGATTGAGAACTCGGCTTTGAATAATTCAAATTTCCTCTTATGGTGTAAGAATTTTCAAATATAAAACAAAATTGGAGGTTATAAATGAAATAATTAAAAAATTGATGGAGATTGATTGCAAAACAATGCATGGTACACTAAAGCATTAGACAAGGCTTAAATGAGACAGAAATTTACAGACAGGTTATAACGTATTTTACGTAACAGAAACATGCAACAGTTACATTGCAACTTGCAAGGTGCAAAAGTTTTATCTTTTGCTTTTGAAAATAGATTGTTAAATTTAGCAGGTGTGCATTCCAAGTTAACACATTCCCTAAATGAGTTAAAAATGAAATAAATGCTAGTGAGGACAGCAACCCAAACCAAGTTAACTGTTATAGAACATTAAAAGCTTCAGGGATGAACTATCACCTTTACCCTGGGTCTTGCTTTAAATTGTTTAAATATTATATTGCCAGTAACTTATGTGATATTAGTTTATAAATCTGTGGCTGTATTGAAATGGACTGGTCAGTCTTGGGCTTCAGTGACTGTTATATTGCCTCTTTCTACTATCCATGATCTGATTTTCTACATTTTGAAAAACTTTGATTTATGGAATGTTTGTTTTCATGCATTGCTGAATTGTGATTTGTTTGTTGTTTTTACGACTTAGGCAAATTGTTGGAAATTTGTGTTCATGTGGAAATTATTTCTTGGTTTACAGCATTGGCAATTCAAGTGTTCATCAATGTTCTTTGAACTATTGGCCTCAATTTTATCAAGGGTTTTTAACAAAAAGATATCAATTTTTTCGACTTGATATCCACCAATATTCCTTCAATTTATTTTTTTCTAAAGTAATTTTAAGTGTTAAAATTAAATGATATTAAACTTCAAAACTTGATTTCTTAGAAGATTTTCAATGGTAGTTAGAAATATATCTTAATTATATAATAGTTAACCTCAAATTAATCAAGTACACAAATACAGGATTCATTTCATGTCTAAAACAGTCGTTGGATATCATCTCCACTATACGTATCCTTATGCCGTTATCAATTCTCGTTATCAATTCTCGAAGACGTTACTGCACCATTAGGGAATTGATCATAGTTACTGGTGTTGTGAGAAAAAAACCAATTTGGCACATTAAAAGCAACTGGTTTATAAATCTGCCGCTGTATTTGAACCAATTGGTCAGTCTCTGGCTCCGATGACAGTTACATTTCCTTTTTCTACCATCCATGATCTGATTTTCCACCGTTTTAATTGATTTTTGGTGTTTTTGTCAATAAAGTTAAAAGGAAAATGGTAATTTTGACAAGTTAATTAATTGTTAAACAATCTTAAATAACAAAGCATGGTTTTAGTTTTGTTATGGCGCCATTCTTCTGGTGAAAGCGAACTATTGACTCTCGGATAGTATGAGAAGATCCATTTGGCCCGGTGTGTCAGAGGTTTACTTTTCCCTTAAACTGATAACACATAAGCTGAAAGCCCAGAGGAATATTTTAAAACTGTTTAACGAGAGTAACATAATTAATTGTAGGCGTATTTCTAATGTAGGGATCAGATAATGTTAATTTTTCATCATATCTTTTATAACAATATTGAATAACGAGATTCTATTTTAAAACTAAAATGACAGCAAATAAACAAAAAAATACACAATATAAAAAAGGTGATGTGGTATGATTGCCATTGAGGCAACTTTCCACAAGAGACCAAATGACAGAGAAAAGCATTTATTTGATACTGTGAAGAATTGAGAGGAATGAAGTATCCCTTCCCACTTTGGTACAGCAAATACCAAGATCTCTATTTACATGAAAGCCCTGCACTATCATAACGTTATTCCAAAGCATATCTGAGGACAAATGTTAAACCGATAGATTAGCAACATAACCATATCTGACAATAGAAACTAAATGATTGTTTCATCAAGTTGTTGACATAATCATAAGGCTTTCAATCATTCTTTTGCATTCTCAACTGCTTTAGATCATACTGTTTTAAAGCATGGTAATTGTTCCAATGGATTTTTTCTGCCTTTAGTGTCAAATCCCAGTATCATTACTTGTCACATTTTTGCTTCTGATATCTATTATACAATAGATGCTAGTTACATTACTCCCCTCAACCTGCCAAATTCTTCCTCATCATTCCATTTTAAAATGATGCATTTGCAAGCAACAGGAGAAAATCGTAGCCAACATATGGTTTAACTTTACAACCCATTTAACTGACAGGTCTACAGGGATCCTCTGTGCATCTTCATTTAAAAAATACTCTGGGATAATGGAAAAAAATTTTGTGACCTGCATATGTGCCAAACATTGTTAATATACTTGATCTTTGACACATTACATCTATCAAAATACCCATGATGCATTTCTTCATTGTGGTTAGGGGGTAAATTGAGAATGACAGTAGGCATTATTTTTTGTTGCTAAGAAATGTTCATGATTTCTATGTAATGAACATAAATATGTCGTTCATCTCAGTTCACTGTTTTCTGGGTTACTGTTATCTATCATTGAACAGGATAGCAGTAAAAACACAAAAGACTGGTACCCTTGTTTTTTTACTTGCATAATTTGCTCGTGTTATTATTTATTACCTTTATAAGTGGCAAGTTGTTTGGATTTTTTTTATTCATATCGTAAAAGTACAAACCATACAGCTGCAAAGATAAATTTAGATCTGATGTGTAAAATATTGTTCTCTCAGCTTTTTCAGTTATAAGACTTTACTCCCAGAACAAAGGATGTACTAGAAAAACCAAATCCAGTTATTTGATAGGTTGATTTCGAGTCTGAGTAAGATTTTCCTGCTTGAAAGTATTATAAAATTGAGAAAAGAAATGGTGAATATGTCAAAGGGACAAATTATGACTGTTTTAAGCTCACACTGAGGCTGCAAACTCTAAAAAGCACTGTTTTCATTGGATCATTTTGGTTGATAATATCTTGTTGATTTTGTCCAATGATAAATATTTCAAGAATATTAAATTAATTTGTTTGTCAGGTTGCTGTCTGTTTACTATTAATCTCATCAAACTGGTTAAGGAGAAAAACACTGATTGCATTCTTAAAATTTTATTAAAAGAAGAATCTTCTCACAAGGTGGTCTTTTGATGTTAGTTTGAATGGGAAATTAATAACACATTTCATCAATGTTGTTTGATTTCTGATCTAAGAATAATTTCTAAAACAAAATCCAGATCAATTATTTTGATATCACAGCTATAGCAGTACATACAAGTCATGAACAACAAGTAAAGTACCAGACGCTACAATAACACCTTTGTTTGATACTAATCTCGTTAGTACATGTAATGATGGTTAACGGTATCACTCTACTTGTAAGAAAGGTACTAACATATGTCTGTATTGTCTAATCTGTTACATAAAGCTTAACTTTTATGTGATTATCTACATGTATGCTTACTTCAAAGGAAACAAAATAGAGGGTAAACACTTCGGGTAACCGTAAAACTTACAATACTTATAAATTTCGTGACAGTTATATATTTTAACATGTACGTTATCCGATTTTGGTTAGGAGCTGTCAGTCATATGGCATGTTTTAGGGAGAAGCAAGCATACAATAAGCTGTGAATTGTTTTGGTGTTGGTGCTGTAGTTTTCGATTTTTTTCTGGAAATATTTTCGATAAAGGAAATGTATCACACATGTCCGGCACGGTCAGTTTTGTATTGATGTATTCTTTTATCCCATTTCCTCCCATTTGTGTTAACCTCCAGACCGGCTTCTCCAAATGAAGCATTAGCACTTAAACTAAATAAAATTAGTATTTTTTTGTGTGTGACAAATTAAAGAACAATAAATGTGAATTTCTTTCAAGTCATAGCTAGTAAATTTTCAAAGTCTTAATTTCACATTTGACTCATGCTACTTCAAAGTTTTAATCTTGAGCTCAGACTTATTAATTGTTGGATTATACTGATAACTTAAAGTTTCTTGAATCTGATATTTCTTTTCTTGAAATTTTCTTCAAGAATGGATTTTAGCCCTGAAATATTTTTTTTAATGCTTGGGAATTAAGTTGTATCAGATTCTGGTAATAATAATTGACACTTGTTGCTGATATAATTGAATTTGTAGTCTTTGACCAAGCTATATATGCACCAGCCATTGAACTATGTTGACTGCTACCAGTTTTGATTTGATTATAAAGCATGGGAACCGGTGTAATTAATGAGAGTTATGGATTGGTATTGTTTAGAACTGTCAGAATGGTTATCGGTTGTATTGTTGGCTTCACATTTATGGAAATGAGGCTGACAGCAGCCTGTCTGCTTAACATTTAGCATTGGAATCTTATAACTTCAGGAAGTCGCAGCTTCCTTGTTGCAAAATATGTGCATCTTACAATTTAATTTTTAAGATGTGGAGTTAAGTAAATTAGATTAAACCTGTATTAGATGTAATATCCACTAAATTGTTTATAGTATCCCGCTGATTTGCACTAAATCTTGTTGAATCCTGTTCACGTTGAGGTAGATGTATATAATAATTGGATTAAAATGTCAAATTTTAAATTTGCATTTTCGTCTACCTGTTTTAATTTTCTCCAGGTATATATCAGTAATAAATATATCACAATGTATATAAAAACTTCAGTGCAAAAGAATTTGGTTAATTAAGATGTCTGAACAAATCCTTCCCAATTTCTGTAGGTCTGTTATGTTTTTTAAATTCAATGCCGATTTTAATTCGACTGTTCCATTGCCAACTTTTTGCAAATAAAGTTGAACATGTTTTGATATTTCTCTGACCAAAGTGTACAGGTATATGAGAATAGATATATGCAGATTTGCAGTGTTTTTCTCTTACTTCAACTACCTCGGTGGTCTCTTAAATCGTGATTGTTTCTTGGGACGGAGAACACAGATTTGATATCTGGTCTTATGAAAAAAGACTAAAAAAATTGCTGTTTGCTGCTGCTTCATAAAGCATTTGGGGAACATGAGTAAAGAATGTTTGGCTCGAGGTCAGAAAGATGTGTCCTGCTACTGCAGACAATACAGTCATCAACCTCTGACTCACCATATCGGTCTAGATATGGGATATGGGTTTTGCTCATTGTTGAAGGCTGTTGACATGGATACATTAAAGGCCCAAAACAAAATTCTGACTCATCCAATAGCCAAAAATAATTAAACCGCAGATGATAAGAGTTATGGTTTCAAAAGTAGAAAAAATATATTTGAGTTAGTTTAACATATTTATTTAAGTTATTCAAACTTTTATTAATCCCTTTCCACTTTGTGGGTGCGAGTACTACCTTCTAGCTGCATTATCCTACTCTTTTTTCGAAATCTACAAGGGTGTCTTTTAAGTGCAAGAATATTTGAGTTACCATCGATCTTGTAATACCATGGAGTTATAACCACTGTACCAGTTAAAAGCTTAGTTCAATCACCATAGTTAAGGATTGAATTACAGTTATGGGTGGGGACAACTGACACAATTTCTTACGTTTCATTCCCCCTACGCATGTAGCACATTATCATAAAACAAACTTAAATTGTCACACATGATGTTACTATGAGCAATCAAGTTCACCCTAGGAACCCTGTGTTCTAATCCTTTTTATATTAAGATATTTCTACGTTTATTAATTTGCTGCCGTTTTATAAGAAACAAATGTTGATAATGACAAGTAGCTGATTCTAGTTAATATTTCTCTTTCTATTTAATTAGCTGCGTCTAGATTTTGTCTTTGGCATACATTGCCGTATCCACGGATTTAACCTTGGTAACCTTTCCGTAACAAACAAGTCTGAAAAGGTAGATGTGCTTATACCCCAAGGCTGCTCAGGTACAGATGTTGATACACATTAAACTGCAACTGCTTGCATATTAATATAAATGTTCAGCTATAAAATTAAGCTTTGAATATATTTTACCCATAGTGTAAAGAGTCTGGAACATGTTAATTAGTTTCAACATGGAATCTGAAATTATCGAAGCATCTAATTCATCACATTGTATATTGTATGTAAACTTGCTTCAAGTTCTTTAACTAATCAATTTGTTTTATTTTGAAATTTGAAATTTTATCAAGTGATATTTAAACATTTGTTATGTATCAAAATCAATATTGCTTTGGGGAAACAAATTGTCTCAGGTTACTGTATAATAGATTTACCAGAACTCCACATAAACCATTCTGGTTTATACAAGATCTATTTTAAACATGCAGTATTGGTTTTACTCGTTGTTGAAGGCTGTATGCTGACCTATAGTTGCTAATTTCTAGGAAATTAAATCTGTGTTGGAAAGTTGTCTCTTTGGTGAACATACCATGCTCTACAGAATATCCTGTTCACTCTCTACTTTACAGAACATCATGTTCACTCTCTGCTTTACAGAACATCATGTTCACTCTCTGCTCTACAGGACATGTTCATCCTGTTCACTCTCTGCTCTACAGAACATCATGTTCATCCTCTTCACTCTTCTCTACAGAACATCATGTTCACTCTCTGCTCTACAGGACATGTTCATCCTGTTCACTCTCTGCTCTACAGAACATCATGTTCATCCTCTTCACTCTTCTCTACAGAATATCATGTTCACTCTCTGCTCTACAGAACATCCTGTTCACTCTCTGCTCTACAGAACATCCTGTTCACTCTCTGCTCTACAGAACATCCTGTTCACTCTCTGCTCTACAGAACATCCTGTTCACTCTCTGTCCTACAGAACATCATGTTCATTCTTTGCTCTACAGAACATCCTGTTGACTCTGCTCTACAGAACATCATGTTCATTCTCTGCTCTACAGAACATCATGTTCGCTCTGTGCATCTTACAGAACATCATGTTTTTTATTGATTTTTTGAACATTTGAGTCTTCAACTATGTCTTGAATACCTTTGACCGTAATTTTTGAGATGATTAGATGAAATTTGATATTTTCAAAAGTAAAAAAGTTATTAAAGCAATTAATGGTTTCTGCAATTTTATATTGCCTTATCTTCCTACAAATATTGTTTTTTTCTTTCATTCTTTCTTTCTTTCTTTCTGCTGTTTTATTTTATCATTGCACCTTTTGTTGTTAAATTGACCAGGAATAGTGTTAAAGATAAACAAGTATCACTTCTTAAAAGGCTTTTGCTGTTCAATGTGTCAAAAAACATTTTAAATTTGATTTTGCAAGTTATATGTGTTTTTAACATAAAGCCATATAATCAAAAGACAGACAAAAAGTAAACAAAAAAGCTAAGCTAAGAAGTCTTTAAATGGATAATTGACTATTTGCTAAATTGCCAAGTCCTCTAAGACTGATGTGAGAAAATTAATTTTAGTTAACACCTGTTGCGGAGTCGCTCAAGGAGACAAAAAAGTTCTCGGGACATATTTGTCTATTGAGTTTGACTGATGATAAAAGTTACAATTGATGTTTGTGTGTTCCAACTTAAATGCTGTTTACTTTATTTTAACCAAATACAATGATGATAGATTTTACAAATGATGGAGAAAATCTATAAAAATGGCCATAAGTTTGGTTGATGCCATACTGTGCCAGTATATTAGCTTGATAATGCTATAGCATACTCTGGGGAACGAGAAGCTGTGAGAAAGTGAAACACATTTTATTTATCGGTATGTCTCAGAGAACTATGCATACTCTGCCAAGAAATTACAGGTATGATTTTTCCGTTGATTAATACTTTGTTATATTTTTGAAATTTGTACAGTTAAAATATGATTTATATGTGACATTTTGTTTTTTAAATTGTGAAAAATAATCTATTGGGTATTTTGGTGAAATATTGTAATTAATGATCAATACGAACTTTTGGCTTCATTAAAATCCTTTGATATTTAAGATCCTTGGTTAAATTGATAGAAGTTTTTAGAAAAGCAATTTGCAGAGTTTACTATCTGTTTTGAAAATTGATTATTTTATGAGTATAGATTCTGATAAAGGTCATTTTAAACTATCATTAATACTGTTGTGACATTTGCTGTTCTTGATGCACTTCTATTAAAAAGGTGATGCACTTGAGAGAAAAAAAGGGGGGGGGGTGTTTTTCTCACATGCAAATGAGTTGTATACGAAGATTATGCAATGCATTTTAGCTTTCATTGTTGACATCCATAATGAAACCTGAAAATAAGAATTCTTGCTGAAAGTTTTTTGAAAAAATGACACGAAATCCATTTTTCAGTTAAAAAAATGGTTTACATATATTGATGGGGTATTGAACAAGTTGGGGCTTGAGGAGACTACTTCCCTCTTAAATAGTTGACATTTCAACTGTACATGTAGATATAGGTAAATGAACTTTCAAATGAAATATTGCAAAAGAACAGCTGTAAATGTTGTTATATATTCAATGATCAATGTTTATTTTGATCAAATTAATGTAGGACTATGAGACTTGTCTGATTGTAAAGTTTTCAATTATTGTTGTTGATTTTCAATGGCAACATTGTAAAGTTTTCAATTATTATTGTAGTTAGAATTGTTTTTCAATGGCTACCTCATTAACCATGGTCATTATGAACTTGGTATTTTAAAATTTGTTTATATACTTGTATGTGAATAAACTTTCATTGAAATTTTATTCTTTAACAATACATTGAAAATTTATCTTCCAGTGATAATAATAGTGAAACATATGTTATATATGATGACTGTAACTCATTAGGGTTGTAAAGGGGCTTGTTTTAAGAGAAGGTTCAAGGGATTATTGATAAGTAACTGTTTGCTTAATGTCCAATGGCAAGTACTTCATGTATATTCAGAATGACAATAGTAGCTGAACTGCATGATTGATTGACCTGGCTAAAAAGTAGGAAATTCAGATTGTCATTAGCAAAACAGGATATATTGAATAGGACCAAAACATGTATAATGCTATGGGCCCCTTGAAGGGTAGAATTTCTTGGACTTGTTAGTTATCAGGGCAAGGGTTTTTGGCGAAAAGAACGATTTTACAGAACTACGTGCTCATGTGACACAAGGTTCTCGGCATATCAACTTTACTGGTTGCTTTAATGTGGGGTCTCTGACAGATAAAAATCAGTTTTCAGTGTCTTTCTAACTTAAAGACGGGGTTTCAGGTCGGGTTGTTTTCTATCCAGAGTTAAGTAAGTGTACCGCAACTTAACTGGTTGTTTTTATGTTGGATCTCTTACAGATTAGAAATGTCATCATAATTTTTAAGGTGTCACTGATTCAAAGGAGGTTTGTTTTGCTTCCCAGAGTATAATGTCAGGATCTCTTACAAATGTGTAATAATGGTTAAAAGGATTATGTTACTGCTTTAAAAAATGATGTTGGGAAGGGTTGTTTTATCTTCCCAGAGTTAAATATATACCATTGATATTTTATTGATTGTTTTAGGGGAGTTTTGGGGAGGGTTGTTTTCTTTCCAGAGTTAAGTGTACCATTGATAACTTTATTGATTGTTTTGATGAGGGACCTATGACTGATTTAAGGGGGTTTTGGGGAGGATTGTTTTCTTTCCAGAGTTAAGTGTACCATTGATAATTTTATTGATTGTTTTGATGAGGGACCTATGACTGATTAGTAATCAGGGGTGCCTTTCATCAATCAGTGAAATTGCTTTTATATTGTCAATCAATACATATACTGCTTAACATGCATTTTGCTTAACTTCAAGGAAATTGAGTAGTAGTTCATTTGAACTGAGATATATTGAAGAAAATTTTGTTTGACATGTGGAAATTGTAGAATAATGAGAAAAGATTTTATGTATTGATCACAGCTTGTGTTTTTTAAAGACATAATATTATGTCTATTGCAAGTTATGTTTAGGTTCAGTGCAAGGTTATATGTATATTCACCGATTCTGTATAAATAAAGAGCATTCTTTTTCTGATACTCGGAAGATAACCTCAAGCAGAGATATTATGATTGATAGATTTTTATACATTTTTTTTAGAAAGTCAGCAGCTTCAGGCTTAAAATGTCAGAGTATTTTTGTATTTTTAGGCATTTGCATTAAACAAAATTCCTGTGCCAGAATTTCATTAAGTCACTTTGTTTCCAAGAGTTTATTGGGGTAATATAAATTCATGAACAGGGGAGGTTTATTTAGAGTCAAAATTGTAAATGGGGTTAGAATTATTATAAAGAGTTAAATCTATGTCGATGAGTATATAAATAAAAATAAGAACATGTGGTATTCTTGCCAATGAGACAACTCTCCACCATAGACCAAATAGCAACTATAGATCATAAGATGCCTGTACAGGCTTCAATGAATAAGCTAAACCGTACCACACAGCAAGCTACAAGAGACCCTGAGTGAAATGATAAATGTAAAACAATTTAAACAAGAATGTTTTGTGATCTATTAACTTTCTGGCATTGCAGGATCATTGATCATTTTTAAACATGACCTTGCAGGCAGATGATTTATTTAAAATTGTCTGACCAGACAACAAAAATTCAATTTAAAACAGTACCAAGAATACACAGTTTACTGACATTACTCAAACATGACCTTGCATGCAGATGTTATATTTGAAATAGTTTGACCAGACATCAAAAATTCAATTTAAAAACAGTACAAAAATAGACACAGTTTACTGACATTGATCAAACTAGGACTTGCAGGCAGGTGTTTTATTTTAGATAGTCTGACCAGCGAAAAAAAAGGACATTTAAAAAAAAGACTTTTTACGTAAAATCCATTTTGCCAACTTCTGTTTTCTTGTGTGTTAATAGCTTTATTGCTTCTATCCACAGGAATGTGAGATATTTTAATTTATTGTCATTAAAGATGCAATTGTTGATCTTTTTCAAATAGGATTTTATTGTAATCCTTAATTTACTACTGCGACCCTACGTTACTTCATTATAGTCATCACACTAACCAACTATCTCATTATTATTTAATGGTAAGACCATTTAGATAGTAAGCTCCTCATCAATATTTCATATAAAGTCGCTCGGCTGATAAATTATTTGTCTGAGGGATACAACTTGGTGTAAACATCTCTTATGTAATTGGTGAGAGTTGCTTTCACAAGTATAATTGTTTGCTGGGGGTTATAAAGAATGTTCTATTAAAAATATATGTAGGTCATGAGTAAATATTTTGAGTTGCTGTAACAAGTATTTGTTTGCTGGGGGGTCTATTTAGGACTTCTACGAAATCTGATTTTGGATTATTTTGGTATTTTGAGTTGCGTTTACAAGATTAGTTACACAGATACACAATAGAAGAGGCTGATTCTGAATAAAGGGGGGTGGGGGGGGGGGGGGAATCTGATCTTATACTTGATGGATGTGCATCTTAAAGACTTTTTTCCTGTTGCATTTCAGAAGTTACTGTAAAACATAAACAAAACTGAGGCCATAGTTGCTTTTTCACAAAACAACATATTGAGAATATAAAACTTTATAAAAACTTTATAAAAAGTTTTGCAAGAGTTCTCATTGCTTTATGATTTGAACCAGAATGAGTGTTTTATTTTGAGCTAGTGGAACTAAATTCTGATGTCTCATTAAAATGCCTATAGAGCTTGGTTTCCTACTTTTCCTGAGAACCCATAATTCCATATTAAACACACAGTTTGAGGTACATTTGCCAAGACTTCACGGAATGAAATTTGTAATTTTTATTGTCGATATTAACTTATAGTAAGTTTGTACTGTGTTTTAATGGTTCTGCGTAAATATTTGGCAGCCATATGGTGCATATTAACAAATTGTTAAGTGTATAATAATTACATCATATTCTACTGTTTTGGTGATTAATTTCTGCGATAGTTTGATGTGCGGTAATGATTTAAATGAAGTTTTCGAATTACACAGGAACCAAATCTCTGGCATTAACTTTATTCCACTTAATGGCTTTCATTCTTTACTCATTACAGAGCTGCACAGAAGCTGGGAAAGAAGAAACGGCGTCACCAAGCAACACAACCAGACACACCTTCATTTCCGACAAAGTTTTACGAGGTCGTGAGAACAAACCCGCCTCCTATTCCGCCATGTTTGTTACGAACTGTTGGCAGGGTACAGAATCCTGGTGTTGGCAAGGTGAGAGAGATACAGATAATGATTGTCTTATAGTTATTACCACATTCAGACAGTCCCATATCTAGGAAAATCCTTTAACCCTGGTTTTTTTTGCCCTGAACATGCATGAAATATTTTCCACTGGACATTAGCATACAATAATCAATTAATCAACCCTGGTTTCAAAGCCCTAGTATACAGACAACATGGTTTCTGTCTTTTATGTCTGTATCAAAAACATATATGTTGGTGTACACATAAGTCAAAATAATTTGCAATCTTTTCTAAAGCATCACTTAAGGATCACAAGGTAACAGTATATTCCACAAATGGGATCATATTGAACTGCAGACTATAAAAATGCATTAAAGTGAATATAAAAGATCTAGATAACAGAAGTCTGAGTAAGAAGTTGTGTTGCAATGAATTTTCTTATCGTATAAAAATTGATAGAAAATCAAAACTGAGACCAACTTTTCCTTTTCCCCCTGCTTTTTCCTCTTTCAAAAATATCTTGATATATTGTACGAATAGAGGTTAAGAGACTTGCAGTTGACCCTGGAAACTTGTGATTTTTTATAGATGCACACATATTGAATTATGGCATACAATGAATTCAAATCTGAAATGAAATAAGTTAACATGTCTGGGGGATATTACCATTCATTAGACTGGTTCCCAGTTTCTCCCAAGACAGCACTAATATGTCACTAAGAACAGGTCAGGTCTACTGATTTTTGTACAATTTAATGTGCTATATTACATACAGACTTCTCAATTATGATCATGTCACAGAAGGGAATGATATAAGTATCTATTTACTTATCAGACTCAAGTCTGGTGCCAGAATTCAAACAATCAACCCAATTTACAAGGATTTATTTTCCTGGACAGAAAATTATCAACTTATACTATACTATATAGATGTAAAGTTGCACTCATCTAAAGGCCATCAGACGTGAATCTGGTACCAGAATTCAAACAATCATCCAAATTTACAAGGATTTATTTTCCTGGACATAAAGACAAAAGTCTGGTGCCAGAATTCAAACAGTCATCCAAATTCACAAAGATTTATTTTCCTGGACAGAAAAATATAAACTTATACTATAGATGTAAAGTTACACTGATTTAAAGGCCATCAGACTCCATTTTGATTGATAAATCAATTTGTTGGTCTTTAATGACCACCCTTTCAAAATAGATGGTAAAGATTTCCTATATTTATTACATTTTTATTCTTGATGCTAATATAATTATGTTGGTAGATAAGATAGACCAGATAACAAACTCTTTATCTTCTCTGACGGTAGGTTTGTTGGAGTCCAACAACTCTGGCTAGCCACTCTTCAAACTAGATCAATTACCATGAAAACTTGTTAAATAGCCAAAAGCAATAGCTACATAGATATATTTTTCAGTTCAATAATACTAAATGGTAACATTATTATTTTATGACCCCTTAAGGGAATTTTTATCGTGTCAGACATGCACATATAAATATTTACATTTTTCTAATGGCCTAGTAGATACAGACCTTTCTTTGAACATGTATGATACTAGATGCCAAGGTATTGAAATATGGCCAAATGTCTGTCGTTAATGGTATATGCATAGTAAATAATTGTTCATTTATCAAATAGAAAAGTTGTTTTTAGTGTAAAAACGGCATATTAAAAGGTTATTTGTATATATAAAAAGAATAAGCAAAACAGGCAATTTTTTGTGTCAAATTTTATACTTTTAAAAAGAATGTATTCGCTTTAACATTGCAGAGGGTAGACAAAATTTGGGTGCATTCAGCATTGCTTGTACAAAAAAAAAGAATAGATTTAGTAAACTTCATTGCTGTTCCTAAATTCCTCTGAAATTTTAGTTTTTCATTTAAGATAGCTCTTATTAATTGAAAGGGTTAGTTTGTATTAAAGAGAATATGTTGAAAGATGAAGTTAAAATTTGTCAGGTGTTGAAATAAGAATGGCAATTAAAGGTAGAATCTTGTAAGTCAAGCTGTTTCAGTCAAAAGTACTAACTGATTTCACTATATAACAGTTCTTTTAATAGCAGAAGATAGAAAAAATCATTGAAATGACCAGCAAGATGAAAATTAGTTAAAACATGAAAACTTTATTTTTAAATAAACATGATGATTAGATTTAATTGGCCAGTTGTAGAAAAATGGTTACCACATGCTTGGTTTATGGAGTAATTAAGCCTTTCTGTAAATTTATGTTGGGAATGAAGCACAAAATAAATCCAGATTTTATAACACAGTAGTGGCCCCTAATAAAAAGTCAATAAAAACAGCACTTGTAATCTTGGAATTCATTCTGGTTAAGTCCCCAATATCAAAGCTTTCAAAAAGTTTCCTCAGTGTTAGCAATTAAGGACAGACTTTAAAGAAAAACAACAATATCATATGTCTTGTGGAACTGGTTAATTATCTCCCCTTTTGTCCGAAATAGTCATAACATGAACCAATCAGAGGACTGTGTCATAAAATATAAATTTCATTCAAGTTTTAAAGCCAGAACTTTAAAGAGAAACAACAATATCATATGTCATGTGGAACTGGTAAATTATCTCCCCTTTTGTTCGAAATAGTCATAACATGAACCAATCAGAGGATCGTGTCATAAAAATTAATTTTCGTTCCAGTTTATCCTGTACTTATATTTCATTAATATTTCCCGAAATAAACCAAACATTACACTAACCTTTCATTAAATTGAGGCAATAAACCAAAACATCTATCTTATAACTTGTATTGGAAGATGTTAGCTTTAATTGTCATAAATCTGGCCAAATGGGTGATATTGAAGAGGAATTAATTTAGCAGCTAGCTCTGTATGATAGCATGGTTTTTATGCCAGATCTTTGGAGTCTGGTGTAATAAAGATATCTATGATTAATATTTCTAGCAGGATTAAGTAGGCTTTATATGTACTTACGCATGCAGAAATATTTTTATATTTATGGATTTAACATTTTCAGTAGTTGTTATCTGTAAAGAAATTATCGTAGTGTTATTATTAGGACCAGTAAATAGATCTAATAGAAGAACCATGGGTGTCTGGCGAATGTTCATTTGAAAAAATTCAATCTGTCGATTTGATCTTAGATCTACTTAAGACACATATTAAGATTATTTTAGTATAGACACTTTATAGGGGTTTTAAGTGTATCTGATGTGATTGAATCTTAAAGCATCTTGGTATAGACTCTTAATTGAGAGATTTCAAAAGTTTTTCCATTAATTGAATTTAAGTTGTTTCTGTCGGTAAACTAATCTGTTTTATGCTTTGGTTATTTGTCTCTGTCTGTTTGAAGCTCTTTGGTTTTTCACAGATCATAGTTGATTTAGCTTTTGAAAAAACAGAAATTTAGGTTTCTCCAGAAAGTATTTATTCCGGCAACAATTAATGCATCTGATAGTTGACATAGCATATTAAATTTTATTTTTCACAGATTTTTATTTTTCTGTCCTATAAACTAGTTATTGCATAATGCAGATTGTATCATTTTTATGTGCATTTATGCTATATGATACAAAACAATTATATTGAACAAATAGTGTTAATTAAGACATAAAAATCAATTTTAATATTGTTTAAGCATCAAATAGATTGAATTATGAAAAAGAAAAGCACTTACTCATTGCTACAACTACGATGGTTTTATACATAAAGAAGCTTATTCCTCTTGTTGCCTCTTAATTGCAGCTATATTTGTTAGATAAAATTGTGCAAAAAGAGATTATAAGTGTTTTTTTTATGGTTTGTTTGTTTTAAGCTTCCTAGATCAATCAATCATAAAGCGCTATAGATGTCACAATAAAGATATCAAAAAGCAAAACAGGCTTACTAAATTTGCTCCCATGGGGCTATTCTTTAACTTGCTAAATGTTAGTAGCGCTTGCTTATTTAGAAGGTCTTGAAAATGAGGAATAATAAAAGATCTCCAAAGAATATTATAACTGGTTTAAAGTCTACTAAAATTTGTAGTTGATTTGTCCCTATGATACCAAACTTTGTAGTACATTTGGTCTTAGTGTACACTTAAATTTTGTAGTACATGTGACCTATATGCAATACTGACCAATGATTTCATTGTTTAATGATTGGATAAAGATTTAAATTATGAAAGCAACTAATTTCCTTTTTTTATTGGAAACTTTGTATTACTGTGACTTAATTTCACAAAAATGGATCTTTATAAAAAGAATGATCAATACAAATACTCAAATATTTCTTGTGAAAGAGCCTCAGGAGAATAACATGTAAATATCCTATGGTTGTACCTAGCCAGATGAGCTTGCAGGGTAACAGTTCAGTCAACATTTCAGGATATCTCAATTTTAATCTGAATATAAATATAAAAGATTGATATGCAAGAGTCATCTGAAACATTTATATTGCAACTGTTTCCCTTTTCTCAGTTCTTACATATGAAACTGTTTTGATATCAGATATTGCTAACAATGAAACTTTAACCACATCTGCATAAGCTTTGATGTTAAAATTTCAAAGCTTATTATTAGTTTAGTTATCTTTGCTTTTGTATTTGACAAGAAAGAAATAAATGACATTCATCATCATCAATATTATTTTTACATCTAACAAAGATTCTTTCTTCTCATGACATCTTTCTTTTATTCTCATGAAATCTTTCCTTTATTCTCAGGATATCTTTGTTATAATGTCCAACTTACTTGCCTGTAATAAAAGAAATAGAGATATGACTATTTATCACAAATCAATTCAAATAATGTAAGCAATTTATCAAATACTATCTCATCTTCCTTTATAAAGAAATTTAGCTCATGGTCATTTCTCTTTAGTAATAGTAAAAGAAATTGGAAGATTTTACCGGTTCCTTCAATTATAGACCAGAAAAATTTATAGGATACTCATTTTTTGATTTTCTGTTACGATTCTGGTTTGTTTTTTCTTAGTTTAACTTTTTTCATCTATTATGGAAAATTATTTTCACTAGTTTAATATTATTAGATACTTTACATTGCAAAATTGTGAAAAATAAAACTGCAATATATATCCCCTGTTAAAACTGGTGCCGTGCATTGCCCATAAAACACATCAACTACGTGTAAACAATAACATAAACAAAGCACTCAGTTGGATTGCACTTTTTCCCTCGGAATTCCCAGACTCGATGCATCAGGTTCATTTATTGTACATCTTTTTATGTTATCTTGGTCTTTAAAACAAAAAACTTATTCCCTGATTCGTTTTCCTTTATTAATTTGCAATATCCATATGCATAAAATTCCCGAAACGGTAATAAAAATCAGATAGGAATGGAAAAATAAAGTTGATAAGTCAAATATTATAAAAACCAAACTGAAGATGGAGCCATTTTAGTAGACTCCGGGGAATATCGGAACTGAATGTCTTTAGCCCTGTATGTGTATTGCTAGACAGCATATTTGGTCATTAAAACAATTAGTCCCTAGAGGGCGCTAAATATAATTGTTCTATAATTACATACTATACAGATGTGTATTGCTGTTGAACATTTAATCTATCAATATTTTATCTATTTTACCAACTGTAATAATCATCTTGTGATATGAGAACATAACTGCTCATTTAATGGTGTTGCTGGATTCTTGCACATGCAACATGTTTTATGAATAAGTTGATAAGCACTTTTACACTAATGAAGTTGAAAATTAATAGTTTTTTGGGGTTATTTGTTATTTTTAGAAGATTTGAGAACAGTAGGCCAATAAATATGTAATTTTTTTTTGAATGATGTATCAATTATCTTTTTTTCTTCTAAGAATTTCTTTTCTTCACATGTTTCAGTAATTGATTTTTTTATACTGGTACTTGATTGATTTGCACCTGGCATAGTAAAACAGGGCAGGGCATAAAGGAATTTGGAGACTCCATGTTATTTGTACATTCTTTTATATTTGAAAAGTCCTGTTTCCAGCTAGATGATGTTTTCAATTTTGTGGCTTGGCTCATCCTCGGGACATCCAAGAAAATTTAATAAACCACAATGAAATATATTTCTTTGATTCTTTTTACTTTTTTTTTAAATACATCATAGGTTTCTACATCAATGTTTTTTCTTCATATAAAGTTGAAATAATTTGATACCATAGTTACATTGTATATTTAATTATTTTCAGGTGAAGGTCATGTTAAAGATATGTCCATCAACCCATCACAGTGACCAGGGAACTTCCTTCCTATCTATAGATCCTCGCAGAAAACAGATCACAGTATTTGATCCTACAGCCAGTGGTATCCCAACATCTGCACACAGAAAAACATCAGCTCCTAAAATGTTTGCCTTTGATGCTGTCTTTTCTCCTGATGATTCACAGGTAAAAACTATGTTTATAGTAATGACTTATCCCCCTTTACCACTCCACAAAAAAATTTAGGAGGGAGGTTGGATTTCATTGATTTTCACAAATATAAAAAAGAAAATGTGGTATTATTGCCAATGAGACAACTCTTCACAAGAGACCAAGTGACACAGAAATTAACAACTATAGGTCATCAAATACTTTTAAAAACAATGAGCAAAGCCAATACTTGAAATTTAAAAAAAAAAAGTGAAACAGGTACAGTACACAAAAGATGACATTGAAAAAACTTGAGAGAGGAAAGTGGTATGTGAATCTATGGACCTTGTATAAAAAACGATAATAATCATGAAGTTTTCATCGTGTGAAGTCTTTTTCTCTTATACCTAATGTATTGAGGTTTGCTTATATTTATTAATGGTTCCTTTTGTAGAGTGAATTATGTTCCAGTAGTCTGACAGAAATCATACAAGGCGTGGTTAGTGGTGCTGATGGGTGTGTCTTTACATACGGTCATTCAAAAATAGGTAGGTATCTACAAGATCTCAATTTACAGAAAAACAAATTATAGGAACAATTGTTCTGTCTTTCTGTTCTCTGTACCATCATTTCCTTAAAAAATTGCCAACTTTGGTAGTTGTTTCCACAATCTAGTGGATTCCCAAAGAATATGTCTTTGAAGTGTCTAGATAAAATTGTAGTTAAAAAAAGAGGTATCTACATTTTTTTGTACTTCACACTAAAAGGTTTACACAGCTACAACCCAGTGTGTAAGAGCCAGGACCCACACTGAAGCTATTGCTCAGTAAAATAAAGTCTTCAACAGAGTTCTCAAAATCTTTTTACGCTTGTGGTCCTTGAAAAAAAATGAAACTTTTTTGTAGCCAAAACCTTCAAACCACCAGTTTCAGAACTCTGGTCTTGACTGTCCTTTCTTCTTATAAAACTTATTAACAGGTGGTGTAATTCGATTAACAACAAAAAGGCTGTTGTCTGTTTGCCTACTTGAAGTTTTTTATTTTTTTTGTCAAACTTTGGGATTTTTCCAGACTTCACAGCAACTTGAACTCCAAGAATTTCTTAATGTACCATTTACTAAACTAGCTAAAAGAACATGTTTTAATGGCTTTGAAATATTTTTAATGATTTTACCATAAATTTATTCTGTGAAGGATTTTCTTTGAGGAAGGGCAGTATTTTAATTATGTACATTTTCAGACAAAACATGTAAGATTTTTTTGTAGTGGTTCTTTGGTGAATTGTTTGAAAAAATGAACAGTGTAAAAAACAATTTGTAATTACACTTATATTTCTACCTTAAAGTTTAGAAACAGAATTTTCTTGGAAATTTATCTGCGTCATTGAAAGTTGGTTTATATATTTTTGAAGATTGATCTAAATTTGTCAATAAATAAGCATAGATAATTTTAAATCAAATATGTTGCATATTAAAAAGCATTTTTAGAGTCATATTGATTGATTTAACAAAGAAATGTTAAAAATTCTTATAAAAGATACAAAAACTCATTTAGATTACATGCCAACAAGGGTAATAACTCTTAGTGTCCAAATTGCAAAATGAATAAAATTGTTGTATTCTCATGCTCATATAGTTTAAAATATTTTGCTTTAACATTGGGTTAGATTTGACAAGACTTTCAGCTACAAAGTATTGCGCTTTTATTTTTGGCAAAGTCCAGTCGCAAGTTTTTCTGTGTAAAATATGTTACATATTATCCGTTTCACAATAGATATGGTATTTATCTATGTAGAGTTACTGGTACTGATTAGGAAAAGTAATTAAATGTGGTACCATTGTTTGGCTCCTACTGTTTAGGTC
Organism: Mytilus trossulus; assembly: GCF_036588685.1. Classification (NCBI taxonomy): domain Eukaryota; kingdom Metazoa; phylum Mollusca; class Bivalvia; order Mytilida; family Mytilidae; genus Mytilus; species Mytilus trossulus. The sequence continues at coordinate 23,708,685 of NC_086375.1, read as the reverse complement.
AGATCCAGGCACGATTCCATGGAGAGAGAAAGAAATAAAAATTATTTCTCTGACTTATCCCCGGTGTGTTCGGTAATAACTTTCTAATACCAGCAAATCTATGTGGTTTAGGAAACTAACTTTGTTTTTATTTTAAGGAGAAAAACAATGTTAAGCAAAAATTTCAAGATTATATATGTTTTGGTCTTGAGGTCACCCCAGTTAGCTTTCTCACTCTTGGACTTCTGTCTACGCTTAGAGATTTTATTTTACATATTAACTCTGGTTAAAAAATCCTAAATTAAATTGAATCTGGTGTATTAAAATTAATAACAAAAACAAGTATTCAGAAATTTGGTTTACTAAAAAAATTAATGTTTATACAAAATAAAATACTGCTTGCTTACAATATTTTCTTAACCAAGAAGGAAGAAAAGGTAGAATACCAATGGCCTTACAATGATTTTTTTTACTCCAGTTCATTGTCTTTTGGTCTGATAAAATTTAATTACAATTAAAAACAGCCTGACAATATATTTTCTTTGGCATTTGAAATGTCATGTCTAAGGAAATAGCCGCTGGTCATGAAACAACAGCAATCAATAGAAAGGAAATAACCGTCTGGATTGTTCTTAAGCTTATGAAATTTGGATTCAAATGAAACAGAATCGCGGTAATTGTATTGTCGTAATGTACTTTATGGTTAAGAAACTGTAAAGCACTTGATGGTAACCGTTCTGATTAAACACAGTTTTCATTATAATTTGATGATTGGCGTAAATTGGCGGTATTGTTCTGGACGCTAGAGATCAACAGATGAATACATGATTTAATCTGGACATGAAACTTACATTTCTGACGGACATCCCTGTATGGTTATAGACATTAGGATGAGTCACGTTTCCCAATCTCATTGCGATGTGTCAAAATTTGATTATCAGCTAACCTAGCGCTAGGCCCTTGTATTTAATAAATGAAATATGGTTACAACAATTAGATTTGATTGGATAAATACCATGTACAAACGATGCATATTGATGCAACAAGCTTCCATTGTTTTTAAATCAAATCAAACATGGTTAAGAGCATTGGATTTTTTGCCGGAGAATATGGCGGTTTTAAAATGGTCTTTGTCATCAAAAGGAGAAAATGATTGAATTACTCTCTTCATTGAGTTGTTCCTGACGGGAATAATTAATTTATACCACAATAGTTGTTCTGCAATAAAATTAATCTATTGCATTTAAGTGAAGCATTAGTTAAGTACAGGGACAGGTCACTCGAGTCCATCGATTTGTTCTAATTGCTACAAACATCCAACAAGTCCCCGTAGATTTGTTAATATTCTATAATACACATTAAATTCATTTTCACTCGGTCTTATTCAAACAATTCATTAAGTTTGTTCTTACACTGTATTGAGTCCTTGTAGATTTTATCGAGTGTCAGAACTTAACTCGGAAGACAATCTTGAATATGACCGAAACATTGTACAAAATAGTGATCTCTAGCCCATATTGACTTTTCGTAAATTGGTAGAGAGATGCCGCCTTCACATCATTTGTAAAACATATGTAACTAGGCCTTATAGACTTGCTAATATCGTGTCTAGAGTAAAAAACAATCGCATATAGAATATAATTTCCATAAATTTTGTATAATGTTGCTAACATGATAGAATTCCATAAATATAAAGAGTTTTGAAATGAGGTACTTAGGCTGGCAATTCTAGTCTATATCAAATTTTTTATGGTGGTGTTGTTATATGATCACAAGACCAGACCTTAATAAACTTTTTATGACTTTTCAGATTGTCTAGTTCTCTCCACTTCTCTTAATATGGTAATTGTTCACCCTCAAATTATGTGCCACGTTTTAGGGCAAACATTTCTGCATATATTATCAGCATACAGATTTTCAAAACAAATTGTTTAAAAAAATGATGTTTTGAAAAAAATCAGCAACAAAAACTCTCATCTTAAAATCTAACACTTTTTAAGGAAGGAATATCGACAAATATTAACACTTCTTGGTATTATTGTTCCTTCTTTATATATGTAGATGTAAAAAAATCAAAATATAAAAAGTCTAGGCAGACCAGTCTGCACAATAAGCAACAAGCCTCAAATTCTTATTAAACAACTTTTGAGATACGTATATAAATGAGACAGTCATGCAGCACCAAATGAATAAAAAGCTTTAAATGACATCAAGACCATTTTATTTAGTAACTGATATTTTCCTCAAAAAGGGGAATTTCTTATTTTTCCAAACCACATTTATGACCATTTTATTAAGTAAATCTGATATTTTTTCTACAAAAAGGGGAAATTTTCAATTTTCCACCATAATAACCAAGTATAAAAGATCATATAACCATATTTGTATATTAAACTACTGAAGTATAGACAAGTATGTACTTATATCAATTTGGTGTCTTATTAGACTTATCCCTATCATATATGTTTGTTTTATTGCACAAGTACACTTCTATAATCAAATAAGTAGTGATAATTAGGGATAAGATATCCATTTTACTTTGTTAAATCTTTTTAAGTTTGTTATGCTTGTATAAACTTCAGATATGTGCAGGCTTGTAAGGAGCATCTAATTCAAAGTAAACCGGTTGAAAGAGAAAAAGGATTGTCTAACGGTGTAGGCTATGTACTAGAAAGTGCGAAAAAATTTCATAGAATAGAATTTTTGTTTCTTTTCTGAGAGGCAATTTTTTACTGAAATATAAGTTGCAAAAAATGAATAAAAAATGGATCTGTTTTAATTTCATGACCGAAAATGTTCTGCCCAAGTTAAGGTGGGCGATTCCCATGTTTAAGGACTGTGCTCTTACGTCCCTCTGCCCCAAAAAAGAGTGGGTCAGATGGCAGAGCATCTCAGACTAAGACAATAAGTGAAATGATTAAAAGGTAATAAAAAAAAGTAAGTGAAAAAAATGTATTTCCCTACATTTCTTTCAAAGTTCATTTAACGTAATTGTTTCTTGAATCTGCACTTTAATTTAGTAATAAAATAGCAATCAACATGCAAGGTGCAATTTCACATTGCATTGAAATAATTTGTAAAGTATGCTCCAACTTTTTTTCTCACATATGTCGTGTACAAATTAGTGCAGTGCTATCTCGTAGCAAGATGAATGGTTTTAAATTATAGAAGTCATACATTTTAAGAAATTAAATATTCCTAATTTAGTCAATAGGTATAATGCATTAGATTTGTAATAGATTGATAATCAATTTACGAAAGTTCTTTTTCTCTGTCATTTGTAGTTGTATTTGACAAATCATTAGAAACTCTTCAATTTAATAGACTCCTTGTGGTACAGGTAATTGAGTATTATTTGAAAAAGGTTGCACATTTGTTTGTTTAGATTTTATGCTAATATCTTCAAGTGTATTCGTGTCATAAAGTTAAATTTTTTACTGTTTTGTTTTTCCGCCTGCATTTATCAATTGCTCTGACTTCTAAGTTATACAGAGTTCAAATGTAGAAACCCATCTAAGATTTTAAGAGCTTGTTGTGATATCTATATGTTCAAGTTTCAAAATAATATCTGTAAGTGTTCAGTAATAAAAAAGGACTTGAGTTTTTTCATCCTTAATCTCCGACACAGTTGCTAAAAAACTTAAATTTCAAGACCACTATTGCCATGGTATTTATAATAAGAAACAATTTTTTCAAGGGTCAGTCTTGAAATATAAGAATTTAAGAGATGTAGTATCATTGCCAATTCCTTCATTGAGAAGTTGAAGTTGAAAGTTTGTTTTGATAAAAACCACAATTTCAATGCTTTCTGAATTGATTTCATTGTTTTCAGTACACTTGTGATTCATGAATTTCAAAACTGTTTGTGCAATTCTTGGAATAAAATCAAAAAGCTGTATGCATGTTTAGCTTCAAATTTCTTTTTTTGTTTTTGAAACTTCATTTTGAATTTTTCTCATTTCAGGAAAATCATACACCATTGTAGGAAGTGACAAATCAGCCCAGACTTTAGGAATAATACCTAGTGCCATTACCTGGCTTTTTCGTTTGATTAATGAACAAAAGGATAAAACTGGTGCCCGGTTCTCAGTGAGGGTATCAGCAGTAGAAGTAACTGGAAAACAAGAATTGCTCAGAGATTTATTGAGTGAAGTTGCTCAGGGTAAGGATTATTTTAATAAATTCGTAATTTCAGTTAAAAGTAGATAGGTTCTCATATTTTTTTATGTTCTAGAATGGAAAATACCCATTTAGTCCCAAGTCCTATATATGAACAAATACCAAAATCTGTGAATGATGCAGGACTTGTTTTAATAGCAAGAGCTTTTACAATGTAAAAAACATTATTATGAATCTGGTCTTTCTACAAATGTTAAAAGCAGTAAAGTTTTTCCAATTGATCAAATTTAAAGTTCCAGATTTTGGTAAGTATACTGGCAAAAAATGCATTTTTTAATGACCTGAGAACTTGTGAGGCAAGGAAAACATCCATGTACCAACTTTCTAGGTTTCAACAAAGTTTATAAAATCGCTTGTTAGTTCAAAGCATTAAATTTTGTCATCACCTGATAATAAGGCTGATTGAAATCTTATCTTAATTGAGACATTCAAAATCAAATGCATGCCTAATCTTGAAATTAGAAATTTGAAAATTATCTTTTCAAAAAACTCTTTCAGGGGAAAATTACAGAGTAAAAGTCAAAATTAAAAGCTGTAAAACTTAGATGAAAGAAACTTTTTAAGTTTTATAGATTTCTCAACACCTAATTGAAAAAGTCAATTTTGTCATAATAAACATAGATAGTAATTTTGTTACAGTAAGTTTGTATTGATTTTGTTGATGAACGTGAATACTAAAATCACATGTCGAGCCCTTTTATAAATCCAACTAATAGCAGTATTGGTATAAGTACGATCTTGTAAATTAAAATTGACATATTTAATTAATGGTTTTAAAAACTGAATTGAAAGCATTGATTATTAATGTTATATAATATGGAATTAGAAATTACCGTTTAGTAACAAATACTTTTATCTTTGTAAAAAATAGACAATGTTCGATGTCAATGTTTTAAGCAGTATTTACTGATGTCAGATGATAAAAATATGCTGTTTACTCATAGTGAAAAGCGGCCATTGATTTAATTTAAAAATGCTCTTCTAATTGTTACTTTTGAATAGTAATTATTTGAAATAGATATGAAATTTTAATAAAAAAATGATTTGGATTTGTATAAAGGTTTTCAAATTTATTGAAATCTTTTCAAATAATCTCCAGTTTCAAGCTGGTGCATCAGGATCAAACGGATGAACAAATCTCTCTTGATTTATAGTTTAATTAAGCAAATTTGTTCTGAATGTTTCACAAATATCTATCTTTGGAAAAATGTTCTTTTAGTTTTATATGGATTTTTTTTTTAACTTGAACATGGATATTAGTCATTGTAAACCATTAATTTTACACCACATACAAAATGCCATTGTTTTAAAGAATCTAAAATTCTATCTATATATATTTAAAGTATAGAGTAAGAATTTGTATGCAAGATGTTTTATAACTGCAGCACTTTATTTCCTTGCTCTGCACGTGGAGCAGAACTGTTTATCCTTTTAGTGCACCTGAGTTCACCCCTAAGGTTGTTCTTCTGATGATTTCCTTTGCATAGTGTATGAACCTAGATGCCTTTTCCTTGTCTTTTTTTGTGTCTGTCATTGGTTTGCTGTCGCAACGGTGTATACACCACATCACCTTTAAATGCATCTTTGTCTTACTTTCATATTTTAACTGCTCAGTTTATCTTTCAACAGGTACTGAATCTGGACAGGGAACCTCACCAGGTGTATACCTAAGAGAGGACCCTATTTGTGGTACACAGCTAGAAAACCAAAGTGAATTACGTGCACCCACTGCTGAGAGAGCATGCTACTATCTTGATGCAGCACTGGCCTCAAGAACTGCTCTTGGTAAGAATAGAGAAAGAATTTTTACTGCATTTTAAAAATTTGAATTTGAAATAACTCTCAATTTCTTTTCCTTTTTTCTGTATGGCAATAGAAAATGAACACTTTCTTGTCAAGTTGACTAGGTACAAAAGTTTTTAAAAAAAATATTCTAGTGTTACTATTTTTAAATCAAATGCCTAATACACATTTTTGTGAGAAGGCCATATTTAGCCAGCCTCTGGGTACATGTGTTCAAGTCCCATTGGTGGCCTTGAACAGTTTTCTGCTCTTTGGCTAGGTTGTTTTCTCTTTGACACATTACCCATTTCTATTCTCAACTTTACTCTTTAGAAATATGATTAAAACAAACAATTATCTGCTGATATGAAAGCATTTTTTTTTTTTATAGAAAATGATATATTGCATAATCCCATTAGGTTAGACATTCAGAATTGTGTCAGATCTCTTGGATTATCTGATGAGTGTTTAGATGGATATGACAATCTTTGCTAATCAGGGAGAAACAAAAAAAAATGAGTAAAACACTTTATAAATTTTATGTGTTCAAAGCACTTTTCTGGATATAATTTCATCAGGAAAGCTCAAAGCCGAATATTTGAAAGCCACAGATGTGTAAGAACCAAAACAGTTTGAAATGGGGGAAATGCAATCCTTTTGAGGAATTGAGTTCAGAGATGAATTCATTAACAGCAGAAATATAAAATCCCTTCTTTTATTTACAGACGATGATGGCCAGTCCTCACATATGCTATTCACCATACATGTATATCAGTACAGAATAGAGAAAGCTAACCAAGCTGGATTACCTGGAGGTAAGGTTTCGTGCTTTAGTGTAATTTTTAACTTACCTGGAGCATAGGAGTTATCTGAATATTTGTAATTGACTGGCAGATAAAAAGATGTGTGGTAAGATTGCCAATGAAACAACTCTCCACCAAATTTCAAATGAGGAAGAAGTTGTAAGAACTTTAGGTCATTTTACAGCCTTCTACAATGAGCACAACCTATACCACTAAGTAAGCTATTAAAGGCCTCCCAAATTTTGAGTGTTTGCCATGTTGCCTTAAATTCTGAATCTGATCGACCATTTGGAATTACATGTCCATGGTATTGGATGCTCAAGTATATGTATCTGCTGCTTGTAATTTTACATGGCTGCAAAGAGCCTCTTGTTGGAATCGTGACAGATTATATAAAATATTTGTGAGTGAAGGAATCCTTTTACATTTTATTGTCCGATTTCACTGCATTGCTTTTCATTGACAGTAGTAAATATCTTAACATTGAAGTTTTTAAATAAAAACTAATCAAGCGTGAAATTATTCATAAGTGATTTTACAGCTTTAATGATCTTTAATGAAAATTTCAACCTTATCAATCAGAAAAGAAGATTGTGCATTCCTTTAAGCATTCCCTTGAGTTGTCCATACATTAAGTTATAGCTACTATATATGAACTACTCTGCAGTAATCTTTATGTCTATTTTGTATTACATAACTTTGAAATTGCAGTCATTTGCGTACTAATTCAAGTGTTATGAAATCATGGTTCATCTTAAGGGTTTATAGTAGATATCTGTTGAGAATTCTTCCCAGCTTTATATTGTATTATCAGTAGCAGTTTTCAGATCACAGAACTAACGCAGACCTATGTTGTTGGCAGTTTTAGAATTCTTCCCAGCTTTATATTGTATTATTAGCACAGTTTTCAGATCATACATCTTAAACCAGACCAATGATATAGGCATTCAAATTATATGTTAATCCTTTGATATGAGTTATCTCTCCTTGATTGGATGTTTAATAGTAACCAAGTTTCAAACTGTATCCCAGCAAATACTGTGTTCAAGGACTTTTGGTGTTTTTAAATTTTTGTGGTTTTGTGGAGAGATCTTTTTTTATTTCTTGTTTTTTTTTCTTCTTCAAATTTATGAGGCAAGATGCGCATTTGATTATGTGATGTTTATCTTAACGCTTAATTTGCCGTTATGAAAAGAGTGATAAAACAAATATTTGGAACTCCCTTTTTACAGTTGTTGAATTTTATTTTACTTTATTACATGTTTAAATTTTTGCCAAATTGAACACCTTAAAACAGATTGAATAAATATTAAAACATGAATTGATTCAAAGAAACAAATCATGCGTAAAAATAAAAATGCATATCAAACATATTTTATGCATTTTACATCATAAAAGGGGGAAATTAAGCATGAAAGCTGTAAAACCAAATACAAGATTGAAAATTTCAAATTTTATGATTCATAGATTATATAAATATACATAGATGAAGAAGCATATTGGAAATAGTTGCAACAGTTTGTCATTGTGAGACATATTACACTTCTATAAATCAATGAATCAAGTTGGTCATAAGTTTACGTGAAAATAGTATTATTGTGATTTACACAGATACTTACAAGAAACCAAACAAGCTAAAGATACAACATAAAAGTTTATAAAAGTTCAGAAATATTCATTATTAGAGGTTTTTATTCAAACTGATAGTGATCCCAGAGAAAAATTCATAAAAACTTTCAACTCTTTTAATTTTTATTTTGTATTAGTTATTAGTGAGTTGAAGATTCCAATGAGGAAGTCTCATAATTTGCTTCTAGCAAAGAACTAAAACTGTGTATCTGTTGTATACCAGTACAGTATCGAAAATTTGTGGTTTCTCTCTAATGACAAAATCTATAAAAACTGGTACCTTATGAATATTCATAAATCCACAGTAAAATATCAATAATTTGTACACATTGTCCTTCCTTTCTATTATATAACTGAATACTATAAATAAGATTATCCCTTAAACGTTTTACTTAAGTGACAAAACAATCACTTATATTGCGTAATTTTGTAGTTCAAGTCAGATGTTCAGCTGACATAATGGTTTAACGGGGCATTATTATGATTTAATTACCAGATAAATGGCTTATTGTAACAATTCTTCTATTGTAAATTAATAAACATGTAAACTTCAATTGATTAAGGTGATATGAACCTGACAAAATAATAATTAAAGTAACATAAAAAGGGTATGTACTCAAAGGGACAATAACCATTGTCAGAAAAATGAAATAAAATTGGCATGTACATGACACCGTTTCCATGGCAACGACCTCTGAATATACCATATTTGTGTATATTCGTAGAAGAAGGATATAAGGATAAAAATCAACAAAAAAGAGTAAATGCATTTGTTGGAAATTGATTTATTGGTAGTATTCACATGTCAATGGCATCAGCATTCAGTAAATAACCAAAAAATATGAGATTACACAAACTTGTTCAAATAAGATATTCCAGAATTTCCAAATTTAATAAATTTTCACTGATTTTATAACAACCATGGCCCATATATATGACATAAAATATAATTTGCAATAATTAATCTTCTTTTTTTTTGTTATCATCTTAAAGCCTTTACAGTAAGCTAAATTATTACAGAAAAAAAAGTATGGGTACATGATTTCGAAAAAAAGTTACAATAACAGGAAAAATATAACTTTACCATCTCAAATTATGATGAGTTTGTCCACCTAATAATGGTGCAGTAGACAGTACATAATAAAAGTATAAAATGATTTTACCTTTAAAATGTGGTAACTTTGCCCTAAAGATAAATTTTGTAAACCTAAAATTTCAAATCAAGCCAAAAGATGGCAGGAAAATTTTGACTGGTTATATAGTGGAAATTTGGAGGGAAAATTTTCCCGTACTTTTCACTATTTTATCTTTTAAAATGTTTTAAGAAAGTTTATGTCCAAGTTATTGGGAATAAAATATTCTATTTTTTATCTTTGTCCAAAGAAATAATTTTAAATCTGAATATTCGAACATTCCCTTATGTGTGTATAATTCTGCTTTACTAGATGTATGATTTATTTTTGCTATTTTCTGAAGTCAGAAAAAAAGTATATGTTAGGTAAGAAAGATCCAGCAGGACCTTTCTTGGTATTTTAATGGTATTTGCCCAAGATTTAGATACCCCCCCCCCTTTTCACTATATAAATTAGGAATGAGACAGAGAATATCCCCCTTTTAAAGATATAACATTGGTTATCTTCCATTTACACTTTTGGTCTGCAATCATAGTCTTTTATGTACAGCCTAAGTAGTGTACAGTAGAAGTGTAAAGTTTAATGAAACATCCAATTACCCTATTTCAAGCTAAAAATGAACATAAAAAGTACCCTTATTACCCATATGATAGGATAATTTTTTGCCTTTAAGGGGTCATTATTTTAGGACACAGCCCTTACTCAATTACAATTTCTTTTTTCATCTAAATGTTGATAAATCGTAACAAATCTAACATAAGTTTGGTTATCTTCCCTGTACACTTTTGGTCTGCAATCATAATCTTTTATGTACAGCATAAGTAGGGTACAGTAGATTTGTAAAGTTTTAAAAAAAGTACCCTTATTACCCATATGATAGGATATATTTTTCTGCCTTTAAGTGGTCATTATTTTACGACACCGGTGTGCCCTTACTCAAGTTGCAATTTCTTTTTACATCTAAATTTTGATATATTGTAAAAAAAAATCAACTACAAATAAAATCAAGCTTAGTAGTCTATTTTGTCAATAAAACTATATATACATGAGTATTATAGTTCATTCCTCAAAGTCATTCAGATAGATTGATGTTGCTTGAATTATTTTTTTTGACTTTGTAACACGAGCTTTTGATGGATGTCCACATAATTCTGTAAATAGATTCTCTATTCCTTGTTGTCTGTCTCTTTTATGTGCCAGTTTAAGATGGCTTAGACCTAATCCACTGCTAGCAATTTTCGTAGCCATACAGTTCGTTATAGTTTTGCTATTTGTTAGAGGTCTCAGTGTTGTAAGCAAACCTTTTGTACAGTTTCTGTGTTGATACAACTGCATTACAGATTCATTAGTGCCAGAGAATTTGGATTTCAATACAAGACTAGGTGATATTTTCTCAAATAAGCGACGTAGAGCCACAACATCTTCCATGGAATCATGAGCACTATACAGTTCACCAAATAAAGCGTTATAAATTTTTGGCTGTGAATATGATGGTTGATTTGGTATACACTCTTTGAAAAGAGGAAGTGTGTCAATAAATCCTTTCACTGATGACATAAAGTTATTAAGTAGACCATTTTTTTCAAGTGCATTAATTAATATTGGAACATCAAAAATTTTGGAGTTATGCCCAACAAGTACAGTGTTGTGAATTTCTTTCAGAAAGAGAATAAAAGCTTTTAAGGCATTAGAAATTCCAATACTCTGAACTTCTCTATCCTCATGGTACATTTTCCCATTCTGAAACTTCAAACCAGTCACTTCTGAGGCTTGTGGTAATATAGGTCTAGCTGGTTTTATGTATCTATTGAATTTTGTGTTTTGGCTGTTGACAGCAGACAACTGTATTATGTGAGAATCTCTGCCTGAAATAAAAATAATATAATCTAGAGGTTCAAAGTTACCTGTTAGACAAATTACATTTAGTATTAGTTACCACCTTGTTCAAAATATTGTCATAAGTTCAGAAGCATCAAATGTCAGTAACAGCAACCCAAGTTAGATTGGAAGCTGACCTTCTATCCCTGATGCATCTTTATGCAAGGTTGCTTTATCCTACCAAATATAGTCTAAATGCTGATATATGAACTTGAACATTGAATAAAGCAAAATGTGATGAAGTGTTAAATGTATGTCACAGTGATCTATGTTGATCAGTTGCCCAGCTCTGTTCTTTCAGGCTCCTTCCACATTTTTTACAAGAACTTCTGTTTTGAAAAGTTGGGATGACATTAACTGTATTAGAAGAATCCTTTAAATTTCTATAATTCAAACAATTGTTATCAAATTAAAAGAACAATGCTTTTTTGGTCCTTTATAGCTTGTTGTCAGGTACGACCAAATGCTCCATGTTGCAGACTTAGATGCAGAGGTGTCACATTGGCATTCAAACCACATCTACTCATATATAGATATATAATAACATTACATGTATGTTTCATTGTAACACATTATTCTGATTGGTTAACAATAATGGGCTTTGCTCATTGTTGAAGGCCGTACAGTGACCTATAGTTGTTAATGTTTGTGTCATTTTGGTCTTTTGTGGATAGTTGTCTCATTGGCAATCATACCACATCTTCTTTTTTATACTTCAGACAATTCTTTTACACCCCAGCAAATCTACAAAAAGAGGTATTGAATTCTTAGATACTTAAAGCCTTTCATCATAATGAGTAATCCTTACCAAGTCCTGTTGTTTCAACATCAAAGTATGTCATGCAACTGTCATTCAAGGTCTTTGGTTCCAAAGGAAGATATTCTGGAGTAATAACTGGTGCAGGAATAGACTGAATATCATCCGATATTGCTGCATCAAGAGAACATCCTGTTTGATAGGAGACACCTTCTCTGACTTCTGCAGATGCAAGCTTTTGGTGCCTAAATGAAATAGGATTTATTTCAATTATCAAGAAAAATAGTTACCAAATCTTTTTTTTTACCATTTGGGTCTTTATGCTTTAAATATTCAATATTATTTGACTTGAAAACTACCATTTAAGTTATAAAAATATGAAATCTAATTTCAATAAAAGCTTTTTACTGATTTAATTGAAACGAAACAGCAAATATATATGGTGTTTCAGTATTAATCTATGAGTTACAAGAGGCTTTTGGAGGTTAATTGCTAGAAGTTGTACTTTTCAAGGGTTATTCCTCTTTGAAAAATAAGGTTATTCAATAGATGTGGTTTTGTAAGGTTATCCCACAATGAAAAATATGTTTTTTCAATGGACATTATATTTTTTTTTATACACAGGTAAATAAATGGGATATATTTTGAAATAAAATATGCATTAATTACATCTTAGCTTTCTTTTCCAGTCGTTTTCTTTTAAATGCTCTTGTAGTTGCCAATGCCCTCTGCTTTGATCGCTGATAATCTCTTAATCTGGCAAGGCGCTGAGTATGGTAACCTGGTGAAAGCCCCAACTTCTTATTAACCTGAAAAAGGAAAAATAACAAATAAGACTTCATATTTATATTAACTATTTTTTCTTACAAAAAAACAAAATAATAAGTGCTATTAAGTAAACAGATCTACACTACAAGAGTAATTATTCTTTTGAATGCTGACCTGCAAAAACAAGACAGAGGTGTTATGTCAACATAATGTGAAGTTTTCAGATAAGTTCTTATCTTTACAATTTATGCTGCTTCTACATACAAAGATATTTGCCTTGGATGTTTATTTGAATTTGATGAGCCACAGTCAAAGTCCCATAACTCTTAAAAAGTTGTTGTAATAAAAAAGGTTGGGAAATATGCAAATCTGCTATGTCTTCAGACAAATGGGTGGCCACAAGGACACCACAAACACTATATACTGCCCCCTTTTCAAGTAGGGGCTCTAACAAATATACTGTGGATTCATTTATTTTCGTGGATATCAATTTATGTGGTTTGCTGAAAACTTGCAAATTTGTGGGTATTTGATTTCATAGTTTTTCCAATCTCTGTATACATAGCCTATTACGAATATGTTATTCATGAAAAATTTAAATGGTTCACATGTACCCTCGAAACCCACGAAAATTAGTATCCCACAAATAATAATGAATTCAATGTAGTAAAACTTACATTAACTAGGTATCTGTGACCTGTGTTCTTCTGGGCAACACTTGCTGCAACTCTGTAATTCAAATTTCCAGAAGAACTGTAATGAACATGCTTTGGTGCTTTAGCAGAAACCATTCTGTTGAAACTCTCATTAGCTTGAGTACTACCGACAGTTGACAATTTAAGGCTGTTCTTAGCATATCCTTCAAAAACACTTTCCAGAGACTTTTGTAGACCTGAACCCGACAGAGGTTTTCCTTGAGGAAATGATTTAAAAACAGACTTTGGATTGCTGAGAAATTTACACCATCGACTTGAGCAGCATTGATGATCACCAAAAGGATGTTTCGAAAGTGCATTGAGATCTTTTGCTACTTGTTCTGGATTACCTTCACCTTGGGCTATTATATAGTTAAAGCAACTTTGTAAATATTTGATTATTCTAACTGTTAAAACAGGATGATTTTTCTTAAGAGAGTAAAGACTGTTTCCAAGAATCTTCTTTAAGTGATTTCTATCAGATATCTTTTCAATGCTATTACTGATGTTTGCCCGTACTCGTCCTATTGTTGTTGAATCCTCATCTCCAACTAATGCAGCTACTGTACAGCCTTTACTCTGTACATCTTTCACCATTTCTATCACCATATCAGCCTCCATCCCCTTTGAACTACCTTCCCAGTTACGGTAGCATGCATGCTCTCTTGGACTTTCATTTCTGGATTCTGCTCTACTGCAAACTCTGCACTCTTTTGATCTTACGGAGTAGTTTATAATTTTTCCCGTCTCTGGACCAATCATGGAACAATGACCTAGTAATTAAAAACAAGTTCTTAAATCAAACTGTTTATGATATGTATTTATTATGGCAAGCCGTTTTACTATTTATTCTAACTTCAAGATATCTTATGTAATCTGGTTTTTATAAGATATCTGAGATATTTTCTTTACTACATATCAAAACATAAGATATTTAATAAATAATTTTAATCTTATAAATAATATTTATATACATAAGTCAAGGTCAGATGGCACCTGACAGTTGGACATGTTCACCTTAACTTTTTTCTCAATTGGACACCGAACCATGAAAATATGGTCAAAGACAATAGACATGTGACAGAAGGAAATTTCTTAACATAAGGCAGCTTATACAAAGTATGAACATACAGGTCTTCAATCTTTTAAAATATAAAGCTTTTAAGAAGAAAGTTAACACCACCGAAAATGCCAGATCACTATTCCTATCTTTAGCTTTCTGCAACAAAAGTCTCAAGCTTGACAAAAATAAGGAAATAAGTAATGATCAGCAATAGCCAATACGACAACTATTCATCATTTCCAAATGGCATATTTGTAAATGTAGTTAATGTTTGTTTAATTGATATTTGACCTTATAACAGTCCATTGACTCAACCTGACTAGAAAGATATAAATATTTGACATGAAAGACCATCATGTTTTTTTTTGTTTCTTGGTGTTATCTGTAATATGATGTTATGTCAATGTATATTTTCATTCTTATAACTGATGGTGTTTAGTTATACCTGATTTGCTGTCATATGCTCTACCACTTCCTCTTTTCTGCCATCCTGCATCTACAGCAACCACAAGTGAACCCTTCTTTCTGTAATTTATAAAAGTACTAGTAAATAAACTAAACATAATACAAACTGTAACTGGAGATGTCAAAGATTGTATAAATCAAAAGAATAGTCAATCGTAGTCAGAAATATATTGTCTTTGTGTCCAAACCTATATTAACCATAAGCATTATTGGATCAAATCATTTAGTCAAATGTTAGAAATCTAAATAACTTTAAGTCACATTCCAAATTCTTATAATGAAAACTGAAGGTCTCAGTTACTGAATAATAAAAATAATGTGTTTCTTATTTTTTTTTACAGTGCATGAAAAATTTAAATTCAATCAATGCTAACTATATTGTACTGTTATACCACTGCCCAAGGTTAGGGGGGATTATGATCCAACTAACATGATCACCCCCACACACACACACACACACACACTATATTATGTATGTATGTGCCTTTCCCAGGTCAGGAGCCGGTAATTCAGTGGTTGTCATTTGTTTATGTGTTACATATTTGTTTTTTGTAGATATTTTTTAATGTAAAATAAGGCTTTTAGTTTTCTTGTTTGACTGTTTTACATGGTCATTTCAGGCCTTTTTTTAGCTGACTATGAGGTATGGGCTTTGCTCATTGTCGAAGGCTTCACAGTGACCTGTAGTTGTTAATCTCTGTGTTTAATTTGGTCTCTTGTGGAGAGTTGTCTCATTTGCAACCACATCTTCTTTTTTATCATTATAAGTTAAATTATAAGTATCCCATTGTTGAATTTGAGTTTAGTTTAATGTTTTCATTTTTATTATTTTTAGGTACATACTGTTCTACAGCTGCCAATTCTTTCTCCAGTGCTTCATTTGTTGATTCCTTGGCTACCTCTTCAACAACATTCCCTACTTCTTTCAGTCTTGCACTAACCAGTTTATAACTAAATGCTGGAATATTTAGCTCTGATAGGAAACTATTAGCTTGTCTTTCTCCAAGTCCAGAGTGAACAAGGGCTGTAATAAAAAAATCAAAGATACAATGATCTAAATAATGATGCAGTAAAATTTTGATGAATATTTGCATAATTTTTTATCTCGCAATGCTGATGATTTTTTTAAATCATATTTTATAGTTTTAAAATTATATTAACAAAAAAAGTTGAGGTCCCACCATTTTATAATTTTTTTCAAGATATTGCTGATATTAATCTAAGAGTATAAGTTATACAAAAGTCTGGCATGAACTGTGCTCCCATAGAGTGCTAACAAGGCCATTTTCCATAAATCTAATATTTTCAAGGGGCATAACTTTTTGACAAAAAGTCAATCATCCAGCATTTCAAAACTAGCTCTATAGTACAAATTTTATAAAAATCTTGCAAGAACTCTATCTGTGAAAATGCTAGCAAGTTTATATGACCTAATAAATATAATGGCTCAGATATAGTAATGTATGACATAAACTTTAAACAACTAAGTGAACCCTGAAAATGTAGGTGATAGTGAAAAAAATTTGCCTGGATGCTGATTGACTATATTTACATGACTGGATAATATTGTGCATACATGTCCATGTACCTGTTGCAAGTTTACTGTTGACATCCCATACTCTGTCATGACGCTTTCCAGTAGGAACACTGTTTACATGCATACAAATGGTATTAAAACACTGTACCTGAAGAAAAAAAAATAGTTGATTTTATAAAGAGACAAATGGTCAAATGTCAGTATTTGTATGACAAAAATCTCATCAAAATTAGATGTCATTACTCTCTCTCCATCTTTTCAATGTTACTTTTCAATGACAAAAATGCAGACATAGAAAAAATGGTCAGTACTAAAGTCATGTCATACCGTTATATATAGTAACATCCTCGGTTTGTTATTAAAACACTTGAAGCATGTCATATTAAAATCCTTTTTTTTATTTTTTATTATAATGCTTCTTTAGGTATGAACATGCATATCAAATTGTCTTTTTATTTTTGATGGATAGAAAGACAAGCTGAATTCATTCGAAATGTTCAGACATTTTAGATTTTTTGTTTAAATCTGAATTACTTACTTTCAGTAGACATCCAAGACCATATGTCTGTATGTCAATAGTATGTCCAAGCTGTAGGGGCAAACCACATTTAAGACATGCTCTTAGACCAGTGGCAAGGACATCTAGC
Organism: Mytilus trossulus; assembly: GCF_036588685.1. Lineage (NCBI taxonomy): Eukaryota > Metazoa > Mollusca > Bivalvia > Mytilida > Mytilidae > Mytilus > Mytilus trossulus. The sequence continues at coordinate 23,691,370 of NC_086375.1, read as the reverse complement.
TCAACAATTCTTCTCCCTTCTCTCCAGTCTTCAGATGACCTAGTCTGTTTTCCTTCACAAGAAACCTCTTCCTCCCTTGTTGCATTTGAGATGTTTGGAACTGCAATTATAAAAAACAATAATAAATGCAGGTGCAATGTACATGTATACATTTTATATTCATTCATATACATGTATATATAAAGTTTATATACTCTGAGTGATGATACTCCACTAGGATGCATTGCCGTCATTTTTGGAATAATTGTGCATTTATTAACCATCACAGTCACATCATTATTGGTGTCATTAATCGTAAACATGCATGAATAATAAAAGATACAATGACGGAGAGACCCATATAAGTTCAGGAGTTATTATAATAGACTAAAACCTATGAAGGTTTAGTTTTGGGGCATGTCAATATTTCACATGCAACTGTTGTCTTAATTTAAAGTCATATGAAATTTAAAAATAAAACATACAATGTTTCATACAAAAGTACATGTACATATTTGAAAGGCTTTTCTGTAAATTTATTAAAATATATGCCCTCCCTCTTTCAATTTGTTTTTGTCAGGTTTTCTTTGTGCACTGTGGCAATAAACATAGAATAAAGAAAATTATTTTAAGTCTGGTTACATGATATATATTACAAATATAAGCTTCGTTTTGTTGTCAAACCCCCAAAAGGAGACTAGTATATATATACATACATTACATATATACTGTTCAAAAAGTTACAAAATTTCATTGAATTCAAATCAAGAAAGTCAAACCTATAATAAAGACCCACCCATATAAAGCCTTGTTATTGGAAGTAGCTTAGTCTTAATAATCAGAAATTTTGTTTTTGTCAGGTTTTCTTTGTGCACTGTGGCAATAAACATAGAATAAAGAAAATTATTTTAAGTCTGGTTACATGATATATATTACAAATATAAGCTTCGTTTTGTTGTCAAACCCCCAAAAGGAGACTAGTATATATATACATACATTACATATAAACTGTTCAAAAAGTTACAAAATTTCATTGAATTCAAATCAAGAAAGTCAAACCTATAATAAAGACCCACCCATATAAAGCCTTGTTATTGGAAGTAGCTTAGTTTTAATAATCAGAAATTTTGGTTTTTGTTTTTATCATATTTATTAGAATCGGATGATGCACTTTCAATTGTATAAAATTTTAGGTGTGATACATGTTATGTATTTACAGATTTTAATAGAATATATTTATTATTATGATTATTACTAGCTATTTTTATCAATCATGCTCCCCACCCCTAGAAAAATAATTTTAGGCAACATTTCTATTTAAATTCAAAGGGATTTATTTCCTAAACACATATTTTGGTCAGGCAGATGACAAATACAAATATTTTGAATCCAGATTTTCCCCAACAACCTGTAAGTATTAAATTTTGATAAAATGATTTGATTGGTAGCATTAAACCCCCCTCCCCCCCCCCCCCCCTGAAGTGAAATTACATATTCCGGTAAGTGATGAATAAGTACAATATATCCTGTCTTAAAATGCTGGAGACACGCATAAACGTTGAATAAATGTTCTTATGTAAATTTTAACATTTGTACCGGAGCAACAATTTTTTTTTTGGATAGGGAAAGGAGGCATGGATTATCTAGATCTAGAATAAAGAAGGAGTTCAAATTTGTGCAAGTCATTCGTTCTGCATACTCAGTCAATTCTATGATTTTATTTCCCTGTGTCCTATACATGTACATCGAATCCAGATCTGTTCACCCAAAATTATGTTTACGTCCAATTATGTTTGTCCCTTTCACACCTTACATGTTCGCACCCAAAGTCCTTTTGCACACTTTTTATTGGTTTTGTGATTTATAATAATTTAGTAATTGAGTTTTGGTAAAAAGTATATTGGTATAAATAATTTTTGTTCATTTCTTCAAAATAAAGTGTTATTATGACAGGTTTTTTTTTGTATTGCGATCTTTTATGTTTTTCATTTAAATTCTTCAATGTTTTACTCATACCTGGCTACAGTATTTATATCAAAGCAAGAGACCAAATTAAGCTTTAACCAATTAACAGCAATCATACATGTACATAAATAACATTTAATAATTAATCATCATTTGATAAAACATAAACAACATTTGATATGTCTCTTATGACACAATTTTATTTTGGAAATTTATATAATTTTTTTAGGGAATATATATACATATGAAAAAATATATCTAATAATTCAACTGGAATTTCAACAAAAATTGGGTGCAAATATGTAAGGCGCGAATGGACGTAGGGCGCATAGGTGTGTGGTAAGTATAGATTATGGGGTTTTCTACACAATGTGACATTGATATTTTAAAATATCAGCCACAAGCCACAAAGTGAACCTTTTTTACGAGGGAATGATCTACATGTCAGTGGTGGATCCAGAACTTTTCCTAAGGGGGGGGGGGGGGGGGGGGCCTCTGACTGACCTAAGAGGGGGCCTGCTCCAGTCATGCTTCAATGATTCCCTATATAATCAACCAAATTTTTCCCACAAAAGGGGGCCTGGATCCTATGAATGTTTCTCATTATGTCGAGTGGCTGATATTTTATGATATCGATTTATATTAAAGAAGAAAACTTGATTATCTTTTTATTGTTCTGTTACTGGTCTTTTCCCTCGTCCTAAGACAGTTTTACACTTGACAAAAGCAAGCTTGATAACATCTCTTGTATTGTGACATCCCTGATAACTTCTCCTTTCACATTGTGACGTGGCTGATAATGCATGGTCTTGTTATTAAGCCTTGATAGGAGAATTACAGAGCGACTGAGCAGGGTTATATGGGCATAGGAAAGGACAATACACATGTTTATTGAACAAAATAGTCCAAATAATTATAAGGTCTGGCAATGCTATTTTTTTTTTTTTGGGACAACCTCATAGGAAGGAGTCCCAGAAAAAAAATAGCCTTGCCAGTCATAATTATTTTGACAAGGCGTGAAACAGACTTGATCCCTTCACATCCTGGGGCTAACTTCAACTTTTACAGTTAATATAATAATAAAGATTATGAGAAAGTATTTGATTTTTAATGAAAAGGACCTTTGAAAGTGGAATTAAAATATGACTTGTCATGCTAGTCCAGGACATTTATTCTTGAAGGCAAATGTTAACCTTACTCAGTTACTGGTATTAAAACTCATTAGTCCAAGATTGCTCTGACGTCCAACGGTTTTTTGCCACAACTTGTACAAGCTGGCCAGTGAGGGCCCCTCAGTCCAAGATTTTTTTGGCGAAACAGTCGTTGGATGTAAAAACAATCTCGGACTAATACTATATAAAGATTATCTTTATGGTCAACATAATTTTACGTATATAATTTATTCATTGTAGTTGTAAAACTTGTGTTGATGTTGTCGTGTATTTTTCGGGAATCAAATGGATTACTTACTGGAAAAATAGTTGTGATCATTAGAGTAAGTCGATGTTTTGGTCCATCGGGCATGTTGACTCTCTGACACCTTCAGATATCTTTTAGATTTGAAGCCATGCTTACGTATTCTTGTCATCACTGCAGCTACCAACGTTACGTTACAGCAGACGACTGTTGTTGTTTACAAATGGCGCCGGAAATTAAACGATGTCGTAATCGTGCGATCGCAAAATTATTTCCATCAAACAATAATAAAACAACTTTCATTTATAACAAAAGTTTCAATATATTCAATCGTTTTATAAATTTTGTATTTATTATTTATTTGTACAATAATAAGTTTTGTATTTTACCGACAGTTCGAGTTGCGCAGAAAATTCAAATTCGTCAGGTTCATATCTCCTTAATTAAGCTACAGATCTACCACAAGTTAATATAAATTTTCTAAAAAGTAAAATTTATTTACTGTAAAAGTCTTGCTATGAATATTATGAAAAATTTGCTCAAAATGTATTAAGCAATTGCTTTAATTAAGAATGTTGCCACAAATGGCAAATAACCAAACTTTTACTCAACAATTTAGTAAAAATTACCCAAAATATATTAATTCATGGTTCTGATAAACAGTAGTTGCTCATATATATGGACACTTTCTCTCTGGATAACATGCATCAAAAATGACATCAAGATTATATGCATAAAGTTGCAGCTAGGCCATAGTTATTATATTTTTAGTTTTACGAAATTTTTTGACAAAACCAATGGGTAGGAGGACGAAAAAAAAACAAAAAAAAAAACTGCTGCTGCTAATTTTTTTTTTTAATACCAACCGTCAATATAAAAAAAAAAAAAAAATATTTCATCAGGAGATTTTCTACTAGTTTAGCAACTATTTTTTTTTTTCTTGACAAGGTTTGAATTGAAAATCAATGTGCAACAACTTACTAAATCACCAAGAGCATAAATTTAGATTCTTTCATGCAGTTATGAACTAAAATTTTATTTTTTTTGCATGAAAAACACTGGGTTGGAGGAGAAAAAAAAAATAAAAATCAACATTTTTAATTTTATTTTTTTTCCTATTTGGCAAAAATTAGGGTAGGAGGGTTCGTAAAACTAAAAATAAAAAAACTACGGCCCTATGATCATTCATGATTTCAGAATATACATTTTCCCTGGATATGTAGTTACAGAACATGCTTCAAAATTAACCCAAAAATTGTCTTATTAAGTAGCTGTGACCAACTAAAAACAACAAGAAATCAAAAAAAGGAAAACCCCTTTAACTCGTGAAAGTAGCAAGTAGGCGAAAACAAAAAGTTATCCATGGGCTGTTGGCAATCCTGGTTGAAATGAGAACAAAATTTTTATATACCATACATAGTAAATGGACTGTATATTGGTGTTACCATGGATGTATGATGTTGTCAATATAATACTTCCATGGTGTTACAAACAAGAAGTTGAAAACTTTGGCGTAAGGAGATAAGAGAACTCATTAGAAAGCTCTATTTACTTGTGAAAATAACTCCCACAGTTTTTTCCGTTATACTCAGTAAAATACCGGAAGACTTTTTACGATTTATATTATAGATATAAATTTCACACAGAGTCGTTTCTTTACATAACTTTGACAAATGGTAGGTTGGTTATGTAATAAGAGATTACGATACTTGTAAAGTAAAAAGCTTCACATTGTCAACAATTGTCAAATGACTTGATGCTTATTTAATGCTTGTATGATTGATGTACGGTATCATTTGCATAAATCAATATTCCGGTCAATCAAGAATTCATTTATAACAGTATTTCTGGGTGTCACACAATTTATCCTGTTGCTTGCTATTGACAAACTTGATCAGAATTCTCCCGCTGATAAAACCTATTTTTTTGTCCAAATGTTACTGACATTCTTGATGAACTTGCGAATAATTGCTTTAGATATATACAATCAAATTTACAGTTTACTTGTGTAGTAATCGTAGAAAATGAAGGCTGCAAGAATCGTTCATTCTCATAACAAATTATGTTTGTCATCGGAATACCAAAAGCTTTCGACTGACGTTAAAATTCTATACCTATTATTCCTATGTGAGTGTTTCCAAATCAAATATAATACTAGCAATGCCAATCACGAAATCCTCTCATCTAGAAACAAATTGAATTTTGAAATGTTGAATTGTGGGCAAATTGACCTGTTGCTTCATGTTTTGATCATAAGAAATAGCTGTTTGCGTTATATTTGATTGTTTATTAAAAATTTACGAAACATAAAGAACGTGGTATTGTCGTGTGAATACTCTGTAAAGATACAAAACCCTGGGAAATATGATTAAAAATATTGTTGAATGCCATTGATGTTTGTCTTTAATAAGTCTAATGTCAGACTGGTATTTTTTATAAAAATAACTTATTCCCTCGTTGTAATTTTACACGATGTAATCAGAACGAAGTACTTCTATACAAATATAAAAGCAGAATCAAAATTTCAGGCACGTATTGTCGATAATTGACGAAATCCTCTTCATTTGGCAGTCTTGATTACGCTCTCTGTTTCTGAGAATGTTCCAGGAACTTTTAGAATTGAGTAATAACAGAATTAAGTCATGTTTTTACTTTTCTAATTGAAACAATGTCTGAGATGAAATGTAGATCCGAGAGATTTTGTCAGGTCTTTAACTAGATCTGTCATGATTAAGACATATTATTATTGTCACAATTTCGCCGTCTGCTAAACAATGTTGAATTTATGATGGTAGTTTTCATTGTGAATGGAAACAATTTTTTTTTTAACACAATGCATCTTGTTTATTTTTCAGTTGCTGGTGGCAGGAGTCGTTTACATCTGATCGACCTTGGAAGTCCTTCAAGGGGCAAAGACCCCAATGACACGTGCCTGAATTTACCTGCTCTTGGCAATGTCATCATGGCTTTACTGAATGGGCAAAGACATGTACCTAACAGGTAACAATTGTAAATTGAATGCGTATTAAAAGAAGAAAAACAAGAAAATCCTAAGGATTTATGTTCTTTACAGCAGAAGACATTGAAATGTTAACAAATTTTATCTACCAAGTGATTAAAAGCTAATTTTTAAAGCATTTTCAGGTGATTTATGTAGATGAGGGCTATCAGAGTTTTTATCTCCTGATAATTTATTTTCAGGTGATTTATGTAGATGAGGGCTATCAGAGTTTTTATCTCCTGATAATTTCAGTTTTCAAATTCTATTTGTAAAATTCTTAATACAGTTGACCATTGGGAAAATAAGGTTAATAGATTGGTGATATTTGCTGTAACAATTTTACAGCAACAGTTTTGATCTGGGATATGTCGTATAAGATTTTTGCTCTGCTAAATGTTTGATTGATTGTTGGTTGCCTAATATCAAGTGGCAAATATTTCATGCAAATTTAGGAGGATCTCTGCCTATAAAAACACCTTTTAGTCACTTATTGTTCTTTTAAAACTATTGTTTCCAATCTTTGTCAGGTACTTCTTTCATATCATATATCTCGCTAAAAGTTTTCTGTATGAGCCATTTCCTCTGAATAATATCTTCCAATAATTTAGCAATTCATTTATGGGAAAATGCAAATACTTGAACTTTTGAACATTTTTTTCTCATTTAGAAAATATTGGAAATGTTTCTTTTTATGCATTAAGTTACACAGTCACAATATCCGTAACTGTCAATTTCTTTTGTTATATGACTTTTTTTCCCTCCTAATCAGAGTAGGTCTGCTCAACAGAAGTAATAAATGTTTTTGACACGGCCATTAAAAGTAATAAAGTCCCAGTTTCTAATTTCACAAATTGTTATACATAAAATTGTAAATTCCGTTGGAATCCAAAAGTGTTATGGAGGATAACCTTTTATATGATTTATATGGCATAGATTTTTATGAATCATCTCGGGAGATGGTATAAAATATGATTGTGCAATGATTAGAGAAAGTGATTGAGGGATGAAGAATGGACTTCGTATTGATCTCCGCGTCCTCTAACTGTTATTATTCGTACATTCTGATCCTTTCCCTGACAAATGTGGAATTTTTAAAGATACCGTTATTTGATAATTCTTAAAATTGATCCTGTATCCATTAGTTAAAACAGCAGAAAGTTATAAATTACGCTTACATGCTCGTTTAGATAGGATCCATGACTTCATAATGACAGTGAAAAAATTACGAAAAATTGTAAAAAAAATATAATAATGAGAAATTTGATAGTATGTTATTTGAAATATAAAAATATTTTCTTAGGAAAAAAAGTATAATGATAATATTTTGTGTTATATGTCAATTTTGAAGGAAAGTCATTTTAAAAGTTAATCAAGATGAAGAGTTATCTAACCTACATCTTGTAACAATAGATTCATTATCGCGAGTTTGCATTTCATTAGCTTCTGTCCTAATTATGATATAGACAAAGATTATGGAAAAATATCTGGAACAAATGATATTAATTATATTTTAGAACATAAACACAATTAGTGTCAGCGACTATAACTATTTGAGTCAATATGATTCTGTGCTGTTATTCAACTGTTATAATTTGAATCAACAGCTTCTTGTTGTTTCTTTATTTTGAAGTGATTATTTCTAAGTGATCTTTATCATTTGTGGTGTAAAAATATAATTAGTGATACTTCAGAATAACTTAATCATTTTCAAGGAGGCATTAGCATGATTTTGCTTGTTGGTATTATAAATGCTAAAGTAAGCAAAAAACACTTCCCAACTCTCTAAATGTTTTAGAATTTGGTAAAAGGGGACATCATTGATATAAATATATAAGTATAAATAACTCCCTTAAATTCAAGGGGGGAAGTTATGTGATTTTGCCTGTAAGGATTTAAAAAAAAAAGGTAAAGTTAGCAAAACACCATTTAATCAAAACTCTTATTTTTTTTATACTCAAAAAGGGGACAGGGCCTGTTGGGGGGGGGGGGGGGGGGGGGGGGAGCAAGTGCTATACACCCCCTTTAATTCCCATTTGTTTGTTATATATCAAACTGCATATGTTGCTTCAAAGAGTAGAAAGTTTTATAGCACTATGGCATGTGTTTATTAAATATATCTAAAACATGTTGAAAGTTTTATGATTATACATACCGATGAATACTTTTAGCTAAGTAGTGATATCATTATTAAATTAATTTATCTTGCCTGGTTCTAATCCTACTGTATAAACAGAGAATTAATTCATTACACACTTTTTTGTAATTTTTTTAAAATAAACTTTGGTTATGGAAAATCAAATTGGGTGTTTCAGGTATTCGTGAGGTCTTTGAACGCAACCCAAATCTTAATAAAATCTGGTATTTTTTTTAACGTTTTTTATACTTAAGACGAGATAGAAGCTACAGATAAATCGCTTAATTAATATCGCAGAGAAAAAAACTCGATTAATAATGGTAATGGCTTATTTTTTGTGGATATAAAAACTGGTAATGAAGAAAAGTTTGTGATCAGAGGTTCTCTGGGATGTTTGTAATATTTACCAGATGTCCGTCTAGAAAATATATATCTCTTCATTATTTTGTTATTATATTGATGATCGTTAGAAACATTCAGATGGGAAGTGTTCATTTGGGGTAGATCCAAGTCACATTTGTTGAGATTTGGTCAAATCTACCGTAGAGTGTTTATTTGAAAAAGGTCCAAGTAACATTTTATAGGTGACTCGGTCATCATATGTGAACATGGAGATATTCAACTCTGTGGAAATAATAAGACACACAGTTGACCTGGTCAGTTAGAAATATTCAGCCAGATAAAAAATAAAACATGTGTTTATGCTAAAATACATTTAAAAAAAAGAATTGGTGCCAATTTTTTATTACATCCACAACAGAAATGTTTTTGTAGTGCTAGTACAAAAATAGCCAAACAAATTCAAAAGAGGCACTGAGAATTAAGGCCAGTTATTTTAGCAGAAACACATGTTATATTTTTTATGGCTTCAGTGTTCAATAAGCTTATTTCAAGTAATTTCAAGTTAAATGCAATTAATTTCCTATGTGAACTTGAAAACAGTTATCATCTCACTGTGGAGAAACAATACTTGATACCAATTAAAAGAATGTTTACTTTGAAGACAAACCTCTCATGAAAAGATTTGATCTTTTGATATATGTGTTAGCATACAATTTAATGCTAGAATTGATTTCAAAGTAATTCAAACATCACTATGTTTTGAAAAATAAAAGTCTTTCAAGTTGGTTACGCTTTTGAAATTTCATCCAAGTTTTAATAAGAGGTTCTTCATTCCAAGGATAAAAACCAAAACGTATTTGAACATAATTAGGTATTTTAGTAAATTTTCCATGTTATTTTAGTAATTTAATAATATGCAGTAGCAGCTGCAGGCCTACCCACATTTGTGTAATATTGTTTGGTTTCAAAGAAAATAACACATGCTACAAGTTATGTAATATTGTTAAGTGTTGACTCCATGACCAGTTATATTACACATTAAGGTGAGAAACATTGAATTGCTGGGGAGATTAGGGTTAACATGTGACTTGGGAAAAATGTTTACAAATGTGATGTAGGAATATTAAAATTCACGAAAATATAACTAGTAAGTAATTTTAAGGCATTTGAAATCAATAAAGTAATAATTCATATTTTTTATTTGTAAACATAGCTTGTGGTTTTTGTTTCTTTGTTTATCTTTTGTTAAGTTTTTGTTTTCTTGAGAAATGTGCTGGTTTTGGATCAATTCATGCCAACATTCTAAAGATCCAGACACATTTATGATTTGTTGATTATTTGTTATCCAAACTTTTGAAACATTTTTAGTTTTTGAAATACTGGTAGTATCATACCAATAAAAAAGTTATCAGATCAATAAATTATGATAAATTTCAATCTTCCTATTTTATAAAAATTATCAGATTTGTGATAATTCCTCATAAAATAGGGTGGATCCTCAAATTTATGATAGTCAAACATGACATTAGTACTAAAATGCAGATTTTCATTATCAACTAAATCTGTGCATCATAAAGCAAATTCAAGGTTGTATATCACAGTCATTGCAATAAGAAAAAAAATGTCATAACAGCTAAATAACCTTTTATTATTGAAATATCTCATGGAACATCATTTGACTTACATGAGAAATGTTTTGTTGTACTTCAAGAACGGCTACTTAACCTGTGCTAGAAACTTGTTGTGAAAAATCGTTCACAGTGTAACACAAAGAACAGAGAAACTGGTTCCTTGTCTTTATTGAGCCAGACAAACAAAAAAAGCATAATGAAAATCAAACTTTGCAAATCTCATGGTGTCTTTCATATATTTTTTTTTCTTTTTCAGGGATAGTAAAGTAGCACAACTTTTGAAAGACTCCCTAGGAAATATTTCATGTCGAGCATGTATGATAGCTCATGTTTCTTCATCAGTACATAACTACAATGAAACTTTACAAGTCATACAATTAGGGGCCAGAATACACAGAATGAGACGAAGAAAAACAAGAGTAAGTTATATTGTTTGGTCATTTTGCTTCATCAGTATTATTTTTCTTCTTTCTTTCTTTTTTTTTCTGAGTTATTAAAGAAGACTTTCACTAGCATCTATTACAAGACAAAATGTTGAATATCACAATAAGAAGCAGTGCTCAAATGACAAATAGCCTTTTTATTATGAAAGCTGCATTACACCATTTATTTAAGATTTATATTTTTTTCCTCCATCAGTTAAGGGGAGACAATTCAATCATTTTATGGAAAAGATATTTCTTGATTTTTCTACAAATATTTCACATGATAGACAGCTGATAGATGCCAATAATCAACTCTTTATTCACTACCAATTGGATTATTATAAAAAGAGTATAATTTTTAATTAAAACCAGTTGTCTTAACAAATATTAAAACATTGTATAAGTTTTATTTTATAAAATTTATAAGTTATAATTAAACCTCCTTGGTAATATCAACCTACATCTTTTTTCAGTTTTCTGGAACAAGTTCTGATGACAGTTCAACAGATGAAAGTCGATTACGGCGACCCCTAAGGGGATTTCGAATGGGGACATTAAGGGAAGACATGGTATATTCATCTTCCTTATCAGACCCAGATTACACTTCAAGTAGTGAACAATCATGTGATACCGCCATTTATCTAGGTCCAAATGGACTATCATTAAGTGACAGGGAAGTTACTGACAATGAGGGACCACCTCGATCTGTGCCTCGAACAAATCCACGACTTCCACGTCGACCAAGTGGATCAAGGTCATCAGGGGATGAAGGATCAGCCTCTGATAGTGGGAGGAGTAATATTACCGAGTTGAGATATTATCACAACATGAATAAGCTACCAATGAGATCTTCAGAAAGTCCGGAAGTTATGTCACCGCCATTGTCACCAACTTTGGGCCTTGTTCATGTGCCAAAGAAAAGTAATATACGAACAAGGTTGTCAAGTTCAAAGGAGGATAAAAACCGACAAGTTAATCAGCCGAAAGATATAAAAGGCGAGCAATGGATTGACGGACCAGGTGCAAATGTTAAAAAACGACCAGAGCAATGGATAGATGGACCAGATGCTGTTTTCAAGAAACAAGAGAAACAAGAACCAAAGAAACATCTTTTCAACCCTAAAATGAATGCTGAAGAACAGTGGGTTGATGGTCCACGAGAAATGTGTACCGGGTCACATACTAGCAAATCTGGAAAATCTGATCCCAAGAACAGCAAGGCTAAATCAAAATTAGAAAGACCAGACAGCACAGCAAGTGCAGAAAGTAGTTCTTCTTTAACACCTCAGGTGTCAAATTCAAGACCAACTAGTATAAACGATTCAGATAATAATGTGAAACCATTTGTAAGAGACTGGGTGGACAATTTACAAATGGAAGCTGAAATTGAGGCTTCAGCTGAAGCTAAATACAGGAGACCTAAACCTGAAAATAAAAAGAAAATGTCTGTGTCTACACCCAAACATTCACCTCGACACTCGCCTAAAAATTCACCAAGTTTGAAACGAAAAGAAGCAGTGACACAAAATACTCTGACTAAGTCACAACTTCCCGCACCAACAAGTACCACAAAGCGTGTCACTGAGTGGTTACGATCAGTTTCATTAGAACAGGATGAAAAAGCCGAGGAAACAAAATGTAAACCTGCTGAACCTGAGGTTCAAAGTTCAGCAGACGCAGGGTGTCCCGATGAAATGGCAAATATTGCCGATATTAGTTTCGATAGTAGTGCGGACACAGGTGAATTCAGCACTGTAATCCAACATAACCGTGATTCAATCTACGAAATTCAGGTGGACGAACAATTAGAGCATAACTGTGGTACAAATGACGTGGCTGATGATGACACATTCAGTAACTTGTCTTGTAGTCATGAAAACGAAGAAGAAACGGAATGTGATAAAACAGGTTTAGAAAGTGTTCAAGAAGAAATGATGAAGTCAGATCATACATGTTATGAATGTAATAAAAATAAAAATTTTGATTACGAAAGTATATATAAACTTGCACAGCCGTTGTCACGGAAACCTGATGGTGCGTCTAATCCAAACTTATCAAGTGATTTTGAACTGTATGGTAAAACGCCACCTAGTGAATATGTTATTAATAATGTTCAATTTGTTTCTAGTCAAGAACAAAATTCTACCTCAGATGTGTTAAAAGACTTGTCTCTCAAGTATACCTTAGAGAGAGATACTTCGATCAGCAAGACTTCATCAAAATCTAAACCTCCTCTTCCACAAAAATCATTGTCACGTTCGTCATCAGCGGCATCGAGTCCTGCCCAATCAAGAGACACATGCAAATCTAATAAAACATCAACATCTTCAATACCCTTGTCTTGTACTAGTAAAACAAAAGAAAGGGTCCGTCAATTGTCATCTGATTCAAGTACGGTACCAATCAGTAGTAGTAGTCCGTCATCTGTGTCTAGTGCTTCGTCACCATCAACAAGTAGACTTCCTATTCTTTCAAATAGTAAAACAAAGTCAAAAACAAAAAAAGGTGAAAAGGGTAAACTTCACAATGTAAGGATTAATGAGTTAAACGTTAGTCGAGGAACCGATTCAGACAGTGGTAATGATAGTGGAATCGTTTCTTACGAACGTAGTTTACTTTCTCCATATAGTACTGTGACAAAACCTCGGACACCTAGTCACTCCAGTAGTGGACATGGAAGTGATAATAGTAGTAATGTTAGTGCAGAGTTACGATCTCATTTAAAACTGGATAAAATTCATGGAGGAACGAGTAGTGGTTACGAGAGTATGCTGAGGGATAGTGAAGTGTCTGCTTCATCGTCAACTCATGAAGATAGTAATAGTGAATCTTCAGAAGACAAGAAAAAACAGAAAAAAGGTAATAGAAAATGAAATTATTTTAGCAGACGGTCAGTTTTCTTTTTTCTTTGATTTTCTTATGAAAGTATAGGAATAAAATTTTCTGTAAGCAAGAATTACTAATATTTATTCAAGGTTACAAATAAAAATGAGCAATCTAAAATATGCTAAAAATAAAATAAAGAAATGCATACGGTACATTATATTTGATGTTTTTAAGGTTTATGTAAGAGTGAGAGTTAATACTTTTTTGGCTGAAATTTGGAGAGCAAATGTCCTAAGAAGCAAAAACTTGTCATATTTATGGAAAATGTATTACAGCAATATATTGAAATTGAAAGTTTATTAGAAGTCATACCAGGAGGCCAGTAATTTAAAAGAACATCAAATTAATTTGATGTTGGCTTACATACAAAACTTGTTGCATATGATACATGTAATTTGTATAGTAAGCTTCATCACATACCGTCAAGGTCAAAACTTTTTAAACGCCAGACAGATGCAGAAAAAACATTGCGAGCATAAATATAAAAACGGATAATAAAGTGATTTAATAAGCAGGCAGGATGTTATTACTTCTAAATAAAAGTTAAGTTGGTGGAGTTCAAATTCATTAATACAAAATTGTTTCCGATACTTTCATTCATCAAATCGAAAATGTGTAATTTCCACTTTAGAAAGTTATTTTTGTGGTTACAAACAAATTCAAAAGATTTACTACCTGATAATATTCATTTACATCTGTAATTTATGCAGAAAAATAATATACAGAAAATCTAATGATACACATCAATTTTTAAAAAGTCGTAAAAAGACCTATAATTCTTGCGAATACAGGATAGTGATATATTATACCATTGATGTATATTTAAGTGACATTTTGTTAAAAGATTTTACTTATGATAAGGTCTTATTCATAAAACAGTACTTTGTACGTACTGAACACATACTTCATGTACCTGAACTTGTCTGAAATTGAGAACTTTTTTAAGCAACACCATTTTTTGTGGCCTGTGAAATTATCAGAACATTTGGTTTTTGAATTCAATATTAAAAGATTTTCATTCAAGAAATAAATATATTCAAAAAGTACTTTCGATAGACTGTCAAATTTCAAGGTGTTTATCAATCAACTAATGCACTAAAATAGATATCTCATGAAAGTACTTAGAGAACACATAAATTAAATACAATGTATCAGAAACATAAAAATTCACTTCAAATTGTTTGTCTTGATATTCAAAAGACTTATTAAAGTTTATTAAGAAAGAACTGCAGAATTAACATGTAAAAGTTTAATGTTGTTTAAAATCAGATAAGATATATCACAAGAAACTAAACTTAAGTAATGTAATGAAGGTTTTATTATCTATAACTTTTTTACATGAATAAACATATCTTGCAGTATCCATGTTAATTCAAATACACAATTAATTATTCTTATTCAAACTGCCTTTTCAAAACTTAGAAATAGATAGTAATGATTTGAATACCAGTAGAGGGGGGATAACTCTAGCATATTAGAAAATTACACTGAAAATTGTCTGATGTCAGATTTCATTTGTGTGCATTTAACCTTATGTGTGTAATAAAGTTATTGATATGAATACATGGTCACTTTCCTTACGATTAATTTACAAATTTATGTTTAACCCTAGGTTCAAGAAGAAGTAGATCTGCGCCTGCTAGATCTGACAGTGAAGGGAAGAAAAGTCCCTCATCAAAAGCCTGGGTTGATACTCGACAGATACAGAAAATAAAAGAGGAACCATTTGAGATCAAATCATATAACATGGATGATGTTGAAAGATTGGGCAGACGGCGACAGGATGAATTACAGGTTTGTAGTTTTTGGTAAAAGTATTTGTGAAATTTAGGTATGGCTAATTTGCAAAATGTTTGGATCATACTGAATTTGAATATTAAAAAGTCTAAATAATTTATTACATTCATATTGGCCAACTTTACCAATTGGTTAGGGACTACTAGAATTGAAAGGTGTCAACCTGACTATTGAACTTATCTGTTACATAAACTAAATTACACTATTACATAATACAGTATTTCAATGAAGTTAACATGAGGGGGGATAGGACCTTTATTGGGACTCCGGGATCGGGTGTTTTTAAGCTCAGGATTTCGGGATCCGGGAATTCATTTTTTTTGGATTTTGGGACCTAGGAATTTCGTATTTTTAAGTTCGGATTTCATGTTTTTAAACCCAGGATTTGAGGATCAGGACCCCTCCTATCCCCCCTCTAACATGGTATTTGAGCACATATTTCTCATTCAAAGCATAGTATACTAAACTTAAAACCATGTAAGAAATGCTCAAGAGATTTTTATATATAGTTTCAATAAAGGCACTCAAAGTTGACATCAAAGCCCTATAGCATTGAAATATTTGCCTCTGCATGTTTAGCTGCCTGCAATCAATCAATTAAAAGAATTGATAAACAAGAACCTTTTTTTTTATAAAGATCATCATAGGAAGACATTATATTATATAATTTGAATAGTGACTCACAAAAACATGCTGAATTGAATAGCTATTTTAGGCCCACCATATAAAGCATCAAGTTGCAAACAGCGAGAGTTTAAACATTTTTATCTTATTTTTTAGGAATCTGAAGTCAAACCAAAAGATCTGATATGTAAACATGAGGATCGGAACCAGTCATACTTTGATTGTAAATTTCTGATGTGTTTTTGTCGAAACAAACCCAAACAAACAGAGGTGTAACATTGTGTTCAGTTCAACTTGGTGCTTATTTTTAACTTTAGTGCTAAAAACATTACTTTGTATGCAATGCAGACTTTGTATGCAATTTTTTCTACATTTTTTATTACCATCGGTAAAACTAAGCAGTGTGACTGCTTAGGTTTATTTTACATTATTTCATGCCTTTTTGTGATATTTTTTTGTTAAGACTGTACAATTTGCACAATTATGTTTTATTTTGGCGGAAAGTTTCATCAATATTGTGATTATATGTTTGTATAATATTTAAGATTGTTTTGCAATATATTTCATATTTTGTAAAGTATTTTCTTTTCTACCTGTAGAATTTTTATATGATTAATTTCAAACATGAATTTAAATATGATTCACAGTTAGATTGTCAACAAGATTTTAATATCATAATAATTTTTAGTGTTTAGTACGATTTTTTCTAGCAATATTTTCATTTTTCATTTACTAAAAATAGAACATTAATACATGTTTTTCACACATTTTTGTCATATTTTTTTTTAAAGAAATATGTAAAAATTTTAAATGTTTACAATTTGATTTTATCATTAACGACTTGGATAGTCAAAGATTACATATATTTATGTGGTTTTTTTTGTTTTGTTTTTGAAAATCACTTTTAAATGTTGAAAAGTTATATTTATATGTGCTGTGCACAAAATTCTGAAATGATATTTTTCATTTGGTAGAAAATTTGTCATTAATAACCCAGCATAGTCAATGCTTAAAATTATGTCCCTTTCCTGTTTGTTATCCAACTTATTTTTAGCTCATAGAGATATATGAATAATGCCCTTTAAAATGTGCCTTTCCACTAGAATTCAGTATTAGGTATTTGAGGCTTTACTAAAACTGTATTATAGATCTGGTTTCATGTTTACAATATACGAAAACATTTTTTCTGGTTATTAAATATATATAAATATAAGGTGGTTATTGTCTCTAGTTTTCTTGCATAAATTCAGCTACCTCGTTTAATTTATTTGTGTAGACATTTGAATCTTAAAACAAAAAAATCAAAATGGTTGTTATAGAAAACTACAGCATTTTACTTTAAAAAAAATAGCAAATCAAAATACTTCAAAAATAATTATGACATGAAAATTTCAGAAAATGTTTGTTTGACGAAGGGAGATAATCCAGATGAATATCTTTCTTTCATTTTTAATGTGTTCTACAATACTTTGATGAACTTTGATTTCCTTACATAGAAAAACATAATTTTGTAGCAATAGCTTGTAACCATTGTAGTACATTTTGACCAGAGAGGTTGTACTGTATAGTTATGTTTGATTTGACTGTACATTTTTGTATTCATTATTTATTTGTACAGTGTACTAGAGGTACTAGCATTGAAAGCCAAATTTAAAAAATATATTTGTAAACTGATTTTGTAGTTTGTTGTTATTCCAAGAATTTTCAATGTCCGAGTTGAATAATGTTAAATCAGGGGCGAATCCAGCCCTTTGAAAAAGGGGGGGTTCCAACTATATGACCCCATTCAAATGCATTGATCATCCCAAAAAAAAGGGGGGGGGTTCCAACTATATGTCCCAATTCAAATGCATTGATTGTCCAAAAACTTCCAACCCCCTGAACTTTCCCCCTCGATCCCCCAATGGCTAAATAGTATTTTCTAAAGTCAACACCAAAACATTGTGATTGGTTGAATGTGTGTTGAACAGTTGATATTTAGCCAATGGAGTTGTGTTATTTTGATACATCTATATTCCTATAGTGTGGTTGGCAGCATCAAATTGAGAACTTGAAAACTTGTATTTCCTGCATCTCCACTATGTTACTGGCATTTAGGAATAAGAGCAAAAACTAATTGGCTCTGTCAGAATAATATGTCCAGTTACATGGTCTACTAACTTGTTAAGAATTCTGCTGAGGTTTTTTGGTATAGTACAAAGCTTGTGTCACATTCAAATAACATTAACACATTCTTGACCGGGATATGAATATATTTTGTCACTGGATGCCAATCATATTTATCTTATTTTTTCGGCTTGTTATTTTCGAACAATTATATACTTGTTAAAGGTCTACTTTGTAACAGATCAAAAAATTATTTTGAAATAGAGGAGACATGGAAAATATACAAAATAAACTATGAATAAAATTGAGAATGGAAATGGGGAATGTGTCAAAGAGACTACAACCCGAACATAGAAAAAACAACAGCAGAAGGTCACAAACAGGTCTTTAATGTAGGGAGAAATTCCAGCACCTGGAGGCGTCCATCAGCTGGCCCCTAAACAAATATATACTAGTTCAGTGATGATGAACGCCATACTAATTTCCAAATTGTACACAAGAAACTAAAAGTAAAATAATACAAGACTAACAAAGGCCAGAGGCTCCTATTCTCAAAACATAACCGACCTCTACTCAAATTATGTGCAACTAAGACATGTTTTATAGTGTAAGGAGAAAATTTGTAATTTTGACATAAAAAAAAATCAATGGCAATCAACTAAGAAGCAAAGTGATATAGTAATGTAAAAATGAGAAGATTTATTATTCCCAATAAGACAGCTACCCACCAGAGTTCAAATAAAGTGGATGTAAGTAATTATAAGTCACCATACAGCCTTCAACAATGATTAGAAGTCATACAGCAAAGCAAGCTATAAATGGCCATAAGGTAAATGCAAAACAATTAAAAATAAGAGAAAATTAGCATCCTAATTTATGAACAAACATTAAACAAAAAACAAATATTATAAACAGCAACAAACAAAAACTGCCGTATTACATGCTCATAACTAAGGACAGACACATACAGAAATAAATGAGGTTAAACATGATGACTGATGCCAAACTTGAATTAAAATAAAGATGACTATAATATTTTTAAAATATGTTTAACATGCCAAAAGAAACCATGTTAATTATGCAAAACAAATCTGGATTACAGACCAAGAAATGTAAGCTAGAAAATAAAAAATGAAATCCTTTCCAATCTCAAATCATAATCAAGAACATTTTCATGACTTAAAAAGAGACAATTCATACAAGCATGGTCACCAGAGAATTGATATTATGCAGAATAAGTGCTCCTTCTGCAACCTTCACATTTTATGCAGAAGAAGTGCTCCTTCTGCAACCTTCACACTTTATGCAGAATAAGTGCTCCTTCTGCAACCTTCACATTTAATACAGAAGAAGTGCTCCTTCTGCAACCTTCACATTTTATGCAGAATAAGTGCTCCTTCTGCAACCTTCACACTTTATGCAGAATAAGTGCTCCTTCTGCAACCTTCACACTTTATGCAGAATAAGTGCTCCTTCTGCAACCTTCACATTTTATGCAGAATAATTGCTCCTTCTGCAACCTTCACACTTTATGCAGAATAAGTGCTCCTTCTGCAACCTTCACACTTTATGCAGAATACGTGCTCCTTCTGCAACCTTCACACTTTAGGCAGAATAAGTGCTCCTTCTGCAACCTTCACATTTTATGCAGAATAAGTGCTCCTTCTGCAACCTTCACATTTTATGCAGAAGAAGTGCTCCTTCTGCAACCTTCACATTTAATACAGAAGAAGTGCTCCTTCTGCAACCTTCACATTTTATGCAGAATAAGTGCTCCTTCTGCAACCTTCACATTTAATACAGAAGAAGTGCTCCTTCTGCAACCTTCACATTTTATGCAGAATAAGTGCTCCTTCTGCAACCTTCACACTTTATGCAGAATAAGTGCTCCTTCTGCAACCTTCACACTTTATGCAGAATAAGTGCTCCTTCTGCAACCTTCACATTTTATGCAGAATAATTGCTCCTTCTGCAACCTTCACACTTTATGCAGAATAAGTGCTCCTTCTGCAACCTTCACACTTTATGCAGAATACGTGCTCCTTCTGCAACCTTCACACTTTAGGCAGAATAAGTCCTCCTTCTGCAACCTTCACATTTTATGCAGAATAAGTGCTCCTTCTGCAACCTTCACATTTTATGCAGAATAAGCGCTCCTTCTGCAACCTTCACACTTTATGCAGAATAAGTGATCCTTCTGCAACCTTCACACTTTATGCAGAATAAGTGCTCCTTCTGCTACCTTCACATTTTATGCAGAATAAGTGCTCTTTTTGTAACATTCACATTTTATGCAGAATAAGTGCTCCTTCTGCAACATTCACATTTTATGCAGAATAAGTGCTCCTTCTGCAACATTCACATTTTATGCAGAATAACTTTCTTCTGCAACCTTCACATTTTATGCAGAATAAGTGACGTAATTAAAAAAAAAACGTTTGACATCTGATTGGTTTGGTATACCTGGCCTGCATCATGTCCTATATGGTGTTTAGGTACGTGTGTTGTCTGCTCTTCAGATACAAGAAAATTATAAAGAAGATCACTAAAACAAAACTTGACCACTGAATAAAACTATCTACAATGCACAAAAGAGAGTGTCATCTTTATTTCATAGTTCAGTCTTAACATTTTTGTTGAGCTTGTTTCACAGCATATGTGATTCCAAAGTGTAACTTCACCATAGAACTCAACCATAGAACTCAACCAAGCAACATATATGTATATAATGTTAAAAACACAGGTTTAAAGGAGGGTTTGATTGGGGATCAAGGAACTGAGAGTAAGGGATCATGGCCCAAATTATTTTACAGACATAGTGAGGCAATCAAATTTTATGATTAAAATTGAGAATGGAAATGGGGAATGTGTCAAAGAGACAACAACCCGACCAGAAAAAAAATGAACAGCAGAAAGTCACCAACAGGTCTTTAATGTAGCGAGAACTGATTCCCGCCCCCGGAGGCGTCCTTCAGCTGGCCCATAAACAAATATATACTAGTTCAGTGATAATGAACTCCATACTAATTTCCAAATCGTACACAAGAAACTAAAATTAAAATAATACAAGACCAACAAAGGCCAGAGGCTCCTGACTTGGGACGGGCGCAATAATACAGCGGGGTTAAACATGTTTGTGAGATCTCAACCCTCCCCTATACCTCTAACCAATGTAGAAAAGTAAACGCATAAAAATACATATAAAAAAAAGAAGATGTGGTATGATTGCTAATGAGACAACAATCCACAAAAGACCAAAATGACACAGACATTAACAACTATAGGTCACCGTACAGCCTTCAACAATGAGCAAAGCCCATACCGCTTAGTCAGCTACAAAAGGCCCCGATTAGACAATGTAAAACAATTCACACGAGAAAACTAACGGCCTTATCATTTTATGTAAAAGAAAATGAACGAAAAACAAATGTGTAACACAAAAAACAAACGACAACCACTGAATTTGCAGGCTCCTGACTTGGGACAGGCACATACACAAATAATGTGGCGGGGTTAAACATGTTAGCGGGATCCCAACCCTCCCCTAACCTTGGATAGTGGTATAACAGTACAACATAAGAATGCACTATAAAAATCAGTTGAAAAAGGCTTAACTCATCAGATGGACAAAAATACAAGTGAACGTGGCCGGGTACTTATACATCCCGACATAAAAAGACACTATGAATAGATCTGAGAGTACTCGCATTTATCTGACAGCTAGTTCAAAGCCACTTACAATTTAACCAATAAAAAAAACATGCATCTAAGACAAAATACGCACATTAAAATTCAGTTCAAGAGAAGTCCGAGTCTATTGTCAGAAGATGTAACCAAAGAAAATAAACAAAATGACAAAAATACATAAATAACATCAGACTACTAGCAGTTAACTGACATGCCAGCTCCAGACTTCAATTAAACTGACTGAAAGATTATGAATTCATCATATGAACACCAGGCACAATCCTTCCCATTAGGGGTTTAGTATCATACCATCATAACATATATGAGAAGAACATAAGCCGTGTCATGCCAACAACTGGTTTTTTAATAATTGTGTTTAGTTCCGATGCAAAGACCCTATAAGTGAATCAATATTAACGCCAAAATATGCAATCTTTAATGACCTGACAACAGTATCCAGGGGCGGATCCAGCCAATTTAAAAAAAAAGGGGGGTCCTAACCCAGGACAAAAAGGGGGGGGGGTTCCAACTATATGTCCCCATTCACATGCATTGATCGTCCAAAAAAAGGGGGGTTCCAACCTCCGGACCCCCCCCCCCCTTCTGGATACGCGCCTGGTATCGTAACTATATCCCTTCTTTATAAGTATATTCAAAGGTTTTCTTAGTTTCTGAGGTGAATACTGACACCTTTGTGCTTTATAAAGAATATTTCCAGAAAAAAATGCATGTGAAATACCTGAACGTATAAGAAGTCTGCATTTTAATTCACGATAAAAAATGAAAAATCATGTTTTATCATAAAATTTAGTTTTCAGCTTTCCGTTAGTGATATAGATTTCAAGATCGAGGAAAGGGCAGTGGTCATTGTTAGTATTAGCCATATTTAAAGTAAGTTACAACAACATACCAAAAATGGACTAAATTGCAGTAACTTACTAGAAATCCTCAAGCAGAATATGGTTTATCAAATCTAAAATACAGTTTTGCTGAAAGAGTTTTGATCAAACATATGTTTTATCTGTTTAATAACTTGTCATTTCAATGATCACATTGAGCTTATCCTATGATAAGCAGTAGGATGTAAATTAAAGGTAACAATAAAACCCACTTTCTCTGACCCGACTAAGTGTCCGTGTATGCTCATAACTTTTTTTGACATTTCCATACATTATCCTCACTGCAATTCATAATTTACAACAAATTCATTATGTTTTCCTCGTCATAAGTATCCGTTTATTACAAATCTCAAGTACTTAAATTTCACCAACTTTAATAAAAAGTATAAATAATTGTGATTGTCTTTCCTGGAAGTTATAAAGTGTTTTGTAACTTACTGGTATTTCTGTTTTTTTTGTTTTTCATATTTAACATTAAAAAGTTGTGGAATGGTTGCCAATGAGACAGCTGTTTACTTGAATTTTCCTATCATAACAAATGTTTTTTGTTACATAAAAACATAAAATTACTGCATACAAACACTTTTAATCAATAGTGCAGTGGGTGTATGCACTTTTAAAGAAAACGGATTCAGTATTCAAAATTATCGTATTTTAAAGAAGCTCTTGAAATATTCCAGAACCTCTATTATTCGATTTAAAGATATCCTCAATTATTCAGGACTTCCATTTTATGAAATAAGAATGTAAAATATCGTTTTCAGTGTATCCTTAAATCGAATTATGGAGTTCCTAAATATTTCAGAAGTACTTAGTAATAAAATCCAATAATTTTGACTAGATTCTGATAGTAACATGACCACATGTGTGTCTAAATAATTTACAGTTTTGTCTCTTAGTACAAACTTTTAACTAACTTTAATTGTAATCGGTAAAGCATCTTGAAAAAAGTATGTAAAACTTTATCTTGTTTTGCTTGAATGTTCTCATTTTCGAAGAGGACGCGTTCGTTCGTCCATGAAATGTCTTGCGTATATTCTTGAAATCCCTCAGACGGTCTTTCTAAGTTACAAATAAATGCAGCAGACAACCAAAGATGTGACACTTATAACCAAACTGGAACTTGTCACTCAGTGGTTGTTGTTGCTTGTCTGTCATATTTGTCACGTTTCATTTGTTTTGGTATCAGGCCATTTGTTTTTCTGTTTTGGATAAATTGTTTTGACATTTTGTCATGTTGGAACCTTTTATAGTTTACTGCGGTATGAATTAATTTTTTTTCATTGTTGTAAGCCATTCAGTGTCTTAGCGTTGATTTGGTTTTGGTTTCTGGTGAATTTGTCTTAACAGCAATCATACCACATCTCCTTATTTTCGTTGAAATTGAAGAAACAAGAACAATAATGTGTAAATTTTCAAGATAAATAAGTATTCCAACCTCTCAACTATTCTATATCTAAAAAAATAATCGATGATTGGTACAAAACACACATACACACGCACACACAAACAAAACATACAGATACAAGTGAAAAAATAGGTGTTATAGTATCAACAAATTCTAAAAATTGCTTAGAGTGAAGTCAGAGTACTTAATCTGTTTGAACGAGATCGTAACTTTCTTTTCCCCTTATTAGTACAAGTAATTTTGCAGAACAATCATAAAGATGCATATCAAATGTACATCTGTAAAGCTTATATAAACTGTACAGCTGTTAAAGCTGTATATAAGTTGTACAGCTGTAAAAGATGTATATAAACTGTACATCTGTAAAAGATGTATATAAACTGTACAGCTGTAAAAGCTGTATATAAACTGTACATCTGTAAAAGCTGTATATAGACTGTACAGCTGTAAAAGCTGTATATAAACTGTACATCTGTAAAGCTGCATATAAACTGTACATCTGTAAAGCTGTATATAAACTGTACAGCTGTAAAAGCTGTATATAAACTGTACACCTGTATAAACTGTACATCTGTAAAGCTGTATATAAACTGTACATATGTGAAGCTGTAAATAAACTGTATATTTTAAAGCTGTATAAACTGCAACTCTGTAAAAATGTACATTAACTGCACATTTTTAAATCTGTATAAGCTAAACATAATTATACATTCACTGCATCTTGTGTGATACGATATCTATCCACAGTTGACGTAAAACTGACAACACAATGACGAAAAGAAAACCAACGTACAACAGTGCACACAACAATAACCAGACCAACGTACAACAGTCCACACAACACTAAAACAGCCCAATTTACAACAGTCCACACAACACTAAACAGACCAACGTACAACAGTCCATACAACACTAAACAGACCAACGTACAACAGTCCACACAACACTAAACAGACCAACGTGCAACAGTCCACACAACACTAAACAGACCAACCTACAACATTTACCACAGAATAAGAATCCTAGAAAACGTTGCGCTTGCGCTAATTCCATTCTTTTCGACGTCACAAACATCTCCGCTGCCAACGCTATCGTCGAACTATCGCCGACAGAAGCAAAAGGATTTTTTTAGAGGTATAAAGATAGATCCCGTGAAGCTTTTTAGAAGATAGAGAAGTGTGGTGAGTTTTTTTTATTGTACCTTTTAACCAAGTACTATTCATGTTTGTTCTGTTTTCTATTCTAAAACCTTCAGGACTTCGTCATCTGTAATTCTTCTGTTTCATTGTCTTGAACTGAGATTGTTGTGTTGATGAGAAATCTGTAATTTGCTGATAATCCTCTAGACTTCCATAGGTTTTGTTCTAATTTGATGTGTCAAATTGCGAATATTAATATGTTGAATATACTTTTGACCTTAAAATCCGAGATAACTATACCGCAGTAGTAGTTTCAGATAAAAGGCATGCAATACAAAGTCGAGCTTCTCTTTGTCTGGTCGTTCTGGTCCTTATATATCGAATTATAATCAGCAAAGTTGATCTTAAGTTTCGATTTTTACTAGATTTTTGAAAAAAAAAGACAAAAGAATATAAGTTATGGATCAATTTTGAATTCTGACTATAGTTATCGTGGTTTCGGGGTTTGTGTGCCATTTGAAAAGATGGAAATTAGCAAACACATTTTGGATTGATACATTTGATTTTACTTTAAATAAATGCATTGTTCAATGAATGTTTAAGAATGAACATAGATTTATGTGTCCATTTATACAATACATTAAGTATTCCTATAAAATACCAGCATACTATCTAATTTTTGGGCCCTTTATAGCTTGTTGTTCGGTGTGAGCCAATGCTCCGTGTCGAAGGCCGTACATTAAACTATAATGGTTTGCTTTTTTAAAATTGTTGTTTGGATGGAGAGTTGTCTCATTGGCACTCACACCAGATCTTCCTATATCTATCTGTAGTTAAGCTAGCAGATTTTTTTATTAGGGGGATATAGGGGAGGGGTTACAATGGATTTCACAATGCATTTTTAATTGTATCATTTGACTCCACAATCAACAGGTCAAGTATGGAGTTATCATACAAAGAAAAGAATGTACACCAGGCAGCGACGGGCTTATCTGAAGCCATCATAAGAGTTGCAGAGTTTAAATTTACATTGGAACAGTGGACAGAAGTCGAGATTGATATCAGAGCAGCGGAAGACAGAGAAACTGACTTGATAAAGCAATTAGGTATGTCTGTCAAATATAGTCTTCCTCCCCTGTCCTAGCTTACACTTCTGAATATAAACAAACTAAAGATCGTCGCTTATGATTCTTTTGTAAAT
The DNA here is from genome assembly GCF_036588685.1 of Mytilus trossulus. NCBI lineage: Eukaryota > Metazoa > Mollusca > Bivalvia > Mytilida > Mytilidae > Mytilus > Mytilus trossulus. Next base: position 23,664,730 of record NC_086375.1, on the reverse strand, counting down.
TTATTGACCACTACTAGTATTTCCCTTAACCTATGAATGAATGATTACGTTATGTTTTGTGAAATATATTTATAAAGATGCGATTGGGTATATATCTAAATTATGTGACAAATTGTAGATATGTTTGTATTTAGTCAAAACTAAGTATATGTTCAATGTATAATAATGGACCTTTCTCAGATAAAAAAATGTCATTCTGGTTTTCTGTTTCCAAGCCTTACAATATGTCAATATCACCATCGCCTCGCGTCTATACAAGTGGTAACTTAAATTTATCACTGCCGGGTACTTTTGTTTATTTGAGCTGTTAGGTTGTTGTCGCATCATGTACAGTATACCTGCTATCTCCGCAATGTTCAACGTCATTGTGGTATATTTAAAATTGAAAATGGAAATGGGGAATCGGGAATGTGTCAAAGAGACATCACCCGACCAAAGAGCAGACAACTAAACAGTCGAAAGCCATCAATGGGTCTTCAATGCAGCGAAAAACTCGCGCATCTGGAGGTGTGCTTCAGCTGGTCAAAGCAAAAATGTATACTACTAGTTCAGTGATAATGGGCGTCATACTAAACTCTGAAATATACATAAGAAACTAAAATTAAAAATCACACAAGACTAAAAAAAGCCTGTTTCTCCATTTAGATAAATTAAAAGATCAGAACACGACTGCAGAAGAAAATGTAATGACAGAAGACAATGAATTGACAGTTCCAGATGACACTCAAAGTGTAGATGACATACTTAGAGACTTAGGGGAATCACTAGACGAAGTTGAACAGCATAAGGCATCAATGACAGCATCAGGTAATGAGGTCACTTCTGGAATTCCATTACTCTTCGTTTCTGTATACCAGTGAGCTTAGTTTTAATATATAGTATTTTCGAAATCTTAGAAAAATGGACGAAACACAGTAAGACATACTTATAAAATCTTCTCTATAATTAAGTTGATATACTTGCTTGGTTTCTTTGGTTCTTGCTTAATATTTAAAATGATACGTTCCAACAGTTATCCCTACAGATATATAAAAAGGGAAGATATGGTATGATTGCCAATTAGACATCTCTTAACAAGAGACCAAATGATACAGAAATTAACAACTATAGGTCATCGTACGGCCTTCAACAATGAGCAAAACCCATACTGCATAGTCAGTTATAAAAGGCCCCGAAGTGACAATGTAAAAAACAATTCAAACGAGAAAAAATAACGGCCTAATTCTTTATTAATTTATGTTATTAATAACTCTGAGCTGAATAGCAGCACAGTGTTTGATCGTTTATTTAACAACACTAAATTGTTAAGCTGATTAAGGGGAAATAGGTAGATATTAAGATTTTTTTTTGATATTTCGTCTTCATATTTTAGTTTATAAGTTTATTTATATCGTCTTGACATTTTAGTTTGTATTTATTTCGTTCATTTTCTAGGACCAACAGAGAAAACACTGAAGAATGCCAGATATGTTTTTAAGGTACAATTTAAGATTGGCAAATTAGAATTGGAAAGATCTTGATGACAGTAGTCTTTTGATATACTGTGAAATATTAATTGGCCTCTTTTTGCATTTCTTTGTCTTAAATATGCACAAACTATTTGCCACTGAACGTAAAGAAAACACCATGTTCGTTGTCCGTTGATTGGACATTATCAAAATACCAAGCGATCACACAATGCTTTGTTACTTATTTGATGTAAGATTAAATAACTGTTAATTAATTGCTAGTTTAATACAATAATGTTCAGCAGCAAATATTTCATAACTGGATTAAACATTGGACAAAGCAGCAACGGCGCGATAAAAAGAACGAAAAATACTACTTGAAATCTGAATCTACAGTAAATGGTTTGCAGTTGTTTACCCTGAACAACACGCTTCTGATAAAGTTCATATTGAAAATGCTCTAACAAATATAACTACTGGAGCCTGTTGTAATGGCGCTTGCAAATTTTTATCCTGCTTTCCGAATTATGCCCTTATAAATGGTCATCTTGTTGGTAGCTGTACTTTGAAGATTTTCAATTGAATGTTTTATTTTTAAAAACAACCTTGAAGGCCTTACAGTGACCTATATTTGTTAATGTTTGTGTCATTATGGTCTTTTGTACATTGGAAATCATACCACATCTTCTTTTTTATATGAACACGCACACTAGTGTAACCCCACTACATGTTGTGTGCCTTTACTAAACATGGCTATTTTCACCATAGGTCTTTGTGCATGTATACTAGTATGCTGGTTTTTTTCTCTCTGCGGAGTGGGGTGTTGTTGCATGGTTGATGTAATCAACTGTACTGTCCAATATTCAAGTCATTCCTGTCATCTTTTGCATACACGATGGGTACTTTTTTTTTATAGGATACAGTCCAGAATTTTGATTTAAATGGAGCTATTACCAAACAAACAAAAAAAGACAAAAAAAGGGAAAGAAGCACATCAAAGAAAGAGGAGATAATAAAAATGAAAATCGCCAAAGAAGAGGAAAAAGTTGTGCAGTTATATTTCAAAGCAGTAGACAAGATAATGATAAGGTACAGCAAGGATGTTCAAGCACAACATAAGAAGGAAGAAAAGAAAAGGAAGCAACTTGAAAAGGCGGAGAAAAAAGCCTTAAAGATGTTGGAGAAAGGTACATATTCATTTTATTGAAATAGACACTTTCGGGGTTCTTCTCCATCAGTGATCAGATATGGTGCAATGTTTTCTAATTAACTTGCCAATGATGATTAAATCATCATACAAAATCGTTTACAAATTTTTAACCAACATTTTTCAAATGTAAAAACTATGATTAGAAACTATAAAAAAAAAGCCAACTATAACTTATGATACAAGTTTACAGAGAAACATTCAAATACAAAAACAATACTTGAGTTAACAAATTCAGTACGATATTGTAAAATGAAATACAAAATTATGATGGCATACCTGTTTATTAACATATTCAATAGAAATAAAATACATAAATATAAAAAATTTAAGATTGTCAGATTTGCGCAGAAAATAAAAAAATGGATGAATCGGTGAGAATGTCCAGTGGCTTATCCAGTTGCTTCTGACGCTGACGCTTTTTGTGCAAAACGTTTCTTTAAAAGAGTCTGAAATTCAGTTAATTAATCATATAAAGTAAAACAGGATCAAATAGTTGATATCAAGTTAGTACTGAAATATCTGTTGAATGCAATAAAAAAAACACATTTTTCGTCTGTTGATCTTTAATTAGTATTAGTGTCTTGCTGAATATAGAACACTTATTTTAATTTCAAAACTGCATGAACTTATTTGATTGAAACACTTACTTTTACAGAAATAAAAAAGAGAGAGAAAGAATGTGTCAATAATGAAAAGAAGAAACCGGCCAAAACTTTAGATGGAAAGAAAAAAACCAACGATAGAAAGAAAAGCAAAGCAGTGAAAGTTACAGAGAGTAAGAAGGACTGTGAAAAGAAAGAGTCACACACTGTGGATGAAGAAAATGCAATGAAGAATAGAAAAGCAAAGAAAGGGGAAGAGAAAATCATAAAGGAAAAGGAGAAAAATTCTCAAACTATGGATATCAAGAAAGAAAACATTGATAGAATACATACCACCAATGATGGAAAAAAGAATAAATTTTCAGCAAACATTACTGCATTTTTCAGGATCTTTTCTTGTCACAAACGACAAGATAAGGATAACGCCGTAGCTTGATAAATCTTTTTTTGTTTAACATTAAATTTTATATATGTTTTTCACTGTTTTCATATTCTTTTTGATAAATCTTTTTTTTGTTTAACATTAAACTTTATATATGTTTTTCACGGTTTTTATATTCCTTTTTCTGAATGAGAAGTCAAAATAGCGGGAGTGGATCGTAACCCTTGGCTAGCGAAGATGAAGGCGTATATAAAGGGAGGACAGTACACACACGAACCTGCCTCTCGTAAGATATAATTTGCCCGTAACTGGAAACAAAAAAATTATCTCTGAGTCAGGCTTTATTGAATACAAACGAACCAGAATAAAGCCATCAGCTACATTCAAACAAAAATAAAAGTATCTTCTTTGATCCAAAAGCTGTAATTTTGTGAAGGTAGTTAATCCAAACAGAACTCAACTTGTACTTCACCACCTTACACGTACTAAAAACAAGAATGTGTCCAAACTACACAGATGCCCCACTTAATCATTTTCCATGTTCCATGGACCGTGAAATAGGATAAAAAAAAAAATTTGGCTTTAACATTAGAAAGAGAATACTATAGGGAACATGTGTACTAAGTTTCAAATTGATTTGACTTCAATTTCATCAAAAACTACCTTAACCAAAAAAACAGGACATATAGCCACAGAGATTTAAATGTATGCATTTATATGACACTTTACGGCCTTCATCTATAATCAAAACCCATACACATAGTAAGTTCTAGATGCTTCTAAGTGACATATTCAATCTAGAAAAACATAGACTAACAATGCTATTAAAAGTGACAGACACAATACTAATATGGCAGACACAAACCAAAGACCACCACCAAATTAAAGGCTCCCGACTTGGCGAAGACACACAAATAATGTGTCAAGGTTCAACATTGTTTGCTAGTTCTCAAAACACTCTAAGCATCATTAAATATTCTGGGTGAGAGTTGCAACAACACACCATAAGAACAAACAATGAAATTCAGTAAGGCACGTCAATTTTGTTTTTTCTCCAGGGTTTATATGCTACTATATGATGACCTCAGCATTTTTTCAGCTGTTTTTACAGTTTGTTGTTATGTTGTAGTGTTCAGTTGCACAACTGTCCTATGATGTGAGGAGTTTTGAGCGCTCACAAACTTAGTAATACTACCACATTATTTCCGTTAGTCTGATTACAATGCAATTTAATCTTAACTCGAGTGCTGGTATATATAATATCATATATATGAGGATAACGAACTCAGAGATCTACATTTTAATCATATTTTCAGAATCGGTGTCCAAAAAATGATGATTTATAACCTTAAAGTCGAAATCTTGATGATAGTAATACCAAGAGTTATACAATCAAATAAAAGTTTACAATTGTATTGCTCTTCAAATATTTTATCTTATAAATCGAGCTATAAAAAAATATCAAAGCATTACACGGCGTTCTGTATGTACGTGCCCGTCCAAGTTAGGAGCCTGTTATTCAGTGGTTGTAGTTTGTTGATGTGTTACATATATGTTCTCGTTCATTTTTTGTACATAAATTAGGTGGTTAGTTTTCTCGTTTAAATTGTTAAATATATTTGTCATTTCGGGACCTTTTATAGTTGACTATGCGGTATGGACTTTGCTCCATGATTGTTGACTGAGGCTATACGATGGCCTATAGTTGTGAATTTCTGTGTCATTTGGTCTCTTGTGGAGTGTTTCCTCATTGGCAATCATACCACTTCTTCTCTTTTTTTTACGGTGTAGTACGCCAGACCAATGTTTCGTTTATATACTCATCAATTTTTTCTCTGAGTAAGAAAACTCTGTGTTTCCCTATGGATGTTACAGAATATGTTTAAAAAATTATGGTAAAGACCATGTGGCCAATATTAGACAACAATGCACAACACTAAAAACGACTAAAACATTAAAGACAACCAAACATCACTAAATAAAACTCAAGATTGAGCGCAAGATACCTTTAAAAAAGCCAGTGGTGAAATCGGGTGCTCCAATATCTCCCAATTAAAAAGATACTCCGTATCTTCAATTTATACCATGATTTCCTGAATAGAATGTTGCTGCTTATAATCAATCTATTTGCCAAGGGTTCCAAGTCAGGGGCGTAGCTAGAAAGAAATGATGTGCAAGCACCTAGCTACCACCGAGCGGAGCGAGGTTTAAAAATTTTGGGACCCTTTTATGCAGGAAAATGGTTTTTTTTCAGTTTTCGGTCATAGGACAGTTGAAGAGGAGTAACATATAGATAGGACTTATTGTAAATGTAAAACTATTCATAAATTTTCTGAATAAAGTAAATCATGGTTAATTGAAAACATAAACTACACAAGTTTTCTGATACAGAATTTACTTAAAGTTGTCCACAATCTGCTCTTCGGGTCTAGGCAGAAACGAGCTTCTCTATCTATTTGTCAATATTTACCGTACTGAAATCTCGATGAATATGCAGTAATGCTAGCAATGATAACCTGTCATTGTTCACTGTTGACCGTACATTTGATTTCAACAGACGTAGTACACTGATAGATCCCCACGGTAGCACTCGCGAGATGTTATAAAAAATTTCATACCAGGTCAGTTTCGTATGTCTCAGACAATGTTGAGATTTGTTATATTTGTTCGTTTGTTCGTTTGTTATATTTCCTTCAACACGAGGAAGCAGATACGACACAAAGAGCAATTATGATCAATTATGTCAACAATTAAAAAAAACAACAGTTAAATTTATAATGACTATGAGAAGCAAAAAAAACCCCAACAACTTTAAGATGCATTTGAAGACCCCCTTGAAGGTTTTTTAGGACTTTAAAGCCATCTTGCACATAAAACCCCCATGGACATTTTGAAAGTTGGCAGGTATGATGACGACGAATATGTTACAATGTTGTAGCCAAAAACTCGTTCAATATACCGCGCATATGGAATGTGACAGTACTCATTATTGAGTTTGTACATAAATGAGCAACACGACGGGTACCACGCGTTGTTTGTGGTACCGTGTTGTTGCAGGTTCGGTTACTCCTGTTAATAAACAATATTGAATGGTAAACGTTTTAAAATCATTTAGTAAAGCGATGTCATCATACTTTTACTGCGCACCAGAGATTACCCAGTAATTCACGTTTTGAAAGGAATCAGTTTTGTCTATCATTTGTCAGAACTCATGATTCCGTGTTCAGTTCAATTCAATGTAAAAAAAAATCACATTAGGCCAAGTTACAAAGGTTAAAAGATTCACATGACCGACAGTTTTCGAAGTTTGTTACATTTTTTATGGTTTGACTTTGATAACTTATTTATATATCAACCCGCTAAGGGGACTCTGAGTAGGGAGTCTGCGTATACCTTCCTAATTTTTCTTTGGTATTGTTGTCGCTCAAAAGTCTTTAATTTTCTTTGTTGTTTGTTTAGTCCCTTTTTTAATCGATTTCGTAACTGCGTTGTCCTTTTGTCAAAAAAAAGTTTGTAAAACCGAACGTTCTCTTCCGCATATTTATGAATGTGAAAGTGGTAGTGCGGTCAGATCTGTATACACATCACGTGATAATTGCAGCCATGATGGTGGGTGTCGAACATTTTTCCGGTTTTGAAATTTGTTTAATTAATATTATACCGCGGTTCTATATTTAAATTGATCATTTATTTTGTATTTCAGGATGGACTGGATGACGGGCCCGACCTGCTGGCGGGCGAGCAGGACAACAACAAGGTATGAAAAGTCGCCCTTCTATTTTCCAGACATGACATTTGCATGACAGAGATCTCACTTTCTGAATCACTATAAAAGATTATCTGTCCCAGACCCATTAGTATCATAGATCGTTACACTTATCTTTGTTTTGTGGAAAACTGACAGTGTCAGCTTTGTCGAATCATTTGTCCCACTTGCCAATTTGATAATCTAAATGTTAGTAATTACTAAAAATAAAAGTATGTATTGAGGTGGGCGGTTTCTTTGAAACAACTTTTATTATAAAAATATTGAATGTTTTGTTACCTTCAGGAAATCAAGAAGAATGTGTAGAAAAAAGACTAGAGAAACCCTCTTGAGCAATGTCTATTTGATAAACTATACACATAATGTCACATATATATATATATAGATTGCCAAACAATGTAATTTTAACACACTATTTAGTATGTAAATATAATAATGTTTAAAATATTTACAAAATGATGAAAATAAACGCAATATTTCGCTAGACCAACTAGCTTTATCAAGCGTGCATCTCTCCAGTTGAAATCAGATGTACATAATGTCACATATAGATATACATCGCAAGATCACTTCTGCTGCAGGCTAACAACGCACTTAAAGTTATAGTGTATAAAAGAGAGTGACGTTCATACCTTCAGCCTTGATATAAATGTACTGTATAGCCTGTAAAGTCAAATTGTCAAAAACAAGATATTTTATTGGTTTGACAGGGCTTTAGACCTTTAGTTACATATCAAATTAAGATAATTAGTTGTAAATAGTACTGTGCAGTCAGGTTTGATGGAGTGATTAAAATCTGGTTTTATTGAACCTAATATAACTTTTATTAAATGGATTTTAGAGTGGATGCTGTTATTGATGAAAAGAAAGGCATTTTAAATTCTTACACATTTTTTAATGCACATAAATCATAAAGTGTATACAAGTAAAAATGCATGTTACCAATAATTTCTATGAAATTAAGAATCTATAGAAAGTGATTGAGATTGTTGTATGAGTTCACAATTTATGCAACCATTTTGACAGAAAAGTTAGAACAGTGTACATGGATTTCAATTATCTATACAATTTTTTGTTTTATTGTTGATTTTCTTACTTGACTGTACATGTACATGTAAACCAAATTGAAACCTTCTATACACACAAGTCTATAACAAGATTTTTACTTCCAATGAAGATTGCAGTATTTGTGCTAGGCTAAACAAAAAAAATATCTTTAACAAACCCTTTCTCTGATGTCTAGCTTCTGAAAAGTAAGTTATTTTGGGCTGATTTATTGATTTATTCGCACAGAAAGGCCTCCTTAATGGCCAAAAAAGGGAACTAATTCTTGTTCAAATTGTGTCAATTGGATCCTTTCTTTATTCGTAGTTACATGTCAAATTTCTGGTAATTGGAATCTGGGTGTGATAATAGATTTTTATGCCCCACTAAGCATGCTTAGGGGCCTTATGTTTTTTTTTATTTGTGCGTCCGTTGGTCTGTCCCGCTTCAATGTTAATGTTTTTTGTTTTGATGAAGTTGCAAGTCCAAATTGAAACTTAGTACACATGTTACCTTTTATAGGATCTTTCTAATTTTAATGCCTAATTAGAGTTTTGTTTCCAATTTCACGGTCAACTGAACAATGAATGTGTATCTGTTAATTCTGTTTGACATTTTTTTTCCCCTCAACATCATCTAATATAAAAAGAATATTGTTCATAAAATTGAATCATTCATACAATGTACAGGTAAATTTTTTTTTTTATCATTTTTTATACAGCCAAGATCTTCTACAGTGGATTTAACAGACACATCCCTACTTGTTGACATATCAGATGCATTAAGTGAGAGGGATAAAGTCAAATTTACAGTGCACACCAAGGTAAGGATAAAAAAATAAATGATTCACACAGCACCAATCAAATTCATTGTGCATAACAGGATGTGGTTTTAAAATTTTCTTTATTTTTATGTTTCTGAAGATTCTAATGAGCTTTTAAATCTATTTCATATGTAATGTTTTCATGGAATAGGATTTTCAATCAGTAAAAAGTAAGAAGTTGTGAAAGAAAATCAACATAAATGGCTTAATATTTTGACACCTATGTTACGCTTTCTGAAAGAAAAAGAAAGAACACTACAATCATAAAACTTGACCTTGTACAGGTCAATTTAAGAAAATTGAAACATATCTAACATGAAATATCAAGATTGATTAAATCTAAAAAAAAAAAAATTTTTTAATTTAATTTTTTTTCTTTCCAAATATACTTTAAACTTTTTGCTTTTTTTCCAGACCTCATTGTCCAGATTTAAGGAAGGTGAATTCTCAGTTGTAAGACAACATGAAGAGTTTTGTTGGTTACATGACAGATATGTTGAGAATGAAGATTATGCTGGTATTATTGTAAGTGTGTTTATAAATAGATTCTGTTAAGAATTCAATGAAATAGATATTTCTCCACTTGAGATGCTAAATTTTAATATATTTAATTACAGAAATTGTAACTTCAAGAGTGCAATGATATCATATTGCAGGAAGTTTTCTTGGAGATTTGTTTTTCTCAATTGATATATAGATGTTTCAAATGTATATTTTTGCAAACTTTGACTTCCCTTTCCTTCTGAAAAATCTTGTTCTGACATTATGGGTTTTAAGGCAAACCTTTTGCCACAATAGCAAAAACCAGAGTGCAGCTAAAAATTTGACCTTTAAAGAGAGACATGAAAAAATTTAACAAAAAAAAAGAAATGTCATGGTAAAAGAAAAAGACTTGGCATATTCTTTTCTTTGTAAACTTTACAATTCAATGAAACACAACAAAAATTGCCCTATCTAAGCCATTGATTTAAATGGATAATTTTTCCTCCATGAGTACTATTTAAACTGACTTTTGATAAGTTTGACACAGTTATTGTCTTGATTATTTACAGATACCACCAGCTCCTCCAAAACCAGACTTTGATGCTTCCCGAGAAAAGTTACAAAGATTGGGTGAGGGTGAAGGCACAATGACAAAGGAAGAATTCACGAAAATGAAGCAAGAACTTGAAGCGTAAGCAGCACAGGTTTCAGAAATGTTTTAATACACTTGAGACACAAAAACTATGTAGTAAAATTTACATATACTAAATAAAGAACTGAAATTTTTATATAAATATATATATATATAAGTATGTCTGAGCCAGTGACAACTCTACAACAGATTTATCCATCTGATCACCAGCAGCGATAGTGATACATGGCTGTGAACATTATTTATATACATCTCATCTAAACATCAACCCAACAATGTTAGATCTGTAAATTTGCTTTTGCAATTTTTTTGTTTTTCCCTTTGATCATTCATTGTACTGCTACAGATGATTCTCACATATTGAAACATTAATTGTCAGATCATGTATAAGTTATCTAGCATATAAAGGAAGTTTTATGTTTATATATGAAAGAAATAGGTTCTTTGAAAAATGAAAATAACACTTTAAATACTTATTGCATGGAACATGCTTTTCTTGATTTACTTGCATCAGGAACGTTTATACTCAATTTTAATCTAACATACTTTTAAAAGGATAATTTTGTCTTTTCACTTAATATGTAAGACCATCCAATATATCATACTACATGTATAAATTTATTAGAGAATTAAATTGAATTCAGTTTTTATAATAATTTGTTATGAAAATAACTGGTTTGCTATCAAACAATTGTTTGTGTTGATAAAATTTTATTTTGTATCTTATTTTAGAGAATATTTAGCCACATTTAAGAAGACAGTAGCTATGCATGAAGTGTTTCTACAACGGATTGCGGCACATCCTGCACTTAGGAATGATGTTAACTTTGAGGTTTTTCTTGAATATGATCAAGATGTATGTAATATTTAGTACTTGTAAACACCATAAACCATTCATGTATTAACAAATTGATTGCCTTTTTATTAATTTTGATCTTATAGTATCATAAATCTTTACTTTTCAAATCAGATTTTGATGAAAATGCCCCAATAAAAAGGTGTTCAACTAAAAAAGAAAAGCTCACTACATTTTTAATTGCCAATTATTTGGAAAGAAAAGAGTGAAATATAAATCACTCATTTGTCAGAATTTTTTTAAGAACTTATTTGTCCTATAAAGTATATATTGATGTGTTGCAGTCTGATTGTCAATTAAAGTGACCAAAAAAAGAATAGCCATTGTGGTCAAATTTTCTGGACAAATTAGACTGAGAGAATCAGACCCTTATTTTATGACTCACAAGTATAAAATCAATACAATATAACATACCGGTAGTATTTATATAATTTATTTAAGATGATTGTTTCTGTTTTTACAGTTGAGCGTTAGAGGAAAGAACAAAAAAGAAAAATTAGGTGGATTTTTCAAAATTCTGACAAAAACAGCAGATGAAGTACTTCTATCTGGACAGAAGGTAATTAGTAAAAATAGAAATGAAGTTTTTTGGTTACTGTAAATATAGAAATTCATTGTGGGAATATTTTAAAGTTATTGTATCATATGTTTATTTGTATGACAAAAATTATCTTAATGGTTGTCTAAATAAATTTGCTCATGTTAGTTGTTTTAGTTCTATCTTTCATTTGAAATTTCTATATCAAGAAATTGTTAAAACAAAAACCAACTGTACTCTTATATATTCATGTTATTGGTATACTCATATCTTTAAATTAACAAGGCTCAACCATTTTCCTAAGACATTTCCCTCCTTAAATGATCAGCTATGGTAAGTGAAAAGTTTTCCAATGAAAAAAAAATTGAACATAAGAACTATCTCCTAAGAGGTTTTCTTCATTCTACTTGCACACTTTGAGAATGGATGAATATTTTTTTAAATAGAAATGTTTTACGTTATTGTTTACACAGAAAATGCAGAGTGAAATTGTAAGTTTATTGCATATCAAGTATTTTTTCTTCTTAAATATATATTTTTCTTTACCAACATAGAAATGTATGAATGCCATTTCAGGGCCTTTTACAACTTCTTATGAAGTTAGGTTTTGCTCATTGTTGAAGGCTGTACAGGGACCGGAAGTTGCTAGCTTTTATGTCATTTTGTCTCAGGTGGAGAATTGTCTCATTGGCAATCATACCACATCTTATTTTCATAGGGATTATGTTTGAATTTCTTTGAAGTATATGACAGTATCTTATTCTGTCAGGCTAGTACAAAACTGGGTTCATATTCATCTCTTTATTATTATGATCTCTTGCTGATCTGCATGTGAAATTTGCCACTGGCTGTTAAAGACCAATTCATCATAATCACCATTGTTCATCAATTGCCAGCTATAGGCTTATTATTCATACATAGTGAATCTCTTCAAACCAGCAAGAGTAAGAGGAATTTAAATGGTCACGAATATGTAAAAACAAACATCTTCCAATTTTTTAAGTACAAATCAAATTTGCAAATTGTGAAATGAGCTTGTAAGGGTTATATGCAAAATGAAGTCTCCCTTAGATATTAAATTTGATTTACAGTATTGTGCTGTCAAAATGTTTTAAAATTGGTTATTTGACCAATCAATAGACATTAAAAGCTTGCTTTTCTTTAACTTTTTTTTTTTCATTTTATTTTGAGATATCTTGTTTTTTTATTTAAATGTTTCCAAATATTTACTGTAGGCTACATTTTTATGTTATAGTTATAAGGTTTTTCTAACACGGCAAAACATGTTTTAAAAATACTCTTGACATATATCTTTGAAAATGTTACTTATTTATTGTAGGATGTGGATGAGTTTTTCGAACAACAAAAAGTATTTTTAATAGAATACCATACAAAAATAAAGGATGGAACTGGCAAATCTGATAAAATGACAAGATGCCATAAAAGTAAGTTTTCAAGAAAGATTGCATCACATCACTCTTGTGTTCAGGAATTGCTATGCCTTCCTTAATCCACTTATAATAAATGTTTTCAGTCGGTATGAACACCAAAAATACTTTGTAATTGTAAACCATTGTTTTACATATAAATGATGAAAGGTGGAACAAAGATACCGTAATGAAATGTAAAATTTTAACTGATTTTATATTCATTTATAACTTTTAAATAAAATTAAGAATGGAAATGGGGAATATGTCAAAGAGACAAAAACCCAATCATAGAGCAAATAAAACATAAAAACAGCTGAAGGCTACCAATCCAGATGTTGCAATAATAGACTTCTTAGTAAAATTCATGTTTAAAATAAAAGAAAACACCAAAAGAGGAAATCAAAAACAAGAAGTGGAAGACAAACTCTCAAAACCATGGTAAAAATGATCATCAATGGAAGACAAACAACAAGTCTACAAAACGCTATATATAAAACTAAGTATTGAACAACATAAACCCTACCCAAAAAAATTCAGGGGTTTTCATAAGTGCAATGGAAGGGTAAGGAGATAAGGAGTCTTCAGTACTTAACAAATTTCATATTTAAAGACAAGCAACTACAAAACTGACGCAGTAACTTTATTTGTTTTGTAGATGTAGCGGACAGTTATATACAAATATCGACAGGGTTTGTGCAACTTGCAACAATAGAAAATACAGAATTAGATAAGTAAGTTTAGTTTAACATTCTCCATTCCCTAAACTCATTGATTATTCTATGTGTAATATTCTTCAAATATGTATCAACTGACATCATGTCTGATTGGTTTAAAATAATAAAGTAATAGATGAGTTTCTCCAATTGGATTTATGGGCATTATCTTTTTTTGGTCTGTGCATCTTTTTGTTTGTCCGTCTGTCCTGTTTTAGGTTTAAGTTTTTGGTCAAGGTAGTTTTTGATGAATTTGAAGTGCAATCAACTTGAAACTTAGTACACATGTTCCTTATGATATGATCTTCCTAATTTTAATGCCAAACTAGGGTTTTGACCTGAATTTCACAGTCCACTGAACATAGAAATGAATAGTTCGAGTGAGTTTTCCATGTACTATGGACACATTCTGGTTATTGCTTAATGGAAAGTTAGAAGTTTGTTAAAATTTTCTTTAAGGAAGATTTTGTCTACATTTTTACTGAAGCACAATATTGCATGTTTTTGATCAATTTATCCTAAAGTATATCTTCATTCTTAGCATTAATGGATTCTGTTTTATTTTTCAGGGTGTTTACGAAATTGGCAGAAGCATTAGAAAAAGCCAGAGTAAGTTGAGGAAGTAAAACTAGTACAGCAGTATAAAAATAAGACTAAAATTAAAAATTAGTTTGTTAACACATTGTCAAAAAAAAGAGACATAGTTTTGACAGGAACAATCAAATTTCATAAATGGAAGAGAAATTGACAAAACTATGGCAAAAAATGAAGATATAAAAAATCTAAAAAACAGACAAACAAACAGTTTACAAAAAATATTGCATACAAACCTTAAAACTGAGCGAAATTAACACACCAAAAACATATTGGACGAAAGGTTGATTGAAGGTGCTCCTGAAGGGATCAATCAGCAGATCTTGCTTCCCATGAGATATTTGTCATGTTGCTCTTGTAATAATGGTCCGAGACCACAATTGTCGTCCCTTGATTTTCGTTGTTCACGAATATAGTCCCTAGTGTTAACAGTGGGTTACTTGCCATTAATTTTACTCCTTCCAAATTTATTTCTCCATGTTTAATGCCTCAAATTGTAAGTAGAAGGGTGAAATTACACTTTAAAAAAATTTGGGTTCAGAATTTTACAGGAAAGTAGTGATTTGGTCCAGCTGAAAAAGGTTAAAAATTAGCACTTTGGAAGCTGTCAAAAGATTTCAAGACACCCTAAACACAAAATTGTCCATATTTTGAGTTAGAGGCGATGAAGTTTTCTATAATTTTGATATAATTTGTCCCAAAAATAGTACAACATACTGTAAAAATTTCATTGAGAAAGCGCAGGTGGGATTTTTTTAATTTTCATTTATGTTCTAAAAGAAATGCACTACGAATTAATTGTGTTCTCGGACCTAATACATAAAAAAACTTAATGTAAATGGAGAATTACTTAATTTTAATCAGAATATAAAAAATGTCAATATGTAAATGAAATCTATTTTTACTTATTCATAAAGTGACTTACAGTTTTATGACAGAAATAAACCAGAAAACTTCACAATAAGATTTTAATTTTATGTTCATTAGATCTTCAGATGGTCTCTCTTGTTCTCTTATTGACACACATAATCTAGCTATATTCTTAATGATGAAAATACTATTATTATTAACATTAATTTTCCTCTCTAGAAATTGGAAGGTAGAGTAGCATCAGACGAAGATTTGAAATTAAGTGACACTTTGAGATATTACATGAGAGATTCGTCAGCTGGCAAGGATTTATTATACAGACGAACCAGATCATTGGTCGATTATGAAAATGCCAATAAAGCCTTAGAAAAAGCTAGAACCAAAAATAAAGAGGTGGCACAGGTAAAATAGATTTATACATTGATTAGCAAAAATTTCTAAATGAAACAGATTTTAAAAATTCATTGAAATTAGAGAAAGCTGTTATATTTTTGTAAAAGTTATGAATGTATGTTTCCAGTGTATGTAAGAAAATATATAAATTTGGGAGTTTTATAAATTAATAAAACTAAATAGATATATGCCTCATCTGTCCAAACCAATATTTTAAGATTGTTTTCTTCTTACTATGCTTATCCTGAAGACTTTGACCTTCCACAATACCAACTGCAAACTTATTTTGGATGATAATTGCGAGGGCAAAATTGTTTTATTGAAATATGTGATAATAATTTATATCTTTGTCACTCTGTTATAATTTTCAGGCAGAAAAGAACCAACAAACCTGTTGTGAGAAATATGAAAAAATATCAGAAGTTGCTAAAAAAGGTACTGTGAAAGTACTTTAATTCGTGGTTATCAATTTTAGTGGTTTGATCAATATTAACATGTTCGTGGGGTTTTAAATTCGTGGATTTTAGTTTTCTAATAAAAAAAAAATAATTGAAAAATTAAAGGCTTTTAAACGAAGGTTACATATAGTCTTGATTGAAGGAAATTGCAAAGTAAACATTGACCCATGTAAATCGTAGTGATAGCACTAATTAACCCATGATGAAGTGATCAACAGATTAAAGACCATCAAAGGTGTTGATTAGGCCATAAACATGTCACCTAAAGAAAACAGTAACATAAACAAATGCTTTAAACGTATCTTCAATTGTCAAATAAATCTTATCAAAATCAAGCCCAGCATGAAATTATTATTTCCCATATGTACGAGAACTATGAGGATATAAAATGAACACTTTATCATACTAGCATATCAATACCGGAAATCTGACTTTCGTCGATCAAAAATATTTTTTATGAGAATAAAAAGATCAAACGTTGTACAGTTTAGGTTATTAAAGATTAAATGGGTATAATCCTGCATGCGGTTGTAGTTCTGTGACTGCTATCAAAGTATTCGCAGATTTGGCGTTATTCAATATTTCTCTAGATCATATCAATAGTCAAACCTACCGATGGTGATCTTTATACCATGACTTGATTTGAACAATGGTTGTTTTATTTCGTTGGACACTTAAATTCGTGGTTAAAGTCAGCCACGAAAACCACGAAAATTGGTACCCCACGAATAAAAGTACTTTCACAGTAAGTGCAATGTAATTGAAAAAAGTAGTGTTTGACCTTTGGGTAATATAAATAATTTGGTGAGTAAATTTACAATGTTCAGTTATACTGTGCAAAAAAAAAAGGCAGTAGATACCAAGGGGACATTCATAAGTCAAAGAAAAACTAAATACCTTAGCAATGCCAACACTATGTATACTAAACATCAGAGGTGAACTGCAAGTAATTTTCTCATCTGTCTTTAAGAATTTCTGTTCGATACTTGTTTGATACTTTTGTATGATACCCAATGAGCATAGAATTTGACATCAATGTTAATGAGTTGGGTAGATACTAGCTCAAAATCCCAGTAGCTTCTTTTAGCAGAGATTTAAAAGTTATTTGCCAAATTATTAAAATCTTACCAAGAGTTATTGAAAAAGCTATGATAAAAATCAGACTTTTGCAGAAAGAAATTATATAATTGGTAATCTTAGCATGCATGCTCTTAGCTATAAAACAATATATATTTGTTTTTAAGTGTTGAATGGTAGTTTTGAGTTTAAACATATTTTGACATTTTTCAGAATTGACAGAATTTAAGAGTCGAAGAATATCTTATTTCAAGAAACATTTAGTTGACCTGGCTGAATTAGAACTTAAACATTCCAAGGTAATATATGTAGTTGATGTTTTAAATATGAAGTAAAATAAAAATGTTATCAATTATTCCAAAATAAATTTGTTTTATTTTAACTGTTAATTTGTTTGACATGTTAATTTGGGCTTACATAATGTATATGTGTTATAATTAAAAGATTGCTTTTTCATACAAGAAAATTAATTATTTTTATATTTCTCGAATTTGTTTTTACATTCAAGGTGTGTAGACATCATTAGTCTAAAAGACTGTTGCAGGTATTTTTTTCTCAAGATAAATGTTAAATCATGTTTTTCCAGACAATTATATTTCATAAACATAATTCTTCATTTGTATTTATGAATAGATATAAAAAGATGTGGTATGAGTGCCAATGAGACAACTCTTCATCCAAGACAATTTATAAAAGAACCTTGGCCCATATCGAACACCAAGCTATAAAGGGCCTCAAAAAAACCATTCGAAATGGAAAACAAACTGTCTAATCTATATCAAAAAACGAGAAACGAGAAACACTTATGAACCACATCAACAAATGGCAACTACTGAACATCAGATTCCTTAATTAGGATAGGTACAAACAAGAGCAACAGGTTTAAACGTTTTAATGGTACCAAACCTTCACCCTTATCTGTAACAATAGTAAATCTTCTTTTCTATTTTCAGGCCCAGGTTCAGTTGTTACGGAACTGCATAAATGCATTAAAGGAGGAAGTGTAGTAGAAGTGGTTGTTTATTTTTTATCGTGTATGAATGTTGGACTGTGAATGAGAGACATTATCAACCATATAATTCTATATTTGACAATTGTACAGACAGAGTAGAGATGATTGGGTCATAAAACAATAATAATAATATTAAAGATTATTACACACTTCATCAGTCACATGGTAACTTCCCAGGATATTCTGCACCAATCAAATTACAAGATTGCCTCATGTGGTTTATTGTAATTTTATTATTTATTTCCTATAACTTTATAAAAAGCGAGTCTTTTAACTGTGTGAATACATTTATGATATCAGATCCCTTATGATTAAATTCATCAAATTGTCACCTGTGTTGAAGTTACATTACTCTATCTGAATATAGGAGGTCACTAAATTGTATATTTAGCTTGGTGTAAATAAAATTAAATGACATAAAGTGTGCTAAATAAACAGTTATCTGTGGCACCATTGCAAAAAGTGTTGATTGGGTAGAATACGATAAAAAAAAATAGACAAATTCGTAAGGAAGTACTCTGAATAGTCTGATATGTTTTACCTTGATCAACTATGTAAGTCAGAAGAAGATAATGAAATTACAAGATTTAGTTATAAAACTGGCAGTTTGTTCTTCTGTTGTGCTGTTACACAATTGTCAATAGTTTTTGTAATGTTTTTTGGTCTCAAACATGTATAATCCTGCCATATTCTATGTTTTCATGTCCCAAGTTGGCTGTACTATACAGTTTTTGCTCATTGTTGACCTATAGCTGCTTACATCTCTGTCATTTAGTATCTGATGGATAATTATCTCTTTGGCAATAAAACTGTAACTTCTTATTTTGAAGTCTTGTATGGTGTTACCAGTAAAAGGATTGATTGATTGATTGTTGGTGTTTTAACAGCAATGTTGACTATATTGTTGTTGTGCTTCCTTCACCCATAAACACAAACAAGTTCCCACACAGTACTACTGACTTTCAGCAAGAAAACTGACAATCCTAGTCAATTAATTACATGTGCTAGGCTCAGAATCAAACCCCAGTGTTGAGTTGATACTTTATATAAACTACATAACCAACTGGGCTACAAAGTCTCCTAACACAAAGAAACACATCTATGTATATAACTTTCCAGACAAATTTGTTTCTCAATCCAGTAGCTTGCCTATCAAAGTGTTGAAAGGTGGACTTTTTGTTTTGTATAGACTACAGTACATAAAACACCAAATGTGGACTTATTTGTAGATCTGGTCTTGCTTATCAAGTCCTTTCATTTTTGCTACATGTATTAAACTGTAGGTAACTGAAAGAATATGAAATAAGCTAAGATTATTGTAAAAATATAAACAAATTTATTTCATATAAATAACAAACAAACAAACAAATATATCACTTTGTCGCTTCATTATCTTTTACATCTGATATTGTCACAACTTTCCCTGAAGCCACTGTAGGTGGCCGAGAATATTTGTCCTGAACATTAGGTGTAACCATTAAATCACGCTCTTCTTGATCTGCACGAGCTTCCAATGCACTAAATCGTCCTTCACTTGTCTCTGGTCGCTTACTGAGATGATCTAGTGGGTCACGGCGACTTGTTCTACTCACTGACCTTGACCCTGTGTTATGTGGATGTCTGCTTCCTACAGGAGTATCTGAAAAAGTTGAAGAATAATTTGTGAATTTTGTATATGCAGTCTGCATTCCTAAAAATTTATGTAATTTTACGCTCAAATTTGATACAGTTAAAAAGTCTTGAAAGATGAAACTTTGAACACTAATTCAGAAATCACATTTTTCACCTGATTACTCACAATTTTACTGACCTATAATGTTACGAACTTATGAAATGTAAATACATGTACCAGTGTTGATATACTGTAATATAATTACATACAATAACACTCAAGATGGATTTTAAAGAAAAGTAATGTTTAAAACAATGCCTTCATTAGGAATGATGTATCCATTTAACAAAATATTGACCATGACTCATTAGTTTGACCTATTGGTTGATTATTTTTAATAGGAAAATCTTTTTGATAAAATGGTTTGAACATGCTCAAAACATGTTTTTTTTTATGAAGGTCAAAATTCAGTTTGAATAGGTAGATTTTTAAAAATTTAGTTCTTTTAAGACCCAATTTCCTGAAAGAGAAAAAAAAATCCCTTTCCAAATATCTACTCATCTAGGCAATTACAGGTATAGGATTAATTCACTATAAAAAAAAATCATTAGCATAAAAGTATAAAAATATTTTGGCACTTTGATGCTGATGTCAGAGACCACCTGATATAAGTTGGTAAAAAAAAATGTTCACATATATTAAAACATTTGTCCCAATACCTGTTATAACCATGAGCTATAATTGCTATTCAGATTTAAATCATAACATCTGGCAACTTCAAACATGTCATTATATGGAGGCAAAAGATGGAAAATCATCAAATCAACAAACATTCTAGCTAAAATGAAATTCCTTTCAACACAAACATTTTTTAAGGCCTTCTTACTCAATGAAATAAAAATATGGTTTGCCAAAATCAATCTGTTAATGTTAATAATTCAGGTGACTGTTCAAGTGATAATCACTAATATTTCTACAGTTCAGGTGAGCTGGAAGTGAAAATACTAGGATCTTTAGTCCAGCTAAGCTGAAAATCATTTCCCCCCAAGTACATGTATTTTTATAGACTCAATGAAAGTTTATATGAATAAGCAACATATTTTGGGAAGAGGACTATTCATATTACAACAATAACAATTTAATATGTTTTAACAACATTTAACAATAATAAGAGTGGTTGGATATATGTTTTCAACCTAAAACATTGTAAAAGGCAAATGAAACAACATAAGACAACTCTCTGAGGGATCTAAAGTGGCCACCTTTGCAAGCAAAATTTCTCCCCCTTTCCAAGAACCCATATTTTCCAGTGACAGACAAAAATTCCTGCCCTTCATTCTGGTCGACCTCCCTATTGTAGTTATTAATTTGTCCTGAATATGCATGAAATATTTGCTATTGGACTGGAACACTATCAGCGTGTTTCACAGTAGGTTGAAGAAAAAATAAGAATAAATACTACATTCAATTCAGATAAAACCAGATGCTCCGCAGGGCGTAGCTTTATACGACCGCAGAGGTTGAACCCTGAACGGTTGGGGCAAGTATGGACACAACATTCAAGCTGGATTCCGCTCTAAATTTGGATTGTGATTAAATAGTTGACACAGCATAGGTTTCTGACACAGAATGAATGTATTCAAATGAACTTAAAATTTTTGTTTTCTCTTAGAGCAATTCACTATGTTGTTGAATATTAATCCTCTCAAAAAAATGTTTGAAGAAATTTTCTTTTTATTTATGAAATTTCAAATGAGAAAAATTTAACCCAATTTTTTATTCACATCCCCCTTTCCCTTATTCCAAAACTAATTTCAATTAAAATATTCTAATGGAGTTTGCAACAATTACTACTCATTTAAATACATGATGTAAAAAAACTGCTTGTTATCACTGAATGGTAAAGATTATTTGAATTTATCAGTTGGTAGTAAAAAGTGAATATACATTGTATATTGTATATAACAAAGATTTAAGTTGATTCTGGATAAAGAAAGATAACTCCAATTAAAAAAAATTCTTGCAGATATTTCTTGCTTACTATACTGGACAAAGAAAGATAACTCTTAATTAAAAAAAATTTGCTATTTCACAATATTGTGAAATTAGATATTTCTTGCCATTGCACAATACTGTGCAATTGAAAAGACTTGCTTTTGCACAATACTTAATATAATAATTTTAGATCCTGATTTGGACCAACTTGAAAACTGGGCCCATAATCAAAAATCTAAGTACATGTTTAGATTCAGCATATCAAAGAGGCCCAAGAATTTAATTTTTGTTAAAATCAAACTTAGTTTAATTTTGAACCCTTTGCACTTTAATTTAGACCAATTTTAAAACTGGACCAAAAATTAAGAATCTACATACACAGTTAGATTTGGCATATCAAAGAACCCCAATTATTCAATTTTTGATGAAATCAAGCAATGTTTAATTTTGGACCCCGATTTTGGCCAACTTGAAAACTGGGCCAATAATCAAAAAACTTAGTACATTTTTAGATTCAGCATATCAAAGAACCCCAAGGTTTCAATTTTTGTTAAAATCAAACTAAGTTTAATTTTGGACCCTTTGGACCTTAATGTAGACCAATTTGAAAACGGGACCAATAATTAAGAATCTACATACACAGTTAGATTCGGCATATTAAATAACCCCAATTATTCAATTTTGATGAAATCAAACAAAGTTTAATTTTGGACCCTTTGGGCCCCTTTTTCCTTAACTGTTGGGACCAAAACTTCCAAAATCAATACCAACCTTCCTTTTATAGTCATAAACCTTGTGTTTAAATTTCATAGATTTCTATTTACTTATACTAACGCTATGGTGCGAAAACCAAGAAAAATGCTTATTTGGGTCCCTTTTTGGCCCCTAATTCCTAAACTGTTGGGACCGAAACTCCCAAAATCAATACCAACCTTCCTTTTGTGGTCATAAACATTGTGTTTAAATTTCATTGATTTCTATTTACTTTAACTAAAGTTATTGTGCGAAAACCAAGAATAATGCTTATTTGGGCCCTTTTTTGGCCCCTAATTCCTAAACTGTTGAAAATAAAACTCCCAAAATCAATCCCAAACTTTATTTTGTGGTTATAAACCTTGTGTCAAAATTTCATAGATTTCTATTGACTGAAACTAAAGTTATAGTGCGAAAACCAAGAAAATGCTTTTTTGGGCCCTTTTTGGCCCCTAATTCCTAAAATGTTGGGACCAAAACTCCCAAAATCAATACCAGCCTTCCTTTTATGGTCATAAACCTTGTGTTAAAATTTCATAGATTTCTATTCACTTTTACTAAAGTTAGAGTGCGAAAACTAAAAATATTCGGACGACGACGCCGCCGCCGCCAACGTGATAGCAATATACGACGAAATTTTTTTCAAAATTTGCAGTCATATAAAAACTATGTAAGAGTTGGACCATACTAATATGAAGATTTAATAGACACAAGAAAATATTTGAAAAAGGGTAGGCAAGAAATTGTTCTTTAGGTAATAAGAGATGGTTGAAAGGGAGAGGCAAGTTTTACACATGGTATATAATAAGATTGCCAGATGTTGAATACAGATGTAGTTGTTAAAACATTTACAGTCAAAACCTATTCTAGTGTTAACAACTTTCTTAAAAATTAAATTTCAACAAGACCTTTTCAAACATTTGTCAAGTGTTAAAATCAGTATTTCTCTGGTTAAAAGGGTGACAACCTGAGTTCCTCCTCAGCAACTTGAGTTTCAACATTGGATTTTTGTTTTTAAAGATACCTCATAACATGCAAGAAAATAAGTTAACACAAACAAGGCTTTTGATGTAATAGGGATACCAATGGGAGCATATCGGTAATTGGTTTTAATACCTGTTCATGCTATAAATGTGGAGATTTCTATACTTTGTGAATTATAAGTCTATGTTGTGATTGCCTATTTGTGTGAAGTTTTGTTCATTCAATGGACCATTTTTAATGATGCAACTGTATAAAGCAATTGACATGGCAACTACAACAGAACTGGAAAAACCATGATGTTGGAAAATTAAAATTTTTTTTTTTGAGATTGAGATAAGATTTTTTTTAAGTACTTCTATCTGTTCGCTTAACTGTTTGCCATTTATTCAAAGCTTTATAATAAAGTTTCTTATTCCTACAATTTGCTTAGCTATAGTGAACACAAATCCAAAATAAAATCATGTAGGACAGTACTTATTTTGAAACAGAATTTAATTGTAAATTTGTCATTATATTCTTCTTTGAAATGTTTTACTATTGTTACATAAATAGTGCTAATTGTCATATAACAATAAGGAGATAATATGGCAAATGAGACAGCATTCCACCAGATACCTAATGAAGGGGAAGTAAGCAAGTTTTAGCATTCTTTTCATAATTTTTTTCTATCACAAAAAAATCCTCAAACATCATGGTTTTTACTTCTGAACAATATCAACACAGTGAACTGGTAACCAATACCTTTTAAAGTAACTTTTTTCTTTCCTAAAAAATGAAAATCTATAAAATTACTACGGGTGTCTAGTACTTACTATACAATGATGCTGAAATAAAGTCACATGCAAATAAACCAAACAGAATATTAAACTGTCTTAAATCCCCTGTTCTTACTGTATTGTATTGTATCAATGTGGATTATAAAAGTTTTGAGTTGTTCTTTAGGTTATCACCAGAGAAAAAGGGTATTGCAACTTTATTTTTGCTTGTTTTGTTAAAACATTCTTATGAAAGGCATTTTGCAAGAGGGGATGGGATGGTGTAAATCATAACTCCCAATGCTAGAGCAGTGAGAGTGGAAGCTGTTGAATATCACTGACCTATTATGAAAGAATAGAGTTTTTTTGTTAAATATATGTTACAGTGACCAAATTGTTTTTGAAATTTTTTAAACTTTATATTGGCAAATATTGAAATATCTCTAATATACATGCATAATTATTGATTCCCCAGACCTAAACCTTAATAAACAGCTTTCCCTTCTAAATAAATAGGTCATGGTAACTCAAATGTTGTTGATTAAAATAATGCTGTAAAGATATGAAAGGATCAAATTGATAAAAATTGTTGATATCATAAGGAATGGATATAAACATGTATCCAAAAAAAAATAAAGATGACTGGCATTAATTTACTAAAGCTTAGAAAAGCCCTAAAATTTAGATAAATTAAGAAAAAATATAAACAAAACATATATTTCAGAAGTTTTAAATAATATAAAACGAATCAAAATAAACTCTGTTTTGAAAAACACCACTGCAAACGGGTTTGAAAAATAAACAACATTCAAACAAAAGTGGTGGTGCAAATGTAAGATCACAATAAAAGAGTGCTAAATCTTAAAAATGCATTTGTTTTTTAAAAGACAAAATAAATCTAATTTAATAAAAAGTCAAAATATTTTTTTTTAATTAATTTAATATACAGACTCCTGAAGTGTCCATTTCTATACCTCTTAAAAAAAACTTCTCTTAAATTTGTCAAAACTGGTCATGATAATGACTCCCTTCAAAGTTAAATATATATCAACTATTTTCTTTGTAACATCTAAGCTTCATATAAAAAATTAGAATGCAATGAAGTGTAAAAAACATCTACAAAAAAATCACTTCTGACAACTAGTGGCAAACATATACAAATACCATACCTTTTGGTCTACGAGTTGACAAGTTGTCAAGGAAACCACCTAACATAAGTAGCTCATCTTCTAGTCTGGAACTTATCTCTGTGATCTTGTCCCTTCTCTCGTCTGTCCTACCAAGAATTTCACCAAATAACGCCAGAACTTCCTGGTCCTTTTCAGCAAAGTTCTAAATTAAAAAAATAAATACGATGGGAAAATTAAATTTTTGAAGCCATGATGAAGTTTGCTTTATAATTTGTTCATTTTCAGATGAAATGTTGAAATCAACTCTAAGCATAGTGAACAGTTTTGACATAGTGTGACCCTAGGCAACTTAAATTTCCTACAAAAATTATTTTAAATTAGCTTCAACTATTACAGTTATTTTATCTTTTCTCTGTTCTACATATTTTGGGGTTTAGGGATCAAACTAAAATTCACTTAAACTACAACTTCTCTGCTCACCTCTTGGATCTGATTATCCACATCCCAGCTCTCAACTAAATGACCTAAAATTTAAAATTAGTTTTATTAGTTTTCTTTTTTATTAGAGTCTTGTAAAAGTGCTTCCATTCAAATGAAATGTTCAATACATCAAAGGAGAACATTCAGTATTATTTTTAATGGAGATAACTGACTTAGCTATAATAATGTGGGCATGGCTTACTTTTTAAACTTGTTATTCCCTTATAAGATTGAATCTCTTCAAACTTATTTGACAATGATTTTAAGAAGCAATTTTTCAAAGGAGGAAAAAGTTTTTTTTCAGACACTTTTCTTTTTAACCTCTAATAAAATGCACCAAACAAGAACATTCAGTTTTACCTAGGAATAAAACATTTAGTTTTAGCTAGGAATAAAACTATCTAGATGTTACATATGTGAGAGTGATTCTGAGGTCTGTACACCACAACTTAGTTTGTGACTTTGAACTTCTTCAAATTCTAAATATTAGAGAAGTATATTGATATCTGTTATTATATCACTTACCCTTGGAAAACACACAAAAGAAAGTGTAAAAGCTATCAAACTATTGTGAACTGAAGGTGCATTATTTAGGTAAGCATCTCCTTTTATCTATCTTGGCAAGCGTCAAAACCAGGAAAAAGATACAATTTGACAATATATTTGTGTAATATAAATGGATGACAAAAAAACGCATGGTATCTCATTGGCGGATCCAGGGAGGGAGGGTTCGGGGGGTTGGAACCCCCCTTTTTTTTGGGCCGATCAATGCATTTGAATGAGGACATATAGTTGGAACCCCCTTTTTAAAATGGCTGGATCCGCCCCTGTATCTATAAAAGGGAAATAATATAGAACCAGGAATTAATTTCCATAAAAAAAACCCTTAATAAGCAAGAAATTGATCATCAAATACCTTTAGATTCTTGTAACTGTAGGCCCAACATATTCTTGATCTTTTCGTTGTCAATCATCTGTTGATGAATATCTGTTATTTCCTTTCTTAAATAATCACACCCCTATGTATAGAAAAAACTTACATGTACATATATTTAAAATAAACACACAACAACCAAAATATCATTCTATATTTTTTAATTTTGCAAAAGAAACTTTCTTCAAAAAAAGACATTTTTACCAAAAGTGAAAAATAAATCATGGTTGACCTAATTATGAAACTCCTAAAATCTACTATTTTACTGATAAACATTATTGTATCGTTTTCTAAATCTTGTGAAATGAAATCATGCTGCTAATGTTTGCACCTGTTGTAAGTCAGGAATTTGTAGTACAGTAGTTGTCGTTTGTTTATGTAATTTAAATGTGTTACTTGTTTCTTTTGTTTTATATAGATTAGACCGTTGGTTTTCCCATTTGAATGGTTTTACACTAGTAATTTTTTGGCCTTTTATAGCTTGTTGTTCGGTGTGAGCCAAGTCTCCGTGTTAAAGGCCGTACATTGACATATAATGGTTTACTTTTATAAATTGTTTTTTGGATGGAGAGTTGTCTCATTGGCACTCACACGGCATCTTCCTATATCTATAGCATACCTTTAGCCTCAATCAAGAGAAAAAGTTGATCCCAATATTTTAGAAGCTAGTAAGTAAGGGCTGTTCCATTAAAACATATATAGTACTTTGTGAAGGCTCTTTTAAAATAGGAGACCCATCCATAGAGTTAATTTAGGATTTTGATTTTTTTGTTATACTAATCTTGCAGTGGTCATATAACCACACATGAGCGTCCATGAGTGTCTGGATGGTGGGTTTTGATTTATGTGTTTCTCAATTTCTAATCCATTTTCTCTACCTGTATTTTTATTTTAGCCCGTTATTCCCTATTCTTTACATTTTAGCATCCTATTTTCTATTCTGTTAACCCAGTCCAAACAATCACCCAAAGCAGCTATTTAAAAGTGATTTTCCTTGATACCTTATAAGTTTTAATGGAAAGGCTGTAGCAATAAATGAATTTGGTTTGCCCTAATTACCTCCTCAAATTTATGATTCTCCTCCAAGACGGATCTCAATTTACAACCAGCAATGTAAATATCTTTTTCAAGTTTCTGTCGATCTTCACCATGTCTTTTAAGCTGAAATATGGCTTCATCTCTTTTCTTTTTTAAATCTTTTTTAAGTTTCTCCTGGAAATAAAGAAATCCTTTAGTCCAG
Source organism: Mytilus trossulus (assembly GCF_036588685.1). Taxonomy (NCBI): domain Eukaryota; kingdom Metazoa; phylum Mollusca; class Bivalvia; order Mytilida; family Mytilidae; genus Mytilus; species Mytilus trossulus. Next base: position 23,636,496 of record NC_086375.1, on the reverse strand, counting down.
TTTTAGGAAAATATGATTAGGATAATTGGTACAATTTATGTATTGACCAATTTTCTTGGTTATTTCTATTAAAATGGATGGCTGTTTAAATTCCAGTGGCAGCTATCACATGCATATTCAGGATAAGAACATGTTGACTGGATATTATTATGGAGCCTTTTTTGTACTTAATTGACACATTGGGTAGGATTTTTAACATGCCTACCAGTCTTAGCAGATAAGCATCAATTACTGATTATGAAGACTTTGGATTGACCTGCAGTATAAAACCCATGACCACTTACGCTAGTGGCAAATATTCTAACATTAAATTAATTTGTAACACTAGCCTTTCTGAAAATTGTAAGCTATCAAGATTTTAATGAGTCTGAATCACTCACCTTTTATCTATGCATAATACTAATTTAAAATCTGAATATTAGCAAAATAAAACTTAGAAAATATAAAAGCATTATGTTAAAATAACCAATATCAAAATAATGTCATCAGCTTTTTCATTCAACCCTACAGGTATGTTTTAATTTCTGCTTTTAAACATTTTCCCAGAATGCATTGGATTTTGAAACCTTGAAGTGACCTTACCCTTGGTTCTGTCATTTGTTGTTTTTTCATTGTATCTTTGTGGATGCTGTCTTCTAACTGAGATTTTTTCTGTCTCATCTCTGTAATAATCATTTACATGCATACAAAAAATTCTAATTTTATAAAAAGTATATAAATATTCAATTTGTTTATTGTTAATACTTGCTAGTTGAATTATATCACTTAACATAATACAAATGAACTATGTTTCATTTTTCTAGCAATTAGAGTTTTCCTGTTTTTAACAAGTTGGTGATTACATATGAAATGGGAACACCTCATTTTACTTTTAGGTACATGCAACATGAAGGCAAATTTTGAATCTTAAGGTTTTTTTTTCAAATGTTAAAATTTCTGGGGTAAATCTCACATAGTTAGCATAATTAACATGCAAAGTCATTATTAAAATTGTTGATTACAACAAAAACCATTAACATATATACATTTTTCAATGAGTTCATTTAAGAGTCAAGATTTTTATTTTATCATATTCTATAGATAGTTTCCCCATCATGCTGTAATATCTGTTATTCCCATGGTAACAGTTTCAACTTTTGTAAAACCAGAAAATCTAGCAAGGACAGACTATAAACTATTCAACGTTGGTTATAAATCTGCAAAATAATAATGTTTCATGACCTTCACCAATAACTAACTAACTAGGCTCCTTGTATTTATAAAATCTTGAACTAAAACATCATGTTTGTCTATAAAAAACAGTCATAAAAGAGTTATATCCCTTGAATTATGTTTATCCCTGAATAACTTGGCTATGTCTGACTTATTTGAAGTGAAATTCAATGTAGAAATCAGCCTATTATTGAACGGTAATACATTTTGCACTTTTCTTTTTTTTTTTCTCTTTTTACAAGTTCTTTTAGAATTTCAATATTGCAGCAATCATAATGACAACATAAACAGACAATTTATTACCCCATAACCAAAAATGCCAACATTAATCAGACAATTTGTAACGCCCAACCCAAAAAATGCCAACATTTATTAGACAGTCTGTTATGCCCAACCCAAAAATGCCAACATGTGTAAGACCATCTATTACGCCCAACCCAAAAATGCCAACATTTATGAGACAATCTGTTACGCCCAACCCAAAAATGCCAACATTTGTCAGACTATTTGATAAGCTCAACTCAAAATGTAAACATTTTTCAGAAAATTTGTTAAGCTCACCAAGAATGGCAACATTTATCAAAATATTATTGCATCCAAACCCACAATGACAACATTCAACGAACAATTGTCTTATCCAACCCCACATTTATCAAACAAATAGTTGAACCCAATCCAGCAATAACAAACTTTATCAATCAATTAGATAAGACAAACCAAACTGGAGGCTCTCAAGAGCCTGTCGCTCACCTTTATTTACTGTTGTTTTGGAGAAAAAAAATCACAATTAATAGTACAAATGTATTAGATACCTTAGTAATAATTGAGACCAAGTTTGGTTTAATATGTCCTAGTAGTTAAATCAAAAGCAGGTCATCCCATTGTAGTCTTGCAGTAGTTATAATTATTTGGGACCATTTAAAATTGTTTGATTTTTCCCTTAGACTTCTATACTATACCCCTATGTTCTATTTTTAGCCATGGCGGCCATGTTGGTTGGATGACAAGGTCATTGGATACAGTATTTCCGATTGAAAATTTGAAATATGGAAGTTCCAAACCTTGTAATACAATTTCATTGAGATCCATTCCATAACCATAAACACAAGTTACTGTCTGGAAACTCATAAAATGCTTGTGTTTGACCCCTTTTTTACTCTTTTTTTGAAAATTTAGGGCAACTACCCCCAAACTCAATCCAAGACTTTTCTTTCAAAAATGCTTGTTTTAATATAGCTCCTCATTCCTGAACTGTTGGTACCATAACCCCAAAATCAATCCCAACCTCCCTTTTGAGGTATTGAACCTTCTGACCAAAATTCATAGAGATCCATTCAATTAAACTAAAGTTATTGTCTGGATACTTGATAAATCTTACGATGACAATGACGACATGACAGCATTAAACAAACATATTATTTTTTTGCAGTGGAATAAAAATAGATGTTGCATCCAACTCTTTAGTGACAATATTTCTAAAGCAAGTTGTTGCACTCAACCAACAATGACAAAATTTACCCGACAAGTTGTTGCACCCAACCAACAATGACAAAATTTACCCGACAAAGTGTTGCACCCAACCAACAATGACAAAATTTACCCGACAAATTGTTGCACCCAACCAACAATGACAAAATTTACCTGACAAGTTGTTGCACCAAACCAACAATGACAACATTTACCTGACAAGTTGTTGCACCCAACCAACAATGACAAAATTTACCCGACAAAGTGTTGCACCCAACCAACAATGACAAAATTTACCCGACAAAGTGTTGCACCCAACCAACAATGACAAAATTTACCTGACAAGTTGTTGCACCAAACCAACAATGACAACATTTACCTGACAAGTTGTTGCACCCAACCAACAATGACAAAATTTACCCGACAAAGTGTTGCATACACTCTCATAACAGCATTATTTCCTTTACAATTTGTTGGGGCCAATAATACAGTGACAACATTTTCCACACACATGCAAAGTTAGCAGAATTTTAATACATAGCTGGTATGTGATACTATAACTATTCCACAGCTGTCTTTGGGGGACTTTATCACTGTGGCTCAAATGATACTATAAATAAATACACACACACACACAGCACACTCTATCATCTGAACCTATGTGACGTTTCTTTAGAAACAGAGACAGTATCAACATACTAGCTATGCTACGTTTTAGCACATCGTATTCATTAGTGCGATTCTCAAAAAACTTCTCTAGATCTTCGTATGCTGGAGTCTTCTCTTCAATATCGTTCTTCCTATCAATAATTGCACGCTCCATTTCTGCAATCTCTTGCTGAAATACAAAATATGTAGGAAATAAATAATATTATCCTGATTAAGAGTAATTTCTTGCAACTTGATTTGCTGATATTGTTCTAACAAATTTCAGTACAATTTTTTATTACCGGTACATCAATTGCAAATATCTTCCTGATACCAATGACATGACCTCATAAAAAAAAGTTTTATGCTCCACCTATGATAGTAGAGGGGCATTATACTTTCTGGTCTGTGGGTTTAGTCGTTTGTTTGTTTGTTTGTTTGTTCATTTGTTCATTTGTCCTGCTTCAGGTTAAAGTTTTTGGTCGAGGTAGTTTTTGATGCAGTTGGAGTCCAATCAACTTGAAACTTAGTATACATGTTATTGTCTATTCGTTTTAGATGCGTTTTGTTATTTGATTTTGCCATGTGATTATGGACTTTCCGTATTGATTTTCCTCTGAGTTCAGTATTTTTGTGATTTTACTTTTTATGTTACCTATGATATGATTTTTCTAATTTTACTGCCAAGTTAGATTTTTTTATCTCAATTTCATGGTTCACTTAACATAGAAGTTGATAGCACGAGTGACACTTTTGTGTACTTTGGACACATTCTTGTTTTGAGTTGCTTTAAAGTCCTAATATTTTTTATTTTCCACAGTATTAGATTAAATATCTAAATATATTAGGTTGCTATTGTCCTAATTTTTGAATTCGAATATAAAAATATAGAATATATTAAAATCAGGATAAATTCGTTACACAGTGTGCAATTGTCCTAATACAGAATTTATCTGGTCCATTAAATTTATGTCGGGTTTTAATCTCCTTTACAAACATAGTTGTCGTTCTTTCAACTGTATAAGAGATTGATCATATTTGACTTCGCCTCATATCAAACTAACCTCATATCTAGCAACTTTATATTTCATAGCATCAAACATGTTCTGGTAGTCATCTTGAGCTTTTGTCAAGTTGCCCTCCAAATCTGTTATTTCTTTTTCATCTTCCTTGAGTTCTTTTTGTAATGATGTTCCCTAAAAATATAGTTTCATAAACAAAATGTCCATTTTACAGATTTTTTTCATAGATTTCATCAATGGACTTTCAAAATGAACAATTAAATGATGATCATTTTGTTCTTACCTCTTATATACAATACCAGTTCTGTGGATTCGTTTATTTTCCTGGGTATCGATTTTGGTGGATTCAGTAACCATTACAGTTTCGTGACTATTTAATTTCGTGTTTTTGCCAAAGTCTGCTTCCTAGCCTATGGAACATTTGTATTTCGTTAAACATTTAAATTCATGGTTCCCCTTTACCCACGGAATCCACGAAAAGTGATATCCCACGAATAATAATGAATCCATAGTAATTTATCCTTTGTCAATCTTTCGAGCTATAATCTCATTTAAGGTTTTGCAAACATACATGGCATAATTTAAAAAATCTTGTTACCATGTTATAATCATTTAGAAATTGAACTCAAGAAATCCTAACAACTTATTTTTAAGTAGATTGCCTTTTAAAGGTAGAAGATAAAGATTAAATACTGGAACAGATTTTTAATGATGTTAGTTTGCAAGGCAAAAGTCCTCAAGAAGACATGTCATCCTACCTGGAAGTTGTATTGACTCAAAGCTGACCAGTCTGTGTTTTTACTATTTATTGCACTGGCTTAGAAGACAAACAGCAAATAACAACTTTAAAATGTTTTGTTTGACCTGGCCAGGGTTCTATATACATCTTTGGCACTCTGGTAAACACACAACCACAAGACCACCCAGTCTTGCTTTACTGAATTATTGTTCCAATTGTTCTGTCTTTCTGTATGATGATCTATGATTATTTTGATATCTGTGTCAATGACGTAGTCACACAGCCATGTTACTAAAGTATGGTTTGACAATTTCCTTCAATTCACATATCATCAGGAATGGTGGTCTGGGAATTTTTATGTGTTGTTTTTTTTAATTATCTTTACTTTGGTCAACTTTTAAAGAGTTTTAACCATAATTTCAATCCCCAAAAAGAGGTGGTTTGCCTTCAAGCTTCTAAAGATCCTAAGAAAATATAGAGGACAAAGTGTTAACCTCATCAGCAAGTTTAAGATGTTGAACCTACCTCATTAGTAAGTTCTAGATGTTGAACTTTTCCATCCTGTATTTGAGTATTCATCTGTGTAAGGAAGGTATGGTTATCCATCTTCATTTCTTCTATGTCTTTAGATACATTGTTTTTCTGGTTCTGTACATTCAATCTATAAGAAAAATCAAATTTGTGGTTTCAAAACCATGTTATTAACAAAGGGGGACAATGAAACAAATTATATATATAAAATTCACTTTTATTAATATGTAAGTGCATTCCAGAACAAAGAAAAGTTTAAAGCATACATTTATGTCATGATTGATTTGAATAATTTTTTTTTAATTTAAAATCATACTGAATTTGTAGGTTCAATAATTGCAGGTATATCTATTATCATTACACGAATATATATGAACTTATATCTTGAAAAACTGTTTTATACTGTACTATTTATTATTGTCAACATAAACAATAAAAAAAAATCACTATCCCTGAAAAAAAACCGTATGAATGATAGATTTACAATGTATCTTTATTTATAGCTTATTATTTAAAACACTTAAAGAACTTGATATGCCATCAATAAAACTTAAAGACGTATACCAATGTTGGAAAGCATTGCAAAATTTAAACTGCACTGAAAGATAAAAAAAAATATTACTGAAAATAAAAAGTATCTTTTCTCCATAACATTAACAGTGCAATAAACACACCTTCACATAACTCATCAGTCATTTTCTCTCACACACAAATCAATTAATTACTTGCAATTTCATCATTTCAGAGCCTATGTTTCATTTTTTGTAACCTTCTTGAAATAAAATAATGCTGATATCAAAAAAAAAATTTCCCAGGCAGAGCTTAAAAAATCTCTAAGTTTCTAGAATTAAGTATTTTTTTTTAAAAGGTTTGAAAATTGGTTAGTATATACAAATATCAATGATTTCTATTGTAAACAAAAAAATACAATGCTATTATAGTCCATGCCATCTATCTTAAAACTTCTAAAGGCACTGAAAGTTATTCCCTAAGATCATATCCATAATTCAATCTTGAAATTTATCTTAGATGTTCACTTTGTTTCACAAAATTATTCAGAGTTACAGCATATTCTTTTTCAGTGTTAAGAAAGACGGAAATATTAAAATATATTACCATAACACAGTCTAAAAACTTGTTTTAAAAAAATTAATCTTTTATTAATGTTATTTTTTTGGCAAGAACCAAAATTTGATTTGACTGACAGGGATGGAAACACTGACAGACATAAAACAGTAAAACGGGAGGTTATAATAGCAAATGCAACACCTATACACAAGTATTTGCATCAATCAAATCAAACTCTTACAAAATAGACCATGGAAAGGGAGATAAGTTTTAATGTGAATAAAAAATGAAATGTAAAATATTTAATTCAAAAGTCTTTTATTTATGAATTTGAAGCCGTTAACTGCTATGTATCAAGTCAGCATCTTAGATCACTAGGTAACATTGTTATCAAAGAGACAACTCTTCACAAGAAACCAAATGACACAGAAATTTACACTATAGGTCATCATATAACCTCAAGCAATGAAAAAAAGCCCAATAAAGTTGTTTTTTAAAAAACTATCTGTATATGATGATGGATAAAAATGGAAAATTCAAATTCAAAATATTAAGATTAGCACATCTCACTCTATTGTAATTGTATTTCAGCATTCAAAACTACAAATCACAAAAAAAGTTATATATTCTATTCATGCAACAAATTTCAATTTACAAAAACACTCACATACTTTATACATGCAATAAAATATTAAGTAAAAATGTTCATTCTCTTTGTTAATGAGCAGTAGTATTGTCCATTATATGCAATGAAAATTCTTATTATTTTTCATCACAACAGCATTTGTTATCCTTGCATGAGCATCATGCTTCCTTACCCAAGAGAGTCATATTTCTTCTTCTGCCTATCTTTTTCCTCTGTTCTCTTTTCTAATGCTTGTCTTATATAATAATACAATATAAATGAGAATATATACCTTAATTCTTTATTCCATGTCACTTTTGTGGTAACAAAAAATAAATTTCAACATGGAAAAAATGTCAAACATTCAAGTATTCAGTATTAAAAAATGAACTCAAATATTTTGTTTTTATACATGTATTTGCATTTTAAATCAGCTTGCAACAGTTTGAAGTGATATACCTACCATAAGAATTTAACATGCAATTGCTTATTTTGTTCCATTTAAACACTAAATAAAATTGAACAGCGAAACAAAGTAAACAGTTAACCTTTTCATCAGATAAAACTGCTTTTTATATATTAGTAAGTTTTCATTTCTTATTTTAAAAAAGTCATACCTTAATAGCAGAAGGCATACATTGCCCCCCCCAAAAAAAAAAAACAACACACACACAAAAAACCATGTTTACAAAACACACTCACACTTGATGTACACCAAAATTTAGACAGCTTCAAACCTTGTTCACAATAATTGTGCAAGAGATATGACTTCTAGTTTATTTTTTAAACATTTTTGACCCCATGTTTTTTTTTAACTATCTTCTAGACAAACGTATATTTCAGGCATACATTCTTTGGTGGTGTATGGAATAGAATTTCAGTTTCTGTCTGTATAAAAAAATGCTGAATAAAAGCTCTGTCACAAAAACATTTAGTTACTGTATAAAGGACATGCACAAAGTTTCAGTAAAAAGTTGATAAAACAGTTTAGTGACCATGTGTAGTGCTAAAGAAATATAGATGAGGGTCTGGATGGGGGTCTATTATTCTGTAAACATTTAATTTTCACCCCTTTTTTCTCTAATCTTTAAAAAATTAACCCCTTTTTTCTCTAGTCTTCAAAAAATTAACCCCTTTTTTCTCTAATCTTCATTTTTTTTGCTTGTTATTCTCTAATCTTCATTTTTTAAGGGCATTATTCTTTAATCATTTAACCCCATCCAAACCCTCATAGATTATCCCATTTAATTCAACATCACTATAAAACATTTTGCGGCTAAAATAAAACAACTGTTAGTTGAACACATTTAAAAATTAATCGTAGGTAATTTATCACAAAGATCTGGCAAGAACACACTATATAATAAATGATATTAAAATACAAGTGTTATACAGCGAATATTAGGATTTTCAAACATACAATCATTGGAAAACATGATATAGATGGATTACCTACAAGCTTATATAGGTCTAACAAGTAAATGGGATATAATATGGGTACAAAGTCCCCTATTACAGTACAAAAATAAATAAAAATAAATAATTATAAAAAAAATAATTATAATTTCTATACTTATGAACTCAAATTGATAACTTTTTTTTCTGACTTTTCCTGTTATAGGCAGAAATCTCTTTCTTTTGGTTTCGTTTGTCATGAGACTTTGAGTAAAATATATATTTTTCAGTCCAGTAATATATAGGAATGAGCACAATAACAATTTTATTTTATTCTTTGATATGAAAAAAACCTGTTACCTGATGATAGCATTTCTTTGTTTACATTGAAAACTATGTAATGACTAAAATGACTTCACAACTAAAATCACCAACAACAAGACCAACATCGGAAGTATTGCGGTATTTACATCTCATTAAAATATGTTAGAATTAAAAAAAAAAAAATGATACGGACTTCCTCCCCTTTCACAGGTAACGCCTGCCTCATATTACAAAGGCTTGTTCATACATCATTATATAGCAATGTCACCCGTAGTTATATATATTTGTTATGACATTAGGCATATCCACACGTTATAAGTTTGATTCTACAGAGCACACATATAGCCATATGTATCTGTGTATAAAACACTTGTTAGTTTCGTATTTACAAGTTTTTGTCACGGAAAGCCTTATAAAACTGTTAATGTTGCTGGGGCATGGTCACACTATTAGTCTGATACGATATAGCTCTGTCACCGACCTTACCGTGGAGGAGAAGGTGTGGGTGTAAGGGATGGCTCAGAATATAACCTAACAAACTCTTGCTCTTTGTTCTTCTTCTTCTCTGCTATTTGCTTCTCAATAAGTTTTTCAAATGTCTCTCTATGTTATTAGAAAATATGACACACTAATGTGGTACAAAAAGTGTATTTTCCCTTAATACTGTGGATTCATTTATTTTCGTGGGTATCAATTTTCGTGGATGGTTGAAAACTTGCATATTCCTGGAAATCTAATTTCTTGGTTTTGACCTTCTCTGTATACAAAGCCTATTGAAAATATACATTTCGTTGAACATTATATTTCGTGGTTCACCTGTACCCACGAAACCCACGAAAATTGGTATCCAACGAATAATAATGAATTCACAGTAGTACATTTTCATTCTTGTAATTTCTTTTCTGCTATTTTAGTATTTTTTTTCTGCTATTTCAGTATTTTTTTTCTGCTGCAAGTCTTTGCAAAATGTGTTTGCAGAATAAGTGCAAAATGAAAAATGAAGTGCATGCATGTGTAGTAGTAGTTACTTATAAAGTGCAAATCTACATGCAGTGTGATTAATATAAAATAAACTTCTAATCATTCAAAAAGTTTTGTTCTATTACATGCAATGTGAAAAAAAAAAAATATACTTTTTTAAATGTTAACTTTTTTAACTGAGTGCATGCAATTAGATGAATCCCAAAACTTTCCCTTATATTACCTCTCTTTCCTTTCTTTATTTAGCTGCTCTCTGAATTCTTCTATCTGTTGATTAAGTTGTGCAAGAACTGCCCTAAAAGTAGTGAGTAACAAATGTATAAACACAATGAATGAGTATCACAAATATAAAGAATATGAGAAGGGGCACATTTTTCTCTTCATCCTGGTTCTTTAATATAATCAACTTAAATGTATTTTAAGAACAAAATTGGAAAATCTTAAAACAGTTTTATTGTGTGATACACTAGCTTTACTTACAGTTCATGATTGTTCAACAATTCATAAAATTAAAAACGGTAAGTAAATTTATTTCAGAATAAGACAATGGTCCTTTTCTGTGAAGGATTGTAATTTCAAGGAAATAGGTTAATTTTGTTGGTTAATTATCATTCATTGGATAGAAATTTTTCCTGGATTTCATGGGTACAGCCGAACCACAAATAAAATGGTCCAAGGAATTACAAATTTTGTATAGGCTTGTTTTTTAAGGCCTTGGCAAAACGAAGACATTTAATATCCATGGGAATGTAAGTTTAATAAATGAATTCACAGTAGATGAAGGACTTCTGGCACAGAAACACAATTTAGGATAATAATGGATAAGTGAATGGTTTGGTCATGCAGAGGGAAGTGTAACATAATTTGGTAAACATTTTCCTTCACACTGCTATGTCTCAATGAAAAACCTGTAAGACAACACATGTCATACCACACAATAAGTGAGACAGAATTCATGCTACAATATTTCGGTGAAGAAAACAAAATCAAGTTACTGTAAGATATTCAACCACTGCACCATGCATTATATAAAGACTGCATAGTTGGAATGAAAAAAAATTAAGTCATTAAGGGATAAACAATTTTCACATTTTTAAAAGTTGATTAACAAAATAACTAAATTGATTTATATAAACGTCAGCTTATTTTTTAGATGTTGAATTATCTCCCTTTGGTATATCTTTTTTTCAACCTTTCAACCTTATGCATGTATTACATCTATGCAAAGCTTGATAATTTATTAAACATATTTTCAATTTACTTTTCTTTCTTAAATTTCCCTTTATACATACCGGTATCTAAACTTTGAAAATACAAATTTTAAAAAAGAAAGTGATAGCAAACATTTGCGTTTGATAAAGATTACACTCTTCATTTTTCCTCAATACCCAGCATGCCTCAATAGATTCACAGTGTAGGGGTATGACAACAACATGCTCTGGGACTTACTCATCCTCTTCTACTCCCTTCCTAATAATATTCAGTGTATTGCTTGTAATGAAAACTCATAAAATAAACATTTAAGAAATAAATAAATACTCTTTTTAACAACACTTCAACTTAATCTGGAAGACCTTCCTGTTTTCATGTGCGCAAATAAATTCACTTCATAAACTAAACAATAAACATCTGCCATTTCACACACATCTAAAATTAATGTCATCATAGAAGTTAATTTTTTGGCAGGTCATAGTTTCTCCCATTATGTTTCATAATGTTATGCTATCTGAAATTAGATTTTCATACCTTGCCAACTGTCACTATTTGTGAGGGATTCCCTCCATGAAAGCTCCCATATTAAAATTTTGAAAGAGCAATTTTGTCAATAATTTGAAACAAATCAATAAATCACATTTGAAGGCCCTTTTGAAGATTTTGTAGGCTGTAAGAGCCATCTTGCAGGTAAAACACCCATAAGGCATTTTGAAAAGTTGAAAGGTATGAATTTTATAGGAGAGAGTTATGGATGTGACGCTATAGTCACCAGAAACAGAAGATATTTCATAATTCCCTGATAAACAGAATGATATGGGAAATTTTTGATGAAAACACTGAGGCAATGTCCTGCTCAGTCAGGGAGGTCACTACAAATTACAAAGGGGAGTAACTTACTTGTGAGATTCAGCTAGACTTTCCATTGTGTCAGCCATTTCTACATTTTCTGCCTGCATCTTACCAACTAGTTCAGCTTTGATACCAAGTTCTCTTTTTTGATCTTGCAAACTATATAAAAAAGAAATTTCGTTTTTAGTTTGGATTCAAATAGTGGCTGTATGTAAAATGTGCATATGACTTTATTACTGATAATCAACTGTCTGGGTCTAGAAACGAGAAGTCAACAGATGAAACAGACCTTTTACATTTGCATTCTAATGATGGCAAGATGTTAAATTTGCTTTTGATGTGGCATTTTTGTCAATCCACTGTCAGACTCTGAAAAAAAGGCAGACAGGGTGTGTTTTCTTAATCCAATGTCATACTCTGGAAAATGGCAGACAGGGTGTGTGTGTCAATCAACTGTCAATAACTGGAAAAGGGAAATGTGGTGTGTGTGTCAACTCACTTTCAGGATCTGAAAAAGGCAGACATATTGTAGAGCTGATCTACCAACTTCATTCTGGTGTCTCAATCAAATCAAATCAAAACTGTTTTGTGATCAAGGAATCAGAGAGATTTTAATCTTTGTTTTCACATTCTATTGCACTCAGATTTTAGAGAAAATCTCACGCTCTCATTATGGTGTCATTTTCAGTTCTTCATTATAAAATATTTAGTGAGCTCAGGATGACTGTCCTGAATTACTCTATAAATTTGGTATATTGTCTCATTTTCATGTTATTCAAAAGGATCTGGAGCAGTTTGTATTTATCATCACTTGAATTATGATAAATTCAAATAAAACTAAAAATACTTACGCTCCATCTAAAGCTTTGACTTCCTCATAATCTTCCTGTCTTTGTAACATTTTTTCTTCAAGGTCTTAAAACAGAGGAGAAAAAAACACTGATAAAATTGTTACTTACTGTAAATTCAGAAAATTTTGCAATGTTTATGTCATTTGAGTCATCTGATGCTGCAAAAGGTTTTTTTTGCAGAGATTAAATTTCTTGATTTCTGTCTTAGAGCTTTTACTTTTTCATATCATTTCTGTTTTTGAACCTGATCTTCATTTAACAGAAAATTTATGTAATGAGATATCAAAAATATCAAATCTGATTTATATGCAAATAAGGTTTGGTATATATTAGCCTAACAGAAAATGAACTAGGTTTCGACAATGTTCTTAGGTGTGTTGTTAACAAAGTTTTTCTGTATTCGATTAAAAAGAAATCATTGTGAAAGCTTTATTTATATATCAATTTTTGGCAATTATATAAATAAACATATAAAACTTGCCACTATGCAATTCCAGCTTTTGTCCTTCAAGCTCATAATTTCTATCATCTTCTCTTTGTGTTTCTGTTTCAAGCTAAAATGACAATGTCATATTTGAATATATAAAAAATTATGCAATCATGAAACAATATTTTATCAATTGGTTTGATATACGTTACATGACTTACTACTGAACAATGAGTACAAAATCAAACAAATAAAAAAAATTCTGGTATATAAACTTATAACCAAATTATAAACTTGGCCCTCTTTAGTTTTGACAATTTTAGGACTGAAGATTATTCTGATTCTGTTTTTTAAATTGGGATTAAATTGATTTGACATTTTGAAAAGGGTAATAGATATGGAAAAACAGGTTCTGGATTAAACCATGCTCTTAATGTCGTAACTACCACCTTCCCGTTCCCTTCTCAGGAATGTGACTTCTGAAATAAACTATTTGTAGTAACGTGAGCAACACTATGGGTGCCACATGTGGCGCAGGATCTGCTTAGCATTCTGGAGCACCTGAGATCACACCTAGATTTTGGTGAGGTTCGTGTTGCTTAGTTTTATTTTTCTATGTTATGATTTTTGTATGTCTATTGTTTGTCTTTTTCGTATGTTGCCATGGCGCTGTCAGTTTATTTTTTTATCTATGAGCTTGAATTCCGTCTGGTATCTTTCCCCCCTCTTTTTTAAATACAATATCATTTAATACCTTTTTGAACTTTTTCAGTAAAAGTCTTTCTGTGTCTTCATATTGTTTTTGTAACTTCATATCTTCATTAATTATTGCAACACTGAAAAATACAACACCAATATAATTTTATAAAAGTAAAAACAAGATCTGGAATAAGTATCAGTAGGACATCATGCCAAAATTGCACATGTTTGTTCACTGGTTAACTGTATAAATGTAAATTTATTAATGTAATGGTCTCTGTATCATAACAGGAAAAATTCTAGCACTTAAGTACAGCTCTTTGTAAGAACCAGGCAGAGTGCGATACATGAAGGTTTCAGATTTGTTCTATAATTGGCCTAGAAGGAGCAATAAATGAATACCGCTCAAAAAATAATTTTGAGTGGCAAAATATGAGTGGTTGCCATGGTAACGGAGAAACAATTTTTTGGTTGTTAAGCGTGGTAAAATCTTTCAAAAATCAGCTAAATCACCACATTTCAGAGCCTGAAAAGATTAGAATCATGCATTTTTCATTAATTTTCATATGTAACAATGATAGATCTTGGTTTAAGCTTCATTTTAGTGAAGGTTGCATATCAACCAAATTTGAAATTTTTTCAAAAATTTGGCGAAAAAATGCATATTATTCAAAAATGATAAAACTTTACTCAATATTGGGAGTACAAAATGTGTACTAGAAACACAAAATCATGCATTTTGATTGTTTGTTTTCTGATTCTGAGTGGGTCTGTATGTGTTTTGAGGGTAGGATGAATGTATTTTGAGTGCAAGTCCAACAGTATTTTTATCATAAGTTAATAGTATACCCCTTTTTCCTCAATGCTTCATTTTGTCTGAGTTTATTTGCTAACTGGTCACTTAATTGTCTTTCTTCTGCTTCTAACTTTGCCTTTGAATCTTCATATGTTTGTAAACTCTGTATAAATAAACAAAAAATAACAATGTAATAAAATCAAATTGCTTGAAACTACCATGGAAACATGTTTTTTCCAACCCCAATGTGACAATGAGAAGACAACGAAGAATAAATCAACAGATAATAAATTTATGAGTTGTCGCCCTTGTTATCTTCCATCAAAATCATAAAAAACTATATGGTGCTTAAATTTTCCATACATATCACTGAATCGAATATGTTTACAGATTTATCAAAACAAAGTTGAATTATGTGTTCATTAATATTATACTACTTTTCTCTCTATTTTGCTTTTTATTAGTTAAATGGAATTTAGAAGCTATACAGTAAACACCTTACCTTTCTCACAGCATCTAGTTGGCCTTCATTGTCTACCAGTTTTTCATGAATAAGATCTAATTCCCTAGAAAAAAAATTATGCAATTGTAAAACAAATTCAACAATAAATCTTAATTTTCATAGCTGCACTAGATATGAATAAATATATACATTCATACAGACATATCTGTGGCTGTTAATATTTAGATGTAAATAAACTATGCATCTATTGCAACAATCATTGAAATCAGATGTGTACATAAAGCATTTTTTTATTTTTAGTTTCTTGTGTATAATTTGGAGTTTAGTATGACATCCATTATCACTGAAGTAATATATATATTTGTTTAGGGGCCAGCTGAATAGATTCATACAGACATATCTGTGGCTGTTAATATTTAGATGTAAACAAGTGAAACTGCGAGCTACTGCTCACTGATGATACCCCCGCCGCAAGTGGATAATATTAATAGTGTAAAAATATGCAAGTGTTCGGTAAACAGGAAGTTGTCGAGTGATGAATCTGAAAACACATCACACGGTATAGCTGACTTATATAAATCTTGAAACCAAATTTCAGAAATCCTTGTATTGTAGTTCCTGAGAAAAATGTGATGAAAATTTTCAACTTGGCTATCATGTGTAAAATCATACAAGTGTTCGATAAACAGGAAGTTGCTGAGTAATGAATCTGAAAACGCATCACACGGTATAGCTGACTTATATAAATCCTGAAACCAAATTTCAGAAATCCTTGTATTGTAGTTCCTGAGAAAAATGTGACGAAAATTTTCAACTTGGCTATCATGTGTAAAATCATACAAGTGTTCGGTAAACAGGAAGTTGTGGAGTGATGAATCTGAAAACGCATCACACGGTATAGCTGACTTATTTAAATCCTGAAACTAAATTTCAGAAATCCTTGTATTGTAGTTCCTGAGAAAAATGTGACGAAAATTTTCAACTTGGCTATCATGTGTAAAATCATACAAGTGTTCGGTAAACAGAAAGTTGTTGAGTGATGAATCTGAAAATGCATCACACCTTATAGCTGACTTATATAAATCCTGAAATCAAATTTCAGAAATCCTTGTATTGTAGTTCCTGAGAAAAATGTGACGAAAATTTTAAACTTGGCTATCATGTGTAAAATCATACAAGTGTTCTGTTAACAGGAAGTTGTCAAGTGATGAATCTGAAAACGCATCACATAGTATGGCCGACATATATAAATGTTGATACCAAATTACAGAAAGGGTGGATGTGTAGTTCCTGAGAAAAATGTGACGAAAGTTTCATGGAATGGACTAACTGACGGACGGACTGACTGACAGACAGAGGTAAAACAGTATACCTCCCTTTTTCAAAGCGGGGGTATAATAAACTGTGCATTTATTGCAACATTCATTGAAATCAGATGTGTACATGAAGCATTTTTTTATTTTTAGTTTCTTGTGTATAATTTGGAGTTTGGTATGACATCCATTATCACTGAAGTAGTAATATATTTGTTTAGGGGCCAGCTGAAGGACACCTCCCGACATTGAAGACCTTTTGGTGACCTTCTGCTGTTACCTGTTCTATGGACAGGTTGTCATCTCTTTGACATATTCCCCATTTCCATTCTCAATTCTATTGTGTAGAATATGTGAAAAAATCCGACAAAATACAACAAAATGCATCTGCACACCATTAAAAATCTATTTTAGACGTGGAATAGGTGTTTGTATTTAATTGTTTATTATTTTTTTGTCATATGTTAAGATAACAAGTTCTAAACAACAACTTACTTTTTCATAACAACATTTTCTTCTTTCTGCATTTTTGTTTTTGAATTTGTGTCTGACTGAAATAAGAAAAAATATAAAATCAATATGAAATTAAAACAATGTAAATTAACAAAAAATGACATTTTATACTTTACATGTATTACTTTGAGTGCTCTTAGATTAGTTCTTTGTCTTTTTGTGCATTTAGTTCCCATTTAATGAGTCAAACCTTTGCCTACTTTTTTTCAGAAAAATGATGAAAAATTAATCATCATTAATATTTAAAACAACATCGTGCAAATTTGAAAAATACAAAACAAGTGAAACTGCGAGCTACTGCTCACTGATGATACCCCCGCCGCAAGTGGATAATATTAAAAGTGTAAAAATATGCAAGTGTTTGGTAAACAGGAAGTTGTCGAGTGATGAATCTGAAAATGCATCACACGAAAATTTTCAATTTGGCTATCATGTGTAAAATCATACAAGTGTTTGGTAAACAGGAAGTTGTCAAGTGATCAATCTGAAAATGCATCACACGGTATAGCTGACTTAGATAAACCCTGAAACCAAATTTCAGAAATCCCTGCATTGTAATTCCTGAGAAAAATGTGACGAAAGTTTCATGGGACGGATTGACTGACGGACAGACGGACGGACTGACGGACAGAGGTAAAACAGTATACCCCCCTTTTTTCAAAGCGGGGGTATAATTAAATCCCTGTGAATAATAAGGACTAAATGTGAAATAAATTATTCTTGAAAATAAGTTGGTTTACAAATGTTGTTTACATTTTTGTCCTTTTGGTGGAAAGATATTGTTAACTTTGTGGTTGAGACACTTACAACAAGTTGTTTAAGTTTCTTTTTCTCATGTCTAGCCTCTGTTCTTTCATGAATTAAATCTTCTTTCAATTGTAAAATACCATCTTCTAAATCTACAATCTGAAAACAAACAAAAACTACAATTAAACACATATAATTACATTAGATGTATGTTTCATTATAATTTTTTATTCTGATGGTTAACTGCACATCTCGTGTTTTTTTGGGTAAGCAATTACATTACTCAATAAAACTTTTCATTCATGATAACACGTGGTCCCACAATAAAGTGCACACTTAAATTAAATAAAACAATTATAAAATTCGTGTTTTCATGATCAAAGCTAAAAAATGTAAAAGCGTTGACCGTGCGCACATTTTTAGAATGAAGCGCTGCGGCGCTTTATACAAAATGTACTTCAGTCAACGCTTTAACACCCCAATGAAGTTACAAAAAGAAGCATTCAATTCTTAAATAATCCTGCAAACTTCTCAAAATCTCCCTGAGATTGTAAGCACAAAAGCACTACTATAACGAATCATATGTAATTTTCAATGTCATATACTATGGTTTTGACTTAGTTTATATGCGCCACAAACACAGTGCTAAATGGAATTTTAACTCCTTTGAATGCCTGTTCTGAGGTTTAATTTTAATTTTATACAATGGAGGATTTCATGATACAGGTCAACATCTCTCCTGAAAGGAAATAACTTATAGATCAGGAAAGTTTGTCTGTCTATAAGTATACTTATGTGTGTAGTAATGCATAACAAAACATTCATGTATGTATCCAAGTGGAGATAACTTTATGCCATGTAACCAATACATGGTCTAAGACTCTTCTACTGTAAAGTCTCATTATTTCAAAATTTTTCAATATATGTCCCTAATAATTTGAGGTTGAAAGATTGAATAAAATAGACTAAAAACTTACATAATAGCAAATAAATAATAATGATCGAAACATGAAACTTACATTCTGGTTTGTCTGTCTCACTTGGTCTCTTGTTTCATTAAGAACAATCTGAAGTCTAAAATAAGATCATGACATGATATTATACTATTTGAATGGGTTTTAAAACAATTTAACTATATCTTAAATAATAACTTTTTCCTATTTAAGTATAAGAATCATATTTTGGAAACAAAAATCCAGCTGCCGTGGCTTTGGGTTTTTAGACATTGTCCTTATTCTTTGAACTTAATTTACATAACTGGTACCAACACCAATAATCCCACAAAACTGTACCAAAATACTATAAAAAAGAAGATGTGGTATGATTGCCAATGAGACAACTATCCACAAAAGACCAAAATGACACAAACATTAACAACTATAGGTCACTGTACGGCCTTCAACAATGAGCAAAGCCCATACCGCATAGTCAGCTATAAAAGGCCCCGATAAGACAATGTAAAACAATTCAAACAAGAAACCCAACTTGTATCCATTCAAATTACACAAGTTGTTTACCACAACAATAACACAGAAACATATAGCCATGAAAATACACAAGTTGTATCCACAACAACTACACATTAATGTGTACCAATTACAAAAAAACAATAATTTGTACCCTTTGTTTTTTGATAGTTATAGTTACACACCCCTTCTCACCTTGAAATTTCAGGTAAAAAACATTTTGTGATAGTTAGAAAATTTCTAATGAAACTCTGGTAATTTCAATCTGTGTGGAAATTTGCAGTATTTTCATAATTCTATAACACTTTACCAGTATTAAGATAAGTCAAATTTTGTTTGTTGAAAGATTGAACACACAAACTGTTTAACCAATCACACTAGTTCATCTCATCTCAAATAACATAACTGGTATCAACAAATTATACAACACAACTGAAATACATCAAATTCTTTTTAAAACAAACCCAGCTTTCTCTGCCATTTTCTCATTAAGTTCTTGAATGATATCTTCATGTTCCTTTGATGCTGAAATTCTTTCTGGCCTGAAAGAAAAAGATTATTGGGGAATGTTTTATACACAATCTTACATCTTTAAAAATATAATGGGAATATCAACCCTGCTGGTACAAGACCTACATGCTGAGCCACATTATGAACATGCTAATTCCCACATTATTCTGACTTCGAGCTGACCAGTTTTTACTTTTACTCCATAATGCTGCTTGCAAAGAAGAAGCAGCAAATTTATATTAAAAAAAGACATTGTTTCTGTGACCTCCCATCCTAGGGAAATGTTGAATTAAACAAGTGAAACTGCGAGCTACTGCTCACTGATGATACCCCTGCTGCAAGTGGATGATATTAATAATGTAAAAATATGCAAGTCTTCGGTAAACAGGAAGTTGTTGAGTGATGAATCTGAAAGCGCATCACACTGTATAGCTGACTTATATAAATCCTGAAACCAAATTTCAGAAATCCTTGTATTGCAGTTCCTGAGAAAAATGTTATGAAAATTTTCAACTTGGCTATCATGTGTAAAATCATACAAGTGTTCGGTAAACAGGAAGTTGTAAAGTGATCAATCTGAAAACGCATCACACGGTATAGCTGACTTGTATTGTAGTTCCTGGGAAAAATGTTATGAAAAATATTCATGGGACGGACAGACTGACTGAAGGACAGACAGAGGTAAAACAGTATACCCCCCTTTTTTAAAGCGAGGGTATAATAATGCTACAAGTATTACCCTTTCAAAAAAGGCTAGCCGTCTCTTAGCTGAAGAAAATGGAAAGTGTTCTTGCTTTGTAGATTAATTCATTTAGAATAGCCATATGCATCAATCAAAAAATTATACCACACATGCTACCAAACTCCACAAGATTCGGCTATTTATAGATAAAAGTTACCTGTGTAACAATATCATGAATATGCATGATTAATGACCAGGCAAATTCTAATTGCTAAAATAGTGAGGACAAATCCAATACTCTACGGGATTGAAGGACATTTACTAGGTTTGAATTGTCCTAACCAATCAATAAACTTTTGATTATTCACGTCTAGTAATATCTTCCAATCAGGTAGTAAGAAGCATTCACGCACTGACTGTCCATTGTTCAATTCTTAATATGGTCTCCGAGGAGACGATAATCAAAATTTAAAATGCTAGTTTTTTTATTGGCGAAAACTTTCTAGACATAATTTTGCGTTAATTAAACCAGACTTAACTAATTGATCAGATCGGTAATTGAACACTAATCGATCATATTTGATCAGTAATCGATTGATAACATGAAGTCATCGATTAGATTACTGATCGATTTAAGACCGATTACCGATGGATTAGTGATCGATTAGATTACTGATCGATTTAAGACCGATTACTGATGGATTAGAAATTGCATGATTAATGACAGATTAGTGATTTAATTATTATTGGGAAAACAATGCTATTCCAGAAATAAGCCACCCCCTTACGGAAGACATCAGTTGTGAAATAAAAATTCCATGGAAATATTTTCACCATTGCCAAAAATTTCTGGAATTCCAGGATTTACTCAGTTATACATGTTTATACAATATGCAGTTGTAACCAAGAGAAGGGTATCTAAAAGCTTAGTCCTAGCATATTACAGATTAAAAACTACATTTTTGTAGGTTTACCCGTGTATATTGATATAACAACGGGGCTTTCTCTTGTGTGTTTTTGTGTGTTGGCACTACTTGTCATTATCCGGGAACGAGAACAGCATCTTGTCCATTAATATAGGGAACTAGCTATACATGTAGTATATATATATCACCGCAAAGTCACAGAGTTGATGTTCACATGTTTAATCGTATTTAAAAAAAGTACATGTATATATAATATATATTTGATGGTTCACATATAAAACTTCCAATATAAAACGTTACTAAATTCCACTCTAAAAACAACGTGTTACTTCAAGCTAATATAACTGACCAAATCTATAAAGTTTCTCACAAGGTCGTACTATAAACATGTTCTTAATTTATGTAAGGCATTGATTAATGTCTTAGATTATTTGGATAAACTATTGCAGTTCAACTGTGCAACTAAAGTGTCGTATAAAGTGTCACATTAAACAAGATGAAAGATCATTAAACTGATTAAGAACTGACCATCAAATCTTAGATGGAATTGATTACGCCACATTAGTACAATAACTATGAGATCTTGAAAGGCTTTTGTATTTTTTCTTGTACGCCTTTCAATGACGGAAGGTTTAAAGCAAAATCTAAAATAGCCTTCCAAGATGTAATAATTATTTGGACTAATTATATATGATGTACAACATTATTTCTATGAGAATTTGGATCCAGCATGTACCCAACCGTTCCCATATCACATTTTTACTTATCAAAAATGTAAATCTGTCATGAAAGTATATAAATGTGGGTTTTTTTATGAAAATAAGATAAACTTAAAGTATAATACATGTATTTAACAAATGAAAGATACATTGCCATTTCTTCTAAACACATCAGAATTTCTTTTCAGGATACATTTGTAGTAATGTAATGTTTCATTATTATATATTGTTAATGTTAAATAGGTTAAAATGTCAAAATAATAGGATCAAAAGCACAAACAGCAAATAAATAGTAAGATTGCATGGGAACATTGATTTAGAGATAATTGATTTGACCACACTGATGGAAACATTAACAAACATCATAAGATTCTGACATCTAATTAATTTCAGACACTTGTGAAATAAACAGGCAAGTTGAAAACTTCACCTCCATCTAAATTTCAAGATTTTTTCATGAAATATGTAATAGAGCTCAAAATAGTGACCATGGTGACCAGCTCATCCCTACCACTCAATTTATTCAACAACACTACCTGCTAAAGTTTACTCAGAAATGCAATAATCATTCCATAAAATTTCTAGACCTTGAAATACTCAAAGACAAACACATGAAAATACTGGTGTTACGGAAAAATTCCAACATCTCCATAAAATCCAAAACCAACCCATTTGGAACTTTAAATCCTATATTACAGGCAAAGGTATTCATTTACATAAAAACACAAACCTGACTCTTTATTGAAAGATTATTTTATTAACTGAAATTGGTAAAACAAATTCTATCAAATTCCATGACAGAAAAGATAAAATTAAGAAAAAGGAAAAACTTTAAAATAGATGTTATGTATCATTTATTACATATTATCATCTTCAAGCAGAATAACTTCAAAAAGTATTCAGGAAATACTGGCATCTTATTAAAACAGATTATTCAATAGGTGCTACATTGTGTATCATATATATCCCATTAAAACCTATCCATAGGATTCAAAAGAAATAGAACATTGGTGAATTAATGAAATGACCTATAAAATAGTTTGTATGAATGTCACAATTCCTTCAAAACATTTCACTGTGCAGAACTAATTAATGACCATCATCAAGTAAACCTCACATATAAACTGATATTCTTATAAGACAAAATTCTACCAGGAAACACTTAATTCAACATTTATTAAAATAAGTTGAAATAGTTAGAAAATAAAAAAAACACAAAATCTAAATTCAAATTAACAAATTTTTCAAAATTATAAAAACTAGAGGCTCTAAAGAGCTTGTGTCGCTCACCTTGGTATATGTGAATTAAACAAAGGAAGCAGACAGTTCATGACAAAATTGTGTTGAGGTGATTGTGATGTGTTTGTACATCTTACTTTACTGAATATTCATGCTGCTTACAATTATCTCTATCTATAATGAACTTGTCTGTGTAGTTTCAGTGGAAAATGTTAGTAAAAATTTACAAATTTTATGAAAATTGTTAAAAATTGATTATGAAGGACAATAACTTCTTAGGGGGTCAATTGACCATTTTGGTCATTTGACTTATTTTTGAGTCTTAAATTGCTGTACATTATTGCTGTTTACAGTTTATCTCTATCTATAATAATATTCAAGATAATAACCCAAAACAGCAAAATTTCCTTAAAATTACCAATTTAGGGGCAGCAACATAACAACGAATTGTCCGATTCATCTAAAAATTTCAGAGCAGATATATCTTGACAAGATAAACAATTTTACCAATGTCAGATTTGCTCTAAATGCTTTGGTTTTTGAGTAATAACCAAAAACTGCTTTTAACCTCCATGTTCTATTTTTAGCCGTGGCGGCCATCTTGGTTGGTTGGTCGGGTAAAAAAACACAATTTTAAAACTAGATACATCAATGATGATTGTGGTCAAGTTTGGATTAATTTGGCCTGGTAGTTTCAGAGGAGAAGATTTTTGTAAAAGATCATGGAGATTTACGAAAAAAGGTTAAAAATTGACTATAAAGGGCAATAACTCCTAAAGGGACCAACTGACCATTTTGGTCATGTTGACTTATTTGTAAATCTTACTTTGCTGAACATTATTGCTGTTTACAGTTTATCTCCATCTATAATAATATTCAAGATAATAACCAAAAACAGTCAAATTTCCTTAAAATTACCAATTTAGGGGCAGCAATCCAACAATGAGTTGTCTGATTCATCTAAAAATTTCAGGGCAGATACATCAAGACCAGATAAACAATTATACATCGTGTCAGATTTGCTCTAAATGCTTTGGTTTTTGAGTTATAAGCCAAAAACTGCATTTTACCCCTATGTTCTATTTTTAGCCATGGAGGCCATCTTGGTTGGTTGGCCGGGTAACAAAACACAAGTTTTAAACATGATACATCATTGATGATTGTGGCCAAGTTTGGATTAATTTGGCCCAATAGTTTCAGAGGAGAAGATTTTTGCAAAAGATCATGGAGAATTACGAAAAAAGGTTAAAAATTGACTATAAAGGGCAATAACTCCTAAAGGAGTCAACTGACCATTTTGGTCATGTTGACTTATTTGTAAATCTTACTTTGCTGAACATTATTGCTGTTTACAGTTTATTTTCATCTATAATAATATTCAAGATAATAACCAAAAACTAAAATATCCTTAAAATTACCAATTTAGGGGCAGCAATCCAACAATGAGTTGTCTGATTCATCTAAAAATTTCAGGGCAGATACATCTAGACCAGATAAACAATTATACATCGTGTCAGATTTGCTCTAAATCCTTTGGTTTTTGAGTTATAAGCCAAAAACTGCATTTTACCCCTATGTTCTATTTTTAGCCATGGAGGCCATCTTGGTTGGTTGGCCGGGTAACAAAACACAAGTTTTAAACATGATACATCATTGATGATTGTGGCCAAGTTTGGATTAATTTGGCCCGGTAGTTTCAGAGGAGAAGATTTTTGCAAAAGATCATGGAGAATTACGAAAAAAGGTTAAAAATTGACTATAAAGGGCAATAACTCCTAAAGGAGTCAACTGACCATTTTGGTCATGTTGACTTATTTGTAAATCTTACTTTGCTGAACATTATTGCTGTTTACAGTTTATTTCCATCTATAATAATATTCAAGATAATAACCAAAAACAATAAAATATCCTTAAAATTACCAATTTAGGGGCAGCAACCCAACAACGGGTTGTCTGATTCATCTAAAAATTTCAGGGCAGATAGATCTAGACCAGATAAACAATTTTACTCCATGTCAGATTTGCTTTAAATGCTTTGGTTTTTGAGTTATAAGCCAAAAACTGCATTTTACCCCTATGTTCTATTTTTAGCCATGGTGGCCATCTTGATTGGTTGGCCAGGTAACAAAACACAACTTTTAAACTATATACATCAATGATGATTGTGGCCAAGTTTGGTTTAATTTGGCCCAGTAGTTTCAGAGGAGAAGATTTTTGTAAAAGTTAACGCCGGACGACGGACGCCAAGTGATGAGAAAAGCTCACTTGGCCCTTCGGGCCTGGTGAGCTAAAAATCAATGAACTAAAACAGTAATAAAAAAAATGATAAACAGAAGGGGTGGTCTCTGCTGAAAGTTTCTCTTTAATCAACATATTTTCAGAAAAAACTCTAAGCTTGCTACACAATATCAATGAAAGGCCGGAACAATGATTTGTAGTTGCACTATGCAACTACATATCAAAGGTGAATATAACAGCCTTACTTATATAAAAAAACAAATATGTAACACATACACAAACGACATTCACTGAATTACAGGCTCCTGACTTGTGACAGACACACACAGCAGGCACATACTCAATTCTTTTTAAAAACATTTTTAATTTCTTATTTATAATCATTTTACTTTATATCTTTAGTTATATATGCTTTCATGTGAAAATAAAACACTAACTACAAATACTCCACTTTTGCCTTGTATTAAGACTATTTTGAAATTTAAGAAAAAAGGGGGGATCTTCTGTATGTAAATTCAAAAGTCAATAGACAGTTTTCCACTGACTCCTGACTCTGATAACAATCTATTTATTTTTATCAGTATTTTGCAATCCATAGTAGAGTAATAGTCCACAGCTGGTCATTTCTGGTCAGTCTTCTACAATATCCTGCTGTGAAGACAAACAAGTGTGTTTGAATAAATGATGTATCAATTTTCTGTTAATTGGTAAATTTTCTGGCTATTTAGTTGTGACCTAAAATCTGGCATTTGTAAATAATGTTTTTGGACAAAACCTAAATCTCATCTAAAGTTTCAAATTGCACAATTTATTTGTGTTGATTAATCCTTATTTATGAAAAATACAGATTTAAATATATATTAACTTGGTTTAAATTTTCATCTTTAACATCACAAGTGTCTGAAGCTGATATTATATGTCAAAATTAATTTTCATGTGTTAACAAAGGTCATTTACTTAGGCAGCAACCATTTGATTTTCGGGGGGGGGGGATATGGGGGGGGGGGGGATATGTTGATTATAGAGAAACTTTCAGCAGAGACCACCCCTTCTGTTGGTCATTTTTTTTATTTTTGGAAAAAAAAGTTTGTTTTCAGTTATTGTAGAAAAAAACCCATAGCCCCCCCCCCCTAGAAAATCAAATGGTTGCTGCCTTAAAAGACATCAAATATTTATCAAACCATGGAAGCATATATATACTACTATATTCAAGTCAAATGTTATTGTTTAAATCTATTTTTTCACTCTTTTGGTCTTTTGGAAAATGTAGTTGTGCTGTATTTAGACCCCTCTACAACCAAATTTGTTACATGCACACATATAATAATTAGGTTTTTATATCAATAATTATGACATCTTGGATGGCTATTTTAAATTTTGCTTTGATGCAATCCGTAAATGAAAGGCATAAAAGAAAAAATACAATAGCCTTTCAAGACCTCATAGTTATTGTACTAATTAAACGGGTAAACCTACAAAAATGTAGTTTTTAATCAGTAATATGTTAGGACTAAGCTTTTAGATACCCTTCTCTTGGTTACAACTGCATATTGTTTAAACATGTATTACTGAGTAAATTCTGGAATTCCAGAAATTTTTGGCAATGGTGAAAATATTTTCATGGAATTTTTGTTTCACAACTGATGTCTTCCATAAGGGGGTGGCTTATTTCTGGAATAGCACTGTTTTCCCAATAATAATAAAATCACTAATCTGTCTTTAATCAATCACTAATCCATCAGTAATCAATCTTAAATCGATCAGTAATCTAATCAATCACACTCCCGAGAGAGTTTTAATCGATTACTGATCGATGACTTCTTGTCATCAATCGATTACTGATCAAATATGATCGATTATTGTTCGATTACCGATCTGATCGATTAGTTAAGTCTGGATTAAAGGATCCTAAAATTTGTGACTTTAAACTAGCTCTATGGAAATTAAATGGAGTTAACCATTTGCAATAAAAGCTGGTAAACACATTAATGGTTTATGTAATAAGTCCAGTAAGTCAAACTTACAGTAAGGTACTATAATCACCCTCTAAGTCATGTTGTCTCTCCTCTAGATATTTTATATTGTTATTTATAGATTCTAACTTCTTTTTCAAATTGTCTAAAGCCTCAGCATTGTCCTGTCTGGCTGAATACACAGCTTCTACAATCATAAAAAAGATCTTACTTTTAGTGCTATCATATCTTTGATAATCCAATAATTAGACATAATCCTTCTAAAATAATCATGAAATTGTTAAAAAAAATTGTCTTATTTGTAGAACGTGAATTCTTCTTATTTTCATTATTTTATTGTTTCTGCAATAAATTGAAACTTTAAAAAAATATTCTTTACATTTAAAAAGCAAAAATTTGAACTAAATCAATATTCTTAGTATTCTATAGTATATTTGGACATGAAATTCATCTTCAATGTCTATTTTACCTTTTATCTCAGATTTAATTGATGGTGGTAGAAACTGTAATTTATGTCTGAGAATACTGGCGTGTATTGTTTCTGTTTCTAGTAAATCATGAGCCCCTCTTCTTTCCTTTTCCTACAAATATATAAAAAAAAAAACATATTTTAAAATATCCTTTTCAACAATCTACTGCAAACAAACAACAAATTACCTATTTTCCCCTTAATTCTGCAAACTGACCTGTATTTCTAACCTTGGTTTGAACAAACAATTTTGAATAATTTGCTTCAATGAGCCAAAAAATATAAAATATAAATTTGTGCTTATTCATGACTGTTTTGAATTCTTATAGATGATTTAATTAATCATGTTAATGTTGCTACAGTATTTACAAGTATATTTTTCTGCGTTTCGTAGTATAGTAGAAAAATAATGTATTGCAGGGTTCATCAAGACTAAGTGATGTCACGTGACTGGTTTGGTTTGGTTTATTCTACAATTCATCGGAACAGCAAATGCAAAACATATTTGTTGTGTTATTTTCTAGATTTATATACTGTGAAATACTTTAATTCATGGGTATCAATTTTCTTGGTTTGAGCAACATTTGCATGTTCATGGGTTTTTAAATTTGTGGATTTTAGTTTTCTTAAAATTAAAATTGAAAAAGTTAACCATAAGAAATGAAGGTTACAAATTGCCTGGATTGAAGGAAATTGCAAAGTAAACATTGCATACCATATAATCATATATGTTATGATGGTATGATACTAAACCCCTAACGGGAAGGATTGTGCCTGATATTCATATGATGAAATCATAATCTTTCAATCAGTTTAATTGAAGTCTGGAGCTGGCATGTCAGTTAACTGCTAGTAGTCTGTTGTTATTTTTGTATAATTGAAATTTTGTTTATTTTCTTTGGTTACATTTTCTGACATCAGACTTGGACTTCTCTTGAATTGAATTTTAAATGTACTTATTGTTATGCGTTTACTTTTCTACATTGGCTAGAGGTATAGGGGAGGGTTGAGATCTCATAAACATGTTTAACCTTGACACATTTTTGCGCCCGTCTCAAGTCAGGAGCCTCTGGTCTTTGTTAGTCTTGTATTATTTTAATTTTAGTTTCTTGTATACAATTTGGAAATAAGTATGGGGTTCATTATCACTGAACAATTATATATTTGTTATGGGGCCAGCTGAAGGACGCCTCTGGTGCGGGAATTTCTCGTTACATTGAAGACCTGTTGGTGACCTTCTGCTGTTGTTTATACTATTGTCGGGTTGTTGTCTCTTTGATACATTCCCCATTTCCAATCTCAATCTTATTGACCTGTGTAAATCGTTGTGAACAAACTAATTAACCCAGATCAAGGAATTGTATATCTAAACAATTCCTTGCCCAGATAGAGTGATCAACGGATTACAGACCATTATTAGGCCATAAACATCTCATCTACAGAAAACAGTAACATACATGTAAACAAATGCTGTAAAAGTATCTTGAATTGTAAAATTATGCTTATAGTTGCCAGGTAACTACTATTATAGTATCTCAGATTTCAAAAATATTCCCTAGATCATATCAGTAGTCAAACCTACATGGGGATCTTTCCATGTCTTTTATTTGGATAATGGTTGTTTTATTTCGTTGGACACTTAAATTCGTGGATGTTGTCATCCGCAAAAGCCACGAAAATTGGTTCCCCACAAATAAAAGTACTTTCACAGTAGTTTTGAAGTGTCTAATTTGTATTTGGTATACTGGTCAGTCAACATGTTGAGTATGTTTGGTATATCTAGTATGGTATAGTAAATATGTATTATTTTACATGGCATGATATTTACATGTACATACCAGCTCATGCATGGAATCAATCACTTTGTCTATATTGACAACATCTTTATCCAGAAATCCAAATTCTTCATACTTCATGCGATCAGCTGCAAGAAAAATCATTCAAAATATTAATGAAGATTAATGTCAACAAATTACAGAATATAACAAGCTAAGAAATCTAACACAAAGCAAATAGTCATATACTGTCATTTTTTTAAACATCATTTTCTTAAACATACAGACATACCATCTGAGAAAAAAGTCATGAATTTTAATTTGTTTCTAATTAATCAGTTATCAACTTTTCATGTTTTGTTTTAATATAATTACATTTTTCAGGTCTACAATTAAATCAACTTGCAAAAGTTCTTGTCAAGCAAAGTAATTTAATTATCATATATAAGTAATTCTATGCATTCCTGTTCATTGCTGTTATTTGTATATTACCAACAAAATGTGTTAAAATCTTGTGCCCTTTTCAATATTTCCATACTATTTTATGTTTTATAATTTGGGGTTTCTTGCTATGTTTTTGTTTGTATTCATCAGACATAGTACATGTTATAACATTTTTCAAGTTACACATTCCTTATTTTAGCTAAATAATCCAGTGAAGACAACTTTCACTTTCCTGTACATGTGTGACTGCACACATTTTATTACATACCAGAAACTTCAGAAAGGACCGATTTATCAATTTGACAGTCTTACATGTATATATACATTGTATATGATTTTAAAATATTTTTCACACTGTTCTGCAGTGGATACATGTCAACTCGTACTTTCGGCAACTCGTACTCAGCCAACTCATACTTCTACCAACTCGTACTTCTACTCAGTCGTACCCAATATTTTTTTAGCATTATAATATAAGTTTTCTACGTTTATATCCATAGATATGGATATTTTAACTCCTTGAAGTATCCCAGTTTACCCTGAGGTAGATCCATAGAATATGAAAAGGATATTTTTTACTGAACATTGCGTTGAACATGTCTTAGTTTTTTCGTGTTAGTAGAAAATATTTTTAACATTATAATGCTTCATATTTTATTATTTACCTACTGATTTATCTACTGATAGGATTTATATCTAAAAAAAAATCCTCAAGTGTCAAAGTGTGCTCGATCCTTAGAATATTTGGAGAGATTTTTTACTGAATATTGCCATAAACACGTTGTTTGTTGATGTGTTAACACTTTGTTTTTTGTTCTTTTTTTATATAAGTATGGCAGTCAGTTCGTTTTCGGTTTGAATTGTTTTACTGACTATGAGGTATGGGTGGGTTTTGCTCATGGTTGAAGACTGTACGATTACCTATAGTTGTTCATTTCTGTGTCATTTTGGTCTCTTGTGAAGAGTTGTCTCATAAGCAATGATACGAGATCTTCTTTTTTATATGTCTTATTTCGTATATTGAATGCATTTCTAATAGTTTTGAAACCAGAAAGCATATGCATGTATAAAGCAAATTGCAAAAGATTTATATATTTTTTATTAGATACTATAATCAATAACAGATAAGAATAACAATACATTAAATAATTTGATTTATCTGAATCAAATTCATTTCATATAACTGTTCATCTCAAAAAGTTTACATGTTCAATAAATGTTCAATACTGTTCAATCACATAATTAACCATTGAGCGGTTTTCATTCAGAAAACGAAATGTCTTTTAATCCGCAGACCGACCGTTCAACAAACCACACATTCGGATAAGTTGACTTGCGGTTAAATCCCCGTCTCTATACTGCTACCTGCTGGTTGGGATGGGTCTGAATGTTGGAGGATAGCTGTCTCTACAATAGCACCTGCAGACCTGAAGACATCTTGGCGAGCCTGATTTATTAGCCTGAAATATGAAGAAATAATGTAAAAATGATATACACAAGTACTAATTAATGAAAATAATAGAATAGGTAAAAAAAAAACGAAAGTTAATTATAATCTGTTTTTAATGAAAAATGTATACATTTTGACACTTGTCTTGCGAACATCAACATATTTTTGGTTGATCTAAAGAATAGCTGTCTTGTCTGAGTCTGAGTGGTGGTTGCTTAACGTCCAGTGGCAAATATTTCATTCATGTTCAGGACAACTGTCTCATTCATAATCTGATTCTATTTATTGTATTAGCATTGTGTATGATTGAAGGAAAGTAAAATAGAAATACCTGAGCTGTAATCTTGACTGCTGTAACAGTACTAGGGTTTGCAGTATGACAGTGGGATTTACGACCAGCAGTAAAGTTGTCACCTTTCTGTAAGACAGTAGCAAAACAACTGGTTGTCTTGTTGCGAACTGAACACCACCAGGTTGTTGAATCACCTTTCTGTTTTTGAAATTAATAATGAATGCTTTATTAAATATATAAAAATTAGTTATTGTCATTTTCATACATATGTAAAAAATAAAAATCTCATCAACAATTATCTGATGGGTAA
This sequence comes from Mytilus trossulus, assembly GCF_036588685.1. Taxonomy (NCBI): domain Eukaryota; kingdom Metazoa; phylum Mollusca; class Bivalvia; order Mytilida; family Mytilidae; genus Mytilus; species Mytilus trossulus. The sequence goes on along the minus strand of NC_086375.1, from coordinate 23,604,118 downwards.
AAATAGCATTACAAATATCTGATCATACAGGACAAATATATATCAGGGGCGTAGCTACCCGGAAGCACGACAGTACGTGCATCCACGTCATTTTCACAAAAAAAAAAAAAAAAAAAAGAAATGAAGAGAGAGAGAGAGAGAGAAATGAGTTGTCAATTGGAATCGGACAGCGACGCGTGATGATGCATGTATTATCTTAGACTATTATGATTATAATATTTGTTTAATGTCGGAGACTGTTGGTGTCCTGGATATTAGTTTGACAACCTATAGTTACAAGTGTTGATGAAGCTGTTCGAGTCATGCAGAAAAGATCGTGGCTCCATATACACTTACACGCAGTTGCGTGTACATTGATTCGGCATGCAAAAAAGAAATGGCAAAATCCAAATTTATAAATTGAATGTTAAAGGAAACAACTATGTTGTCAACTTTTTAATTAATAAAATATATCATTAAATAACGACATTTGGTTTCAAAATAAAAAAAAATTACAAGATCAGGAGGTAACTTTTACAAGATTTGAATTTATATTCAGTCTAAGACATGTAGTTTTGGAGAATATTTCACAGTGTACAGTTCATCAGTTTGAAATGAGATGTACCAATCGGCATTAGAATTATTAGATCCCTTCGATATCGTTTAAATATGCAGAGGCGAAGTGGTCGACAAACTACCGGAGTCAATCCCCCTGCAACCATGGCCAAACCATTATTGGAAATCAGTCTTATTATTTTTAGCGTTTTTAGACCATATGATAAGGGAACAGGAAAGTGGAGTCACTTCAAGTATTATCTTCTTTGGGCTGTATCTGCTTCATCATAATGTAGGAAATATCACAAATCTCAATATTGTCTGAGACATACGAAACTGACCTGTCATGTAATTTTGACGAATTCAATTTGGAAGGTCGCTCGATGCCATGACAGGTCAGTTTCGTATGTCTCAGACAATATTGAGATTTGTTTTCAATTACATATGTAGTACCGTGACTGAAAGATCTCCATCATACGCGTACGCTGGTTTATAACATCTCTCGAGTGCTACCATACCATGATGGAGATCTTTCAGTCACGGTACTACATATGTAATTGAAAACAAATGTACGATCAACAATGAACAACGACAGTTACATAGCATTACTGCATATTCATCGGGATTTCAGTGTGAATATTGACAAAGTAATAGAGAAGTTTCTTTCTTCCAAGACCCAAAGAGCAGATTTTGGACAATTTTGAGTAAATTCTTATCAAAAATATGAGTTGTTTATTTGTTATTCTATTCAGAAGATTTATTGAAGAAATAATTCATGGAAGCCATAGATTTGTTGGAAATTTACACATGGCCTGGGCCGTGATATTCGAATTTTATCCTGAGCGTTAGCTTAGGACAAATAAGTTAATTTAAATACTGAAGCGAGGGTTGGTATGCCGTGTGTGGAGCTGTTCTTTTTTACTCCTTGTTAGATCAAGCTCAAATATTCTCGTACATCTTTAACTTGCATTAATTATTTCGTTAATAACCGCTAGAAAAAATATGTTTAATTCTCAAACCCAATATTTCCGATTTTTAATTTACATGTTTTCTCGTAAGCTACCGTCAAATCCAAAATTGACATTTCGTAATGAAGGAGCTGCCATGTTGACTCCCTGAATCAAAGACAATAGAATAGAAAACCTCAGAATTCCATTTTAATACAATATTATACGAACTTCGTTGGTTACAAACAAGTTTTTATTTTTGTGATATTGACTAAATATTGTTTTTATACTGCAACTTAAATTAGTATATTGATGTTTTTTTAAATCGTAACATAAATATCAAGCTTATTTGCATCCCTTAAGGTTCATCATAACAAATGGACAAATATGGCCGTATTTTTACCTCAAGAACTACTCTGTGTACAGACTTACCTGTGCTGTTTGAAAAGTTTTAATGCCTAGCATCCACTAGATATATAAAAGTTAAATGCATTTTGTGTTTAAGAAAGATAAAATCTTTCTTGGTTTTTGCTGGGCATTTTTTTTCCTTTCTTCAGAAGGTGCAAAAATAAACAAACACCTGCATTACTTTGATACTGTCCACTCACTGACTCAGATAAACTCTTTAACTCACCTATAGTTGTGAAGATACCTGGTGTCCAGGTCAATTAAGGACAATGAAAACAATACAAACCGGTTTTTTACCTGAGGGAGCATCTCATAGTTGTTCCACAACTTAGTCAATTTTCACACCTTTTGCATGAAGGAAAAAAAATGCCCATCAAAATCCAAAAGAGATCTTATCTTTCTGAAACACAAAATGGATTTAACTTTTTTATATCTAGTGGATGCTAGGCATTAAAACTTTTCCAACTTTACAGGTAAGTCTGTACTCAGAGTAATTTTTGGCATGTAAATACAGCCATATTTGTCCGTTTGTTATGATGAACCTTAATGAACCCCTCATTGTAGAGAAAGTGTTCCATGATGAAATTGACATCAGAACTTGCTTCCACGTCGTTTCTTTCTAGCTACGCCCCTGTATATATATATATATACATGCTTATCTAGTTTGAATTGTTTTACATTGTCTTATCGGGGCATGCTGACTATGTGGTATGGGCTTTGCTCATTGTTGAAGGCCGTACGGTTACCTATAGTTGTTAATGTTTATGTCATTTTGGTCTTTTATGGATAGTTGTCTCATTGGCAATAATACCATATCTTCTTTTTTATATTATCATCTTCAACTAATCAGTACAATTAAAACATACTCAATATTTTTGTAGCTTATCAAAAATCAGATAATTATCTACACAATATAGAATGGTCAAGAGAATATTTACTATAAAACCTACCTTTACTGTGTAAGTATATCCATCTACATCAACCAGCTTACGCTTTCCTCGCTGAGAAGCACCATCTACAACTGAGTATGTTGGCTGATCAATAGCATCTGTAAGTTGATCTGGTAAGGTGTCATCTTGAATAGAACTACACAATTTATATATCGAAAGTCTGCATGGAACATGTGGAATACAACATAATACTTTTTTTCTGTTATATATTTGACTACATACAATGTAAAAGGATATATATAAAATTACAATTATACTTCAATTTTAAAAAGATAAAAGATATGATAACATTTAGGAAAGGGCCCTTGTTTATTTGCAAATACACGGCACAATTACGATGGTTAAAGAATGTTTAAGGTAAGTGGGCTTAATTTCTACAAACAAATAAAACATAAATCAACTTACCAGTTTCACATAGACGATGCTGCCAGTTGTCACATGTGTCACATTGAAAAGCATCTTGTCGAATCGTAACAGTCTTCTTGCATACATTACAACGTGGACGAACCATGATTGCAATTGAAGATGATCATACATTTCACCATAGTTTATATATTTTTTCTCTAAGCTTGGTTTTTACAACATTTAAGCCATGCATTTTCTTTTAGTTTAAACATATTTATTTATAGTGGATTGGGAAACAAGTTTTGCAACTTATTTTAATCCCTTTCCACTTTGCGGGTGCGAGTGCTGCCTTGTAGCGGCATTAGCCTACTCTTTTTCGAAATCTACAAGGGTGTCTTTAACGTGCAAGAGATATGGCTCTCTCTTAACACGGGTCAGCCAGCATTTTCTTTTCGGTGAGGATGGTGATTGTTTAAGTATAAATCAACGGCCTTTGATGTTCATAGTGCCGCACTTATACCAATTTTTTGTTTTCATTTACTTCTCTCTGTTTAAACTACTTTTAACCAATCCATTCTATTTTTGTAGGTACATGTTATCCACTAATGACCACTGATTAGCATATTTGTAATAGTGACATTTTTAGTGGTCTTGTGATGTTTGTGAATATAATTTTATATATGTGTTTTATTTTATGAAATAAAAGTTACTAAAAAAATCTAAATAATTTATTGTGAAACCATTGCTATAAAAATAATAAAAGTCAGAAAATAAATAATAAAAAGATAGCAGTTAAATCTTTTAATAAATTGTTTTAATCATTTAATTAAAGTGTTAGAATTTATTGTATAGAAACTGGTCTCTTTATATAATGTGAATTATCTTTACATTGTTATGCAAATGAGTTTAGTCCGGGTATAGATTTCCCGCTAGTCATGCACGCTTGGTTATTGTTTTCGTTTTACGGGTAGATATTTATCCAGTTAGTTCGCTGCTGAAAGTTGACGGGGTTGGATGTTCTTTTGTATTGAAGATTTGTCCAAAGTCATGTGGTTGTTATAGTTGAAAATATCAGGTATGTGTAGGATAATTTCTATTGTCGGGTTTCTGTATTTTTCGGTTTGATATAGTTCATTTAGCGCGCATTTGTCAAATTAGTTCTAGTAATGCGAGATTCGCTATTATTGTTAAACTAACACTTTATTGCATGCATGTTTCTTATTTTTACAGTGAATGCACATCCTTGACGCACAAGTATGAGTGGTCAGTGAGCCTAAAATCCATAATTTTGGTATGTGTATATTAATGTTTTTTAAAAACATAATATTTTAGCGTGAGCGTATGTTTTCCATATTTCTGGTGAAATGTGCATGTTAATGTGTAAATGTTTTCTATGTTCTATTTTTATTCTATTACATTGAAAAGTATTTCCAAATTAAGAAGAATTGTCATTTGGACCGTTTTACGATAAATAAATACATACAGTTTAACATGAGCGTGAAGAAATAATTCATTGTTTACATACAGTGATTGCCGACACCTTTTTGTCGAGAATACTAAGATAATTATATTTTACTTAGTTTAATACATGTGTGCAAATCATAATTGCACGAGGAGGTATATTTTTGAGTTATATATAATAGTTTTCATGTGTATTGCGTGATAACAGTAATATCGATCGTATGTACTTATTGATCATATTCACGGGAGTATTCGACCTGGTGTATTTTTAATGATAAAGTTCCGAGAACATTTTCGTAAAGTTAAAGTTATTTTCTTTTGATAATTCAGACAGATTAAGAAAATATGAGAATTAAAAATGTATAAATACTTTGTTTTATTGTGCATTGTGTTATGTAAATGCGTTTATATATGTTGAATGTTATATTTATGATTTTAATACAGATATTGGCAGATAATTATAAGTACCGATTATCAGGTTATCTGCATGTTGATATCATAAAATATCAGCTGCGAGACATAATATGAAGCTTTTTGTCGAGTGAGCGTAGTGAACGAGATCAAAAAGCCTTCATATTTTGTCAAGCAGTTGATATTTTACATTATCAATATGCAGATAATCTGATTATCGATTTATCAGGCTATATTTGCGTGTTTCAGAAGTGTTTTCTTTGTTTCACCAGCACACAAAAGATGACTTGATAATTTCGGGTCAAAGTTATTAACGTCCGTTCAAACATTATGACGTCGCTGATATGTCCGGGTCAAAGTTATTAACGCCGGGTCAACGTATTTGACGTCACAAAGACATGATACGGAATAATATTAAGATCTGAACAGAGTCATACAGACAGTGGGACGACCGATAATTGTATTTATTAAGTTTTGTAGGGCGTTTATTTCATTATATTGAATACGTCTGGTGCCAATAATAAAATTATCAACTTTTACTGGATTGGTTTTGTTAGCCACATAACACCCCGTTACATATTGTGTACTCATAATAAACGATTAGCATTTTATAAGCTTATTTAAAACAATTATGATTGAATTTTATTAACAATGAAAGTTGTTTTTTTATTTGTATTTTGCTATATAATGATATACGAAAGAAAGTTACAATAACTATGCATATAAACTTGATAAATTATATCAAATAAAAAATGGTTACGAGTTGGTAAAAGTAGGGTACCGAGTTGGTTGAGTACGCGACTTGCCGAAAGTACGAGTTGTCGTGTACCCATCTGCAGTTCATTGACGGACTTTACCTAGCTCCAGAAGTCTCTCTACAGCAGCATTGACTTCTGGCATCAAATGCTTTGCAGACATGATGATATTTTAAATGCAATTAAGGACAGTGATTTAAACTATTCAACTTAAATTTTAAAATTACGACTCCATTTTTCAACAAATCTGTTGTCAATGAATCACCTCCAAAAATGAAGATTTTGTAAGGGGAGATAATAATCGAGCACCTGCAATTACCGTAAATGTTCATTATATATATGATTGTACTTTCTTTAATGCTGAAAGGCTGAAATTTTTGCCTGCAGATATTTGTAAAATGAAAAATACTATGAGCTTCTCTAATTTAATGAACAGCAAAGATAAATTTATTCTTGTTGGCTTAGCCAAATTCTGTAAAATTGTAATGTCAATTTATAAATGATATTTACCTTCCCATTTATTCATGCATTTGTAAATATGTTTGTTATAGTGTTGTACTATCATGCCTCATGTGAGGCCTTTAGTGAAATAAAATGTTTCAAAAATGTTTCAATGTTTCAAATAGGCCTATTCATGTCTGAAAAATTGGACTTCAGCCGGTGGGGTCCTTCATCGGACGTGTTTTTTTTTATGAGTCAATCACTCCGTCTGCCTGGCCGTCCTTTCATCTGTCCGTCCGTGTGTCCATCATAAAAAGATGGTACTTGATTTTGTAATCTAAAACTTGATTCAACTGAGCTTTATTACATTTCTGAAGGACTTTGTACTCTGAACACATTGATGTTATCCCTTAGTCTAACTATAAGCTGTGGTTTTTTTTAGGGTTTTTTAATAAAGCTACTTTGTTAGTTTTGGTTTCATCCTAGCAATTGTTCGTTTGACTTTGATATTTTCTTACCCTTTTTTGATTTACAGTGCATATATTGATATTAAAGAATATTATAGTAGCCATATTTTTAATAACGATGGATTATGAGTAATGTTTTGGAAAGTTATATGTCCCATGCATCTAGTTTTCTTTTCTATTTCCCCAGAGACCTTCCAGTTTATACACTGCTATACAATCAAATGTCGGAGGATATTTTGAGTTTTATCTTTGACGTACGGATACATTTAGTTTGTACGCTGACATATCCTTGAAACGTAGTACTACATGGAATCCTTATTTTTGGTATCCATTTTAAGTTAAATTTTCAAAGTTTTCTCTTCTTCAATATATCTTGTCCAAACATGTTTCCAGTGGCGGATCCAGAAATTTTCATAAGTGGGGGCCCACTGACTGACATAAGAGGGGGCCCGCTCCAGTCACGCTTCAGTGATTCCCTATATAAGCAACCCCCCCCCCCCCCCCTAAATCCGCCTCTTGTTTCCTTTTAAAGAAGTAATTGAACTTTTAAAAAAGCTAATTTTTGATTCTGGAATAATTCTAAACTATGTTAAACTGAAAAGAAACATATGACGAAAACTAACCAACTTTATGGGTTTAGTCCTTCTTACACGATTTAGGTTCAAGTTACTTTTGCTTTTATTTACTGTTTAAATTAACCCCCCCTCTCATTAAAATTAATGAGAGGGGGGGATGGTTAATTTAAACAGTAAATAAAAAAGTTAGTTGTCATCATACATTTCTTAGCGATTTCCCAGAATTCAAAATTATTCCAGATTGAAATATTTTTCTGATTCTAATTTTTGAAATCATGCAAGTAGTTACATGTATTGTCATGGAAGTTTACTAAGTTAATATACTAAAACTAATTCCCTTTTTTTTTTAAGATGTTTAATAAAAAAAAAGTTATGAAAGTAAAAACATAATTTTAAAAACGGATGACCGTGTGAGCGTTCCGGTATCGCCTAGATTTCCAATACGTAATATTCGTTTTTTTTATTTTACAGCGGATGACCGAGAGGACATTTCGGTGTTTTGCTATCGCCTCGATTTCCATTAAGTAATATTCGTTTTAGGTTTTTAATCGATCTATATTAATGATAACTACGCGGATATTAACGAGTGCAAAATGGCATTCCTTATTGTTATAAATACATCTCTTCAACGAATACCGATAAAGATATTTTTGTTTATAACATAAATTATTAATATGAAAATGTTGTCATTAGATATAAGTAAAAAAATCATTGATAATATTTATAATCATTGAAAACGCGAACACACAAAATCGGAAAGAAAAAATACTTCGCGTTTTCGCAACGTTGTCCATTTCGCGTTTTCGCGTTTCCACCCTTCATATTCTATAGGGCGAAAACACGAAGTCGAAAACGCGAAAAGGCGAACACGCGAAGTCGAAAAACCGAAATCGGAAAGAAAAAAATATTTCGCGTTTTTGCGTTTTCGTCTTCGCGTTTTTTTCTTTTTCGACTTCCGCGTTTTCGCCCTATAGAATAAGAAGGGCGATCCGAAAATGCGAAATGAAATTAACCGGCCACTATACAGAGCCTTATTTAGAGAGCCTTATTGAAAATTGGTGTAATCCAAATGAGTTACTCTCTCCAGAGACATATATATGTATATATGTCTCTGCTCTCTCTAAATAAAGATATTATTAGTATACATGCACTTGTACTTCACTATTCTCCACCATGCACTTGTACTGTACTATTATTACATAAGTAGAAAATAATGATATACAAATGGATGAAAATTATAGATACATTAACTGTTATATGAATATAATATATAACAACAAACCAGTGTATACTGATTTGTATCACTACAATGCAATAGTTATTACTACGAAGTTGAATTTCCTGTCATTATTTATCATTCACGCACGAACTTGTCTCTTAAAAAAAAATGAAATTTTTCTGTAAATTAACCTCAGTTTCAGGTATAGAGGTGTAATTATTTTCTGTGACAAGTGCTATGTTTTGGCCATCCGCAAGACCTTGCGGTCATCCGATGTTCAGTACTTCAGTATTTTGATTAGATTTGTGTAATACACACATTGGAGATTCTTTACATGTTTAAAAATTGTTGAGTGCTTTTTAAAAATTGTTGTGTGCTTTTAAGTAAGTATGACAAGTAAAAATCTATATTCATGCAAGGACATTTAACTGTTGAGATAAGAATTCATATTTGAATCAATAATATACGTAAGCGTCCCAGATATTGGACATTTTACTTCCCTGTTCAAATTTCTTTCTGTCAGCATGTTCATGGTAAGAATGTTCAAATAATTCAATTGCACATTTATTTAATTAACCAAAATCAAAATTTTATTAAACTCTGGCAGTAGTATATCAATACATAAAACAAGAAATCCTTGAATGTTTAAAACAGAAAGTAAAAACATAATAAATGTTCAACACAAGAAAGGGAAAATTTACTTTATTTGATATATTATTCTGACACAGTCCAAAAATTTAAAGAAGATACTACACTCTTTTTTTCTAGATATTTTAATTTCTCAGTGTCACTCCGAGAATGAACTTCAGGTTAGAAATTAAGAGTCTTATAATGTCTCTTAACTTGATCATTCGGTGCAACTTCATTAATACCTGGGTGGACTCTCCAAGATTATACATAGAGTAGATGTGTGACTGATAATTTTTTGTTGTTCGTGGTCTCTATGCTTTTGATTTTCAAAAATGGATAAAATATCATTTAAGTTAACCATCATTTCAGATATGACCTATTTGTAGATCTGGTAAAGCTGATAATTTTTGCTGTTTGAAGTTTTCTTATGCAAACATACCTTTTGTTCCCAAAACAAAACTAAAAAGGAACAAGAATGTGTCCATAGTACATAGATGACCCATTACCATTATCTATGTTCAGTGGACCGTGAAATTAAGGTCAAAACTCGAAACTTGCGTTTAAATTGGGAAGATCATATCATAGGGACCATATGTACAAAGTTTCAAATTGATTGGATTTCAATTTTATCAAAAATTGAAAAACTACCCTGACCAAAAACTTTACACTTTGGTGGCCTCTACTAGCACTTTCATTTGCTATGTTTAGTGGACCGTGAAACTGGGATCAAAACTCTAATTTAACATAAGCATAAGAAAGGTTATAGCAATGTGTGAACTAAGTTTCAAATCAATTGGACTTCAAAAAAACTAAGTACATCAAAAACTAACTTGACCAAAAACTTAAATCTGCAGTGGGACAGACAGACAGCCAGACGAAAGAGCGACTGAACAAACGAACGGACACAAAGACCGACCAAAAATAATGCCCTCTTCTATTTTTAGATATGTAGTACTTATTGATCAATTTTGCATTTTAGAAATCTATCTTTTCATTATAGTTTTATAGATATTACGGATTCCTTTAAGGAGTCAACTGATAATTTTGGATAGCTGCACTTTTGAAGATCTTGTCTTGCTGATTCCTTTTTTTCTTTTTCTCTTTTTACAGTTTCCTTATAATATATAGCCATAGCATAGGTTTTGGGACATGAAGAATCTATTCATAATACTGATTTCTTAATACAGTAATAATTTTCGGCAAACTATTTGTTATATAACCGATTCACTCCCAGCATATTCATATTAGAGAGCTTTTATCCATATATTTTAGATGTAAAGAGAAAGAAGTAATGGCCTCATCAGTCAAACAACTTTGTACAATTTGCCATGACGATGGAATCTCCAATTCAGCAGTCATCTGGTGCACAGAATGCGAGGTTTTATTTTGTGCAGACTGTGAAAAACCTCACAGCAAGTCACATCTGTCTAAAAACCACAAAACCATGTCAGCTGATGATTACCAAAAGTTACCTAAATTCATGCAAGAAATAAGTAGCCAGTGTCAAGACCACAAGAAGAAGATTGAACTTTACTGTTCTTTCCATGCCTGTCCATGCTGTGTTCAGTGTGTCACTGATAAACACAAGATGTGTCAAGAAATGAAACCTTTGTCAGATATACTTCAGCAAGTCAAATCATCTGCCTCAGTGCAACTTTTTGAAAAAGATTTAAAGATTGTGAAGGAAAACATAGATACAGCCATAAAGTATCTGCAAACCAGGATCACCACCACCGATACTCAGAACACCAAAGCCATTGAGAAAATACGGTATATGAGGAAATCGATTGATGATTACTTAGACAAATTAGAGCAAGACTTACTTAATGATTTAGAGTCTAAACATTCACAGCTTAAATCAAACATGGCCAGTATCATACAACAAATGGAACAGCGAGCCAGTCAGATAAACCAAATGCAGAGCCAGTTTTCCGAAACGACACAATATACTACAGAGCTACAAAGGTTTATTGGTCTAAGAGAGATTGAGAAAATTACATCACAAACGACAAAATACATAGAAGATTTAGAAAGTGGAGACCATTTCATAGAAAAGAATCTAGAGGTCAACCTTTCATCTGCTCTACAATCAATTTTACAAGATGTCAATTCATTTGGAAATATCAATATCAATACCACCCTCTCTACTCTTAAAATAAAGGCTGGAAGAAAAGATCAAGCCCAGCACTTGGTTCCAAAAGTTCCTGGAGTGGAACAAATAAAACTATCTTTGTTGACAAGACTGACAATTCCAAAAGATATAAAGTCTTTAAATATGATTGCCTGTCTTATATTACCTGATGGTAAATTTATGATAATTGATAGGAACAATTGCCAACTACTGTTGTTCAGTAATGATGGCATTTTTATCAGAAAAGTAGTAACATTCTCAGAGAGTCCATATGATGGTTGCCTTGTCAAGAATAATACAGTGGCTGTTACATTAGGACGAGAGAAACAGACAGTACTGGTAGATGTAAATAGAAATAAAATTATCCAATCAATTAAACTTTCTCACAACTGTTATGGAGTAGCAAGTGATGGTAAAACTTTGGTAATCAGTGATAGTGGCAGCCGGTGTACTACAGTGAATCTGAGTGACATGTCTCATACAATCTTAGTAGGAATGAGAGGAGTGTTTCGTATTTCATTATTCCAAGGAAATATCTATGGTACCAATGTCAGTGGAAATGAAGTCTGCTGCTACAAAGTTACAGGAGAACCTCTGTGGACATTTCAGCATCAAGACATTGCCAGCCCACGAGGACTTGCATTAGACAAAAATGGTTTTGTTTATATAGCTTCTTCTGGAAACAACAGTATCGTAGTAGTATCACCAGATGGTAAGATCTGTAAGACAATACTATCAGAGGCTGATGGAATCAAACAACCTTATGCTATAGACATCAACAGAGAAACTGGAGTGATGATAGTGTCAAGTCATATAAGTGGTGAGAAAAATGAGAAATCATATCAGACATGTTTTGTTTATAAAGTTTGAAATGCTCTTTTATTTTATTATTTTGAATAGAATTGTATCTAGACATAGTGTTTAATCATTTCAAGGACATTTCATTTTCCTTATTAAGGCATATAAATCCTAAATTATTAAAATACATATTTGTTCACTATCATATATATTTTTATATTTATAAACATTTTTATCCTATTTTTCCGAACACATAACATATTATTCAAAAAAGGAAACAGTAATAGTATGCATCAAAAAGACTTTCAGTTTTTACCTTAATGCAAATCAAATAATTTAAATGCCTGAGACTATGTTCGTATTAAGCTAAACTGGTTGTGGTGTAAATATTTTCGATACTGAAACTAAACTTTACTATGTTAACCTTCCTGTCAAGACAGTGCTCACTCTGAAATGTCTCGCCTAATTTTCTTATGCCTGAATTTATGTTGAAATAGAAATAAGTAGAAGTGGTATGCAAATTAGACAAATCTCCATCCAAGTCACAATGTATGAAAAGTAAACAATTATAGGTCAAAGTACAATAGTCAGAGTACAGCCTCGACACAAAGCATTGGCTAACACTGAACAGCAAGCTTTAAAGGGCCATAGAAAGACTAGTGTAAAACAATGCAAACAGAAAAACCAAGACTAATCCATACACAAAAAACAAGAAAGGATAAGCACTTGTGAACCACAACAACCGACAACTCCTGAACAACAGGTGAAAACAAATGCAGATGAAAGTCTTTAATGTGAAGGTTTTACTACTAGTACTTAAACTTTCACATTATCAAGTTCAGAGCCGAGTGAGTAAAATAAACCAAGCCAGACAGACATTACACCCTATAATCATTATATTCCCCAAATATAGTGGTCCTGTTGCTTGCAGTGCCTGACATCCAACCACAAAATCAACATTGAGCAATGAGCCATGAAATTGAGGCCAATGTAATATAATCACAGCCAGGCAGACATGGCTCATTGTTGAAGGCCGTACGGTTGTTAAGTTCTGTGTCATTTTGGTCTCTTGTACACAGAAGTCTCCGGCATAGGCAATCATACCACATCTTCTTTTTTATTTGTACAACTTTGTTTGTTCTATACACTAAATACAATAATTGACCTATTGTTTATAATATCTGAGATCTAGATCAAACCAAATCAAAAAGTGCATGATAGGTTCTTCTTTTTTTCAAAGAATAGACACGATAGATATGGGATCGGTACAATCCTGAAATCCCGGTTCTAGTTTTGACAAATCTTTATTTCCCGGGCATTATAAGACAGTATGCCTTTTTGGCAAAATATGTTAATTTAAAATGATTGTGTACTGTTAAAAAGCTAGCAACCAGTCAGTCAGTCTGTTGTGTATATTCTCTGATTTATTACTACAAATGTATAATCTAGTAATTTCAAACAGATTATATATCATCCCTAAAAGACTGGTCATACGTTGGCTAGTTTGAGCTCAATAGAAGGACAGACATTTTTTGTCAGTTACTTGGAGTATAATATAGTTTTATTATACTTCACGTTAAAATTCCACATATTGATTGGCTTATACAGTACTAGTGCAAGGACAAGTAGGAAAGCTATCAGATGTGGAGTGACAATAGTTGGTAATTTATCAGGAGTGTTATCGATCTATGAGTTTGACTGTTCCTTTGGTATCTTTCATCTCTCCTTTTTAAGCAGAAACCAACTAGAATCTATTTTGACTCTTCTATGTCTGTTACACAAATTCCGTATTAACAACTTTCTCTTTCTTTCTTAGAAATGTAAAGGCGGTTGAAACGCAAAATGCAGTATGTATTGTGTAATTCGAGGTCAATGTTTGCTCACCTGCTCCAACAAATACAAGTATTGTTATTATAGTTTTGTATATACAGTTATCAGTGTCTTTCATATTGATTCGTAGTTTTTTTTTATCATTTGATTTTTAAGATTATACCATGTAAAATATTGTACAAGTTATAAGTGAAATTTAGCCTGATTTTTTACAAATTATAATGTGTACAGGAATATTTTGGATTACAATGTGTACAAAGTCAAAATGCAAATTATAATTTGTACAGTTGTTTTGTACACATTATAATTTGTACAAAATAATAACCTGTACACAACATATGCATTAATTTTATTTCAATATACTTGACCAGATGCTTATAATAGTATATAAGAAACAAACTATGAACAATGACCAATGAACCACGAAAACGAAGCCCATTTTAGACATTTTGTCAAAATATGTCGATTTTTTGCAATTTTCAGACTTAAAAGCGTTAAGATAACTTTGGCCGCCATCTATGATCCGAAATGATTGTAACCAAAAGATTCCAATTTCGATATAGAATTCGTCAATATCAAAACTGTGATGCTTGGTCTGTTTCGGTGTTGTGTCGTTGTTCTCCTCTTGTATTTAATGCGTTTCCCTCGGTTTTAGTTTGTTACCCCGATTTTGTTTTTTGTCCATGGATTTATGAGTTTTGAACAGCGTTATACTACTGTTGCCTTTATTTGGATAGTGGATGGCGGCCAAGGTTAAATATGCCAAAAACACACGAAGATTGTGAAATATTTTGACCTAAGTTGACTAAAAATACAAATAGTGTTTATTTAAGCGGTCAAAGCTTTATTAATTTTTAGGGGAGGTGCCAAAAAATATATTTTTGTCTTAATAAAATTATTACAAGTATTTCTGTATGGAATATCTTGTACAAACATGTTTCTTTTTTAAGAAGTATATGATCTTTTAAAAAAGCAAATATTTGATTTTGGAATAATTCTAATCTATGTTAAAATAAAAAGAAATGTATGATGAAAACTAACCATCTTTAGGGGTTTAGCCCTTCTTGCACGACTTAGGTTCAAATTTCCTTTGCTTTATTTCTGTATAAACTAACTACCCCTCCCCTCTGTGTCTCATTAATTTGGTTTATTTTCATCATAAATTTCTTATCAATTTCCAGAATTCAAAATTATTCCAGATTCAAATAATGTTTTGTTTCTATAATTTAAATCATGCAGTTCTTCATCTGCCTTAATGGGTTACATGTATTGTCATTAAAAAGGTAGAAACACGCGTCTGGCGTACGTAGTTATAATACTGATATCTTTTATAACTATTGACTACGTTATACTAAAACTTATTCAAAATTGATATTTTTTTAAAGATGTTTGATGAATAATTAAAATATGAAAGTTGTTTTAATTGAATGTCAAAAACAATATTTATCAGATTTGTGTGATTACACACATTGGAGATTCTTTAAAAATTGTTGAGTGTTTTTAAGTAAGTATGAAAGCACACGCATTTAAATAAAAAAAAAAATATTAGTGTATCAAATTTATAATCAAACACAGACATTTAACTGTTGGGATAAGAAGTTCTATTTGAATCAATAATATACGGAAGTGTCCCAGATATTAGACATTTTACTTCCCTGTTCAAATTTCTTTCCGCCAAAATGTTCATGGTAAGAATCGATTCAAATAGTTCAATAGCACAGTTATTTAATTAACTAAAATAAAAATTTCATTAAACTCTGGCAATAGTATATCAGTACATAAAGCAAGAAATCCTTGAATGTTTAAAACAGAAAGTAAAATCATAATAAATGTCCAACACAAGAAAGGGAAAATTTACTTTATCATGTTTATATGATATATTATTCTGACACAGTCCCTAAATTTCAAGGAGATAGTACACTCTTTTTATACCCCACCTACGATAGTAGAGGGGCATTATGTTTTCTGGTCTGTGCGTCCGTTCGTTCGTTCGTCCGTTTGTCCGTCTGCCCCGCTTCAGGTTAATGTTTTGGTCAAGGTAGTTTTTGATGAAGTTGAAGTCCAATCGACTTCAATCTTAGTACACATGTTCCCTTTGATATGATATTTCTAATTGTAATGCCAAATTAGAGTTTTTACCCCAATTTCACGGTCCACTGAACATGGAAAATGATAGTGTGAGTGGGGCATTCGTGTACTGAGGACACATTCTTGTTTTGTATATATTTTAATTTCTCTTGTCACTCCGAGAATGAACTTAAGGTTCGAAATTAAGAGTCTTATAATTTTTCTCAACTTGATCATTCGGTGCAACTTATAAATACCTTGGTGGACTATAAAGTTGATGTTTGACTGATTATTTTTTGTTGTTCATGGTCTCTCTGCTTTTAATTTGCAAAAATAAATAAAATATCATTTAAGTTAACTATTAATTTCAGATATGACCTATTTGTAGATCTAGTTAAGCTATTTGAAGTTTTCTTAGGCAAGCATACCTTTTGGTTCCCAAAACAAAACTAAAAAGGAACAAGAATGTGTTTATAGTACATAGAGGACCAACTCCCATTACCATTCTCTATGCTTAGTGGACCGTGAAATTGAGGTCAAAACTCTAAAATGGCATTTAAATTGTGAAGATCATATCATAATGACCATATGTGCTTAGTTTCAAGTTGATTGGATTTCAATTTCATAAAAAACTACAATGTGCTAAGTTTCAAGTTGATTGGATTTCAATTTCATAAAAAACTAAAAAACTACCCTGACCAAAAAAAACCCAAAAAAACACTTTAACACCCACTAGCACGTTCATTTGCTATGTTTAGCGGACTGTGAAACTGGGATAAAAACTCTAATTTAACATAAGCATACAAAAGGTTATAGCATATGCGTGTGCACTAAGTTTCAAATTAATTGAACTTAAACTGCATCAAAAACTAGAATGAAATTCAAAACAGTGTGGCTGTGGCTATTGATTGACAGATTAGATTCATCCATTGACTGAGACAATTTACGTGAACCTTTGTCTGTAACGACCACTGTTCAAGACGTACCTACATTAGACATTTAAACTGTGGGGTCACCAAAGGCTTCTAAACGCCTTTAATTATAAAATAATTCGAAAAATTAATCAGGAATAATCTTTAAGTTTTGATTTAATATAATTGATATCAATCAAAACATCGTGTTATTTCTGATTATTTTTTTGAATTACTTTATTTAGGTAATGAGAACCTTTGGTGACCCCATAGTTTATGAGTCTATTAAAAGTGCAAAGTGAGCAGTGGTCGTTACATACAAACGTTAACCTAAATTGTCCTAGTCAATGGATGAATTTAATGTGTCAATAAATGGCCACAGCCACACTGTTTTGAATTTCATTCTAACTTGACCTAAACCTTAAATATGTAGTGGGACAGACAGACAGTCAGACAAAAGAACGACTGAACAAACAAACGGACGCACAGACCGACAAAAATAATGCCCCCTAGATGGGGATGGGTCATAAAAATCCATCTTAAAGGACAATAACTCATATTAGAAGTTGACATACCTCTTCAATCAAATAGATTTTGTCTTTCTGCCAATCTAAAGTTCTCACTAATTCTTACAGAGAGCGGATTAACAATTTCTTCTATTTGATCTATTTGTAGATATGTAAAACTTTGCAGTTTAGAAATCTATCTTTTCATTATAGTTTTCAAGATAGTACGTAAAAACAAAACAAAAATGATAAAAGTCGTCATTTAAGTTCCTTCAAGGAGTCAACTGATAATTTTGGAAAGCTGCACTTTTGAAGATCTTGTCTTGCTGATCCCTGTTTTTCTTTTCTTTTTCTTTTTACAGTTTCCTAATACATATAGCTTTAGCATATGTTTTGTCATGAGATATTGGGACTTGTAGAATCTATTCATAATACTGATTACTTACTACAGTAATATTTTTCGGCAAATTATTTGTTATATTACTCATTCATATTTATAGAGAGCTTTCCCCCATATATTTCAGATGTAGAGAGAAAAAGTAATGGCCTCATCAGTCAAACAACTTTGTACAATTTGCAATGACAATGGAATCTCCAATTCAGCAGTCACTTGGTGCACAGAATGTGAGGTTTTATTTTGTGGAGACTGTGAAAAACCTCACAGCAAGTCACATCTGTCTAAGAACCATAAAACCATGTCAGCTGATGATTACCAAAAGTTACCTACATTCATGCAGAAAATAAGTAGCCAGTGCCGAGACCACAAGAAGAAGTTTGAACTTTACTGTTCTTTCCATGCCTGTCCATGCTGTGTCCAGTGTGTCACTGATAAACACAATATGTGTCAAGAAATGAAACCTTTGTCAGATATCCTTCAGCAAGTCAAATCATCTGCCTCAGTGCAACTTTTTGAAAAAGATTTAAAGATTGTGAAGGAAAACATAGATACAGCCATAAAGTATCTGCAAACCAGGATCACTACCTCCAATACTCAGAACACAAAAGCCATCGAGAAAATACGGTATATGAGGAAATCGATTGATGATAACTTAGACAAATTAGAGCAAGACTTACTTAATGATTTAGAGTCTAAATACTCCAAGCTTAAATCAAACATGGCCAATCTCGTGCAACAAATGGAACAGCGAGCCAGTCAGATAAACCAAATACAGAGCCAGTTTTCTGAAACGACACGATATACTACAGAGCTACAAAGGTTTATTGCTCTAAGAGAGATCGAGAAAATTACATCACAAACCACAAAATATATAGAAGATTTAGAAAGTGGAGACCATTTCATTGAAAAAAATTTAGAGGTCAACCTTTCATCTGCTCTTCAATCATTTTTACAAGATGTCAATTTATTTGGAATTATCAATATCAATACCACCACTTCAACTCTAAAAATAAAGGCTGGAAGAAAAGATCAAGCACAGCACTTGATTCCAAAAGGTCCTGGAGTGGAACAAATAAAACCATCCTTGTTGACAAGACTGACAATTTCAAAAGATATAAAGTCTTTATATATATCTGCCTGTCTTATATTACCTGATGGGAATTTTATAGTACTTGATAACAACAGTAACCAACTACTGTTGTTCAGTAATGATGGCATTTTTATCAGAAAAGTAGTAACATTCACAGAGTTTCCATGTGATGGTTGCCTTGTCATGAATAATACAGTGGCTGTCTCATTAGGACCAGCAAACCAGACAGTCCTGGTGGATGTAAATAGAAGTAAAATTATTCAATCAATTAAACTTTCTCATGCATGTCTTGGAGTAGCAAGTGATGGTAAAATATTAGTCATTAGTAGTGGCGGACAGTGTACTACAGTGAATCTGAGTGACATGTCTCATACAATCTTAGAAGGAATGGAAGGACTTCTTCGTGTTGCATTATTCCAAGGAAATATCTATGGTACCAATTTCAGAGAAAATGCAGTCTGCTGCTACAAAGCCACTGGTGAACCTCTATGGACATTTCAGCATCAATACATTGACAAACCAAAAGGACTTACATTAGACAAGTATGGGTTTGTTTATATAGCATCTTATGGAAACAACAGTATCGTGGTAGTATCACCCGATGGTAAGAACTGTAAGACAATACTATCAGATGCTGATGGAATCAAACAATCTTATGCTATAGACATCAACAGAGAAACTGGAGTGATGATAGTGTCAAGTCATATAAGTGGTGAGAAAAATGAGAAATCATATCAGACATGTTTTGTTTATAAAGTTTGAAATGCTCTTTTATTTTATTATTTTGAATAGAATTGTACCTAGACATAGTGTCTAATCATTTCAAGGACATTTCATTTTCCTCATGAAGGCATATGAATCCTTAATTATTAAAATACATATTTATTCACTTTTTCATATATATTTAATAAAGACATTTTTATCCTATATTTCCGAACACATAACATATCATTCAAAAAAGGAAAACAGTAATAGTATGCATCAGAAGGACTTTCAGTTGTTACCTTTATGCAAATCAAATAATTTAAATGTCTAAGACTATGTTCCTTTTAAGCTAAACTAGTTGTGGTGTAAGTAAACTCGATACTGAAACTAAACTTTACTATGCTAACCTTTCTGTCAAGACAGTGCACACTCTGAAATGTCTCGCCTAATTCACTTCTGATTGAATTTATGTTGAAAGAGAAAGAAGTAGAAGTGGTATGCCAACAAGACAACTCTCCATCCAAGTCACAATGTATGAAAAGTAAACAATTATAGGCCAAAGTGAAATAGTCAAAGTTCAGCCTCGACACAAATCATTGGCTAACACTGAACAGCAAGCTATAAAGGGCCTCATAATGACTAGTGTAAAACAATTTAAACAGAAAAACCAAAACTAATCCATACACACAAAAAAACAAGAAAGGATAAACACTAGTGAACCACAACAAACAACAACCCCTGAACAACAGGTACAAACAAATGCAGTGAACGTCTTTATTGTGAAGTTTTTAATACATTAACTTAACATTATCAAGGTCAGATCCGACCACAAAATCAACATTGACCAATGAGCCATGAAATTAAGGCCAAAGTAATATAAAAACAGTCAGGCGGACATGGGTCATTGTTGAAGGCCGTACGGTGACCTAAAGTTTTGTTGTCTTGTCTCTTGTATGCAGTTGTCTCCGGCATTGGCAATCATACCACATCTTCTTTTTTATATGTACAACATTGTTTGTTCCATACACTAAATATAATAATTGACCTATTGTTTATAATATCTGAGAACTAGATCAAACCATAATAAAAAGTGCATGATAGGTTCTTTTTTTCAAAGAATAGACAAGATAGATATGGGATCGGTACAATCCTGAAATCCCGGGTCTATTTTTGACAAATCTTTATTTCCCGGGCTAATTTGACATTATGCTTTTTTGGCAAAATATGTTAATTTAAAATGATTGTGTACTGTTAACAGCAACCAGTCTGTTGTGCATATTCTCTGATTATGTCTGCAAATGTATAATATAGTAATTTCCAACAGATTATATACATATCATAAACCCTAAAATAAAATTGAGAAAGGAAATGGTGAATATGTCAAAGCGACAACCACCCGACCGTAGAGCAGACAACAGCCACATGCCATACGTTGGCTAGTTTGAGCTCAATAGAAGGACAGACATTTTTGGTCAGTTAGTTAGAGTATAATATAGTTTTATTAAACTTCACGTTAAAATTCCACATATTGCTTGGCTTATACAGTGCCAGGACAAGAAGGAAGTCTTGGCTATCAGATGGGGAGTGACAACAGTTGGTAATTTATCAGGAGTGTTATCGATCTATGAGTTTGACTGATCCTTTGGTATCTATCGCCCCCCCTTTTTTAAGCAGAAACCAACTAGAATCTATTGATGACTCTTCTATGTCTGTTACACAAATTCCTGATTAACAACTTTATCTTTTCTTTTTTAAAAACTCGAAGTCCAAATGAAAAATGCAGTATTTATTGTGTAATTTGAGGTCAATGTTTGCCCACCTGCTCCAACAAATAGAAGTATTGTTGTTATAGTTTTGTATATACAGTTATCAGTGTGTTTCATAATGATTCGTAATTGATATTTTTTATCATTTTATTTGAAAGATTATATCATGTAAAATATTGTACAAGTTATAAGTGAAATTTAGCCTGATTTTGTACAAATTATGATGTGTACAGGAAGATTTTGTACAGATAACAATTTGTACTAAGTCAAAATACAAATTATAATTTGTACAAAATGATAACTTGTACACAACATATGCATTAACTTTATTTCAATATTCTTAACCTGTTGCTTATAATAGTATATAAGAAACAAACAATGAACATTGACCAATAAACCACCAAAATGAGGTCAAGGTGAGACGATACCTTGCAATCATTCCATACACCAAATATAGAAGACCTATAGCATACAGTTTAAGAAAAACAGACCAAAACATAAAATCTTACCTTAAACAATTGAACAATGAAAATGAGGTCAAGGTCAGATAACACCTTCCAGTTGGAAATGTGCACCTTACAACCTTTTCATACACCAAACATACTAAATCATAATAAGAGAGAAAATAACATTACAAAAAATCTCTTTTCTAGTAGCCACTGAACAATGAAAAAAAGGTCAAGGACAATGAACATGTGACAGAAGGAAACTTTGTAAAATAAGGCATCGAAATACAAAGTATGAAGCATCCATTTCTTCCACATTCTAAGGTATAAAGCTTTTAAGAAGGTAGTTAACACCGCCAAGACACTGCAGAATCAATATCACTATGTTGAGTATCTGCGACAAAGTAGCAGGCTCAACAATAACCTGAAATAGTACATACTTAATAATTTCTAACATTCTAGATGCAATCATATGGCACAGACGGTGAACATTTAGACTGCTGGCTTTGAAAGTTTACACTTTTAATTTTAGTACCATGACTTAACCTGTACAAGTTACTTAGGAGCTTTGATGTAAAGTGCCATCCACATCTTTATGTTGAAAGGGAATTACTTTTTCTACCTTTTTATCTAGTGGCCATGCACTTTGGAAAAAATTGATACAGAATGAGTTTAGCTATGTTATATACACAGCTACTTTTGCATAGGTACTATTTATGTACTAAAAATCTGTAGAACTGGAAATCTACTTTTAATATTCAGTACTATTTTGTTACATTAAAATTATTGTAATATTTAGGTACCTGTATTTTACAGTACTTAATTTGTACTTGAAATTTAGATACTACATTTGTTTGGTTACTACCATTACATTTTCAACATTTTGAAAGTTTTTCTATTTCGAATCTCTTAAAATTATGATTTTCAAGCATGGAATATTGTATAGTTTCTGTACCAAAATATTTAGTTCAAATCAGGTACTGTAAAATACAAGTACCTAAATATTACAATAATTTTAAAGTAATGAGATAGTACTAAATTTTAAAAGTAGATTTCTAGTACTACATATTTTAGTACAAAAATAGTACCTATGCAAAAGTAGCTGTGTATGTTATAGTTATATAGACATCGTTGTTTCTATTATTAGTTTTTACAACTATAGATACATTGACCTACACCCAATATCTTTTCAATTTTTTATAATAAAATTTTCTTCAACAAAAATAAAACTAAAACATTAATTGCTTATTTTTTTATAAACATTTTTTTAAATATAACATAGTCGACATACATTTTGTACATGTGTTTAAAACAGCATGATATTTTTAAACAAAAATTCCTAATGATATTGAAATATATCCAAAATAAAAATATATGTGACAGTAAATGAGTTGATACCTTTTTCTTTATTAGTTAAACTTATACAACTTTTAATTTCTAACTTTTTTCAAAGAATTTTGAATTCAATACTTATAATGAACATTTTTAATTAGTCATGATCACATATTTTTAGGTTAAAAAATAAGAAAACAATAATGTGTTCATAGTACATGGATGCCCCACTTGCAATATTACTTAATATATTTAGAGGCCCATGATTTTTTTTATAAAAAATATCATACCTTAAGGAGCATATGTATTCAAGTTTCAAGTTGATTGAACTTCAACTTCATCAAAAACTACCTTGACTGGACAAACTGATGAATGAACCAACAGACCGAAAAACATAATGCCTCAACATTGGGCAAAAAAAAAACATAAAAAAAAACAGATTACAGATTACATTATCTCTCACATTTCTAAATCTCAAAGACATATATTGGCAATACAGTCCCGAGTTAAAGATTAACAATCTGTAGTATGTTTGTCAATTCAAGGGAAAAATTTGAAAAAAATTTAATTAAACTGAATGAATCAATGTAGTTGCAAATCTACCTGATTTTGCATTATTTTTTGAAAAGTTGAGAAAGCAAGATCATTGTCAGTATCCCCAGTTTTCAATAAAAAAAAAATCAGAGTAATTTGTTTGAGTAGTGTCCTTTAAGTACAATTCTTTCCACTTATAATTAAATTCCTTGAAAATAAACATCTTTGAAAAAAAAAACAGGGTCCTTCTAACTTGATAAACAAAAGCACTCACACTGACACATTATCAACAAACAACTTTTTAAATATAAATGATACAAATGCACACTTTCACTTTCACATATTAAATAATTATCATCTTGTATGCAAAGACACACAAACAATATCTCTTCCTCTAAATAAGTACATGATAATGAAATGTATATTTTTCTCCTCTTTTCAACAATGTAAAATCATGTCTTGAAATTATAAATACAATTCAATGGTGACAAAAAATCCTATATAAAAATTACGAACATAAATTAAAGCTGGATGTTATTTGAATTCTTCTCTTTTTCATTCTTTAAGGTAAAAATGTTTCTAATTTTAATAGTAATAAACATTTCAAATTCCCCATCTGTTTTCTTTCTTTACACAAACGGGAGGTAATCATTTTAGCAAAAGTCTGAAAAAGTCGTTTATTTAAGGAATAACTATAATATTTTTTTCTGTCTATGAAGAAATAACATAAAAATTTTGGTGCACACTGAATAATGCGTGTAGCGGGTTATTTAACAGTGTGCACCACACTCTTTATGCTATTTCGAATAGACAGAAAAAATATTACAGTCATATCTTATGATATAATTCTAATTTCCATTTTAAACCGTAGAAAACCATGAAAAATCGTTGATGACATCATGGTCACACGTCTAAAATATGTCCATGGGCTGATATCAAAATAACATCAGCAAATCAGACAACGTGTTACATCCAAAATTAAATTATTCTGAATTATCCTTATCATTTAAATGAAACAAATGCTTTGGAAGATTTGTTTGACTTGATGTCCAAATCATTGAGTGTCCTTAAAGTTTGTCATGAAAAAGGTCCCTGACCTTAATAAACTAAGATACTATCCAGATCACAAAATGATTTTTAACCATATTAAACTATTAATACATATATGTGGTACACATGTTTGTCATTTCTTTTTGCTTTCAAGCTCAGAAAATGTAAAAGATCAAAATACAAATTGTAATCATTATTACACAATGTAATTTTCACCACACATTGTAGTTATAACTACACATTGTAATTATAACTACACCTGGTAATCATCACCATACAGGTAATTATCATCTATCATTGTAATTATCACTAAACATTGTCATTATCACCAATATCATACTGATGTTTGTCTGTAGTTCTTTGTCTCTATTATTTTTTTTCCACACATTGCACAAATACCTGAAAAAAACATATTTATTAAATCACTCAATCAGTGAATTTTGGAATATCCATGGACTACAATCTTTAAAAAAAAAAAAAAAATCAGTAGCCCCCTTTTTTTTTTAGAAAAGTTGATTCAAATATATTGAATCTTCCCTATTTTAGTTAAAAGGGCAAACTTATTCTTTTTTTATTTTTCTACAATAGAAAACCAACATGGGTTCTGAGGGACAGTCCCTCATTTAAGGATTATGTACCCTTGTGTTGATTCAATGATATTAAACATATGGACATTTTATAGAAAATCCACAACCTTTATCCTTGTACTCTCATATTTGGCAATTTGATGACTGATAGATAGAGGATTATTGCATGCAGTGCTAGAATTGATTTCCTTAAAACAAGTTTATTAATGTAGTTATTGGTTAAAACAAATAAAAATATGGAACAAATCAAGTACACCTTTTAAGGTGCACTCCACTTCAGTAACTCAGCACAAG
The DNA here is from genome assembly GCF_036588685.1 of Mytilus trossulus. Taxonomy (NCBI): domain Eukaryota; kingdom Metazoa; phylum Mollusca; class Bivalvia; order Mytilida; family Mytilidae; genus Mytilus; species Mytilus trossulus. The sequence continues at coordinate 23,578,531 of NC_086375.1, read as the reverse complement.
GTATTTAGGAATTTACAGGTTGATTAGAATTTTTTGTAAAAAATAAACACTAGCACATCAAAGTAAAGCAAGTGAGTAATCTATGTTTCAAATTTTATAACACAAATCTCTGTACTAAAGGCTGTGGATTTTCTATAAAATGAAATGAAACAGTAAATAATAATGTTTTGCATCAAGTTTCCCCTTGGTGTATGTACAAAATGGCCTATCTCTATTATTCGTTATATCTGTAGTTTTGATACGATTGAAGTTTGAAAAATTCATACAAAAATGGCAACAGAAGGGGCCAGGTGAGCTAAAAACATGTGTACATACTTAGAAGTTGATGTGATCACAACTTAATTATGAACTACCTTAACCAAAAACAGATGGGGGGTACACAACAGAAGACAGACCAGAAAACATAATACTCCCTTATACAAGGTGACACAGACAGGCCAATATACTAGACTAGGCAATGGATAAAAATAATTTCTACTTGGATACAATTATTCATTAATGACTAAGTTTTACAAAATAATGCAGAAACTTACCTTTTTTGTAGGCACATCCTGAAAATAAAAGATCATAAAAAATTAAAATGATTCAATGAAAAAATGTAAAGCAATCATTTAAAAGATAATTAAGCACCTGCACTGAATACATATATACAATAAACAAGTTTGTGTCCATAGTACATGGATGCCCCATCCGCATTATTATTTCCTATGTTCTGTAGACTGTGAAAATGGGATAAAATCTCTAATTTGGCATTAAAATTAGAAAGATCATATCATAGGGAACATGTGTACTAAGTTTCAAGTTCATTAAAAACTACGTTCATCAAAATTTTTGACCTGGAGCAGGACAGACAAAAGGACCAGACCAGAAAACATAATGCCCCTCCAATATTGTAGGTAGGGCATAAAAAAAATCCTTATAAAATTCCAATCAGATGTTGCGCATTAATAAAATTTGTTTATATACTAGTATTCTATCATACAAGTTTTGGTTAACTAAATCCTATTCTATAAAAGTTTGACTTGTGGAATTATCTTAATTGATAATATATATCAAACAAGGAAATGGAAATTTCATGAACTAAACCCTTGTTGCAGTTATTTGTGTCAGTCTAAACACAACTTATTATTCATCTGTTAGATATTTAATGTCTTTCTGTTTCCAATATTTTTAGTGGTGATTTATTCTATTTCAGTTTATACCAGTTGTGTTACAATTCACCAAAAAAGTGAAGTATTGATTTTTTAAGCTACAATTGTTTAGGTGGAATCACTTAATTCTAAGCTATTTTAAAGGACATATAAATTTGGCTGATTCACTTCTATTAAGATATTGATTACTATGCCTTCAATGTAGATTCTTTCTTGATACATGTAAGTTATCTATTTCTCTGAACAAGGTTCCATTACTTATAAAACACTGAAGAGTGAAATGTTGACTCACCTTGGCAATAATGAGATCCTTTCTGATGAACTGATGATCTACATATTTTACACTTAGCAAATCCTTCATATGGAGCAAATCTAAAAAAACAACAAAAAAACTCGGAACTTCATACTTTATATATCAAACAAGAATAGGTCTGTCTGAACAATATTTGTTATATAGATTTGAAACAACTTATCTTTTAACCAAATTATGCAACTTTTCTGTTACAAGTCGTGAGATCTGTTGCTTTTATTACTACGCATTAGAAATACACCTTTGTGAATACGAATGAAAAGTTAACGTCGTGTGGACAGTAAAGCGAATTTGACAGGCAATGTTATTCAAATTAGAATTGACTTTAGGACGTAAAACGTTTTGAATGTGAATTAAACTAATTCCAATTAGTTAATGCGAATCCAATTCAAATTACGTGTGAACTCAGCATAATATAAATTTTCAACAATGAATTGGTTTGGAGCATTATCAGTTTAATCCCTTTATGATTGGATTCTTTTACAATTTGGTAAAATGTGCAAATAATAACTCATATACCTTTTACTTTGGACAACTAAACACCATTGTTACAACTCTGACATACATGTATAAGAACAAAAAACATTAGTGGTATATTGTTAGAATTAATATAACAAGTATTTTACCATGGAACATTAGTTATACCAGGAGAAAATATGAGAATATATTAAACAGATTAACAATAGTATAAGAATAAAACCAAAAAAAATAAACAGCTGACAATTTAACTATATATAAATATATATACATATCAATCATATACCTGTTTTTCTTTGCTGTTAGAGCTTTGTTTTCACCAATCTTTCTTCCTCCACCCTCTGAAAACATTGAATACAAATTTATAAGAAACAAACATCAGTTCTGTATTACAATTGAATTATATGTACATGTAATTAATACTTTGGTGAGAAAGACTTAAATTTATTTTCAGTTTGTCTTCTAAACTTTTCAATCAAACTGAAAAAGCTGATCTTGGCAGAAATTCACAATATATCAAATATTTTGAAGTCAGCAAATAAAGTAAATAAGTTTTTAGTTTACTTTGAATGATTTAATATATTATATGTACTAGCATGACTATTGATATAAAAGTTATTTCATAATTGAACATATTTTATTACTATGAAACTAACCAGTTATATTTCTGGCTCCTGTTTTCCATGGGTCTGGTGTTATTACTTTTCCAAGTTTCTTCTCACCTATAGTTAAAGACAAATGTTTGAAAACAATTAAATATATAAACTATCTGATTCAATATAAAAAGCATGAGAAATCTTCTTGTCACATCACTTTTTTCTTCCAAGTTGACGGCACAATATGTTATGACATAACTTAATTTATCATAAAAGTTCATTAATTTAGTATGTTCTTTATCTTTTTAACACATTTTAGAAAAGGTCAGGTATTTTGTTTGTGTACAATTATGAATTTTGACAACAGGTCTGTTCAATTATTTAATCTCACAAATGTGTGTATTCACATAATTGAACTGTGGTACATAAGTTTTCATACTTCATCGATATCTCATGGAAATTAACAATTATATTATGTTTGAGAAGACAGATCACAGAGATTATTTCCTGTGATTTCTATCAATGTGTGTGTCATACCATTACAACTATTTACTTGTTTACGTGTGGATACGAAATCTTAAGAGATCAAACTGTTGAGATTCTGGATAAATAGAAAAATGCCCCAATGATAACTGTCGTTAATGGAAATTCATAACTTACATTTTTCGCAAACCATCTTCGTTTGTTTTTGTTTTCTTCGACTGTTAACTGTCACTTCATTCTTCGATATAGAGCAAGATGAGTTTAACATGAAACAATAAGTACCAGTTGCAATAAATAATACTAAAACCAAACCCGGTTACGCAGTTTACGGAATGTTTACCGTAAATATTATAATCAAATCAAATCAAATATTTTATTGTCATATAAACTTTACAGTTATATATATGAAAACAAAATTGTTTTCCCAAAATCACTTTTCATTACTAGGGCCTTTTTTTAAAAATGTGGGTTTTCTTGTACAATCAATATTTCTAAAAAAGTGTAAATATTTTTATCCAATTTTTAGATACACATTTTAGTTTTTGGTGGTTTTTATAGAAATATATATCAAGCAAACGGTAAATATAATTAAAAAAAAATTAGCGACCGAAACTTAATCCGTTATGTAGTTGACATTTGTCCCATACTTGTTTCTATTTTTTTTTTAAATATGTTTGTAGTAGCATTTAAGATTGCATATTTTTATTTCAGGTTGTATTGTTGTTAAACTATTCAATTTCATTTATTAAAGTTGAAAATTGAATATTTTTTTGTATAGTTATTTCACAACTGAAATATCCACATTTTTTGAAAATGACCCACTAAGCATTTGATCATCTTTCACACAATGAACTTCCGACAATAGGGATGACTGAGGCATCCGAGAGACAGAAACCCATAAAAAATACTTTTTTAGCCACACAAATAGGTTCATTCAACTAGTACAATTACGTTGCTAGACAGGAGTATTGTTTAACATGTTTAACTGAAACGACAGCATTCAATCATGACTATAAAATTCCAAATGAACCAAATGCTACAAATTAACCAAATTAACCAGATCCTGAGTTAGGAACACGTCAAAAGGCACACATAGTTTTGTGAGTACATGAAGCATTTTTAGTTGGAACTTTCAATTTGTTGTTTCTCTTTAAGGGGAAAGGACGCAGTACGGACATACAAAAAAACGGACAGTAAAGTGATAGGAACAAAACAAGAAAAACACACAGAGACAAGATAGACCAAACTTTGAAAAAAAATAGCCAGCAACAAAAATTGCTAACAAAAACATTAAATGTTATGTTGAAAAATAATATGCAAGTTTCGGTTGGTAGAAAATGAACATCAAATTGTGTTTTTTGGGGCGTTTTTCGTCTCTTATTTTTTTCAAGTTTGTTATCGTGACAATTCACTCAATTATACATTTCTATTTGACCACCAGCTTTTACGGGATAAATTGTGAAATAATTGCTATATATAGCATAACTCGCCGTCAAAGTCTTGTCGCCGATACGGTATCTATACTAGATGATGTACAGTATAATACCCTAATCAACTGTGAGACTAATAAATACAATTAAATTGGGAGATACTTTCAAATAAAGAATTGATACTGAGTTTGATGCCAGTAAAAGTCAGCAAGACCTTAATTGCAGCAGAAGTGATCCTTGAGTTAAAGTATTTGATTTTAATGCTTATTATAACGGCAAAATGAAACAATGCATATTTTCGGCACTATTCCTGAACATTCTATCAGGGACATTCTATACTAGTATATTTACAATAGAAAGTCCCTGATTCTATACATTCAGATCTATAGACCCTTTCAGTTACAAGATTTAACATGAATGTATTTCTGGAATTAAAAATGCTACGTATATAGTTTTCCAATATCCAGATGCAGTTATAAATTTTATCAAAATCAGGCTGACTGAATCCGAAATATCGCACAGTTTTGTAAAGAACTATCATATATGATATAAGAACTTTGAATACTTTTTTTGTTTCAGTTTTTATACCTGATAATCTGACATGATGTGCGAGAACAGAAACGGAATTCTTATTATACAAACAGGAGGTAAGTAAACAGCTATTTTAAGTGTAGCTCCGTTGCTTTGAGTTTGGAATAGCAACCGACTTGTATTATACGTAATCTACGTTTTTACTAGAGTTTTTGTCTTCCGTATTATTTCCCCTTTCCTGTCTCTTATTTTTAACGGGGTTCTGCACAAGACATGCCTGTTCAGACGTGCTGCATGAACTCAGCTGTTCTCTTTTTGTACCCTTTGATCCGAAAGCATTTACTGAACGAGCGTATGTGATTTGTCACTGGTTAGAGATAATTAAGCAGTTATTTGTCAACAAATGGGTCAGGAGTGGCTATTTTTTTTTATTAAAAACATTTTTTTTATTAGTACAACCAAGTTACCTCAATATGGCCAAGTTTACAATACTGAATACGAAGAACTGGACCGGAGTGGTCTCCTTGGATATCGCACCACAAGTTCTCATGTAAGAATGGAAAAGGGAATGTGTCAAAGGTTCTACTACCCGACCAAAGAGTATAGAAAATAGCACAATGATTGTATAAACACAAGCCTGGACTATTTATTAGCCATTGCAAATAGAGAAATGAACGTGTGTAGCAAGCTTTCTCGTTCCTCGTTTTTTTATATAGATTATATAGATTGGTTTCCCGTTTGAATGGTTTTACACTAGTAGTTTTGGGGCCCTTTAAAGCTTGTTGTTCGGTGTGAGCCAATGCTCCGTGTTGAAGGCCGTACACTGACCTATAATGTTTTACGTTTTTTAAATTGTTATTTGGATGGCGAGTTGTCTCAGTGGCACACACACCACATCTTCCTATATCTATTTAGTTATTTGTTTTATAATTTCAATGGCCAGTGGCTTTTTATGACAATGTTCCATAAGATATTACAAACAAGCCGGTGTTTCCTCAGTATTCTTTATACACACTAAATTATAGATATCATAAGTTGTAATTGATCCCAATCTGTTTCAGGTACCATTGATAAAAGGTATCCTAGAACACATTTAGGATATGCCTTTGAAATAGAAGAACCAGCAGCTCAGAAAATCATTTCCAGAGCAAAAGTTCCATATTCTGTGCAATTTATAACAGCTTGCAGGAAAGACAGTCAAGATATAAACCAAGAGGAAAGGTAAATGGATTATGTACGTTGTGATTTTGGGTCAATTATTGAACACAATTCGTCAGTATTGTTTTGTTTTATTGTTCTGTATTGTTGAAAATTCATTTATTGTTTTCCTAATGTCATGTTTCAAATACTTCAAGCATGTATAGATAAGAGTTGGTTTGCTTAATGTATTGTTTTCTAGATGGCAATTAGCAAATACTGCTGTGGGGTAGATTTATTTATTGTGTCCTATTTTTTAGCTCACCTGGCCCGAAGGGCCAAGTGAGCTTTTCTCATCACTTGGCGTCCGTCGTCCGTCGTCGTCGTCGTCCGTCGTCGTTAACTTTTACAAAAATCTTCTCCTCTGAAACTACTGGGCCAAATTAAACCAAACTTGGCCACAATCATCATTGGGGTATCTAGTTTAAAAAATGTGTGGCGTGACCCGCCAAACAAACCAAGATGGCCGCCATGGCTAAAAATAGAACATAGGGGTAAAATGCAGTTTTTGGCTGATCACTCAAAAACCAAAGCATTTAGAGCAAATCTGACAGGTTTAAACTTGTTTATCAGGTCAAGATCTATCTGCCCTGAAATTTTCAGATGAATCGGACAACCCGTTGTTGGGTTGCTGCCACTGAATTGGTAATTTTAGGGAAATTTTACTGTTTTTGGTTATTATCTTGAATACTATTATAGATAGAGATAAACTGTAAACAGCAATAATGTTAAGCAAAGTAAGATCTACAAATAAGTCAACATGACCAAAATGGTCAGTTGACCCCTTTAGGAGTTATTGCCCTTTTAAGTCAATTTTTAACCATTTTTCGTGAATTTTATATATCTTTAACAAAAATCTTCTCCTCTGAAACTGCTGGGCCAAATTAAACCAAACTTGGCCACAATCATCATTGGGGTATTTAGTTTATAAAATGTGTGGCGTGACCCGCCAAACAAACCAAGATGGCCGCCATGGCTAAAAATAGAACATAAGGGTAAAACGCAGTTTTTTACTTATAATTCAAAAACCAAAGCATTCAGAGCAAATCTGACGTGAAGTAAAATTGGTTGTAAGGTCAAGATCTATCTGCCCTGAAATTTTCAGATGAATCGGACAACCCGTTGTTGGGTTGCTGTTCCTGAATTGGTAATTTTAAGGAAATTTTGCTGTTTTTGGTTATTATCTTGAATATTATTATAGATAGAGATAAACTGTAAACAGCAATTATGTTCAGCAAAGTTAGATTTACAAATAAGTCAACACGACTAAAATGGTCAGTTGACCCCTTTAGGAGTTATTGCCCTTTTAAGTCAATTTTTAACCATTTTTCATAAATTTTATATATCTTTTACAAAATTCTTCTTCTCTGAAACTGCTGGGCCAAATTAATCCAAACTTGGCTACAATCATCTTTGGGGTATCTTGTTTAAAAAATGTGTGGCGTGACCCCCCAGACCAACCAAGATGGCCGCCATGGCTAAAAATAGAACATAGAGGTTAAACACAGTTTTTGGCTTATAACTCAAAAACCAAAGCATTTAGAGCAAATCTGACACGGAAATTTTCAGATGAATCAGAGAACCCGTTGTTGGGTTGCTGTTCCTGAATTGGTAATTTTAAGGAAATTTTGCTGTTTTTGGTTATTATCTTGAATATTATTATAGATAGAGATAAACTGTAAACAGCAATAATGTTCAGCAAAGTAAGATTTACAAATAAGTCAACATGACCAAAATGGTCAATTGACCCCCTAAGGAGTTATTGTCCTTTATAGTCAATTTTAAACAATTTTCATAAAATTTGTAAATTTTTACTACCGGTAACATTTTCCACAGAAACGGCTGGGCCAAGTTCATTATAGATAGTGATAATTGTAAGCAGCAAGAATGTTCAGTAAAGTAAGATGTACAAACATATCACCATCACCAAAACACAATTTTGTCATGAATCCATCTGCTTCCTTTGTTTAATATTCACATAGACCAAGGTGAGCGACACAGGCTCTTTAGAGCCTCTAGTTTTACTTCCAGTCCAGTGGAAAATACTTCATGCATTACCATACTCAAGTAGTTGTAGGGTAGATATATACATTTATAGTCACCCTAATGTCTAGTTGCAAATACTTCATGCATATTTAAGTCAGTGGTGGTAGATTGGTTTATTGCTTCCCAAATGTCCAATGACAAATACTTCATGCATATTTGAATTGATGTGTATTATCCGTTTATTGTTTCCCTAATGTCCAGTGGCAAACTATTCATACATATTTGAATCGATGTGGGTAAATTGATTGATTATTTCCCTGATATCCAGTGACCAATACTTCATGCATATTATAATCAACAGGGGTAGATTGTTCATTGTTTCCCGAAAGTTTGGTGTCAGATACTTTATGTATACTTCAAGTTAGTGTGAGGTAATTGATTTATTGACCCCTTATTGTCAGGTGGCAAATAATTCATGCATTTTCAGGTAAATTGGTCAGTATTTTTTTAATGTTCATTGCCAAATTCTTCATGTTTATTTTCAGGTCAATGTAGGGTATATTGATTTATTGTTTCCTGAATGTCCAGTTGCAAATACTTTCTAAAGACCTAGGTCAATGTAGGGTATAGTGTTGCCTGAATGTCCAGTGGCAAATACTTCCTTATTATCAAGGTTAATGTATGATAGGTACATATGAAACAAGTGAAACTGCGAGCTACTGCTCACTGATGATACTCCCGCCGCAAGTGGATAATATTAATAGTGTAAAAATATGCAAGTGTTCCGTAAACAGGAAGTTGTCGAGTGATGAATCTGAAAACGCATCGCACGGTATTGCTGATTTATATAAATCCTGAAACCAAATTTCAGAAATCCTTGTATTGTAGTTCCTGAGAAAAATGTGATGAAAATTTTCAACTTGGCTATCATGTGTAAAATCATACAAGTGTTCCATAAACAGGAAGTTGTCGAGTGATGAATCTGAAAACGCATCACATGGTAAAGCTGACTTATATAAATCCTGAAACCAAATTTCAGAAATCCTTGTATTGTAGTACCTGAGAAAAATGTGACGAAAATTTTCAACTTGGCTATCATGTGTAAAATCATACAAGTGTTCGGTAAACAGGAAGTTGTCAAGTGTGATCAATCTGAAAATGCATCACACGGTATAGCTCACTTAGATAAACCCTGAAACCAAATTTCAGAAATCCTTGTATTGTAGTTCCTGAGAAAAATGCAACAAAAAATATTCATGGGACGGACTGACTGACGGACGGACGTACGGACTGACGGACGGACAGAGGTAAAACAGTATACCCCCCCCTTTTTTAAAGCCGGGGTATAAAATAAGTCATGCATATCATTTGCATATTAACTTTTATAACAATGTGTGAATTGTTTGCAAATTTGAAAGCCTTAAATATGTCTAAATTTAATCATTGTCACTATTTCAGGCAGAAAATACTGAATGCTTGTAAACAGTCAATACACAAGAAAATTTTGATCACCCATGGAACAGACACAATGATAGAAACAGGAGCATTCTTGGCAGAACATCAGCTAGATAAAACTGTGGTTCTGACTGGAGCTTTTCTACCCGAGGCCTTTAAAGACAGTGATGCTGATTTTAATGTGGGCTTTGCTATTGGAGCATTACAGGTTTTGGATAAACATGGAGTTTTTATAGTTATGAATGGCGAGATTAATGAATGGAATAAAATAACTAGAAATGAAGAAACCTTTCTTTTTACCAATAAATAATAGTCTTAATCAAGTCTTTGAGTTTCTTTGTTTTTATATCTAAAGTTTAAAATGTTTAGTTGCAAGAACAATGCAAAAAAAAAAGCAAAAGGGCTTGGACTTTATAACCATTAGAAATGTCCTCTCTACTTGCATTGGCTTGCTCTGCAATACATATGCAGGACCACCAGAATAACCAAACAGTAATGTTGAACACCATATGTTGACCTTTTGAACATGCTTTTTTGTGTGATTTTTAGCATGTCTCATAGAATGATTTTTTTAGCATGTCTCATAGAATGATTTTTTTAGCATGTCTCATAGAATGATTTAAGTCCAGCAACCATTATTACATGCATATTCAGGACAATAACAAATCAATGAAGGATGGAGATATCCTGCTATGTAAAAGCCTGACATGCTAAGAGGGATTTTAAATGAAAGCCAACAAGGAATATGCATCCCTACCCAGACTTTGCTTCAACTTATAAATCATGTTAGAGGTACTATTTTCAGTTGACACTATAAAATATCAACCATATTTCTGTCAGCATTTATAAAATAAAAAAAATAATGAAATATCAAACTTTGAAATTCAAACTGTTTTTTTTTATTAATAAAGGACTTATGGTTTTTTCATCCCTGCAATGCTGTAAAAACAAGTGTGGACACAACAATATATATCTTATTTGCATAGAATTTCTTTCTTGAAAATAAGTGACGAACTAAAAATGACTATTATCAGACTATCATGTATACCTAAAAGTCTTGACAGAAGACAAAACAATTCATACACTAACATCTTGCCTTTGGTAACAGAATGCAAAAATCTTAAGAAGACAGCAACCAAGGTTAAATCAGTGAAAATGTTTCAACAACAACCCAACCAAAGAGCAGAAAACTGTCAACAACCCAATGCTTACTCATTCACTTAATAAAAATCTACCAGTCAAATACAATGACTCATGTATTTGACTAAAGAACTTAAAACACATGACTATTTTTATATCAATTTATTTATTTTATTTTTTTCCTCATGAAAAAATTATATTTACCAGCATATATATATATATGAACAAATACTGATGATATGTTAAACCTTGTACAATGTATTTGGCATCTGTTAAATAAGCATATATTTTGTACACATCTATAAATAGCCTAATCACAACCTTTCTCTGTGTATAATATAAAGAAATTACTTTTGCCAAGCGGGTGCAAAAATAGGTAAAGATGCCACCTGGTTTTCTGCGACTATGACAGCAGATTTCAGATGACTAAGTCAACAAGACAATAAATTGAAAGAATACCCACTTTGTGCTACCACCTAACAATAGTTGGAATTCCTATATAATGTCAAAATACCTATACGTTTATAAATACATGAGTATTGCAATATTGTGGAATTTCAAAACAATTTGAAGGATTCGTCACTTTAGAATAAATATAGAAGATTTCAATAGTAATAAATCCAAAACTAAAGAAAATCTAAAGGTTAAATTAAAATTGATATAAATGCCACTCTAAACCTCAGAAATTATCCTTGTTTGGTCCCACTGTAGAAGCATTTAAGATCTGCTTTTATTTTTAAGATTCTTTGATAATAATTTTTTTTCAATCAAGATTCTGTTGGAATTTTTACACAAATAGCTTTCAAGAAAGGAGTATTTATTTGAACATCAGATCTTTTCACACTAAAAATAAACAAAGCTGGTCCCTTGTACAAAATACAATCGAAACTGAACTGGTCCCATAGTTTGCATATATATTTATAAAGTTTATAAAAAAAATCTATATATAAACATTAACTATCTAAACAAAATAGAAATATAAAAAATATACAGTAACAGTTAATATTGCATAAAACAACAATTTTATTACTTTGCTAGCTATAGCACTTGGTCCATAAGTTACACATACGTTTACACACACATATATATGCATATTTCAGAGCACTTCTATATATATACTATCATAATTCATACATACATTTACATGAACTAACTAGCGTTAAATGAAACCTTGTATACATGCATTGATATGCATTTATTGGGCACAAATTTGGAATTGATCCATATTAATAAGAAATATTCCAGAACATTATGATATCATCCTATACTCAAATTACAAATCTGGTTATTTTAAATTTTAATGGAGACATAGCTATGAAGATTTCTCAGACCATATCCTCAACAGAAATGAATATTTCTTTCTTGTTGAAAGATTACTGAATATTCATGACATCACCTTCTCAATAAATGGTGCAATATGATTGGCCAGTTCACAACTATGCATACAGTCATGGAATTCTGACAGTGAGACAAAACAAACAATAATAACAATTATAAATTGTGTCTTAATATAGTACAACAGCTATCACATTTGTTGTTGTCAACATTTTTGTGCATATTGGAAAGAAACTTCTTTATTTACAGACTCAAACTTGAATCATATATTTAACAATATAACTGTTTCATACATAAACAACTAACAGAATTTTTAACAAATTTTAGAAATTTGAAGAACAACTTGTAACTGTTTTGCCCTGAATTGTAATTGAGATCATATCATGTTTGTAGAATTTGAAAATTATTAACAATAATATTTTTTGTGACTTTTTGTGACACAAAAAATATTCTAAGTTTTAACCTATATAAAAATGGTTCTCATTTAAACAAAATTATGTTCATACATGAATGAATGAAATAAATGATATTTTACTGACCAGATGTAAGAAATCTTTTTATATGAAAGTTTACGAAAAATGTATGGAATGAAACACTTGTCTAAAAGCCCGAACTTTTACCCTTCAAAAATGAAATAAACACATTTTTTTATTTAAGTATATCTATAAATGAGAGGCTTTTTTATAAATCCTGGAAGTTATTTTTAACCATAAAAAGTTCAACCCTGTGAATGATGAAAACAACCACATACTATAAATATTTTGAAGAGTAATGTAACCGTAATGGTCAATCTGTATTTTAAGTCATTTACAAAAATAACCAAAGGGTTTTCTTAACCATTTAAACAGCCACTGTGAATTCTAAGCCATTTTAACATCTAACAAGTATTGTTAGCCATTTAATAGCCTTTGTGAATTTCAAGCCATTCAAATACCCATAATGCATCTGAAGCCACTACATTTTTTCTAAATGAATTTATGGAAGACAATTGTTGCTATAATGTTTTTCTATAATGTTGCATCAGGTCTTCTGTCTTTATGTTTTTTGTCCTTTTTATGTTCTTTGTGTTCCTTGTGTTCTTCCGTGTGATCTTTGTCTTTCTTCTTTTTCAGAAAGCCAAACATGCTTCTATGTTTCTTTTCCTTCTCGTTCAAATGATCATGATCATCTGTAGGATGAATGTTTGGTTCAGAAAATGGTCGTTCTGCCCGAGGTGAAGACTTCTGTCGAAACTAAAATTATATTGAAATCATTAAATTAAACCTTCTTATTTACCATATCCATGGTGCAAGAAATCAAATTTACATATGTTTACAAGCTATCATATTCACATTATAAGCTGTAAAAAAAAACGTAATCTTACAAAGAAATCATGGTTCAAACCAACAAATAAGAAAACCTAAAATAAGGTTTTTAAATTAATAAGATCCAGGTCAAGTTTTCCAAGACATATCAAATTAAAAATCAAAGAGATAGCTTGTTTTAATTTTTTTTCTACAACGCTACTTTTTTGAGGGGCCAATTATTTTCTAAGTTGTTACAGGATCTTTTAAAAGAATTGTAAGCTGATGAAATTTGATATGATATATTCGATACAATAAGTACAAAAAGCAGCATGCATTTCCACAGAAGGACAAATTGGTTAGGTTTCAAAATAAATAGGATTGTTATAAATGCATACAATATTTGAATCTTTTTGTAACCCTTTAATTTCTTAAAACATGGTTTAATGGTTTAATCTGAAATAAAATAGTCTTAAAATGGTTTAATGGTTTTATCTTAAATAAAATAGCTTTGGATTTAAGAGTATTTTTGGAATCCTTCACCTTTGTTTCACTTACCAAAAGTAGAAGTTTTGACCACTACAATAATATTTAATTATTTATAATTTCCCTTTATTTTAGAAATCCATGTCAAAATATCTGCTTTTTATTGATAAATCATTCTGTTTATTTTAATAAACTTTAATCTAATTTTAAACAGATCTTTTTCATTCTATGTGAATTAAACAAGAATGTGTCCCTAGTACATGATGCCCCATTCGCACTATCATTTTCTATGTTCAGTGGACCGTGGAAATGGGGAAAAAATCTCTGATTTGGCATTAAAATTTAAAAGATCATACCTTAGGGAACATGTGTTGATTTCAAGTTGATTGGAATTCAACTTTATTAAGAACTTGACCAAAATTTTAAACCTGAAGTGGGACAGATGAATAAATGTACGCACAGACCAGAAAACATAATGCTCATAAATCTGGCATAAAAAAAGATAAAACAATATCAACTTTCCAAAGCCCACACACTGATAAAATTTTTTGTTACATTAATTTTAAGCTTATGAGTAGAACAATTTTGGTAAGATTCATGTTAAGAAACATTTTTTTAATAGAAAACTTCACTCTTAAGTCAGATCAGAAACAACCAGATGCTCCGCAGGGCTCAGCTTTATACGACCGCAGAGGTTGAACCCTGAATGGTTGGGGCAAGTATGGACACAACATTCAAGCTGGATTCAGCTCTAAATTTGGATTGTGATAAAATAGTTGACACAGCATATGTTTCTGACACAGAATGAATGTGGTCTAATGAACTTAAAATTTTTATTTTGCCTTTGAGCAATTCACTATGCTGTTGAATATTAATCCTCTCAAAAAAAATGTTTGAAGAAATTTTCTTTCTATTTATGAAATCTGTAATGAAAAAAAATTGACCCCCCCCCCTAATTTTTTTTCTTCACATCTCCCTTTCCTTTATTTCAAAACCGATCTCAATTCAAATTTCTAATGGAGTTTGCAACAATAACTACTCATTTAAATACATCATACAATATTAAAATGTAAAAAAAGTGCATGTTATCACTGAATGGTAAGGATTGTTTTAATTTATCAGTTGGTAGTAAAAGTGAATATATATTGTTTATTGTATAAAACAATGATTTATATTGATTCAACTGCTATTCTGGACAAAGAAAGATAACTCCAATTGAAATTTCTTTCTATTGCACAATATTGTGCAATTAGATATTTCTTGCTATTGCCCAATACTGTGCAATTGAAAATACTTGCTATTGCACAATACTGTGCAATTGAAGATTTCTTGCTATTGCGAAATACTGTGCAATTGAAAATTTCTTGCTATTGCACAATACTGTGCAATTGAAGATTTCTTGCTATTGCTGAGTACTGTGCAATTGAACATTTCTTGCTATTGCACAATACTTAATATAATAATTTTGGATCCTGATTTAGACCAACTTAAAAACTGGGCCCATTATCAAAAATCTAAGTACATGTTTAGATTCAGCATATCAAAGAAGCCCAAGAATTCAATTTTTGTTAAAATCAAAGTAAGTTTAATTTTGGACACTTTGAACTTTAATGTAGACCAATTTGAAAAAGGATCCATAAATTAAGAATCTACATACACAGTTAGATTTCGCATATCAAAGAACCCCAATTATTCAATTTTTGATGAAATCAAACAAAGTTTAATTTTGGACCCCGATTTGAACCAACTTGAAATTTGGGCCAATAATAAAAAATCTAAGTACATTTTTAGATTCAGCATATCAAAGAATCCCAAGTATTCAACTTTTGTTAAAATCAAACAAAGTTTAATTTTGGACCCTTTGGGCCCCTAATTCCTAAACTGTTGGGACCAAAACTCCAAAAATCAATCCCAACCTTCATAGATTTCTATTTACTGATACTAAAGTTATGGTGCAAAAACCAAGAATAATGCTTGTTTGGGCCCTTTTTTGGCCCCTAATTCCAAAAACTGTTGAAACCAAAACTCCCCAAATCAATCCCAACCTTCCTTTTGTGGTCATAAACCTTGTGTCAAAATTTCATAGATTTCTATTTACTTAAACTAAAGTTAAAGTGCGAAAACCAAGAGAATGCTAATTTGGGCCCTTTATGGCTCCTTATTCCTAAAATGTTGGGACCAAAACTCCAAAAATCAATCCCAACCTTCCTTTTGTGGTCATAAACCTTGTGTTAAAATTTCATAGATTTCTATTCACTTTTACTAAAGTTAAAGTGCGAAAACTAAAAGTATTCGGACGACAACGACAACGACGCCAACATGATACCAATATACAACCAAAATTTTTTTTTAATTTTTGCGGTCGTATAAGAACTATATTAATCAACTGAATTCAACTCTTATCTGACCTTTAAATGACCTGTAAATAATTAAGAATTCTTGGTAAATGTACAGTTTGAGTAAATGTAGAATTTGTCATGGATTTTGCTTTTTTGTCACAAAAATTGCAAATATTCACTCAGCAAAAAAAAAAACTGTTCATCAACACTCTTATAAGTTATGGAGTATCACTGTAAAAATAGTCACACTGACTTTAAACATTTAAAATCATGCATAAATAAAAGGATAGTATCTAATACTAAAACAGAGTCTAAATTAATCTCCATTATGAAGATTAATTATAAAAATAAAAGATCTGATATCTATTTGCATGTTGTCAATAGCCGTGCTGATGATGTGCTGTTTGAACTTTAACTTAATAAAAACATATATAATTGAACTTACTTTTACAGAATCTTCTTCTTGTGGATGATCTGAAATAGAAAAAAAAATCATTTTAAAAAATTTTTGATGGTTTGAAGCATGTAAAAAATGCTTATAAAAATTTGGAATGAAGATTCCTGTTAAATGGAAGTACCTCTAAAAGCAAACTGGTTACAGCAGTTTCTTAAAATAATTTTACTTAACTCATATAAACTCATCTTCTGTTTATTTTGACAAGTCTGAGCAATAGGGATAGCTTTCATTATGCAATGTCAAATTAAGCTAAATAGAAATATTGAGGCAAATTTAACTTTACTAGTTGCATGAAAACTTGATAACACTTTGATGGCATAGTAAAGCATGTTCTAAACCAGAAATACTCAAGAGCCTCTTTGTCATTTGAAATTTTGTTCTGTCAGATTGCTGTTTCAACAACATATCACCTTAATCTCCTTTTTTCAAACCACACTAAAAAATATAGCATCTACAGTAGGGTATAATATCAACTCACCATCTCCGTTAACTCTGTCTAATTCTGGAAGAGCTGTCACATGGTCGTCACCCTCTATAATTCAAAATCAATGCATTATTAGAGATATTAAGAATTTCTGCTATAGTTATTGACCAAGCAAGTCAGTATATGATTTAATCTACACGACTTGGGTGACCATTTAAGCCGCACTCATAGTCCAATGCAATAATAACAAATGAAGTTATATTGTAATTTTTTGTTCAATTAAAAAATAAATTACATATGATTGTGTTTTTTTTTTTAGATGTAATAAGGTCATTGAAGTACTATAAAAATTATTTGTCACATGCTTTACATTTAATCTGGTCTTTGACTTTTAAAATAAGGCACAAAAATTATTTTGAAATTAAAATGAATCAAATTACCTGATCCTTGACTATGTCCACTAACATTCCTTGGACGTGGTGAGGGGCGGGGACTTTCTTTAGAATTCCTTGGTGAAGGTCGAGGGCTTTCTTTTGAAAATTGTGGTGACTCTGATCCTACTTGGGACATTTGATTTAGTCTGTCCATATCTTCCTCCTTGATTTCTGTCGATTCTCTGTGGGAAGATAAAGGTGAAATACTACGTGCTCGCCCTTCTGGACTTGCTGACCGATCACCTGGTACATGGTGCTCATCTGGGACTTGAGCTGTTAGAAAATAGATGAGTAATTATTATTCATAATGTTCTATTCCAAAATGAAGATAAATAAGTTTATACAAACAGTACATCATTGTTTTCCAATTTTATAAAAAAAACAAAACACAATAAAACATCATGCAGTGTACCGACCAATGCAAAGTGTCTGTATTAACATGTGCTGTTAGGTTCTAAGGCATGCCACATTAATTTTCAGTGTTAACATCCTTCATGCAAAATCAGAATACTGATGACAAAATAAGTCATATTTCAGTCAAGACTTCTAGCATACACAAATATTCTTGAAAGTGATCAATTCTATTTAGATCTTTTACCAGAGTGATCTTAAAACGGACAAAGACTGAACCTAATACATGTCTTGCTCTGGTAAAACTTGGGAAATACCATCATATTCAAGTTGAAGTTCCATCACTTTCCTGAATATTTCTACATGGTCTTTGTTGTAATTTTAAAGATGAAAAGTTTAAGAAGTAATGCTTTGACAATACAATGGTGCAAAACAAAAATAGTAATAAAAAGGCTCCACAAATATTTTCTGTTAATTCTTCCTTAAATGTATTAAACAATTTTTTTCTGCTTATGTTAAATATTTAGTTTACAAATAAAATCAATCCTCACCAGACTAAGAAGATAAAAAGTTAAATTAAAACTCAAACAAAAAACTGTAAGGATGGTTAAATTCTTGGTTACCAATTAAATCTAAAAACCCAGTTAAAAAATCAAAGGAGGATTAAATTCTTAGTCTACAAGTTAAATCTAAAACCAAAAATAAACACACATTAGAATGGTTAAATTCTTAGTTCATAAGTTAATTCTAATCAAAATACCATCTAAAGAGTTCTATTATGTGGTATGATAGAAATATTCCCAAATAAAATAAATCTTGTTTCTGTGTTCTGGTTATAAAATCATTTCTGCTAAAATCTTATTTTCAATCCAGCACCAATGTTAGTACCAAATCACCAAAGTACTTTTCTTTTAGTCAAGTTTAATAAATTGCTTCGACAAAAAAAGTCTAAAAACTAATAATTAACATTAATGATCAAATAAGTCAACAGCATAAAGACTTTGTATTTGGCCATTTCAAAATTCATTCTCTAATTACTGCAAATGTTAAATAATTATATTAATATTAAAAAAAAACACATTTAAAGTTTTTAAACTTATGTTGATTTTTTTTTGCGGTGAAAAGAGTAACTGAATTCATAACCGACAAATTCCATAACAACCAGAAGGGCTGAACTTTGTCATTTTAAAAAACAAATTTGGACCAGTCTTGAATAATCAATAGATTTAGAGTCAATATCTGTGCCTTGAGATTGCCTGTTGCTATATAATGGCCAATTCTATCCTTATTTATCCAAAAATTAACAATGAATATAGACTTATGGAGAAACATTTTAATTGATTAAATAAAATATTTTATTTTTGAGGGAAAATTGATTAAAAAAAAAGTTTTAATCCAATGCAAAAATAAAATACATCATCATAGGGAAACTTGAATAAATAAGATTTATAAATGAATGCAAAAATATAATACATTATCTTTGTGATAAAATTGAATCAATTAAAATTTATGAAAAATGCAAAAATTAAGCTGCGTAGGCTATTAAAAATCCAATTGCAAAATGCTGGTGAATAAATTTCTCTGTCATGAGCAGATAGCAGGTCTAATTTCTACTAACTAAATTCTATGTTACCATTAGAATAAAATCTAATAATAGCAAATTAAACAACATCAAAACCACAGAATAAGGATGTTACAAGCTGTAAAACAAATCGCCATGGTGATTTGTGCCGGGAAAGCTGATGCGCATGATCAAACCAGTCCTGAGTAGCCAAATGTGTGGCCAAGGGGAGGTAATCTTTTAGGAAGGTGGGAACCACAAAAAAATATACAAAGGTGAAGTCTACGAAAAGGTAAAACAAGGTGAGGTTCAATTTAAAGACAACAATTTAAGTGCTGAAAAAAAAGAACAAATGGTAAACGAAAAAACTACTTTTGAAACATGCGGCTACATTTTACATGTGCGATTTGGCTACTCAGATCAAACAATCGTAAGTGAAGCAAAAAAGTGTTAAAACAACTATTGGTCACCTCCGCTATCCTCATCTGTTACTCTAAAAAAGTCTGCATGTACTGGGGTACCAGCTGAAATCAACGCAATATTATAATGTACAATCATATGCTAAATACCATGCAAAAAATCGTAAAACATTCGAAAAGCACAAGCAATATTCTCAGCAAGTATGCTTAATAACGACAAACTAATTATATCATTCAAATACTATCACAAATCATGCATATAAATTTAAACTAAGGACAAATATATATTGAACTATACATGGAATTGATAGTCAAACCTCATGAAATTGGGTATGAAAGACCATTTAGTCTAAAAATTACTTTCAGAAAAATTTGTACTTAAGTTTTTTTTCTCTTTATACAATTAATTCATAAAAAGAACAGATACATTTGCTAAGCAGAAAATTCAAAATATGTGAAGCATTTCAATAAATGAAAATTCTATTATTTCAAAACTTTTTGAAGAACAAGGTAAGACTGCAGAATTATAACAAACTTTGTTTTAGGTAATAACAGATTATTTACTTCAAAAGCCAAACATTCAACTTTGGGAAATCATCATGTATGTATGTTAGGTTGTTAAAATATCAATGTAAGTTAAACATTTTAGAAAGGGAACCTCTCAGAATGTATAAACATGATTTGGTTGAGAAATTATTGTCAATCTACATTGTAAGTATTCAATCTATACAACTATAATGCCAACTGACAAAGATAAAGAAATGTTTATAGGAGTCAAGAATTTTTCATAACTAGAAATACAGATACGGTTGATTCATTTTCAAGGGTACAAATTTTTCAAGGGTTGAAAAAACATTGTATATATTTATTTCATGGATTTATAAATTCTCTATACAAGCCTATAGAAAATTTCATTGAGTAATTACATTTATTGTTAAATCAATGATAAGTACCCACCAAATTATCTTGAACCCTAAAAAAAGGTCATTATTGGTAGACCTGAATGTGAAATATTCTATTTTAAGAGAACCAAAAAGAATGAAATTTTTACATTCTCATATT
This sequence comes from Mytilus trossulus, assembly GCF_036588685.1. Taxonomy (NCBI): domain Eukaryota; kingdom Metazoa; phylum Mollusca; class Bivalvia; order Mytilida; family Mytilidae; genus Mytilus; species Mytilus trossulus. The sequence continues at coordinate 23,557,624 of NC_086375.1, read as the reverse complement.
TTTCTGGCATTACAGTTGTGGTCAGTGGTAATGTTTTAGATTATTATTGTAATGTGAAATGTTAGCCGGTGTTTGGTATATAAAAATCATGCATATAGATATTGAGCCTGACATACCTGCTTGGTGGCAGATTAAGGCAATCCATGAATTCATCTCTTCATGGTTGCTGGCTTCGAACAAAAATTCTGATCCATCTTTAAGACGAAGACGGAAGACATTTTTCTTTTTCGTATAATCCATGGCAGCTTCACAAAATGCTTCATGTAAGAATACACATGGTGCTACTGGTGTTTTCTCCAAGTAAGCTTTTAAAATAGTATAATATGGTTATTTATATTCATATATTTAAAAACATGTGAGTTTATAACATCATACAAAAACAACATCACAATTTTGTAATTTTTCTGAGGAATGAAGATGTAGTCATGTTGATTCTTTGGTTTTCTTTTATATTTGTTGTAAAGCTCAACTGCAAGGTAGTATTCAGGTAAGGATTTTCTATAGCTTCCTTTAGGGTGAAAAGCTCTGTTTACTGTCAAAGGCTGTATGATATAATCATATATTATTGCTTTTATTTTTTTACATTTGCAACTGGCAACTCTTTGGAAGCCAGAAAGAATGATTTCTGAAACTGTTATCAATGATTTATTTTCATATAAATTGAGGGGTATATTACTCCAGCATCTCAAACCAATGGTAAGAGGTTTATGATAGAAAACCATGTTTTTTTCTATTGCTTATAAAATACTGCTTGAAATAAACATGTATAGAAGTTTTACATACCTTCCCGGTCTTTGAAGAAGGCCATGACTTGACCGAACACTGCTGTATAAAGATTCTTCCATGATCGTATTGCAGCACGTTTACCACCACTTTGATGTTCTTGCTTTCTGTCTAACATACCCTCATATTGGGCTTGAGGTAAATTCTCCGGTAATTTAAATTTATCCTTGAAACTTCTAGTTCTCCTTCTAATATTAAAACTAGGTGTCCGTTTTTTCTTTTCTTTAGATTCGTCTTTAAGAGATTCAACATGTTTATTAGATTTAGGACTAACAGGGGGAGATAATTTCTCCTTTTTAGTTAAGTTTGTACCGGCAGATTCAACTTCTACGTGTGTCCAACTTTCAGGAGGTGGAGCCTCTGGAAGATGAGGTGCTGAAAATTCCTGATCTTCCTCATCAGGAACAATAACTCCTTCACCTTCTTTGAAACCTAACGCTTTCTGAAGAACTAGGGGTGGGGGAGAAGTTGTTCCATCCCCTGCAGGATTTTTAAAACTAATTGCACGTCTGATTTCAATTCTCTTATCATCCTTTTTACTTGATTTGATACTATGAGATCGTCCAATCAAATTTTTCACAGTACTAACATCTAACTTGTCATCTCTGCAAAAGGAAAGGAGTGAATCAATCAGATGCATTGAAAATTAAAAGATTATTTAAGATTTTCAGTATATATTCACAGTTACAATTTTCAAATATGTATAGCATGCCTGTTGTCCAGTGGTTGTCCTTTGTTGGTATGGTGTATATGTGGTTTCTTGTTTCTCATTATTAATATAGTTCAGACAGTTTGTTATCTTGTTTGAATTTTTTAACACAAGTTATTGGTGGTCCTACATAGCTTGCTGTTCTGTGTGAGCCATGGTTCTGTGTTGAAGGCCATACTTTGACCTATATTTGTTAACCTTTTATACATGAGGGGGGATAGGACCTTTATCTGGACTCCGGGATCTGGTGTTTTAAGCTCGGGATTTAGGAATTGACCCTCTCAAATCCTGGAATTCTTTATTCGAATTTCGGGACATCGGGATTTCTTTATTTTAAGCCTGGGATTTCGGGATTTCGTGTTTATAAGACCAGGATTTCGGGATCAGGACCCCTCTTATACCCCCTCATACATTGTGATTTGGATGGAGGGTTGCTTCATTTGCACTCATACACTAACTTATTCATATAGAGATATTCATAACTCTATTTGATGTACTTCTTTTAGCTGTTTCAAAGCCAGTAATTGGTGACCTAGCGCAAAAATTACAAATAACTATTATCAAAATATAAAAAGATCAACCATATACATACTTATCGTCATCACTTTCAGAAGAATCAGTTGTTCCTTTTTGTTTCCGTAACAGAACTTCCCTTGCTTTTCTCTGTTCTTCCTCTCTGTTTCTCTCCTGTTTAAAAAATTACACAAATGAGGTTTAAACAGATCCAATATAAATAAAAGATAAAATAATAAGGTTAGATTAGTCTACATATGTACTATAAGAAAGCCTGTCGCTGTGGTAATGCATCAAGTCTGTATTTGTTTGTCATTGCAAATGGTAGATATATTTGATAAGTGATAACTTGCTACTTTTTGTTTCTTCATATTGCTTAATAAAAAACATTATTTCCTCTCGTTACTGAACCAAATTTCCTCTCGTTACTGAAAACTTGTTTGTATTCTAAATTTTCTCTCGTTACTGAAAACTTGTTTGCATTCCAAATTTCCTCTTGTTACTGAAAAATTGTTTGTATTCCAACTTTCCTCTCGTTACTGAAAACTTGTTTGTATTCCAAGTCTAAGTAACTCTTTTCTTGTCTGTTTTAAAGTCTACAAAAATTTATGAAGAACTTTATGATCACTCTCTGATGACACTCAAAAGAATTATATTATTAGATTCTTTATAGATCCTTTTCAAGTCTGAACTAAGCATTGATTAAAGGCACCTGTTTTCTTGAAAGAGAGAACCGCAAGAAGCATTGCATATGATCTTTTCCCTGTTAACAGCAGGGTAAAGACGCACAAGAATGGCTATGGTTATTATAAACTGCTTATATAAGTAGACTTTATTGCACACATTTTTGTAACTTATTTTCTTGCAGAAATTCTATTTAGATTTTCATGCAGAAGTCATATAAACAGAGATTTGTTTGTTTAACTTGAGTAATTTTGACATTCAGGCAGTTACTTTTAAAACGGTTTTTGCAACAATCTTAGAATAATGAATCTCTGCAAGTAAAACAGTTTCACAGATAAAAAGCCTTTGCCATAATGGCTCATGATATGATATAAATCAATTACGTAAGCCCATAATTTTAGATCTGCTTCAAAGCAAACTGTTCATCTTAGTAATGTGGTACAGTAAGCATTTCATATCAATGAATACTGTGGATTCATTATTAATCCTGGGATAACAATTTATATAGATTTTGATTGAGTTAAGATTAACCATGAATTTGAATGTTCAACAAAGGCAAAGAAATTATTAACCTATATGCAGACTTTGGTAAATAAAAAAAATACTGTTTCCAAGAAAAAAATACATGAATCCACAGTATAATGAAAATGTCTCGTTGGATCTTTGCCCCAGTTTTAAACATCTCTCTATTCCTTAATATGATCTCAAGTAATGAATCAGGTAAACAAAGATATATGCACATATATATATTTCTTTTAAGAACTCTCTAACTATTATGCATATCTGATTGTATTCAAAAACTTATACCAAACTTAGGTTTCTATTCTACTCCTTTTGATTACTATATTGCATAAAGATTTAATTTAGCCTTCACCTCTCCGTCCTGGTAAAATACTATCTACATTTTAATTGTACAATACCATTAAAAGGAAGTGTCTAACAGACACAAGTGAATAATAGAACTAAACAAAATTGTGTCTAACAAAATTATACAGCATGCAATATTAAAATTACAAAAACTAAATTAACAAACAACAGAAATAGATTAATTTGGATGTTTACTCAATATAAATCTAGCAAGAAAATTGATCCGAAGATGTACAAGTTTGTCACGAATGTGCAACAATTTATGCACTTATTCTTTTTTCTTATTTTTGAAGAAATTGGCTACTGCGTTGTAAACCAATTAGAAATTTCTTTAGGCAAATGTAACTTTCAACTAAAATACAAAGGAATACTTCAAAATATATAAAATCTTCCTTGGTTTATAAATTATGTCAAACATAAGCTTTAAACTATTTGACTTCGATTAAAGAAACACTATCTCTCTAGTTGCAATAAGTAAACAATCATTAAAAATGCTAGTATAAAACAATATAACAGTTATATTTTCATTCAGAAATAATACAACAACATTTAGCATTCACACAAGAGACACAATTTTGCTTAGTCTAATAACATTTCTACTAAACATAAAAGGGAAACACTTCTAAACGATGAACACATGAATCATAAGACAAACAAAATAGTGATGTGATGATAGAGGTTTAAAAAGCAGTGGCACTAGCAAACAAAAAAATAACTCTATATAAGCAATGAAATCGAACATACTGATCTCTGAATCTGTAAAACAAAAATGTTCATGTTAACAAATATGTAGGTGCACTATATTAGCACACATGCATGATATGTAGGTGCACTCTATTGGCACCTAGGAAAAATGTAGGTGCACTTTATTAGCACCTAAAAAAATGTGTAGGTGCACTCTAATAGCATCAGCTTGATTTGTTGATTATCGTCTTAAATGGTCTCTCAATAAAAAGCTTCCAATTCACGCCCTCCTTAAAGCTTTGTAAAGCAGTGTGCAGGCACTGGTGTCGTTATATTTTGGATGAATAACACACTGAAGCAAAACATTTCAGCTATTGAGCCAATATGCAAATCTTAAAAGCATTGGAATATCATCATTACACCCAAGAGTATAGGGTAAGCTATAATTCTAAAGGGTAGGGTACAAGGATCTAAAAACATTGAAATATTTGATGTGAATGGATGTGGTTGCTACATCGGTTAAGGGGATACATGTATTTGGAAACTAATATTAATAATATCTATATTAAGTTTAGGTTACTTTAAAAACTTTCTTTGTATAAGGCTAAATGAAAATCTTTACAAATACATCTAACTGTACAAATTTATCAGATCAGTACAATCTGAACAAACCTCAAGAATTCTCTGTTGTTCTCGTTTTCTAATTTCTTCTAATCTTTCCATTTCTTTCATAGCCTTTTCTTTCTGTTTTAGTTGTTCTTTCTGGTCTAAAAGTGACTGTTCAAGCTGAAATAATAAACTTAATTGTGCCACTCACATATTCAACTAAAACAAATTTATTCTGAATGGTAATAGTGCTTGAAGAATAAAGTAATATCCATAAAACTGATCATAATATTATTTGATGCCATAAATCTTGATCTTCAAACAATTAATTTTGCCACAACACCACTACCCCCACTTCAAAATTTGAAAAAAAATCATTGAAATTTCTTTACTTCTTCCTAAAAGTTAGAAATGATATTTCACGTATAATTATTTCAAAAATTCAATTAAAAAATTGTTCAATTACTGCAAACAAAAGATATTTGAAAAATAAATATTTCTAAATTTCAATTTTATTTTTTGTTTGCTTACCTCAGTTCTACGAATAATAGATTTAAATTTATCATCTTGAGCATCAACAGTTTTCTCAAAATCATCCTGCCTTCTCAGTAGTTCCTCTACCCCTGGGATACTCTCTCCAAATTGTTTCTCCTTCATACCTGGCTCTCTGATGTTTATCCAGGCTTCCAGAGATTCCATCTCATGTTTCAGTTGCTAAAATATATACAAAACGAATAGAATAGAATACTTCATCTTGGTTCAGCACAGCATAAAACAAACAAACATAAAATTGGATTGATCGAATAGATTTTTTAGTTTTGTTGTTCTCTCAATTAAGTATGCCCAATATTATCTTTTACACATACTGAAAATATTATCAATTTGAAATGAAAATTCTGTAGAATTTTGCTGTTAAGGTGGAACCCAACACTTTCACTAAAATCAATTTGGCTCGTTTAATTTTCATAAAATTTTGTAAAAGTATTTACTATGACCCTTTAACAAAAATATAAAAGTTTTAAAAATTTTGAACCAACCGTTTTGTCAGAAAAATTACACTGGTTATATAGCAATTTGACAAACACCAATTTTGATCATTGAGAAGCTTAATATTCCTTTTACAACACAACATAATTAAAACATTTAGCTGACTTTACAGAGTTATCTCCCTGTAGTGTTAGGTACCTCCTTAAATGATGTAAATAACTGAAAAATCAAAATGATTATCTCCCTTATAGAAACAAAAAAATTTCAACATCACTATGAAAATAAATTTTCAACACACCTGTGCCTCCAGGATATGTTCACACAATACTCTGTAGGTTTCATATGTTGAATGTAGAGTATTCCAGGCATCATTTAAGTCATTTACTTTTTCTTGGATCTTAAAAATAAAACATTTGTATAAGTTTTGAAATATATGACAGTGTTCACCTTGGATTAGAGTTTAAACTGGAATCCTTACATAACAAACACTCCATCAAAGTGTTCTAAATCTAGAAACCTTCAACTTGTCTCACTAGCTATAAATTACATAATCCTGCATAATGAAAGGGACATCATTTGCAAATGGGAACTATGATGTCCATTTAATTGTACAGATGTTTTCTGCCTGGTCTATTTCTTTACTTAATTTTTAAATGGATTTTCAAATGGATTTTCACAGATTTTCAAAGAATAATTTCTTCTAAAGAAAGAAATTTGGATTATTTAACAGAGCTTACTGACTAAAACGTACGACTTACAACTGAAACATATAAACTATATCATTTTTTTATAATTGTATTAGGTTATGTCAAGACATTCCACAATAGCATAGGCATTTTTTACTGACCTCTTCTGACAAGAAATGTCCATTCTGGATCATCATTTGACCCATATGTAAGAATTTGTCAACTGGATCCTTCCTACTGTCTATTTCTGCCTTGTGCTCTTTACTTCTGGTTACCAGAGCTTCAGCTCCTGGTAAATCTTTTGGAACTTCTTCTGCATTGATCATAGCTATCATTTCATTTATCCATGCCCTAAATAAGATGTTTAAGATTAGTCTATAATACTATATTTATAAAATATCCATGGTTTATGCAATTTTTCTGTGATTTCTTAGAAATCTTGCATCAAATTAATTTGCTTAACCAAATAATAATTGTAATAATTTGCTATCATTTCTTTTGTCTTCATGCAAAAATTCTTCTTCATCTTTCACAACTTTTCTCTTCCTTTTTAAAAATGTCCACAAATAGGAATGATTCTCAAATTTCTACCATTTTCACAATCTTTTCTTACTCCTTTATCATATTTAGCTAACTTTGTTTAAAAGAAACATTCTGATATTGTGGATTCATTATTATTCGTTGGATACCAATTTTCGTGGATTTTGTGGGTACAGGTGAACCACGTAACTAAATGTTCAATGAATACCAAATTTTCTATAGGCTTGAATGCAGACTTCGGCAAAAGAATGAAATTAAATATCCCCGAACATGTAAGTTTTCCTCAATCCCCGAAAATTGGTATCCACGAAAATAAATGAATCCACAGTATTTGAATTTATAGGTTCACAAATGAAAAGACTTACGTTAATTCTCTATAATCATTGAAATAGATTTGTAGCTGATCAGCTTGTTGAAGTTTTTCCTTCCTTTGTGTTGCTTGTTCTACTAAGTTATTCCAAGCTTTCACCATTTCCTCATGTTTGGTAGCTATATGTTCCTGAGCATCAGGGAAGGAAGACATTAATCGTTCAGCTTCCTTGGTGATGTCTTCAACCTGAACACTAATGGCAGCTAAATCTCTCTAAAAAAGAAGTTCTGTATGAAATATCTGAGTATGGAAATCAGAAGACAAATTAATTGTAAAGTAGATTTCAGAAGACAGTTGAACTGGGAGGATTGATTGCTCACAAATATGTTTCACCTCACCACATTCTTTATGTGCCTGTCCAAAGTCAGAAACCTAGTTCATTGGTTGTGGTTGGTTCATGTCAGTCATATTTGCTTTTTGTAAATTGTTTTCTTATAAAATAGACTTTTCGTTTTCTCAATTATTTGATACCTTCACTCTGATTTACATTTATTACTGTAAATTCAGAAATTATTGCGTGCATTTATTATTGCGATTTTGTCATTTTAGACTTAAAGGCGATTTTAATTTCTACGATTTTGAGAAAAATCCTGTTAAATTCATATAAAATATTTCAAAATGCGAGTTTAAATTATTGTGTTTACAACTCAGTCGCATTTTTCGCAATAATAAAAACCTCGCATTAATTTCTGAATTTACAGTAATTTAGGTCTTGATAAAATAAATCGGTAAAATGTTGAATGGTTTTGATGTATGGTGTGAATTTACCTCAATTTGATAATTAAAATTTAATACCATTTTCATGCTCAACTAACCTCTAACCCTTCATGTCTACTAATCAATGCTCTGACACTTTCTAAATCGTGACCAAAATCTTCACTAGCCACAATTCCTTCCTTTTCTTGTATCCAATCTAGCGTGTCATCTGCATCTCTACCATACATATGTACCTGTTTGGCAGCTTCAAGGGCCTGAAAAGGATACAAATTAAGTTTAAAATATATTGTTTTTTTTTAGTTCATTAATTTTTTATGTTTCAAAGTTTAGTGTGATATCCTTTTCATGTCACTGAAACTGAAAAAGACCCAATGGTGGCCTTGGGCAGTTTTCTCCCCTTTGGTCCAGTTGTTGTCTCTTCGACATATTCCGAATTGTCCATTCCCAATTTTATTGATTAGTATATGGTATTGACAGATGAGATTGATTAAGGAAATTTGAAAATAGGAGCATATACAAGTAGGAAATCAAAAATATCTGCATATTCAAAATTTGGCAGAACATAAATTTTTTTCACATGTTGTACTTAAATTTTGTAAAAACTGACTAAATGACATCAGGAAACATTCAAATCCTTTCAATATTTGACTTCAATGGAAATATATACAGAAATCAAAGTTCCTGTAATGACAGACAAATTGGAAAATCTTGTACCTGCTTATAAATCTATACTTTACCTCTTGTCTTGCTTTTGCTATATCATGAAGTTCTGTCCACATTTGTTTAACTTCCTCAGACTTTTTACTGATGCCATCTGATTCATAATGTTTCACTTCAATCATCTGTGTGGCCATTGTCGTTACATTTACTACTCTAAATTCATTACTGTTAACATCATGCATGAAATCTTCAAATTTCTGCTGTAAAATCTGAAATTAGGGGGAAAATAATTATCAGTAAAATTTCAAAGAAATTATTAAACACAAAAAAATAACCAATTTAAACTTAAAATTTTCAAATTTTCATCTAGTAATAACATTTTAACCATTTATTCATATATATACTACAAGCAAACTTTGTACATGGCAAATTAATTGAACCTAAACAGCCAACACTGAAATTCAATGTTCAGGTAAAGTCATACTGATGGTTTATTATGTAAAACATACTCCCCATTTAAAATACAATTGACAACCATTCAAGTCAAAACCAGTTTAGCTACTTGCAGAAGGTTCTGAAGTATTTCACCTTATTGTGGTAATCCATATATAATTGCTCTGCTGTAGAAACAAACATTATAAGACTACAATGTAACTGTTATAACAAACTCACTTCAACGTGTTCCAGATCTTGTCCGTAATCTTCAGAACTAGCTGTCACAATACGTTCAGAAATCCATGTCGTTACTTCACCTACTTCACGATAATATTCATATAGTTTCTTTGTATCAGTTAACATTGATCGTCTCTGAATGGTTAATTCCTGAATTTGACTGTACTTTGTCACTACTGATTCCTAAAATAAATGACAGTTCAGAAAATTTAATTCAGTAATGCTTACAAATAACTGATTTTCCTCGTTTATAAAGTTTCATTTAATTAAAAATGGAACTAAATAGATAGACAAAGTTCAGAAAATTGAATTTAGTAATGCTATCAAGGAACAGATTTTCCCGCTTGTAAATTTTTTATTTCATTTAAAATGCAATCAGTTTAATGGTATGTCATAAAACCTGTAACATGGAAATGAAAAAAAAATCGACAAATTAATGAATATCAAAAATCTGTTATATATATGAGGTTTAAAAAAAAAAAATTAGGTCCATATGTTAACTGTCTTTCATTAAATTTGAACCTACATGCTGTTTCTTGATATTTTCACTGTCATAGTGACCTTTTTCTACAAGTGACCTCTGCAAAGAACCTAGTTCTGATATATTGTTGTTGTAGTTTTCTATATCTCTCTCTAAAGTGTCTAACTTCTTTATATAAACCTAAAACAGACAAAAAATAATTGTCAATCAAATAGTACAAATTTGTAAAATAAAAAAAATCACTCACAGAACATTTTATAGGTTATCCATTACCATTAAAAAGTGAAGTCTTCTTGCAGATGTAATAATACTTTATATCTAATTCAATTGGATTCAATCGCTTCAAGATGAATTTTCAAAATGTATTTACATGGTAATTTAAATATGAAATCATAATTTAAACTTTGAATCAGGTAATATCAGCCACAACTATTGCAAATCAAGTCTGTCTTACTACCAACCAAACAACTAAATGTTCCTAGTGGCTTAAGATATTTTGAATCATTTAAACAACTATGTGACAAAAAAATGTTATTTGTCATTTTTCATACAATGTCAAAAGTAGAAACATTTTGATGTTCTCTATCAAAAGTGTCCTGAATATACCAAAATATGCATTTTTAAACATCAAACGTCAAATCCAGTACATGGTGAAATCAAGGAATCATTACATAACAGAAGTGTTACTTGTACATCTTTACGCAACCCTCGAGTACAAATGGGTCACAGAAAATCATTACCTGCACGGCTTCTTCATCTTTACCATAATCAAGACTATTTAATACTGGCATTTTCTCTTCCATCCACATATCAGCCTCTGATACTTCTGTGTAAAACTGAAATCATAGAGATGCCAAATACAGATAAAGACAGTAAGAAGATGATTAAAGCAGATACTTCAAACACAGTAGTAAAACAAAGTACATAAAACTTTGAGTTTTGTCAAAAATAGAACTTGAATCAAATGGAAACTGGAAAAGAACTTGATTCATTAACACAAGCATTGAAAGATTCTAAATTTATTTTACAATCCATATATTTTCATCTCTGGTGGATAGTTGTCTGAATGTCGATCATACCACATATCCTGATTTGTATATTTGTTGTTTTATGTTAGTTTCTTCGAGTAAACTTTAAAAAAAAAAAAAAAATTTGTTTTGAAATTAATTCATTATAAAAAGTTCTGATTTATGCATTATACAACTTATGCAAATATTATAAAATATACCTTTTGAGCTTCAACAGATTCTTGAAGTTTCTTCTTTCTGACAGAAGCTAATTTTTTAAGTTCTTGTAGTTGTGTATGGAGTTCTTGTAGTCTCTGTTCAATGTCCTCTGAAGCGAAATGTTTTGCTTTGACCATTCTCTCTGCAGAGGTGGCAACATAGTCTATCAAAGGTTCATGGGCAACTATTTCAGATTCCATTGTCTAAAATGAAGGAATAAAAATCTTATCTATTTCAGTTTAAACAATGTATCAAAATATACTGCTGAGACACTATTCAAAAGTACAATATCTTCAGGGTTATAGGTGATATCATTATTTGTGCACCTGCAGGAGGAAACAAAATATGTATAACCATGGGACAAATATTCAATGTTAAACACCTTTCTAAATATTACACAGGATGCATTAGTTTCTAAAAATAACTATAACTGATCTTTTATTAACCACTATATTCATATCATACAAATAATTGAACTCTTATAGTAAAAACCTTGTTATATGCCTTATCCTGAAAGAGTTGCCTATTATCATACCTGGTGTTTTTTCATCAGATTTTGTACAGTGACTAGTGAACTTCCAAGTTCTGTAGAGGCTGCGACTGGTTTCTTCTCTTCTATCCATAATAGCTCATCCTCTATATCTCTGTAGTATTGGTACATTAACTGAGCATCCTCTAAATTATCTCTCCTAATTCTAGATGGTTCTATCAGTGAAGAATACCTAGAAGTAGACCAAAATATTTTAATATATTCCAGACAAAGAGTTCCAGACGAAAACTTTTTACCAAGTTTAATCATATCAAATTCTGCCTTTTGGAAGTCAATAAAAAATCATTAATATGAAATATGACAAATCCTGCCTGAGAGAAAGTTAATGCAGTCAGTGAAGAATTTTTGTATATCTTTTTTTTTATCATGACAGATAAGCATTTCTAATATTTTTCTTTAAGGTAGTTCAGCCCTGAAGGTTTACTTCGATTTTGGCAGAAACAATTTCTCTACTAAATAACCCATGGTAAATACAGATCCTAGAAACTTATATCTTACCTATCTGAAGTTTCCTTAGCTCTAGCCTGTAATTCTTTATTCATGAAATGTTTAGTGTCCTTGAAGACCTGTGCAGCGTCTTTGATGTCCATTACTTTCTCTTTGTGATTTGTGATATCTTGTTCTAACATCTGTTAAAGCAAAAGTACATGTATGTCACAATTAAAAAGACATTTATATCTAATATTCTTCCAGTTTTTCAAAAGCGGTTTTAATGGACAGATTTTAACAATTGTCTATATGATACCTGATTAAAAATAGTTCAGGATATTCTATTTAAAGAAGTTATACAAAATACAAATATTACTGAGTTTGATAACAGAGTTTAGACCTTTGCAATCTTTGAAACAACTTGGAAATGTTAACGATGTAGGTCATCCCCAATGGCTCGTCATAATACTGAAAACTGCATGAAGGCAAGATTTTCCAATTTGCAAGTTTATAGAATTGTTTTACTTTCATACAGTGAAAAAAGAATACATACCTGGTGTTTCTTTAGAAGATAATTAACCGATGTTAAATCTTTCCCATGATCTTCTGAAGATAGCTGGTTTTCAACCTCGTCCATCCATACCATCAGATCATCAATCACTCTGTTGAACATCAAAGCCTACAAGAATCAATATTTCATTAAATCTTTTTCATTAAACCAGAGGTAATGTAACTGTGACTTGACTGTAAGGCTTACTCGCCACCTATTGCAGTTTATTCAAAATTCTGTACCTCTTCAATTTGTTTTATTAAACCAAACCATTTAACTGGTTCGAAATTTCAAGTCACAGTAACAAGGTCACAAAATAATAGCCTTGCTCTATTTAACTTTCAAAACGCAAGTCCGTCTTATGGTTTAAAAGGAGACATTTTAACCAGATTCATGAACAAAAGGATACATAAGAGTGATTCCTATGTTATTGCCTCTCCATATCTTTTAGGTATAAAATATACAATAGCTTCTTTAAAATCTGTGATAAAAAAACATATTTGACTTACTCTATAAGCATCTTGTAATCTATCTTTTTTCTCAGCACTTGCTGCTATCAAGGCCTGCCAACTAAGTTCTAACTCCTGTAAGCGTTTCTTGATATCATCTGAGGCATAATGTTTCTCCTCTGTCAGTCCTTGACCCTCCTGTAAAACAAACAAAATGAAATGAAGATCAGATAATGTTTACAGATACAAACTGTTTAAACTTCCAAAATAAGAGTTCTCCATAATAGCCTAATTTCTCTGAAATGCCACTAACTGCAACATCATGTGGTAACATTTTTTCCCCATCATGCAATTGCCTGTTTTTCATTTCATGTAAAAATACAGCAAGAGGTTACATTAAAAACACATAAATAATTCATATGGTTCTCAAAATCTAAATGTAAAATTGCTCATTGCCGAGTTCTAGGCAAGCCTATACACAAGAACTTTTCAAGGGTTGGTGTGCACTATGTTCACGGAAGAACTTACAATAAATCTAAATTCTTAGTTAATCACAACTTTTAGTTTTTAACTCTGCATATAAGTAAATAAAAGCTTACATCTTTAACAGAATCCACCCTGTTTCTGTTGGCAGACACCTCAGCATCAAATGCTACATGTTTCTGTATCTTGGCCTGAAGGTTGGTAGGGTCTCGGTATGACTCATCTAATGCTATCTGTAGCTTCTCATTGATCCAGTTGGATACCTAAAATTTTTTAATTTGAAACATATACTGAAAATTATCATACAAATTTCAATATAAATTTAATATTTCAGAGGAATAAGCATTCAAATTGCAACCGTATGAAAATAAACAAGATTCACATTCATCTTTTGAATAGTGCGATATATTTTTCATTTTATGAAATAACTAAAGACAAAGTGATAAAATATTTTTTTATGAATGCATTTCAATCAAAGATTAATCTATATCTCCTTTCATTTACATGAAGTTTTATTATAAAAAAAAGCGTGAAAAAACAACCTTTTAAAAAAGCTTTCTCTCAGTATGTGTCCTTTTCGAAAAATTTCTAGTTCTGCCTCTTGAAATAATGTAAGATCATAGTTTCCACTTTTTGTAAAAAATGTGAAAATTCTTACTTCATATAAATGTCTAAGGAATAATTGATAATTCTTGGAGTCTTCCAACTTTTTCTTTCTAGCAGCCATGCTGTCCAGCAGACGTTTGTATCTATCCAAAACTGCCCGACAACGATCTGTAATCTCATTGACAGCATAATGTTGTTGCTCTACTAAATTATCAGCAAACTGCTTCATATCGTCCACTTTGTCGACTTGAGCCATGGTCATCTTCTCAAAGCCATCATGTTTCTTGATGAGAGCTTCTACACTGTACAATGTGTTCTGAAAACAATAAGATGGTGATCTTTTAGTTTCTTTACATTTTCAGACAGTACACAAATATTGAGATAAGTCAGTAAGAGTGACCACTTGAATATTTCTAACAGAACCAGATTTTAAAACAACATAAAATACTGCTGCAGATCTCATTTGAATGTGTTATTATGTATCATATAAATTCTTATTCATAGATATAGGAAGCTGTGGTGTGAGTGCCAATGAGGCAACTCTCCATCCAAATAACAATTTTTAAAAGTAAACCATTATAGATCAATGTACGGCCTTCAACACGGAGCCTTGGCTCACACCAAACAACAAGCTATAAAGGGCCTCAAAATTACTAATGTAAAACCATTCAAACAGGAAAACCAACAGTCTAATCTATATAAAAAAAGAGAAACGAGAAACACGAATAAATTACATAAACAAACGACAACTGCTGTACATCAGATTCCCGACTTAGGACATTCAGTCTAAAAAAGAAACATATCTATATATTTGAAAGTAATTTTCATGCAACTAACTTCTGGGTAAAAAAATTTGAATCATGACTTTCAATTAATGTGTTCCATAAAAAACAGTAACTGTCAAACATGAACATGAAAACGACCATTGCACATTTTCTTTAATTGTAGTGTATATAGTTACTTACTCCAAGATCTTCATTGGCTAAGAAGGCTTCTTTAGAAGCTATCCATGTCTCTGTCTGTTCTGAGGTCTCTTTAAACATCTACAAGTAGAATATATTAGTTTTAATCCTTATTTAAGTTTTTTAAAATCCTATCTTCTAGATATGCAAAAGAGGAGTTATGTGTGCAGGTAAAGCTGGTTTAACCCAACCTTTTTTTTTATATAAATGTATCAAGTCAGTCTATCTGTATACAAATACCCTGTGTTTGGTTGTTTGGTGTGGGTTTTTCTTTGTATGTCTTCTTTTTTAAGGATTGGATATAGGGGATTGAAAATGTCTGTTGTGCTGATAATTGGAATGACAGGACTTAATGAAAATGTGGTATACTGCTATGTAAACATGGTTACATATTACCAAGAAAGAAGTTTTCAGATGAAATTTAAATTATACAAGTAAAACAGTTAAAAGTTTTATCCTACCTGAAGATCATGGCACTGTGTGAGTAGGTTATTTCGTTTATCCCAAGCTCCATTCAGTGATAGTTTGGCTTTATCTAACTGTCCTATAGCTTTCTGTATATCAGTGGCAGCATAATGTTTCTCACTGACCAATCTATTTCCATGTTCTCTTACTGCAGCAAAAACTGGTTTCCTACCATCTATTTCAGCCTAAAAATGTGTATAATAATGGATGTATTATAGATACACTGACGTCTGCTTGGAATTTGTTTTAACCAAGTTGACATTGAAAAAATAGCTCCATTTTGTCTATTATAAAAAATAGAGTAAGAGCCTTGCAAGTTATTGCTTGAAAGAATTAGTACAGTTCATACAATTAGTATGCAGATTTGTGTATTGGGACCCTATTGAAAGTGTAAAATTCTTTTAAAAGAAATATTTTTCATCTAACAGTGACCAACTAACTCAGAGATAATATGCAAATGGACTGTAAAACTAGTCCTTAAATATTGGTCTGTAGAATGAGAACTGGCAATAGAATAATATTTACCTTTCTTTCATGATGAAGCTGTAAGAAGATTTCAGCCTCAGGTACATCCTTAGCCAACTCCCCAGAATTCATTGCACTGACCATGTTATTTGACCAGGAGACCTTTAATATAAAAAAAAATATATTACAACAGGAATGGTATTTGAAATATTCTTTGAAATTGATGTTATCTTTATCATGAAAATTCCTAGACTTCTTGTACATTATTTTGTTAGGTGACAATAGATTCTGTTACATTTAAGTATCTATTCAATTCTTTGATAGGCTTGAGTTATATTAGTGCTACAGCTTTAATAGGTAGTAAACAAAGTTGATATTGCTTTCATAATGAAAAGTTTGATTAAAGGCATATTTCAAGTTATAACAATACATACCAGCTCCTTGCTATCATGTAAGAATTTCTGGAGTTCATAAGACTTGGATAACATAGCTTTTCTGTTAAAAGAAAAGTAATAGTTATGTTGTGATATTCAAAATCTATAAAAACTTTGTGCATTTATAAAGCAAACTTATTCATATATCCAGTATCTTTGGACTGAAATTAACTTTTACAAATATTATAATCTGAAAATAATGAGCAGGAATATCAAGTCCATAATTCGCCCTTACTTCATCTCCACACAGGTTTCAGCTTGTCCTATTCATAATAGATTTGCCATTGGTTAAATTTTTTCCATAAAAAAAACTTGCAATAAACATTTTTTGAGAATGCATAATTATATCCTTAAGATTAAGCTATGCACCTTTTACCCTTTTTTTTTTTTTTTTATAGATCTCATGATATATAAAAGGTCTAACTAACCTTTTGTCAGACAAATCTTCCAGTTTTTCCCAGTTTTCATCAGCCTCTTTCTGTTTAGTTTTAATAGACTCAGCTTTCTCTGGGTATTTCTTGCACAATCTGCCTGCTGATGATTCTAATTTCTATAAAGGAGAAAAAAAAGACTACACATTATTCAATGCCTGTATCAAGTCAAGTTTTGTTGTCTTATAGTGTGCGTTTTTCTTGAATTCTTTCCTTAGAAAGTTAGCTCACATCAACACATGGGCTGTGTACAAAAAAAAAAAAAAAATCAGGAATAAATCTATCACATGTGTGAAATTAATGAATAAAACAATAGGAAAACATTTTTTTTTTAGCAAAAACATACTTAAATACTATAAACTTTTATTTGAATCGTAATGAATCATACCTCTAACTGGTTTTGTAAAGCAGACATATCTCTTTCCGTCTCTTCCTGTTTACGTTGTAGTGCTTCCACACTAGGAAGATCTTTTCCTAAATCTTCGTTAGAGAGTAGGACAGCCTTCTCATTCATACGATCATTTATATCATCTACATCTCTATTAAATGCATGGATTTCTAAAGCACCAGACAGGTCTTTTTTATACTGCTCAAGTTCACCTTGTATTGCTTTCCATCTACAAAGTAGAAAACAAAATCTTTTTTATTGTCAGACAATACATAGGACATTTAATTAGTGGTATGGGCCTATTCATCAGACAAAGACAACATGATATTTTTAATCTAATACATAATTGTTTCTCATGACACATCCTTTCTATAGCCTTTTGTAGTCAGCTATCAGTGCAAGTTTTTCTCATTGTTGAAGGCTGAACAGTTGCCTTTAATTGCTTTACATCGTCTTCATTTGAACTTTGTTGGATAGTTGTCTCATGGCAATCAAGTCTGCTTATTTTCATTTTAACTTTTGACTATTAATGTAGGACTGACAAATGGTCAAAATTTTAAGTACAGGTAGTGAATGTCTATCAAACACAGGCAAGTTTCTAATAAAAACAAGCTTCATTTGTGTCCAATGTAACACTGACAAATCTTAAAAATTTGAAGCAGTCAGTCTTTTTGGGAGAATGTCAACATAAGAAACTAAATGATACCAATTTTGAAAACTTTAAATGATTTGAAGAAAGATTTTGCATGGTTTAAAGAATATGCATCAAATATAACAGAATGAAATGAACAGAAAAATAGATCCAAGTAGAAAAAAAATACTCCATGAATTTGTAAAAATCAAGCTTTTTTGTTAAATATGTCATTTCATTTATTACATATATAAATGACAATTACTTTTTATTCATGGCATCACGTCTTTCTTTCACTATTCCTGTGTCAGTTCTTCCTTGAGAAATCAGTTTATCTGCTAAATCACTGATGAATTTTATTCTACCGTTGTCCACTGTTATTCCCTGTAAAGATTCAACATTTAACATAAATACATTGTTCACAGCTTTCCAAGAAAAAAAATCACAGATTGAGATACATTTTCTATCCTACAACAATGACACAACATACAGCATACATCACAGAGTACTAAAACGTTTAAGTTATATTAATTTTTATGCAGAAGACAGTCTTTGTCTTATAAATAACTGGCACTGAATTACTGATTAGTATTTATTTCCAAATAATTTTAATGATATCATGCTTATCCTATGTGAGAGATGATTCAGAAAAAGTGAGATCAGATTTATTCTCAGTTTATGGGTTGAAGACATCTTTCAATGCAGCTATAAATCATAGCAAGAATTTTTCCTAAGTGCCTACTTTTCACTATACTTGCCTATCATATTTAAATGCAACCATTCAATTTACTGTCCCCCAATAAAATTTCTATGTATCAAAAATTATAGCCTCCGCTAAAAATAGATTTTTTTCCCCATAATTATAGCACCATAAGATGAGGCCAATAAAATTCTTTCTCTGAATTGTAATTTCTAATTGTTGATAACTAGTTTTATAAATTACAGTATTTTATTTGTATGAATCTGCTTAAAGTAGACATTTCTTTAATAAGAAATTTATGAAATTTATGTCATCCATCTTATTTGGCCAAATATGACCAAAGTACAGCACTATACCCCACTGCATGTAACAACTGACAACATTTCCCAGCATTTTATAAACATATTATCATGGACAAGTCACATGGGTGAAGCAGCACAAGAAAGGTTGGATATGTTTCATGCAACATGCAAGTATATTACAATATGGAATCAAAGCGGCAATGCATAATATTTGGTTTGTATGAAGGAGCCAATGAACAAATTTTGAAATACAAAATTTTATAAATCTCACTCATGTCTGAATCACAAATAGAAACTCTATTTTGAAAAGAATGAAACAATGGTGTCCAGATATTTTTTTTTAAAACATGTGTTCTTTGTGCTGAAAACATTTAATTCAGTAATAAGTCATCAATTTCAATAAAAAGTATATAAAGAAAGTACAGGGAGGTGAAGTAAGAGTGAGAAAATATCTATATGGGTGAAAGGTTGAGATCTTGCAGCAATTGCATAGCCATGCTTGGCGGCCATTTAGAACAAGGCTTCATGACATTTTTTAATTAATTAGTAAACTTCATACTCATAAATAAAATCCACGGTCAATTTTTATTTCTGAAACTAAAATTGTTAACTTTAAAGAATTTAAAAATAAAAATTGAAACCAATACAAGTCTACTGTAAATCAATTTTTAATAAAGCTAGTTCTACAAGCTAGGAAAACATAGGAACAGGGTGAAAAAAATTACAGAAAAAAATTGATCTACTAGAAAAACAAATCTTACACTCAGTGAGTCCTGAAATTCAAACAGTCAAATTAATCTGCATAAATATGAAAATAAATGTAGCTACACAACAAAGGAATAGGACAAATCATGCAAATGAATTACAACAATACTATACAAACATACTAAAAAATCTAGTTTGAAAGCTAAAAAAAGCTCTAAAACACTTTGCAATCTGTCATAATGAAAAACACAAGGAAGATTCTGATTAAAAGCTGACTGAGCATTAGTTAAAACAAAAGCAATATACATAAGATGAAAGATTTGTCAAATTCACTCAATATTAGAGATTGGACCAATCTTGAAATCCCTTTTAATATATTGGAATAACCCACTCACAGCAGATTCCTGATCATTGGCTTTCTTCTGAAGTTCACAACAATGTTCATAGTCACGTCCCAAATCTCCTGCATTCACTAATGAGTCCTGTAATACAAAGATATTCATTATCAGTGGTTAATAGAAACAATAATCTTATCCTAAATTTACTAAAGATGAAGAAGTTTAAAAGGCTGGATCTTTAAGTAATTATTAAATAGATTCTATTGTTCTATTTTTAGAATCTCATGCATTAACAAATAAGATAGTTATCTTTTTTTTTTAAAAAGGAGCAGGGAATAATCTAAGGTTGCATCTTCTTTAGTCTTCTATATCTTCAATTCAAATTGATCTGTATATTGCTGCTACCATGTATATTGTCATACTGAACAGTTAGGCAATACAAGATGAGCTAAAATATGACCATCCATTTTCTTATTCATTCATATAATGAACAATACTTTATCCAGGACTCCATTGTACTTGTAACTTTATAAAAGGTCATGTATCCAATATATGCATTGATAGCATACATCAAAGTGACATCCTACACTCTTATTGAGAAAGGTAATACTTGTTCATTCTACTCACTTTTTCCCTGATCCACATTTCCACTTTGTCAACTTGTTCATTGAACTCCAAGATATCCTTAGCTTCCACAAGACCTTTGCCTCTATCATTAGATGCCTTTAATAATTCGTTCCACTTTGACATCAATCTCTGTAGTGATTGACGAACTTCATCTGGCTTATATTTCTTTGCATTCAACACATCACCTTGCTGTAGTTTTTTAGAAAAAAAAGAAAATAAGAAGACTTTGAAATATAATAGATATCATTCCTAACAATAATTGAGTATATGAATATTTGAAAATCTATTCAAAATAAAACAAATACAATCAAACATCATCAATTATTTTTCTATCAGAATGGACAGTATATGTGATATTCATTTTAGCATGCATAAGTGATAACAAAACTATTAAAAGGAATACATTTGGGATAGAATAATACTCTCCCTAATTTTTTTATTTTAAAAATAAATTTGGGGTAGAATAATTAATGCTCCCTCTAAATTTTAAATTTTGATCTAATAAAAAGAAATCTTTGATGAAAAATACTGAAAAATACTGAAAATCATATTACAGTGAAACTTCTCTAAACCGGTCCCTCTTAATACCAGTTCTCCCTTCATACCGGCCAAAACCGCAAGTCCCGGCCGGCGTGTATGTAAATAAACGGTCAGGTAACCTTATAAAACCGGCCACCCCTTTAAACCGGATACCGGCCGTTATTTGTGTATTTGTGTAATCAAAATCAATAAAATATCACCTCATAAAACCGGCCTTCTCATTTGTAATCATTAGTCCATATATAATACTGTTATATAAACAAACAAGTTAATCCGGTCAATTAGACACCTGCATGGCCACTGAGAAGTGTTCACCTGTCAAATGTCAAATCAATACCCGAATAAATTATCGGTTGAGAGATTTTGATCTTCACCCACGCTAATCAATGATGTAAGCAGCTCGATGTAAGTTAATTATCATTAAATGTTTTAGCTTGGCTCCTTTATTTGATGATTTAAAAAAAAAAAAATTATGCAAATTATAAAAAATTAATCACTCACTTTGACTTTTGCAATATAATCGTAATTCGTTATCATCGGTATAATCTATTGAAATTTATTAAACCTTTTTAGTTTATTTAAAGGGTGTGTTATTAGTTTGAGGTGTGATGATTTAATGTGTATGCATTGCTTATGGAGTATTATATGAACATCGTATGGTATCGATGAGTGTAGCTTTAAACTTTCAATAATATTAGATATTGATATTAAAATTGTTTTGTTATATAGTTTTATTTGTTATTCCTGCAAAATAAAAAATAATAAAGATACAAATGATTTTTTAATATTTCATAATCAATTTAGAATACAAAGCTAAATTTACACAACAAAACAAACTTTATGATTGAGGTACAATACATGGTAAAAAAAACAAATGCACACATATTGAAGGGAAGTAACTCTTATATTGAAGGGAAGTAACTCTTGTTAATTTCAAATTCATTAAACCGGCCACCCCTGAAAACCGGCCGAATCCCGTGGTCCGACGGGCGGCCGGTTTTGAGAAGTTTCACTGTATGTCTGTCCAAAATTCCCCAAAAAACCTATCACTGGAGAATATCATACATATATCAATACCTGTTTGATTTGTTCTATTTTGTCAGTGTTAGCCACACATTCAGCCTCGAAAGCTTGATGTTTCTGTAGTTTTCTCATCTTCGATTCTAAATCTGTGACATCTGTGAAGTTATCTTCATAAGCAACCTTTAATTTGTCATCAATCCATCCTTCAGTCTGAAAAAAATCAATAATTTAAAATTAAATTTAAGATTTTTCTATACCTATTTTCTGAGCTATTCATTTTTGCAGATTTCAAAACAAGAAATGTATTTAGACCCCATGATTTTATTTTTATATTGTAGAGTTTCGACAAGGAGTTAGTGAAAGTGTACTGTCAAAATCAGAGTTCTTTCTACATGAGTACAATGTATCTCACTATTGTTAAATCAAATCACCGATGAATATCAATACTCTTCGACTTGCTTGTAAAAAAATGTTTTCCTAAAATGATTAACAGTAAACACACATTAAATTCTCTCCATGTTGGTCATGAAGAAAAAAATATTTTCTGTATATTTCAATGCATACCTCTACAACATCTCGGTTGAACTGTGCATACAACATAGCATCATCCAGGTTTCTATGGCGACCAGCACATTGTTGTTTGATATTCTCCCTCCGCAATGTGACTTCTTCAATCACCTTGGCAACACGAGGAGCTTCAAAATGTTTTTTGTTTACGATCTCTTGTCCATGGTTTTGTATGGCATTTAACTGGAAAACGAAAGACAAATAAAATGCATATTCAATACTGTCTTTCAAACAGACCATTTTGTTTCCTTGAACAGGTTTCTTCTCTCTTTGACACAATCCCTGTTTTCAATCTTAATTCTATTATCACAGAACTACAATTTATGAAAACACTGAACATTTTGTTTCTGTTCATGATTCATTCTAATTACATAATGGAATTTTATTTCTTATGTTAACACTTTTTGATAAAGGTGTGTAAATACAACATTCTTATTTCTTATCCATCCTAGAAGTTTCCATCAGCGTATCACATTAATTTTTATAGGGAAAAAATACTAAAATATTTCTTATTTTTGCAAATTATTCCCATGGCTGCTTAACATCCAGTGGCAAATATTTCATGCATGTGTTGGAAGAATGTAGTCACAAGATTTTAAATATTTCCTATTTCCTACACATACCTTTTCATTCTGGACATCCAGAACTTTTTCAAAAGCTTCATGTCTTCTGATCTGACTATCTATCATATCTACTGTGTCTCCATATTCAGCACTGGTCAAATAAGCCTATAAAAAAAGTGTTAGATATAAGTTTTATGTAGACTGATATAGATTAACAGTCAATATCAATTGTCATCACTAGTCAGTTCTTTTTCCAGTTTTGATCATTTTTTTTTTAACATAGAGAAGGTTTACAAATGTATGCTTCTTGGCAAGTAGGTAGTATGATTTCTCTTATTTTTAATTGCTTTGAAAGATGTTATATCAATAGCCATATTTATTATAACTTAATGCATACAATATGCACTTATATTTTTTTCATGGTATATTACTACAAAACATTTCGCTTAACAAATTCAATTCCTCTCTTACATAACTTTGTATGAAAAAAAAACCCAACATAAACCAACACACTCAAATAGCAATATAGTTACCTCTTGTGATGAGCTGGTATTATTGAGCTGCTCAGCATCTCTAAGGAATGTATGTAGGCCATAAAGTTGTTCATAATGTTGTCTTCTGTCCTCCCATACTTTTCTTAGTCTTTCTCTTGTCTCTTCTACTTGTTTGACTTTTTCTGTAATCTGCAAAACATAAAAACTCAATCATGAAATATATTTAAGTTGTGAACTGAAAAAATCCAAAAAATTATAAACTAAACCTGTCTTAGTATAAGTCTGCAGAGTGTAGCATTTTTCGAAACATTGATTCAAATACTCTTTTATTGATAATGAAATGAACTGTTGCATGTATTATTCATAAATTATTTTCAATTTGAAAAGCACATACAGACATATTGCAAAATGTTACAAAAATTCATCCAATTATAATGCCTTCTTGGAATAGAACATTTACTGGTAGTCTTATACCAAAATATATTGTATTAGCATTTAAAATACTATTAACATCAAGTTTTTTTTTTAAATGACTTAGTCTACCCATACAGGTCTTGCACAGTTGGAAATACTTTATAATCTTCCTTACAACAAGTTAACTTATATACATTTATTAATATTTCACCTACTGAACAAATTTCTTAATATCAACATTATCTAAGTTACCATAGTAAATCCATTGTTTACCTCCTCTGAGTTAGGATGTTCGTCCTGTACCATGGCCTCTCCTGTCTGTGATATCGTGGAGAATGTATCCTCTCGAGCATCAATCTCAAGCTTCAGCTCCTCATGTCGTGCCCGTACTAAGTCAACACCATGTACATCTCTAACTGTCTTCTCTGATAACATCTCATTCTCTATCTCTTTAGCCCAACTCAAAAGATCTCTGACCTAAAATATTCACATGATGTGTCAAAATAAGAATGCATTTTTTTCTTATCTTCCTTTCTCTTTTAAGTCATGAATACTTTAGTTGAGTTTTATTAATCAAAATTATTTTCCCATTTAGTTCTAATTCCACTAGTTATTCTGCTAACATAAGCATACATTTGTTTATACTCAATTTTCTATTACAGGAGATAACAGATTTTTGATTATTCCATTTCAAAATTTGTCCCAATGACATATGAACTGTTTCCAGATTGAGCATGCACTGGAATCAGGCCTATCAAATTTCATATCAATGTTTTCATCTCATTATTTTAGTTAAAGATGCAATAAGTGTTTCAACCAGTCAGAATCCTTACAATTTGAACTGAATTGTATTATTGTTTTCATAAGTTAATTTATCTCATAATTCTTACATCAGCCAAGAATCTGTGCATATCAGCCACTGCCAAGAGTTCATCCTTCCTTTGAGCTGCCCTGTCTTGTAGCACACCCCAGTTTTCTACAACAGAGGCCTGTAATTGTTCTATCTGCTGAGCATTCTCTCCAGGGTAAGTCTCTTGTAATCTTGTAGAATCTTCTATCAAAACTTGCAACTACAAGACAATTTCAAAGTTATTACTGCAGCTCTTTTTGTTTTTAATTTTCGCTTTGAAAAGTTATCCATTAAACTCTGGCAATTATGTTTAATAAAAATAATACTGCAAAAAAGTCAGTAATTTGAGAAGTCAATACAGTCAACTCATATGAAATCTGCATCCAGGTATTTTCAAAGAATTGACACTGTTCAAAGATCAGACTATTGATGAATATCCCTTTAAACCTTTATCAACAATCTTGAACATTCTAGACAATGATCCACATGAAAAATTCCATGATTTCATCCTTAAAAATTTAAATCTCACACACTCAATCACTACTGTAAATTCAAAAATTATTGTGTGCATTTATTATTGCAATTTGTCATTTTAGACTTAAATGTGATTTTAATTATTACGATTTTGAGAAAAAACCTGTTTAATTCATATAAAACATTTCAAAATGCGAGTTTAAATTATTGCCTTTACAACTCTGTCCAGTTTTCACAATAATAAAAACCTCGCAATAATTTCTGAATTTACAGTATTTGATTTTATTATGTTGAGATACAAGAATGCATGCAGAATTCATATAAATAACCATGGCCTACCTGAGCCTCTAATGCCACCAGTTCATTCTCAAAACCTTCATGTTTCTTGATATACATCTGTGTGGTAGCCAAATCTTTTCCTGTATCATCTGGTATACTGGCATATTTCTCCTAAAGAAAATAGAAGTAAAATTGTGTCAGGCTTCATAAAAATATATATCTTATGATTGAAATTTACAAATTTTATTGGAAAATATTCATTTTATAAAAACTTTCTTTTGTACAACCATACTTGCACTCATGTTAAATGGAATGTGTCATGAACATGCAAGACAGTATCTCAATTCCAAACAACCTTTAAAAATTACAATCACCATTACAATAGGCAAGTGTACCTTTGATAACTATTTACACCACTGGGTCGATGCCTCGTTTCGTCCCCGAGGGTATCATCAGCCCAGTAGTCGGCACTTTGGTGTTGACATGAATATCAATTATGTGGTCATTTTTATAAATTTTCTGTTAACAAAACTTTGAATTTTTTTTCAAAAAAAACTAAGGATTTTCTTATCCCAGGCATAGATTACCTTAGCCGTATTTGGCACAACTTTTTGGAATTTTGGATCCTCAATGCTCTTCAACTTTGTATTTGTTTGGTTTATAACTATTTCGATATGAGCGTCACTGATGAGTCTTATGTAGACGAAACGTGCGTCTGGCGTACCAAATTATAATCCTAGTACCTTTGATAACTATAACTAAAACTAACCATACCATCCTATAAATTGTCTCAAGTCTCGATAAACACTTTGTCATCTTGAAATTACCATCTCATAAAGAATCGCAAGAAAACAGACAGGTTCTGAGACCACTAAACCTGTAACTTACATGTATTCTCTGTAATGCATCTTCCACATCTCTGTTGAACCTATGGATTTCTCCAGCACCATATAACTTGACATCTCGGTTCTCTATTTGTTCTAACAACTCATTCCAAGCTTCCCTGTAAATGTTCAAGCACATTTATGGCATGTAATATAAGTTTCAATTTCATAGGCCAAGTAAATAATGTTTTAACATAATATTTTTTGTTTACATTCAGTTATAAATTGGTCTTCAATAAAACTAAAAATTAATTTTTAACTTGAATTAAATGAGTTTTAATAAGTTTTCCATCGTTCAGTTGTTAGTTTTATATGTTGTTTTTCTTTTGATCTTTTTTAAATTTTTGTTAAGGTCTTGTTAGTTTGTCATCAATTCATCATTTTAAATATCTGTTTAGTATCTTCCAACTCTCTTTAAAATGCACATGATATATTTTATTGATAATCTAGAATCAAACATTTCTTTTACCATATTTTTTATTTTAAAACAGAAATCAAACATAAAACTTTAATTCTCTAATTTTTGTACTATTTTCACATTTCCTGACTGGTGTGAAAAAAATATTTCTCCTCACTAGTGAAAAATCTGTTCTCGGCAAATGATTAGTCAAATTTTGATTATGACATCTAAATGTTTTGTTTTCTTCTGAATTTTCCTATTGTGACGTCACGAAAAAAGGCTACAATGCCTGATGACGTCGCATTTA
The DNA here is from genome assembly GCF_036588685.1 of Mytilus trossulus. NCBI lineage: Eukaryota > Metazoa > Mollusca > Bivalvia > Mytilida > Mytilidae > Mytilus > Mytilus trossulus. The sequence goes on along the minus strand of NC_086375.1, from coordinate 23,530,129 downwards.
AAGAGCACAAGTTTTTGAAAATATTTGAAAAAGAATAATAAAAAAGCATAAGAGAAACAGATTTCAACACTATAACTCGTGTATTACGATATATCTCCAACCTCGACAGTTAAATTTTATTATTTAAAGAGCTCTGCAAGCCTCGCGCTTTAAATATTAAAATTTAACTGTCTCGAGTGGAGAAATATCGTAATACACTTGTTGCAGTGTAAGAATCTATATTTCTGAAGTCAACATTAAAAAGAAATAGCTTTACCTGAGTTGTTCCTGCCTCTCTTTCACCACATCCTCATATGGAGTATTATCCTCTAGTAACCATTTAGCTAATCTCTCACATCTATTGTACCTCTCTGTACCTGCCTCTACTGTCCTCCTAAACTCATCAAATCGGTTCCGTAATATCTATAAAACAAGATGTTAAATTTGTACATACAATATAATTCAATAACTTCTGTCACTTATTTGAATAATTTAAAACTTATTTTACTGTTCCCTCAATTATATAAAAATCTATGTCGTAGTTTGGAAGCAAACCTACGCAAAATTTTTGTCAGGCAAATGCAATATTTTCCAAAATTAAATTACAATAATTTTCTGTTCACAGGTTTATGGTCAATTATTCTTAAGCTCCAAATTTTCTTCATGCATTTGGCCTGCTTTTTCCGCCACCAGTATTCAGTATGAAAGACCAATACATTCATCAATTTTGTACAAATAAATACAATATACCAGGGCTGTTCTTTTAAAAACACATATCATACTTAAGAAAGCCATCAATATATAGAGGTAAATTTGGTTTTTCGCTGGATATAAACAAGAGTATCCACAGAACATTTACAGAAGTTCCTACCCTTGGTGCACCATATGCTTTGAAAGAAAATCCCAGATAACTTTATATATAATACCTGCAGATGTTCATAATCCTGTCCATATTCCTCAGAGGCAGCCAACTGCATCTGTTCACTGATCCATTCCTCAAAGTCTGTGGTCTCTCTCTTGAAGGCAAACATCCATTTGGATTGTTCTAGGTTCTGAGTTCTGTCTGCTGCTAATCTCTTTAGTTTATTCAGGTGATCCTGAAGGTTATCCTGTAAATTCAAATATTTTTATTGAAATTTACATGTTACTAAAATTCTTGTATCAGAAAATGTCTTTTTGGTTTTTTTTATTTCATCAAATAATTTCACTAGAAACTTATTTTTTGTTATCAGATGGAAGAAAAAATATTGTAAAATAAATTTGCACTGTCATGATTTTAGAAAATCTTTTCAATATAATCATTTGATTTTGAACAAATGAGGTGTAATTGATAGTTATTTTCCTTACCTGAGCTTTCCTGAGTGTGGTTGGGTCCTGACAACCAGTTTTAAATAATCTCTGAGCTTCTTTTCCCAGACCTGTTACTATTCCCTGATAGGTCTGAATGTCGGTTTCTAGCACCTATAATAGATATAGACAATATGAATAAAACATGTATACTAAAATGCCAGGCTAAACAAATTCTTTTTCTAAATATTGAGATTCAGAGAAAAAGGTAGTTTCAACAGTTGAAAATTCCATTTTTTTTTTTTTTGTGTATAAGTTTCATTCATCCTTTTTATTTACTAAATATTTTTATATATAGATTTAATGTTCAATTTGGTTTTCAAAACAACTTACCTTATTCTTTGTGAGTAATTTGTCAGCGGACGCCTCATCTTTACCATAGTCAGTACTGGAAGCTAGAGTCATCTTATCATTGATCCAGTTCTCTAGTTCTGCTACTTCAGATAAAACCTTAAAATCAAATAGATTATTCATATTAAGATAACTATGAGCAATTAAACAAAAACAATTTCTTAAATTAAATACATTTTTTATGTGAAGGATTACCAGGTTCATTACTGTTATTTCATACAATATACATACAAAGCCTCCCTTAAAAAAATCTTATGTACCTATATCAATTCATGAAGATAATAGATATCTTATTTTGGCAGAATGCTGTTTAAGCAAGTTATGATTAAATTCCTGCTGAGGGGAGAAATAGCATATGCTTCTGACTGTGCTGTTGAAATAATGCAGTAAGCCATGTTAGGGGAGATAATCATAGAATAGTTTGTTCTTGTAATGTAAAATTTTCTTTTTCAAAAATTAGAGGTCTTCAATGGCTGTTCTTTCTACTTAGAGAGTTATGGAAAATTCTGTTATTTATAACTATTAATCAAATTTACCTTTTGGACCTGTACAGACATATCCAGATTCTTCTTGCGTATTTTAGACTTGCTCAGTAAATCGTCCCATGATAGCTGTAATTCTTGACATTTGTCCTTGATAGCTTTAGAATTAAAATGTTTTTGATCTATCAACTGATTGCCAGTTTGTAACACTTTTTCACAGAATGGTGAATGTCCACTTATTTCTAATTCAAGTTTCTAAAAAATAATAATTGTAAACTTTTATAGATGTTGAAACATAAAACCATACTATCATGACAAATGCATCTTGGTCATTGAATAACATCTCCTTTTTAATCAGTTTAAACTGATATCCAACAAGTTTTGTATCAACACAGTAAAGGTATGTGAGTGTGACAATAGTTATCAACATAGTAAAGGTATGTGAGTGTGACAATAGTTATCAACACAGTAAAGGTATGTGAGTGTGACAATAGTTATCAACATATACAATTGTTATAATAGTTTAAACTGTCCAAGATACTTTCAATTTACATCTATGCTTTGAAATAAAATAGCCTTGAAGTAAATTATAAATTTCATGAGTATATTCTATACATCACACCGCATATAAGGTTTGCAAGAGCATTTCAACTGAAACAGAGTTCTCAAAATATTTGTCGAAATAATTTTTCTCTTGGTAGTCCTTGAAAAAATTTGCTTGTCCTCAATATCATTTGAACTGTGCCTACTGCAAAATACCAAAGTTGTGTTAGTTCCTTGCAAACTTTAGTCTTTATAGTGTTCAAAACCTTATTTCCACCACTTTGTGAGAACTTTGTTTGAAATATTTTTTCTACTGTATTTTATCTTTATATATCGCTACAAACCTGATGTTTCTTGTGAAGATTCTGAGCATCAATCAAACTCTTGCCATACTCAGTGGATGATGCTGCAGGAAGATGCTCTTTTATCCATTGTAATTCTTCATCAGCATCAAACTTAAACTGATGGAAATGTAACGAGTCTTGTAGCTTGTTTTTCCTGGTATCTACTGCTGGTTTTAAAGTCTTAAATCTGAATATTAAACAAAATATATTTTATATTTTTTTTAATTTTCAAACAGATAACTCAATGCAAACTTTGAATTTTTTAAAGACAAATATAGTGAATATCACATAACATATGTACTAGTCATTGGGACACTATCATATTGAACTAAAATAAATTCTAATATATTTTGGTATTTCAACATAATTGATGGTTTATCATGCATTTCATTTTTCAATTCACCAATGGTATTTGTACATGATCGTTACCCTTGTAATTATCCTTATTTGTAAAATAAAATATAAATCTCCTTTAAAAAATGGAAAGTACATTACCTGTCGTTAAATTCATCAACAGCTTTAAGAATTCCAGCTTTGTCAAAATGTCCAGATTTGGCCAGTTCTTGACCTTGAGATGTAATGGCCTGTATTGTGTCAGACAATCCTACTAGATCATTCTCTAGATTATGGTGCTTCTTTAACAACTCCTTCACTCCTCTAAGGTCAGATCCAAGGTCAGGATTAGCCACAGATTTCTCCATTTCATCCAATTTATCCTATAACAAATTGAATTGATACATTAACCACGGCATCACATTTTGATTGACTGACTGACTGATCAAAAGGTTGTTGTCATAATGAGCATGTTTTAAGATATTAAGGTGGTACCTAACACTACAGGGAGATAACTCTGTAAAATCAGCAGAACGTTTTAGTGACGTAGTGTTCATAAGAGAATATTAAGCTTCTCAATGATCAAAATAAGTGTTTGTCAAACTGCTATATAACCAGTGTATTTTTTCTGATAAAACGGTTGGTTCAAATTTTTTGAAATTCGTATATTTTAGTCAAAGGTTCAAAGTAAATACTTTGACAAAATTTTATGAAAATTAAACGAGCCATATTAATTTAAGTGAAAGTGTTGGGTACCACCTTAACAGAAATAAAACATTATGACAAAGGTCAGTAACTACCAAATTTGTCAGCACTCAGTAAATTCTTTGCCCCATCAAATTGAGCTCTAATACTACTGGGCACGTTTAACGACCTTGAAGGTGCTTGGAGAAATTGAACTCATTAGGAAAATTTAAATTTACAATGTATCTGTCCTTTAAAAGTCTTTAATAAACCTTAATAAATTTTTCACATTGATGAAACTGTAGATGTCATATAGTAAGATCGATCCCCTTCTGCAGTCATAAAAAGGGGAGATAAACAAGTTTATACCTGAGCATCAGCTAGTGCCCTGTTCAGTGTCTGTTGATCTGCTGCCTGCCTCAGTTTGTTTCCTTTATCAGAAGATTTATCATACAGATCTTTCCATTGTGTATTTAGGTCGGATACTATAGTCTTTATTATTGGACTATCTGGATGGTCAGCTGATACCAATTCATCTCCTCGCTGAAATTTTAAAATAAAATTTGTCAAAGAAGTATACGATTAATTAAGTTATCATTTCAAAATATTTTGAACTTTCCTTTCTACAAGTTACAATAGAACTTGCTGTTGCTGTTGGTTTAGACTGTCAATAATATTTCTGAAATTTTCAATTTTGACAGTGACACTTTTAAAAAGTATTTAATTTCAGATTTAACAAATGAGCATCACATTATGTTAGAATTGCTGATTCTTAAAGGATCCATAATTATCTAGTTTATCACACTCACCTCATTAATATCTTGCAAACGGTCGTTGTTGGCTTTAAGTTCTGCCTCAAATGCCTGATGTTTCTTCAGTTTCTCTGTCAGATTTGTCAAGTCTCTGTAAGACTCATCTGTTGCTGTGTTGTATTTCTCTTTCATCCAAGAAGATAACTGTAAACAAAAATATACACAATGAACACCAGTTTAGACCTAACCCATTTCAGACAGAATGTTGTGTGGATTCAACTTCAAGGATTAAATTACCAAAGAATTTTAACTGTATGTGATGATGCAATAGTCAAATTTGAAAAGGTTTTTGATGTGCAAAGGAATTAGGTAAGACATGTTTGCAAGTATAGTCCATCTATAAAAAAATATACAAAAAAATTTTCACCACTGACTAATGAACAATATCATAATTGCTATTTAGAAAGAGATAAACACTAACACACAAAATTTTAATATATATTTACTTCATCAGAATCTCTCTTGAATTCTTGGAATCCTTGAGCTGCATTCAGAGCATCCCGTCTCTCTTTTGCTCTGTCTTTCACCTTCTGTCTTCTATCTAGAACCTCTTGTCGTCTCTTATCAATGCTGAAATAGAAAACATCTTAAGTAAATAATCTTTTACATTAATGTATAACAAAAATTGCATACAATCTTAAGCCATATGCTAGAATTCACAGAATTTATATCATCAAAAATGTTGTCTATTGAAAATAAAATGCTGGAATGAAATATGCTGTGGTTAAAGCCTGATTTTTTTTATAAAAAGCTATTGATATAATTAGAGAATTGCCCAATTGGAAAATAATACATAGCACATGCATTTTATTTTTTAGTTAGTAAATCTGATCTAAAATCTTTATTCTTTTTTAGACATATTTGTACATACTGGTCTTTATCGGGATGACCATCACGAATCAGTTTGTCTGCTAACTCATCCATGGCTTTAACCTTATCGTCCTGAGCTTGTAAGGTATTCTCAAAATCTTCCTGTCTTTTCATTAGAGATTCAACATCATCAACTGTTTTCTACAAAAAAATAATTTTAAACATTTAAATTTCTGATTATCAGGTTTCTGAAATAAGTATATGCTGAAGTTGGGGAAATGAGTATCACATGGCAATTTTCATTTATTTCTCTATGTAAAAAATAAATATTTGAGCAATTTTCAGATATCCTTGCAAATACAAATCAAATTTTGCCTACTTTAAGATATTTTTCTAGAAAATGTTCATAACATTCTCATTCTCACTTTCTGCGTATAAAACTTACAACCTCAAGGAGTCTGAATTCCTAAACTGCAGTTCTATTGTATGTTATACAAAAGAACTGAAATATAGATAAATGATTTCAATCTTCTTATAATCAAATGTGGTTTTAAATGCAAACTTACCCCAACTTCTGCAAACTCCAGAAATTTCTCATGACCTCCAGTAACCAGATCAATATTGTCTGCATCCCTGTTGAATACCTATAAGAAAAAATAGTTTTAGTATGTAAAATATTTCGAATTTCTTAATTTTTTCCTTTCTCCAAATAACTACTAAAGTCACATCACATCAGTCTTTTTTGCATTGATTGATTCACTCATTTGTAATTTACGCCACCTTCGGATCTATTTCATGGCTTTAAAAAGAGAAGAAATCAGAAATGGAAAAGATAAAATGTGATTTGCTTGCTCTTATAAATGTCTATCTCTAGCTAGGAGGTTCTCTGTATAATAGTTACCTGTCTCTACCTTTGTAAGAAGCAGCAGTAATTTTTTTATCAAGAGACCCTCATATTAACTGAACAGCCTAAATTGTACAATTAGTATGAAGATACTCTAATCACTTTTACATCAGATTATTTCCTTATTCTAAGTAAGATTTGCATCCTGTAACACTAATTATTAAAACTACACACAAATGTGGACCAGCCACATAACATTTGACCAAAACAAGACCCCTATGATAATTACCTGTAGGTCGTGTGCATCCTGTAATTGGTCCATCCTCTTCTGCCACATGTCATCAATAACAGCCTCATCCTCGTGTAGTTTGTGTAATTTACCTTTTACGTCATCATTCTTAGGATCTTTCTTCAACACACTGTTTCCTAACTTCTGAACATCAACAAACCTTAAAAAAATGATTTTTTTTTTAAATGCACTCAAGAATAAAATAACTATTTTCAATTCAAAATCCTGATTTACTGAAACTTCACATTTAAAAAAATATTCACCACATGATACAATACTGGTCACATAATAATTAAATTAATGATATCCAGATATTGATCAGGGTTCCCTTTATTTTTTGCAATGTATTTGGCTGTCTTCAAATCACTGTCTGGGTTAATAAATTCAAAGGTCATTCATTTCAAAGCATGAGAACTTTAAAAACATAATTCGAAAGTTATAAAATCAGCTGGAAAACCTGCTGCACAAATTTATCTCAAAAGTATACAATACACTTACTTTGGTTTGTGTGCCTGAATGTCTTCAGATAACTCTGCATGTTCTTTTAGCATTATCTCTGCTGCCTGTACATCCTTGGGCATATCTGACTTGGCCAACTTGGCTTTCATTAAACCAGACCATGATAACTAAAATATTGAGAAAAAAACCTAAATAATCAGCTTATTTTATAACAAATAATGTGAAAATTTATGTGAAAACATAAAAAAATATTTGCACATTGAAGAATAGGAAAAATTGAAAGTTTTTACATATGCAAAAAATAAAGCAGGATTAAAATTAAAATAATCATTGCAAGTACATGAACATGTCAATTTTTTGAACCTCAAATGGTAGTACATGATTCCCATTTATTTATTTTTACCTTCAAATATAATAGATCATCAACGATTAGCTTGAATAATTCAATTATGAATTTACAGTATACATTTTCCTAATAGGCAATCTACCCTTTACTCACCAGATCTTTGGCGTCATCATTGAACTGATGTAATTCACCAACATCGTCTAATTTCTTCTTTCTATCATCCAGTTTGTTCTGTAAATAAAACACACAAATGATTTTACATTTCAATCTAAATAAATGTTTAAAATCAGCAATGTACTTTGTCAAAACTGTTTAAAATTCAATTTTGCATTATTTTTTAAAGTGCATGTAAATGTTTCAATAGGTCAACCATGAATTCTCCATAAGCCATTGAAGATATTGAAACAAATGCATATCATTTCTTTTGCTACCTCTTCAATGATTTGATTAGCTAAAATGACAATTTTGTAAATGAAGATAATCCATTTAACAAAGCTTACTGAAATTCATTGTACATTGCACCATCTCAAAAAAGATATAGCTGTATGACTAAAACAAACCTTTAATGCATCCCAAATGTCTTGTAATTCTTTCTGTCTTTTATCTACATATCCTTTCTCATCGGGATAGGCTGACCTCACTCTACAAATACATGTATAATCAAATATATTCCATTTCAATCAAAACAACTGATCAAACTAAATCAATTTTAAAATCTACAAATTCTTTTCCTTGACATTTAACCGAAGGTGGGTTTAAAAAGGAAGTAAAATGGAGGAAAAGTTGATAAGGTTAACTCCTCCTTACCATTACTCTTGTTAGGTACAAAAATAATATCTATTTGTTGGTAGAAGATATTAATACATTCATTTTCTAAGTGTAAAAGAACTTAAAAGGGGATTTAGCAATAAAATAATATAACTGAAAAATAAATATAAACTTACGAATCGGCTAGGTAATTCATCCTGTTCATTTTTTCTCCAACTGGATTCAATTCTCTTTCCAAATTCTGAAAAACAAAATGAATTGCTCAACTGAGAACATGGCATGCAAAATTTCTTAAACAAAAATCCAACTAGGATATTTTACCCTGCATTAAATTTAACTCCAATCTTCTTTACATGTATGTAATTGTCCGAAGAAAATTTAAATGTAAATATTCAAACTAAATGCAACAGTTTTTGAAGTGGCTTGAAATAGTTTGTCAAACATATTGCATGTTTCCTCTTTTTGTCAAAGTTTCTTACAATTCTATGCCTACTATAATTGCCTTTAAACTTTGCCTACTACTTACAGCATGTTTCCTTTGTAAGGCAATAGTTGCCTGTAATCCTTTGCCATAGTCATCAGTGTTCATAGCATTATCTTTCTCCTTGATCCAGTCTGCTAATTCATCACATGTTGACTGGAACAACTCAATGCTGTAATACAAAATGACCGTCAAGATAAAAAGAATGTTGAAGTGCTAAGCATACCTACACTCATAATTCAAAGTATAATTAAACAGGGAGTAGGTGTATAACAGATGAGAAAAGCACATGTTATTAAACTTAGTTCATTTATATGTTTTGGAGTTTTGTAAGACGGCCATTTTCACTTAACTTGTACATAATTTTTTCTAAACACGCTAAACACCTCCTCAGGGCATAGGATTTTCTCACTGTGAAGAAGACCCATTGGTGGTCTTTGGCTGTTTTCTGCTCTTTGGTCAGGTTGTTGTCTCATTGACATTTCCCATTTCAATTCTCAATTTTATTAATAACATGTTAGTGTTTCTCTGTTTCATATCTCTCTATTTAATCTTATAAAAATTCACATAAAATTGCAGAGGTTTTCCTACAAACCATACTGAACTATATACTCATGTTGGCAAGACACCAAAATTGATCAATACCATTATACTATATTGAACATTTATTTTTTAAAAAGCCTCTTTTCATTACAGCTTATTCTAAGTAACAATCAGATAAATACATACATGTAAGTAGTTTCAAATATTCATTGTCAAATTATTTCACAACTGGCCTATATTCATATTACAGACTTTTGATTCTAAATTATATTTTTTTGACAGGTTACCTTGTTAAGACATCCTGGTTGAGTAAGAGCATCCAAAATAAGTAAAACCAAACATATAATCAGTGTAATCTGAGGGGTAAGTTTACTGTTTTCCAATGATTAAGTCATGTAAAAAAATATATGAAGCAGTTACATTTGTAATTATTGCTGAAAATTGTACAGTTTAAGTTTGATTTTACTTCTTTATGTTGCTCTTATGTAACTCGGTACCAGGATGTCCTACCACAGAGTAGGTAATCTGTTGAAAAAGTATAAACGTTGGAGTTGAAAGTCGTTAATATGAAAATGGTCTATTGTAGCTTTAAATGTATGAGTATTGAAAAATTACCTTGAAGCACCTTCCAGATTCTTTTCTCTTTCCATTTTCAGTTTGTTCAATCTGATCCACCTGTAAATATTACATATATATGTAATACATTGTTTTTCCCTTTATATGTAATACAAATTGTGTTTGCCATAGAGATACCAACTTAATCTTGCATACTGATATTTTCTTCACAATGTAGAACTGTCATGTTTCGCTAATCCCAATTCTTAAGAAAATTCTGAAAGTCTACAAAAATAATAATGAAGTCAGACAACACTACTTTCCTGCTTTATTTTCTAGCAGTAAGATCAATTAAAATTTGAAGAAGTGAAATTCAAAAATTTATCACATCTCATAATCAACATTCATTATTTGAGTGAATTTTCTTCAGGTAATTTATTAAGATTTACCCCTAGTCTGTCTCAAAGATGAATTCTAATTTTTAAAACCCTACTATTCTTTTAAAACATTTAACCAATTGAATTATTCAATTCCAACAAAACCTATTTAATACCAGATGCATCATTACATGGTATTTTATGTAAATCTTATTTAAGTTCTTTCTCCAATGTTAATATTTATCTACTTTGTATTTATAACATACCTGTCGTTAATATCTTTTTGACGTTTTTTAACTATATCTTTTTGACCGCTTCCTGATTGAGTTATTTCGTCTGCAAGTTTGTTTATATCATCTAATCTTCCTTTGTTGGCAGCTAAACTTGTCAATAAATTCTACAAGAAAAAGCAGATTTTGCCAATTCTGATTGGGTATAGGATCGCTTCCACAACAGACAATAATCATTTTTGCATTGCACGTTTCAATGCATGTAGTAAGAAATTCTGTAAATGTCCTTAATTTCACCTATTTCAAAATGTAACCCATAACAAGGTATCTTGTGATAAATTACTTCCCTTCAAACTGAAGTGGTCACCTTGATTAGTTTGTATTTAGGCTCAATTTGTTTTCATCTGAAATTATTTTTTTGTCTTCAAAGTTTGAATTTATAGATTCTTTTTAACTTTTACCTCAAACTTCTTTCTAATAGCATCCATGTTGTCAGACAGGCTTTCTTTACTCGTTAGAATTTGTTCCTGTAAGAGAAAAAGTATTCAATGTTACATTGCATCTTGTTTATATAAAAAACATTGAAATTGGAAATATTTAAAAATTCAAAAAAATTGACACACTTTCTTCCAATATCTTTTGATAGATTTTTACTTTTTATGAATTTAAACTGATCACAAAATATTCAAATTGATGTCACAATCTAAAGGATGCTAGGTAATATTTGGAAGGTCTGCTCTATGGTGGGGTTGTTGTCTCTTTGACATATTCCCCATTTCCAGTCACAATTTTATAAACGCCAAGAAGACACAAGTTAACCTCATGATGTAAAACTATTTTCTTATACTGAGCAAAAAAGAACTATCAACAGCGCATAAGACTCTAAAATGGCAAACTTGCACAAAACTCAATGATTAAAAAAAATAACCTGATGATAAATGATTTTCTTTTTTTAATAAATTGAGAAATCATTCAAAAGAAACTCTTTATTTATATCTTAAGTAATTCCCTGTGAATACAAAACAAATGACAATAATAGATTTACCTTTTCCACCATCCAGGATTCAAATTCTTCACAATCGCCATAGAACTTGAATAACCTCTTGGCATCTTCTAATGCTATTCTTCTGGCCTTAAACATAAAATCAATGTTGAATGAAATTCAAGAATAAAAAATTTACCATAAAAGCTATTTTTTTCCATATAAAACACCGATAAAGACACATATAAGAGGGTAGTAATGCCCTTTACCGTTAGGCGTCAAATGTCCATTTTCAAATTGATTAAAATTTTACCGTGATTTGTCGAAATATCCTTATCCTGATTTGTTGGAGATCATAACCATTACTTTAAAAAAAAAGTTAACTTCATTTCGTCAATATCATTGGATTTTTTTTATTGTCTAAAAGTAAGTGCATATTTTATCGTCATACACCAAAAATTACCATTAACATCATTTGGCAAGAATTTTTACCATTATTCATCCTGAAAGTACCCCATTACCACCCTCATATAAAATGAACAATAAAAAATATGATTCTTGATATAAATTAAAGAAATTTTACATATCACTGTTGCTTATCTCTGTCAAGTTTTTCCTCCCCATTTTTTTATTCTTTACATTCAATAATATGCATCACTTGTACGTTTTTCTTGTTTCAATTCATATGTATGTATATCATAAATACCTGTGATAATTTGACAAGTTTATTGTAGTTCAGATTAAGCTGCTTTTGTCTCTTGTCAACATTGTCCTTGTCGAAATGAAGATTAGTTTTAGATCTCACTGAAATAGATTAAAGATGATACATTCTAAATCTTATTGCATCTAATGTATAAATATACATTTTTTTAATATAATATGAAGAAACAGTATTCTACTCTTTTGCCAAAAAATATTCATAAGTTCATTTCGTTCAGGCAAATAAGGACCTACAATTTTTACTAAAATTTCCATTTTTAATGCAGAAGAAACATAAGAACCTTAAAAAAAAATATTGTAAAATATCAAAATGTTACCTGAAGGAGCTCTTCTTAATTTACTTGCTCTCTCTGGTTTTTTCTTCTGAACTTCTTTTTTCATTACAGTCTTCTTGACCTTGACCTTTTCCTTGACTTTCATTGGTTTACGTATGACCTTTTGAGACACTTTAGGTTGGACCTCCTTGACATAATTGGCAGGTACAAATCCCTCAGTTCCGTCACCTTTTCTGATCTGCCACCAGTCTGAATTTGTCCTTTGAATTAGGAGTAGTAGCTAAAAGTAAGAATTGGAAATTAAAGTGCATATCAAATAATTTACTTTTATATATCAACATTTCTGCAACCAAAACACCAGTTTTGATAGACAGACAAATAATCTCAGTGAATTCTGCATACTTTTCTTCAAACAAAGTAACAAATATAGTCTATTTTTATATAGTGAATAGCATAGCTTTTTGGATGGAAAACACTGATATAAGTCTTTTTTTACATGAGATAACAACGTTAAAAATTCCTGCAATATTCATATTTTCAGTTGCCAGTATGATTTCATAAATCACTTAATTTGTTTTAAAACTAATTGTTTTGAATGGAGGAATGGCATATTGCATATAATTCTGTGGTAGAATCTGTTACTCGAAAGATTATTGATAAAAAAATCAGAAAAAGGCAAGACAGTGTGTCATTATAATAAATGTCTGACTAATGGAGAACTGAGATCAAATGAACAAATAGTTGATAATAAAACAATTTAGGGATGTACAGACCTACGTAGAGATGACATACAGACAGACAAGGGTCAAACTTAATCCACTCCCCTCTGCTGCAGCAGGGGCCTAAAAATAATCAAATGTATCTTGCATCCATGGAGGATAAAAGTCCACCAAGAATTAAAGAAACATTTCTATTTCTCCTGTTTTACTTACATCTCCCTTCTCCACTTTCATTCCCTGTCCTATATATGCATGGGAAACCTTGACTTGTGGAATCTTCCTGGTTTCTATCACATCTTGCATGACCTCCTTCTCTACTTCTTCCTCTACCTCTATTTCCGTGGGAACATCAACCATCTCGTCCACTGAGTCTTCATCCTCTGATTTATCTCCATTCTCTTGTGGTATAAACTTCTCTATGGAAATCTGAAACAGGATGTCATAAAATAAACTTAAAGAAACATAACCATTAGAGCTATTTTCCTAATGCATGTAGTTTAAATGTTTTGTTGGCTTGCTTGCTTTGTTTGTATAAATGTTTGTACAAGCATTGTAAATAAGATTTACATCTGCAATAAAGAGATAGGCAGGCTTATGCTTGTATAATGTTATTGGATGCTTGGGCAATATTTATATAAACAAAGCAAGCAAGCCAACCAAACCTTTAAACTACACTCATTTGGAAAATAGCTTTAATGAGAGTAAAACGACAGCTCAGAGAAAAGATTTTTTGTTTGTTTTATAATTTTTTCAATGTTTCCACCAGGGCTTCCAAAAATTTTCTGAGCCAGCCGGACATTTTATATCTGATCCGAATTTTAATCCCCAAGACTAAGTCACAAAAGGCAATTATAGTAATCAGATGGCAATGGATGGCCATCCCAATGATTGACATTAGATTAAAAACGATATTAAACTTTACTTTGATAAAAATTTGATGTTCTGTCATAAACTGTTAAAATTGGCATTGCATCATTCAAAGGCTGCACATCAGCGTGGTCATATCTGCATAAGACTTTTTATTTGTGCAAATTGACGTTGTCTAGAACTTTATTTTCCTTTTTAAAGTCACATTTTTCAAAACCGGATGTTGACTTGACAATGGTAAAACATGGACCATAAACGGATACGTAAAATCCGTGTACGTTTACATAGCACGACTGAGCGAAGAAGCTCTTTCCACGTTATTTCTTAAACAAAATACTTGAAATGAATGTTAGGTACAGGTATCAATGATAGTTTTAGAATTTTGAAGAAATGTAGGATGCATAATTGAATTTCACACCTGTGCACATGCGCACACGTGTTCTTCTTCATACAACGTAGTTCTGACGATTTTTTCATGTAAAACCTTTTTAAATGTTTCATCAAATCAAGTTTATAAATGTATTTATTATAAATTTGATCTTTTGGACTAAATCAATTAGATACAAACCGCTGAAATGTACGAAAGTAATTGTGAATGGAACGATTAAATTTATACGATGTCCGGTACTGAAATTAGTTTACCTGTCACCTGAACAGGTATAGTTTTCAGCTGTCCAACAACTTATTAGCCTTGATTAAAATTAGAAAGTATTGAAGTAAGGGTTGTTTTGATAGTAATTAATCAACATGTCACTTTTATGACCGGAAATGTATGGCTGTTAAAGGCAAAATGTTGGGTCAAAAAGATCGTGAATTATATTAAAATGACCGAAAAAGCCTTGAAAACTAAAAAAATTATGACCGTTTCATGCTTTTCCCAGCCGGTCTTTTACCGGACATTATACAAATGACCGGAATATATGACTTTTTTGGAAGCCCTGGTTTCCACATCAAGCTTGTTCTCCTTGTTCAAACCAAGTCTAATGAATTCCCACATGCACAAAAGTGACAATATTTTTGATACATTGTAAAATTCTTAAATCAAATCAAAGCATTTATTATTGTGAATTTTCACTCTGAAACATGACAGGATTTTGTGATCCCAAATCATTATCAATCACTCTGTTTCATTCATCACTCATCACAAGCAAGAATGATTTCTTCTGTTCGGTTTAATGTCTGGAATCTTCAAGTCCAAAATCAACTTCTCATTAAGGATGTACTTAGGTGGGGTTTTGGAATAAGTGTCAAATGTTCGGACTCCTCACTGTTTTTCCATACTATACAAGGTAAAATATTTTGCCCAATAACACAAATTTATCTTTTAACATAACTTCATAAGACTAAACAGCTCATAAAAAGTCATTTGACAAAATTTAAGCAGATTCTTGATTTTCTTTCTTTTGATCGAGACACAAATAATTCCAATGCGAATATAAGGTAAAAGTCTGAGTCAGCTTTTTCCCCTCCATATTTTATAAATCAAATATCTTAAAAAGGAGCTCCATGACCTATCAATATTTTTAGCTTATTTTGATCCTTAACCAATACTCTTTCAGTTTAAAGTATCAATTTTGAATTCTTGATTCATTTAATTTTACCTTAAATCACCAAAGTACATCCTTAACATAACATCTTTTTAAAGCATACGTAGAGATGTGGTATAAGTGCCTATTAGACAACTCTCCAACCAGGTTACAATTTGTAAAAAGTTAACCATGATAGGTCAAATTAATGTCTTCACCATGGAGCCTTGGCTCACACCAAACAGCAAGCTATAAAGGGCCCCAAAAATAACTAGTGTAAAACTATTCAAACATATATTATAAAAGGTTACAAACAAATCCTACTTACATTATGCTCTGTGGCAGCTTTGGTCATTAACTGAGCCAACTCATCAAGTCGACCTATTTCACTGCGAAAACTTCTTATCTCCCCTTCCAATCTATTGTGTCGAGACAGAAGTGCCTGAAATTAATAGTGTAATTTTGCATTTTAATGGAACAATATTCTATGCTACTTTCCTCCCATGCCTAAACAGAAGTTGATCATTATTCTATCTAAAGGCAAATTTACCACTTTAAACTTGGACCCTATGAACCAGTACTTTGTGTAAAAAGTTAAATATGCTTGTTTGTTACAGCTATTCTATAAAAGAATACAAAGCAAACCTTTGATCAACTTGCTTGCTATGTTTGTTTGAATGTTTGTAAACAACAGGTAGGTAGTATGTTTCAGTCTGTTTATTATATACTGGAATTGGATTGGACAATAAACATTAACTTCATTTCATATCAATTTTTATTGTCCAATCAAATCCCAGTATATATAAAACAGACTGAAACTCCGCCTACCTATTGTTTGCAAACATCAAAGCAAACATAGCAAGTTGATCAAAGTTTTGTTTTGCATGCTTTTATAGAAGAGCTGTTAGGGAACCACACATTCTTGTTTAGATAATGTACATATAGAAAAAACTGGTCAAAAATGTTTTTGAGTCTTCCTTTCATTATCAAAACTCAGAACTTTTCTTTCAGCTTTATTAGGCAGTAACCAAAGGTTCATACATGTACTGATTTCATAAGTGACCATGCCAGCAATAAAAAAAGTCTTTATAATGTAAAAGACATTTACCTGTGAACCAGTTTCATCCTTTCCGTAGTCGTCACTACAAACCAAGGGCATCTTTTCTTTCAACCATGCCTCAGCTTCATCAGCATCAGCATAGTACTACAAAGAAATATAAAGCAAATTAATACTTCATTACATCTGAGTGGATATGGTGAAAATAAGTATGTAATGAAAATAAAAACATAATAATTATTACAGGTAATTGGGGAAAAAAAAGTTTGACTAAAACTTGTGTTAGTTAAACTTAAAAAAAAAACATTGGTGTTTTGTGGTTGAAAAGAGAACCGTACAAAAGAATTCTTATCTTAGATAGAATATCCTCTAATCAATTCTATAAATAATCTGCTTTATCCATCACACAACATGATGAATTGCTGTATTCTTTTATCTCAAATTAACCATACAAAAAAATCTTAAAATGATGTCTCTCATCTCACATTTTACCATAATCTTGTTTCAATATACACTTTTGTGATTTTTCCAAGTTCATTTGTTGATCTTTGACCCATAACACTAACATTCCAATTGGGTTCAAGCTTAATTGACCGTCTGCTTAACAAACCTGATGTGCTTCAATTCCATCTTCTATCTTTGTCCTTCTAATAGCTGCTAATTTCTTTAGTCTGTCCCATTTCTCTATTAGATTTTTTATTTTAGAATTGATTTCTTTCTTTGCCTCATGACCACCATTCATTAGTTCTTTGCCTGTGTTGCAAAGTTTCTCACACCATGGCCATCTTCCATTCATATCTCCGTCAAGGCCCTAAATTAAAATCATATTAGTTAAAATAAATAGAAAAGTGTTTCTCGAGATCGTAAAATTGCTCAAGATATCATAAAAGCATATCAATTATGTTCAGTCTGATTTTAAACATAAAATCTCATAACAAATATTATTTTTCACAAAAGTAGGAAAAATTAACTCTCAATTGTAGAATACAATATAGAATGTTCAAACTGGCAAATATGCAAAATTGATGACCCTCAATTTCAATACCAATGTCAAACTGCATAATATCCCATGGAATCTTTTCTTTCGACCCGTGCCTCAGAACAGCATAGTCTTATTAAGCCTCACATAAGTTTTCTTTCTTGTGATGTAATATGATACCAGTTTCAGCTGGTACGACACATTTCTGTAATAACCTTGGTCTATGTTGGTTGCTGTAATTAATTTTCTTAAAATATTCATTGCTTATATCAGATTGTTATTATTTTCTCAGAAAAGTATTGTTTTGAATTCATTATCTGGGTTTTCATAATTCATAGAATTTTACTCATTGTTGAAGGCCACATGGTCCCCTGTAATTGTCTACACCCAAATCTTTAGGTCTCTTTAAGGATATAAGTCTCATTAAGAATCATACCAAACCCTCTAATCTTTATATTGGGACTAAACTAATGGTAAACATATTACCTCATGTTTCTTGAGTAAGACTAGAGCAGCATTTAAATCTTTGCCCGTTGTTGAAGCACCACAAACATCTATTTTCTCCTGAACCCATCTCTCTTCTTCTTCAGCGTCTTGTAAGAATTGGTAATATTTCTTTGCTACATCTAATTTCTTTCTTCTATCATTGGCTAAATCATTTACTCTGTATAAAGATAAATATTGTTACGCTATAGGTTTGTAAGTTACATTTAAAAATCATTGATTGTTGCTAGCTTAATGTCCATTTTGCAACAGCATATACAAAATGACTGGAGATTATACCTAGTATTACCTTGTTTCTATGACCTGCAATCTTGATTCATATATGCACGCCCTAACTGAATGCATAGTTGTTTCATTCATTATATATATGACACCAGAAATCCAACTTTTTACATGGGTCTGGATGAAAGGAAATTCCTTTTCTGTATTGCAGTTTCAATACTTGACTGTCTTTGATTTTGTTTTATGGTATATTACTTGACAATAAATAAACAATTTTGGTTTCCAGTTTTATCTCCTGTACTTCCTTTTTATAATACAAAGTGACAAATAAGAATCTCTTTCTTGGAGTACATCAAGATACTATGTCAGCCTTTCTTCACCAATTTCGACAAGTTGTTAGTATAGTAGCATAAAATCAAACTTAACTTATTACCTATTATATTCTGCATTTAAATCTTCTAATCTTTTATCTAGCACAGCTCCCTCTGTATTTGACAAATCTGTCATATTTTTAGATCGTCTGTTTAAGTTACGAACACGTTTACCAAGACCATGAAGTTGAGCCTCCACCAAGGCATGCTGTTGTAAATAATCCTCTGTGGCTTGTAAATGTTTACCATTGTCGTCTATTTTCACTTTAGCCTGACAAAACAAATGTTTATGATTAGAAATGCTTTCAAAAAAAAAATCATTAAGAATAGCATCTTGGCTAACTAAACTTAAGCTGTTTCAATTGAGCAATATTCAACTCAATAGCTAATAATGTTTCAGAAACTTCATCAACAATCAAAATGAAAATGAAAATGAAAATAACAATTTGCAAGAATCTTGGTTAAAAACTATATCAGCTGTATAATACTGTATAGGGGGGTATTTTCGCCGGTGCAAAATTTTGCGATTTTCATTGAATAAGGCATACAAAATATTTTGGCAGATTCAAAACTTTAATCAATACCTTTGCATGTGCACTTTTAAATTGACAGAATTTATTTTGGTGATTTTGTTCTATCCGCAAAAATCAGCTAAAAATTAACACCCCTAAAAAAACTAAGGTACTATAAAATTGTGACTTCAAACAGTAAAAATAAATACCCAAAATTTCTTTAAATAATCAGGTAGATATTTTGAAATTTTCTCAAAAGGAGTTATTAAACATAGGCCAAAAATTACAAACAAACTGGTAAAAATAAGTTTCCATTTTTTAAATTATTTTTTTTAATAAAGATGAGCAATACCTCTGCTTCTTTGAGCTCTTCCACAATACTTTCTATCTCTCTGAAGCTGTTCATCAAATTGCTGAACCCGTCCAATGTTTTCTTCCTAGCTTCTAACTTGTCTAATAACTTCTTCCATTTCATCATTATGTCTTGATCTCTACAAAAAAATCATTTGATTATTGTTGGATAACGTCAATTGATCTGACTCTGAAAATACTTGCAAAGAATTTGGTTTACAGCATGTAGGAAGAAAAAAATCAAAATATCCTCTGAATAAAGCTTTATCTTACTTTTTGTTTACAGCATCTTTAGCATGGTAGCTCCCTTGGACAAGTTCCTTGGCTAAACCGTTTAAAGCCCTGAATCTGTCTTTCTGTAAATAAAATATCATCAAAATGTCAGTTTATATAGGCTATACAAATTCATCTTTGGCATAATTTTTTTTATCATCAAATAATAGATTTGATTTCAAATTTTTCTGCTGTTATATTGTTTTTACAAAACACAAATTCTATTTCTGGACAGATCTCTAAAATTGGTTCATGGCAAGTTTTGTGTCATTTCCTTAATTTATGTAATAAAAGCAACTAATACTTGTCAAAAATTGGATTGATCTATTTTACTGTAAATTTTGAGAGATGTGTTCTCTGTCCAGACAATAACTCTAGTCATAACCATATCACACCTTGTAATCGGATAATTGGATATCAAAGCACTTGCACTTTTCTGTCATGGGTCATCTCTAAACAAAACATTCTAACTTTTTAAGAATTTACAAACTTAAACCCAGATAAACCTGAAGGATTCAAGGTTTGATAATTCTCAAGACTTACCCTAGCCAGTATTTCTGCACTGATAGCTTCATGTTTCTTGATGGATGCCTCTGTCTGTGCAGCATTACTACAGACAAGTTTCTCGTCTAATATCAAAGACATGTCTGATAACCATTGTTCTCGTATTTCAGCCTGTAAAAGTTAATAATTATAAACCAATTAATTCAAATTGTACATCAGATAAAATATATTGTACATTCAGAATCTATTGTGAGGTTTTTATTTATGCCAATAAAGTGACTGGACGAGTATTGCCATAATAAAATCTGGCATTCATAATCTGATGACTGTTTAAATGTCACTTGGAAATGTTCAAAATGAACCTTACACATATCATTTGATTAACATATATCATAAAGTTTTTCCATTCTCAATTTTATTTTAAATAGATAATGCATTTTCTGTTTTAAAAATTACAAGTAAAATGAATAGTTTTATCCTATGGATGGTCAGGGTCTTATAAAAGTTAATACCATCTCCAATGTGTTTAATTCTGGAACAGCATATAAGGGACATAACTCCTTACCTTTTTCTGAAATCTTTGATGCAACTGTTCCAATCTCTCTTGCCTGAAAAGATAAAATTTTGTAATAAAATGATCTTTAATATTTGACAAAATAATTGCTCTAAAAGACCTGTGGAATTAATTGGTTTTTTTTTTCAAATCTATTATCAATCTAATCATTTTTGAAGAACTAGGTATTCAAAACATAGATCTTTATAGTTACCAAACTGTGGTTCTTTCTGTGTTTGTTCAGTTTATCCCTTTATACAAGAACCAGTAAGCAATTTTTTCTAGTCCTTTTCTAACCACCAGTGTAAAAAAAATGATCTTATTTCCACTGCATCTTTTCAGCATTTGGTTCATGCTCAGAAGCTATAACAACCAGGTAATAGGTAACAATGGCCCTAAATATTATTAACAGCAAGGAGGGAGAGGGGGAAGATTACATACCTTATCATTTCATCTCTCATGGCTACCTCCCGTTCATGCTCTGATTTTTCCAGTTTTAACCATGCTGACTCTATATCATGTACCAATAGGCCTTCTGGTGGTGTGTAATGTTTCTGTCCATTAGCTTTCAGTTTGGCTTGAATGTTGAAAAACTGTACTTCTATATTACCCTTTTCTTTATACCTGAAAGATTTCATTCAAAAATAAAAAATATATAATTGGCAAATTCAGATTCAAGAAATAAACTTTATACCATTCTGATCATTTTAGTTCTTTGCATTTACCCAATGCTACAACTTGTTGTGAATTTATTATTTAAACAATGATATTTGTATTTTTCTTTTGGAGAATTGTGTTTAAAAGATAGAGAGTTTTTTTCATTCTGACGTTGATTGCTAGACTTCTCAAAGAAAGAGTCTCAAAATTTCAGACAGACGAAAGGCAATCTAAGTCAACTAAGACCAGTCACACCCACTAGTTAAGACCATTGTTGGAACTTTGCAACCTCAGTGATGACGGTTGATGAACTACTCAATCCCTGGAAAGGACAGACAAGCAAAACAATTGATCAAAAAAATTAAAAATAGTAATGACAACCTATCATTGAAAACAGGAAGGACAGTAAAGACAATCACAAAATGTCAGAGGTAGAAAAACAGACAAAACCACATCCAACAGGAACAAAACAAAAGGGACTACAAAGAAAATGTCCAAAACTAATGTTTTTTGTCAATTTCTGACTAGAATTCATAGTTCCATAAATTGCATACTCATAAAATCAATTAGAGGTAACCAATAAGGTAAAGCTAGCAACAAAACAAACCCCCAACCTCCCCATAAAAACAAAAAATATCAGCAAAACAGATTATGGTAATATCTAGTGGACTTGTATTTTAATGTGCCATGTCTCATATATCCTAAGTACTATATGATTTTCATGTGTCATAAAATCAAGCTTTTATGTAATCTAACATTGCACATCAACAACTCCTTTATTTAAATAAGAATACGAGATGTTTGCATTTAATATTTTACAAATCAATAACATTATGCAATAAAATTCTAATCATACAGGTTATATAATTTTGAAATAATTCAAATATTTTATAGATTTATCTCAGCAGACGACAGATATGTTTGTTGACTTTGTAATGATAACTTTACTCAATCTTGGATCCCATTCAACGAAAATTTGATCAACAAATATTTCAATTTTATCTGTACTATTATTGTTGACAGACATTTTATTAATTATGTCCTATCATAGATATAAATGTGTAAATGAAAACCGCCTTTCAATTTGTGACTTAAAAATTAAAATTAAGCTGCTATTGATGAAAATCGAAAAAACCAATCCTTATATTTCTATGTTTAAAAACTGCAAGATATTTAATTAAGAAAATTATTTTATCTGTTATAGTTCACTATTCATAATTAAGCCATATTGATTTTTTTTTATGAAAAAGGAATTAAAACAAAACTAAAATATCATAAAGGATAATTGGGTATATGTAAAAGAGTTAGCAACCCAATTACAGAAAAATATCAATACCTGCCAACTGTCACTATTTGCGGGGGATTTCCCCCATGGAGGCTCCCAAATTGAAATTTTCAAAGAGCAATTATGTCCACAATTTTAACAAAACAATTCATTTTACAATGAATTGAGGCTTATAAAAGTATGAAGAAGCCAAAAAACAATATTACACTGAATTTGAAGGCCCCATTGAAGGTTTTTTAGGAGTATGGCAGCCATCTTGCACGCAAAACCCCCATGGGCATTTCGAAAACTTGGCAGGTATGAATTATATCATAAAAGACATCTTTTAAGTATACAGAAAAAACAGAATTCAACCCTGGACCAGTGTCTTGTGCAATATGTAAACATCATAATCACTTAGTAAAGACAAACTGTGAAGACCAGGTAAATAAAGGGCACTTTTTTAGAATCAAGAATTCAAAAACAACAAATTGTGGAAAACTACAAAATAACATCCTACCAAAGTTTGAAAGACATGAGTGTATCAGCCATCAGTAGTTACTTATTTGAATTTGAAGTTTTCACATCAGTATCTAGATAGGTGCAACAATTAACCCAAGCGCACCAAAGTTTTAAAATGTTGGATGTTAAAGTTTGATGACCAAACAAGACATACAATGTCATATTTGTATGTGTTAATTATAAAGACTAGATCACTTTGTACAAAAAGAGTGCTGACCATATGGTTCAACAACTCGTTAAAATTGGATATCCCTTGACATATAGTCTAGTTATCTTGTTTAAATAGTAATTATATTCTTGCTAAAGTCTTCATTTAAAATTAGATAACTCAAGTTGATATCAAGCAATATATGATTCTCGCTCATTATAAAACCTATAAATACCCACTTCCTTGTCAGGGATTATCAATTATCAGTATCACCCAGCAAAGATAGGCTATCAATCATCATAGATAAAACATTAATAAGACTTACTTTGGTGGTTTTTCCACTGTTCTGTATGTTTTAAATTTGACAACTTCTTTTTGTATTCCCTCTAATGAGTTAGGAAAGTTTCTATCTTGAAGTCTTTTGATTGTGAACTGGATCCATTCCAGTAAAGATGAAGTCAATGTTTCATAGTCGTCCACCATGGCTTCCATGTCCATTAAACTTCCCAAGATCTGTAAAATTGTAAGATTCCTTAAATATGCTGTAGATTCATTCAATTTTGTGTATTTATTTTCTAAGATTGAGGAAAACTTCCATTTTTGTGAATATTTGATTTTGTGGTTAGGCCTCCTTCAGCATATATTTCTATGGAACATTTATATCTCTAGTATAGAAAAAGTGGTCTGGTCAAACTCTAATTAAACTAGAAACCTGTCTTAATCAGACCTAGCCTGCTCCAAAGATCTCTAGACATTTATTAATTAGAACCTGTATAATCAAACACTTGTCTTAAAATAATTCTTCAGTCCTGAAGGGGGTTGATTTAGATAACTGGTTTCAGTGTATTTGAAAGTCTTATTTTACTGTAAAGAACTTCATTTATACAGTTATGCTTAAATCAGTATAATACTCTTGAATTATTTTACAATTTATTATGCCACAGACTTCTATAGCTTACTATAGTGTGGTATACAGAAGAAATCTAAAAAAATTAAAACTATGAAGGTATGATGCATCAATTCAACATGAGACAAGTTGTAATGGAACCACTGAGATGCAGTTTAAATTCCTGTACAATAACCTACCTTAGCAATTCTCTTTCCACCAGTCATTTCACTCTTCATTTTGGCGAAATAATGATAGTATGAAGCTACATAAGTAAGAATACTCTTCTCGTCTGGTTTGTTAACATCCACATCTACAATAACACATATATATTTAAGAATAAGTTTCACTTGCACAAAAGCATTTCCAAAATATTGATCACTTTAAAATTTACATGTACAGCTATTTAAAGTATTTAAACAAGTTTTAAGTATTTGAATCAAAGCTGCCAAAGTTGAACATCTTGTTTTCAACTGAGAATTTTTAGTTCAAAACTATGGTGTTTTTTTTAAATAGAATCGACCACTTGGAGGAAAATTGTTAAACAAACATAATTTGGACATACCTTCAGCGTCCAAGATTCTAGGGATGTCCAGTTCTCTAGATGCCGTAAGAAAAGCATTGTTCAAGTTGCTCACATGTTCTTCTGGGTGTAAGGCATCATAATCTATCAAGTCAGGTCTGAAAATATTAAGTTAACATGTAACAAAGGCGATATTTTTTCAGTAAAGAGCATCTTCTTTGCATGAATTTGCATGGTTGCAGTAAAATTTATATATACCAGTATTGTAATATTTTATGCTTTGTATCTTCCACTAGAACTTGCTGTGTGGTGTAGGAATGCTTCCTCTGATTGAGGTGAAATATTATGACCGCTAAACACTGTTTCCTATTAAGGTTTTTTCAATAGGTCTGAGAATACAGATACAGGAGTGTAATATTTGTGCTTGAAGTTCCAATTCATGTATCGTGATTGGTTGATTTCAAAATCTGAGTACGATAATCATGCTCTAAAGTTTTATGACTACAAGGCATGCATGCAAATCATTCTGATTTTTGAAGTGAACATTCATCTTGCTTGCATGGTTTCTTGAAATATTCTGAACTCTGTTACTAATAGTCTTGGTTGCTGTGTATTTGCTTGTGTGCTGCTCCAAAAATATTCACGACATATTCCCTTATATTCTTACTAACATTATATTTACTCTTATTCTATATATTCATACCTGTGTGCATGTATGAGAGCATTGAATCCAAGCCCATTTCTCCAGCTTGACGTAAAATTCGTGATATTAACCCCTGGATACCTGAAGAAAATAAAGTGAAATAATGTTATGAAGATCAAAGTGGAATTTCAGATTCTAAAGCATTCTGGGTAATATTTTCAAAGTACATCAGACTGTTGTGATTGGTTAACAACAGTCTATTCAATGGATATTAAGCCAATGGCATAACTTTATTTTTCAGCAGAGAATTACCCATAGTCCTTTAGAATTTGGTACACATGTACTGTGAATAAATATTCGTTGTAAAAATAGATATAACATAAAAAAATTAAGCAACTAACATGCCTTCTTCAAAAAAAAGAATTAACAAAATTAACAAATAAACAAATGTGAAAACACGCCAACGTCAAACTGTGCTCTAACACTATGACATGAAAAACAGTCAATTTCTACATCTGGCCAGACTGCATGACTGAATGTTATATGACTTAATTTTGTTTTTTACTGATTTGCAGAAATCATTACTATGTATAACAATTTCCAACTCAAAATTATTTTTCTCTCTATGTTTTAGCTTAGATTTTGCTGGGTTGCTGATTTGTTCATGCATTGAAGGGGGCTATCTAATAAGGGATAAAGCAACAAGGCTTTTGCAATATATGTGGAAAAATAAGGTCTATGTATAGTAATCTAAACAATAACATAAACCTTATCCTAAATTGAAACTATAAATAAAGCAATTGGAAAATTCATTCATCTTGTTTATTTTATAAAAAAATATTGCTAAATCTTGAAAATGTCCCTTACTAAGCAAAATGTTTTCATTGTTGTTTTCTTTCAAATAAATAGCTGTGAAACTTCAAATTCTAAAGAGCCTTGAACTTTATTGACAAAAATCAAATATAAAGCAAAAATTTGAAAGTGAATTTTACATTAACAATGATTTAACCATATAACTGACCACGTTTTCACAAGAACAGCTTAAGGCTGTATATATATCTCGTTTATAAACAAATCACTATCACACATTATATATTTAAATCAAAAAGGGTAAAGGTTAAATGTGACAATGGAATGTGAGGTAAGCAATCTATATAATGTGTCACCTGCTACGACCTCCTTTCCTGTCAAACACAAGTATTATAATATAATGTTACACATATCACAATTATTGGCTAAAATAATCTTCTTAAGGCCACACTAAACTATTTTTTCGTTTGAACATAGTTTTCTAATATAAATTTTGTGCAAACAAAATGGTGAAATAAACAGCAGCAGATTCAAGAACGGTCAAAATTGACCCTGATATTTCATAAAAACTTCCGTTCAGTTTAACTCACATAAATTAATGATAAAGTTGTGAAATTACCTATTTAATACCAAAAAAACTTGATTTGGCAAACTTAATTTTGATTATGTCTCATGACATCACAATTATTCTCCAAGATGACAAAAGCATTAACTCTTGACTAATTTAAGTTTAATTCAGGACAGTTTTTGACCAAGGGAACATTTGTCACATTCATGCACAAACAAAGTTTTATTAAGTTAAATACACAAGGCAATTTTTCAGGAAAAAATCATACCATAAAAGACAATAGTAAGTTATACTGAAATGTTCACGAACTACAAGCACTTTTTCTTTTTTATGATTTTCTGTAAAAAGAGTTGCCGATCCCTTTTCGCCTATCTATTACATTTTCATTCTAGTCCAAGGGTGTGGTGAAACTTTTTCTCTTTCATCATAAATTCAATCTTATCCTTATATTATTGTTGTTGTTAAGAATGTCATTCACCTGGATGAGAACATTTAAGAAAACTAAAGTAATACGTCATGTGGCCATATTTCAAATCTTTCATTTTAAAGTTTCTGAAACTTGTCATTTGTTTTAATGATTTACAAGCTATATGAAAAGCCGTACAGTAACCTATAGTAGTTTATTTCTGTGTCATTTGGTCTCTTATGGAGAGTTGTCTCATTGTCAATCATACCACATCTTCTTTTTGATATATAATTCTCATTTTGACATCTGTTATTCAGTCCCAACTAAAAAAATATTACTGGGTGGAGTTAATAAGTAACAACATTTATGTCTTATAAATTATTTTTTAACTACCCCATGCAAAGCATTGCTGTTTCAACTTTAAAGATAAAAAAATGTAAATAAAGTAAATAAAATGCCTTCCTCATTCTTTTTATAATTCATCCGTAAGCTAATGCACTACTCACACGGTATAGCTATTTAGATCATTTACACTAAAAATTTACATTTAAAAAGATATATCATATATACTGATCTCAAAATATCCTATTGCAATTCAAAATGTTTACTTTTACAACCTAGAAAAACATTTTATTGTCATTTGAGGTATTTGATCCTGCTTAGGTCTACAACAAACAATGCACGAAATTCACAGAACAGTTTTTTTTTTGCCGTCAATTATTTGGTTCATCATGACATTTTTCATTTCGGTATCATTCAATATCAAAGTATTAATTACCCGGTACTACTGTGTGAATTTTTAAGTATCCGGTTTCTTTAAATGTTTTTAGTAAAATTAACTTGTGGTTAAATCCCAATTACTTCTTTGACCCTGAACCAAGATGGTGTCAAAAACATAGCTTGGTTTAAATTCTCATGTGTGCTTAGACCTCCTTTCGAGACTAAATTTATATTCAATCAGAGTTAGAATACATTTAAAATCCTCTAAAAGATATCTTAGTGCATGCCTTTGTTGAAGTATAAATAGTCATTTTACAAAAGTATATATAATATAAAAGTATGATGACCAATCTAGTTTTACTTTCATCAAAAATCTAAATTTTATAAATTTAAGTGGTACTGCCAAAGATGTATCTTTCCAATCTTTTTTTGTCAATGTGGTTTCTATACAACCTTTCATACAATAAAATGAAACCTGACTTGCTTGTAATACTTGTAATATCTGACAAGTTACCTCTTAAAATTTATTTGTAAACACAATTTAAATATTTCATAGGACCTTATTGTACCAAAAGATCAAAAAATAACTTAAAAGTGTCAAATCTATGCAAAAATAAACATGGACTAATTGAAATATGTTTACAAACATTAACCAAATTATCAATAGGTTGCATAATATGTCAAAAGCACTGCTTTAAAAGTTGCTAATTCTAATTTTTACCCAGCAGTCTTTCTTTGGCACCACAATAGCAAAGCATCTTTAGCAGACCTTTTTTCCGTGGACTCCTCATCCTAAAATATACATAATGTAGTTTTTTAAAGAATAAGACATTTCAATATTGCTTCCACCTCAGCTGAAAAAGATTTCACCTGCACTTAGACAATGAAATGGCAATAAAAGTTAATAAAGCTGCATAAACAAATTCTCTTTTCATTATTACCAGGTAATCTACATCTCATCCATTCCAGTTAGATATTTTCACAGACTTTTAACACTGACAATACAGTTTCTATTCAATTTCACATTATAATTTTTTTTTAAGAAAGATCCAAGTTGGAAGCTTTCATTTATAATTCGTGAGGATGCCTCTCAATTAGCTCTGTGTGTATGAAACAGTCTCTATGAAATGACTTATTCATGTAAAAGAACAAATCCCCTCACATTTTACTTTCTTAAAGGTTACTGACATATTATCTTACATTCATGACAAAGTTATCTCATATAAGAGCAGACAATATTTTCACCAAGGATTTAAGCATTCTTAAGGCTTTACTTAGATTTTGATCATACAAATATATGACCCACTGATGATCGACATACAGAATATCTTCATCCTATAATATTACTTATTTGCCAAATTGATCTCCTTATAGGGTATGAATTACTTATCAAATACAATTGATATTTTTGACAACACGAAACATTATCTTAGTAATCAGTTACTTTAACTTTTACTTGAACCAGATACAGTACAGATGGACTAACAGAAAGTTAGATGCAAAACATAATGTGTAGACCCAGGCATACATATTTTCTAAACAAGATTAAAGTTAGTGTATCCCATTTAAAACTACAGATACAGGCTCCTAGCTGGAAATTTGTCTTAAATTGGTCCTCAGTGAAGATTTACAGCCTAACATGGTCTTATTTTGAACCTTTTCCAACTTGATTTATTCACCGGGCTTCTTGAACATTTCATCAATCCAAATTCTTAAATAGGGAACTTTCAACTGCCTGTCTTTTATATCATGCATTAAACAATTAATGGGAAGAGGTATGAACAAATTAGTAAGAAATAGACTATCTTGATAAGGACAGACAACAAAACCTATAGTGCAACAATTGCATTTTCAAACCAAAAGTAACTTAGTTTCAAATGGACTAATTACAATCAGTTCGTTCAAATTCATTTCTTTCTAACACATTCTAGAGAACTTTATTACAATCTTCAATGTTCAACATCAGATTAAACGAGGCTATCTTTTTTTTTCAAATTCATATACCATATATTTTGTACTTTAAAATTTTTTCTTTTAGGCTAAGAGAACTGGATTAAGTGGATTTGTCTGATTATAATTCATTAAATCATCTCTTTTGTAAATACAGGGTAAGTTTTATATACATTTGTACTCTGAATCCTGAATATAGTGTAAATACTCACTGTAACAACCCCATCAGCATTTACAATTGGCTATGAATTATAAATTCATGAAGTGTACAAAGCAGCCATTGTTTATTTTGTAAAACTTTATTGTTATGCAAGTATGTATATTTATCTGTTCAAAACATCAATAGACAAGCTGTTCATAAGAATAATATATTTCATGCAATATTTTTGTTCATATGATTTTATTGCACTTGTTTTAAGCCACACCCAGAAATTCGACCTTTGATCTTTCAGCAGACGTCTTTTGTCAAGAATGTTTGGCAGTGATCATTCCTCATGGTGACCTTTTATTGATTATAAACATACTAACATAATTATGTATTTGAACTAGTTAAAAAATAAAGTAAATTAAATTGTTCAACTGGATGATTATCGTAAATATAGATTCTTACATTGATACCAGTGGATTATCGGATTTATCCAATCGAGATAGTTAAATTATCAATTTTAAAGTTCGAGCCGCCTCGGCGAGTACTTTAAAATTTATAATTTAACTATCGAGATTGGATAAATCCGATAATCCACGAGTAACTATGTAAGAATCTGTTTCTCTAATGATTAAAAAGACATTTTCTTTTTTTGTTTACCGAAAATCCCCTTCGAGTGCCTTTCACATTGCACGAAGTTGTCAATTTCATTAACACCTGTTATCATATTTTGGTTCATCCAGTCAGCCAAAAAGGTCATGACCCTTAAAATCATCCAATGATCTTCTGAGATCACCAGCAACCACACGTTGATTAAATTTTTTTATACAATGGGTTCGAAAAGGGATAAATTTCCATAGAATTAGAGAAATCAGGATATTCAAAGTTTGTTCTTTATCACATAAAACACAGTGCTTTTAAAATTATGCTTTACATGTGTACTTTTGCAGTACAATATTAATTCAGTAATATGCAAAATATTGCTGATATGATTATTTCCTGGTAAAGAAATTTTTATAAAGTAGATAAGGTTTGGTATCCACCCAAATTTCTGAAATAATGATGTCATCGATATGATTTTTTTTGCTGACAACCCACGTCTCAAATTAAAAAAAAGGCTT
The DNA here is from genome assembly GCF_036588685.1 of Mytilus trossulus. Lineage (NCBI taxonomy): Eukaryota > Metazoa > Mollusca > Bivalvia > Mytilida > Mytilidae > Mytilus > Mytilus trossulus. The sequence continues at coordinate 23,498,774 of NC_086375.1, read as the reverse complement.
GGTCTGATCAGCAATTTTGGGTTGCAAAGGCCTCTTAGCAATATTAATTCCAGTATAGTTAGACAACCCTTCTATGTAAAATACAGGCATTCCCGTTTGAATGGTTTTACACATAGTAATTT